>NC_137443.1:3402500-4135833 GCF_964374335.1 Astatotilapia calliptera | reverse complement strand
CAGTGGCTACTGCAATGTGCATGGCTGTGGGGAAGGTGTCATTGGAGCTCTGACTCTTGTTGACATGGTCATTGGGGTGAACTGGATCCTTGGAGCCCAGTTTCCCTCCCAGGATCTCAATAGCCCTGTTGCTGATCACCTCATTGACATTCATGTTAGTCTGAGTTCCAGAGCCAGTCTGCCATACCACCAGAGGGAAATGATCATCGAGCTTACCGGCTGAAACCTCATCTGCAGCCTGGACGATTGCCTCAGCTATTTTTGGATCCAGGCCGTACTCCTTGTTCACCTGAGCAGCTGCTTTCTTCAGGACACCAAAGGCCTTGATCACTTGGATGGGCATTCTCTCACTTGGTCCCCCTATCTTGAAGTTCATGGTCGATCTGACAGTTTGGGCCCCGTAGTATTTGTCGGCCGGAACCTTGAGCTCCCCAAACGTGTCCCGTTCAATCCTGTAGTCCGAGCTGGCCATTCTGGACGTGCAGATGTGGAGTTTAGAGGTAGCGCTGAGCCTCTGCAGAGTCAGGAAGTTGCAGTTAAACTGCTGAACGCGTCCTAAAGACCGAAACATGGCTTCTCACTAGAGGTGATTTCGGGGGGAGGTCAACGTTGCTTTCCACATTGTAATATGTCATTGGGTGATCAGGAAACTGATCGGCGGTCAGCCAATCGCGAGGCAAGAAAGGCGGGATTTCCGCTGTGGCTGTCGTATCACGAGAAAACGAAGAGACAGCTTCATCCGGATTAATGAAGCTTTCCAAACATCCCACAACTCTATTTCCGGTGCGACAGGGAAGTCTGTTTGACTTAAAAGAATAAAAGTCGAGAATTTAAATAATTCAGTCATTTAAAATTGAGCGTTTAATCAAACCTGAAGACGACTTTTAAATACATTTTGTTGTGAAATAAGTGATATTGGGTATGTGTGAAGCTTGTTGGGATTGATGTGCTTATATTTTTACTTTTAAGAATGTCTGTCTTACTTCGCGTTTCTGTGTTTTACTATTTGAAAAGCATAAATTATAAAGACTCTTTATTGTCATTATACAAGCATAACGAAAATGCAGCCACACCACCCTTACATGGTGCACAAAATTTCAGTAACAGCCAAATATACTGACATGTATACGCATACACATATCCACAGGTTTAAATAGTGATGCAGTGTTTAGTACTATAATCTCACAGCAGAAAGTTCCCAAGTTCAAATCATTTCACACATCCGGGGCTTTCCTGTGTTGAGTTTGCATGTTCTATCCTGGTACACTGGCTTTGCTCGACAGTCCAAAGAGGTACATCTAAACTGAACACTGAATGTGTGCGTAAATAGTTTTCTGTGTCTATCTGTCCAGGATGTACCATGCCTTACTTCCTATGACAGCTGGGAGATTGGATAAGCAGAAGAAAATGGAGCGATACATACTTCCCCACATATGTATGTAAATGCATGTATGTATTCAAGGATATTGCACGTTTACAGACCATGAAATATGCAAATAACATAGTCATAAGTATATGTCTATAGTATGTAAACATGTGGAACTGAACTGTATAATTTTGCATATATGTATTTAGTTTGTGTAAATTTAAGCTACACTCTTAAAAACAATATTTTCGTGATTTTTTTGTTGGTGGAAAACTAAAATTTGTTTAATCGCGGCCAAAAAATGTTTATATGAAGGAAAAGATAATTTACTCTTTAATTGAGTCGTTTTTTAAAGTCTTTCTTTTGAAGGCTAACTTGGCACCCTGGAGCGGAAACGGTTAGTACGTAGCGTCTGGCTTCACGCAGCTTCTCGCGGTAACGTTAGTATACTGTTAGCTTGGTAGCTAACACCACCGTTTCCAGGTTTCGTGTCGACCTGAAAACATCAAACCGAGAGAGACACAGAAAGACTGCGTATCTTAAACCTTTTTAAACCCAGGCTGTGCAGAAGAGAAGAACAATGCCACACAACTTCCAGCCCGGAGACCTCGTCTTTGCTAAGATGAAGGGATACCCCCATTGGCCAGCCAGGGTAAGCAAGCAACGTTAACAGCAGCAGCAGTCTGAGAGGCGGAGGAGGGGGTGGGCTGCTCTGCACGGGACGCTGTAGAAGGTTCTCTGTAGATGTTCTCCACTACGTTTATGGATACAGACAAACAGAAAGCGTAGGCTTACTTCTGCAGGGCTGACAGGCTGCAGGTGTGCACAGGCCCACTGTCAGCGTATGAGCGGCAAAATTTGCATGAGATGCTCGTGGCCTAACCTACACGGAGACGTTCACCACTCCAGCTAACGTTGTTTTTATGGAGATGACGTTTAAAAAAAAATTGTGGATTTTTTCCCCCTCCCCTTTTTAAAAACTTGCTGATATTGTAGAGCATATTTCCCTGCGCATTAAAATGGATAAAACGACTATCAGGTTGCGTTTGTTGTTGTTTTAACTGCTAATTGCACAAATGGCCAAGGGGCTGACCGTTGAAGTGGCACATTTACGGGGATTCTGATGAGCAGAAACAACTTTTCGAGCCACAGTTGTGTGTTCAGTCCTGTGTCTGCAAGTGAATGTGTGACATGTCATCTGTTTGCTCTCTTCATTGAAAATCATGCTTTTAAAAATTACGATTATTTTTTTTAAACAGATTGAAGATGTGGCTGATGGAGCAGTGAAACCACCTCCTAATAAAATCCCCATTTTCTTCTTTGGGACACATGAAACGTAAGTACACAGAGACTAGAGTTAAGTGTATTTGCAGAACTGTTTAATCTTGGGTGGATGCAGGTGTTGTAAACTTGCACATTGGCTGAAATTCATCAGCCATGTTTACTTTTTCTGGTTAAATTTGGTAGTTCCAGTTTTGAATTTAGGCTCTGGCTCACCTGTTTTTTAAAAAAAAAATCCCCTTTGGTAGAGTGACGTTGGCACATATAACTACTTTGATGTGAAACTACTGTTAATTTGAGTCAGTCTTAGTGCGCAGTATGTTTCCACAAGATGTGTTGACATATTTGAACTGGTGAGACACACCATCTGTTTGACAAGATGGCACCTGCAGTATTTTAATCTGTCACTAGGTGGCACAGTGATCTGCTTCAAAGTCTGGAGTCGAACACCAGCCTTCCTAAACACAAGTATAAACATCCTGTTCATTATTGAAAGCCTGGGACATCAGATTGTTTCCCGTCAGTTTGCTTCACGTTTTCTTTATTTTCTCTGTTTTCAAAGAGCATTCCTCGCACCAAAGGACCTTTTTGCCTATGAAAAGTACAGAGAACGATATGGGAAACCCAACAAAAGGAAGGGATTCAATGAAGGCTTATGGGAGATCCAGAACAATCCACATGCCTCCTACAGCGCCCCACCTGTAGTAAGTCTCTGTCATCTTCCCAAAATCCTGAAGCAGGCATAATTCAGCATGAAATGTAAAAGATACTGGAAGCGCATTTGTTTTTTCATAACCCTCATTTGGGTGATTTTTGTGAGCATAGATTTAGGATCTGCAGGATGTACTTGGTAGCGACTGGTTTGATTCAAATGAATCTACTTTTCCTTCTCATGAAAAATTCCTTGTTCAGACTTGGAGAGACTGTGGCCTGTGTGACCTTCACCAAAGCAGCTACTGTTCTTCACCAGTATCTTTGCTGCTTCTCCCCTTTTTGTCGCCCTGTTCAGATATTTTTCATTATTATATTTTATTGTGTTTTGTCTGCAGCCAGCTAGCTCATCTGACAGCGAGGCTGAAAATGCAGGAGGAGGAAGCGACGAGGAGGACGATGAGGAGGACGCCCCGGTTCCTCGGAAAGCACAAACAGGAAGTGAGGTTGATTCAGATTCTGGGAGTGAAGACAGAGGAAGGGGGGGCGGAGGAGGAGGAGGGGGCGGAGGAGGAGGAGGAGGAGGAATGAAGCGAAAGCCACAGGCTCCTAAGGTAATTATACGAGGATTATATTGTTAGTGGATGTGTGTCATTACAACTCGTCCAGTGATTTGATTTAAGATTCACTCCTGTTGTTTTTGATGTTGAGCTTGATTAAAATAAATGGTTTCCTTGGTCACAGTTTGGGCCACAAAGAAGGTTTTTCTGGCACCATACGTGACCAACTACCATCAGCAGCAGCCAAGTTACTGTAACAATTTGTCATTCATGAATAGTTACCGAGAATTTGAAGAGTTGAAAGAAGAGCACACATTTTCTGGTGGCTTTTTTTTTTTATAGCCGATGTTGTCGCAGCAGTGACGAAAGCTAAATGAGCCAGAAATTAAGGGATTTGTCTGCATGACTTGAATATTTGAGCAGTGAGATTATTTTTATATCTCAAGTGACCTATAACTGTTCAAATTTTCTGTTTTCTCACAAGTACTTTTTTTTTTTTTTGTTTCAGCGGCCTCCTCCTCCAAAAAAGGCACGAGGCTCATCGAGCGACCGAGATGAAGAAGAGAGTGGATCTCCTTCTGAATCAGAACCCACACCTTCGGAGTCTGACTCTGGGAAAAACAGTGATCAGGTAATAACATGTGCGTACGCGCGTGATTGTGGAGGAGTCTGATGCTCAAAGCCACTTTTGGTTGCCTCTCATTCGCAAATGGGTTGCTATAGCCGCGTGTTTGATTTGGTAGATTTATTTATGTTGGATGCCCTTCCTGACACAAGTCTCACCACTCAGCTGCCAACTTGGTAGCACCTCTGTAGTCGCTATTTACAAATGAAATGAAATGAATTCACGGTGCATTCACGGGTCTTTGGATGGTGGGAGGAAGCCGGTTAGCACTGTTGCTGCACAGCAAGAAGGTCCTGAGTTCAATTCCACCATCAGGCCGGGGTCTTTCTGTGTGGAGTTTGCATGTTCTCCCCGTGTTTGCGTGGGTTCCCTCCGGGTACTCCGGCTTCCTCCCACCGTCCAAAGACATGCAGCTTGTGGGGATAGGTTAATTGGATAATCCAAATTGCCACTAGGTGTGAATGTGAGTGTGAATGTGAGTGCGAATGGTTGTCTGTCCCTGTGTGTTGGCCCTGCGACGGACTGGCGACCTGTCCAGGGTGTACCCCGCCTCTCGCCCTATGACAGCTGGGATAGGCTCCAGCGCCCCCCGCGACCCTTGAAAGGATAAGCGGAAGCAAATGGATGGATGAAATTAATTTCTTTGGTCATGGTGGCATAAAAACTGCACATACAGAACGACCAGTCAGAGTTTGGTGGGTTTTGCCTCAAAGTAAGGTTTTAAAGCTTTTTTTTTAGGTGCAAGGTGCAGTAAATTACAGCTTTATATCAATTAATTTCCCAATTTTCTTCCCATTTTCCAATATGGCTTTTGATTGGCCTTTTCAGGGCAGGGAGGAGACAAACCGCTGTTGTGTATTTCTTTCGTGTCTCTCTTATAACGTCTCAGCTGCAAATCATTTGATGTTTGTTTTTCTTCAACAGGATTTTACTCCAGAGAAGAAATCTGGTGGACGAGGTGTGAAGAAAGCAGGAGGCAGAGGGAAGAAAAAGGTGAACCAGAAGGCCCCGTCACAGAAAGAATTACCTGTCACAAAACTCGGTGTCTTCTCTTTGCGTTTCCAGCTTTCGTTACTTTTTCTCTGTGACCTTGCAGAAGGCTTCGTCCGACTCTGATTCAGACTCTGGATCGGCATCGGAGAAGAAAGTAGCAGACAGCGACTCGGAGGACGAGAAGCCTCGACCGGCTCTGTCTGGTTCAGAATCCCAGTCTGGCTCAAAGTCTGAATCGGAATCAGATCCTCCCCCGCGGAAGGGCCCACAGGCTCGCAAGAAAGGTGCGAGTTTAGTTTTGCTCTTTTATTTACTACAGTTTCATCTACAATCGTAGCGATCCAGATAGATGTTTAGAAGGATGTTTAGAAGCAATTCTTTGCTCGTGAGTTAGTGCAGAGTTTTTCAAAGTCTGTGCTCGTGTCTTTCTGATTCACAGAGAAGCCGGCGCCAAAGCCTCGAGCACGTAAACCCAAACCTGCGCCGGCAAAACGAGCGCCTTCATCGTCCTCCGACAGCGAAAGGTCAGGCTGCTCCCAGGATTCCTTCTTAACGATTTATGCACCACAGGTTAATACAGTAAGAGAAATTCTACTCCATACATTAGCTTGGCATAATTAAGGTTGCCTTGCCCTCCCACCTCTCGCAGTGATAGTGAACCCGACCGCATCAGTGAATGGAAGAAACGAGATGAAGAACGCAGAAGAGAGCTGGAGGAGCGGCGAAAAAAGGAGGAAGCTGAAGAGCTCCGCCGGCTACGTGAGCGAGAGAAAGAGGAGGAGGAGAAGAAGAAAAAAGACAAAGATAAGGCTAAAAAAGAGAGTGACAGTGACAGCAGCAGTAGCTCAGATGAAGGTATAGACGATCACCCGTTGAAGAAGTCCAAGAAACCCCCCCCACCACCTATCCCTGCGCCCTCAGACTCTGATTCTCCGCCACCAGCTGAGGTACGTCTGTTAACATAGAGTAATGTTTTTGCTTTTGTTAAAGAAATGGGATTATACGTGATACTTTCCCATCAAAAGGTAAAGAAGCCACCCAAGAAGCTAGACAACCAGAAGAAAGCAAAAATAAAGAAAGAAAAGGAGAGGAAAGAACGAAAAGAGAGAGAGCTGAAAGAGAAGAAAGCCAGACGGTCAGAGGAGAGGTCCAGAGCGAGGTGAGTGCTCAATGGGGAACAGACTACTGCATGCACAGCTCATCAGGAGGTGGTGATCAAACATTAATGTACACGGATCACAGAGTTTCCTCTCTGTCTTAGGTCCAAGCCTGAAAAGCTGAAACGCAAACCAGAGAAGCTGCCGGAGAAGAAGGTGGAGAAGAAAAAGGGTCAGTGACTCACGCTGTTGGCTGAAAACATGCAGTGTCATTTATATAAGAGAGAGAGACAAGTTCAGTTTTCATTATCAAGAACGGATAAAGATATAATTTAGTACTTTGTGTGTTTATTTGCAGAGCCGTCACCTGGAGAAAGGCTACAGAAGCTTCATACAGATATAAAGTTTGCACTTAAAGTGGACAACCCAGTACGTAACGCTTAAGACGATGATTAATATGGTCACATAAATGTTTTGGGTTTCTTTTTATTCTGGCGTGAAAATTTGGTTTGTGTGGTTTTCAGGACATAGAGCGATGTCTACAAGCACTGGAAGAGCTCGAGGCTGTTCCTGTCACCAGCCAGATCCTACATAAGAACGCTGAAGTTATTGCCACACTAAAAAAGGTGAATTTGTTTTGTATTGCTCCACTGTTCTTTCTAGGTCCACAGCTCCTTTTGGTGTTTAAGCTGGAAAACCTGTGCTAAAATTTACTCAAGTAGTCAAAACGCAACACAAGGTTGGTTGAGCAGTAACTGTTTTGCCCTTGTGTTTTTATTCTTAAACACTTGTAGAGTAACTTTGCATAAGTCACCGTTCACAATAATACTTATTTATTTGACACTGGGCTTTGATGCAGTCTGTCCAAAACAGGGCATTTTGGTTCCTCTGCCTTTAAGCCAGTTTTTAAATATTTGATTGGCTAACTTTAAGCAGTGTGAAGCTTTGGCTCGTAGGGATTACTTACACACACGCTGACATCAATTGTTTGAAGTTTGATCAATTGTTCATGTGTATCCATCTCTGTAAAAGTATGTACATGACAGGGAAATAATAAAAGGAAAGGCAGGAGTCTTTTTTTGGGAGACTCATTGGCAACTTTGTTAGTTACAACTTGCTATGACAGTGCTGGATACTCTTCTGCTTTCTAAACCGCCTTACTTCTACATGGCATAGATACAACAAGGCAGGAACTCCAGCAACACTTAAAGGTAAAGAGGAACAACTTTATTAACTGACCAGCGTGTTTCGGCTTGTGGCTTTCATCAGGGTCATAATAACATAGAAACAAATTTGTGTTTAAATAAAGTACAGGAAACAGAAAAAAGGGAAAAATGTTTTCAAATGAACCAATCACACCTTCACGGGTAAACCAGCTGACGTATAACAGGTTGGTATTGGTTAATAGGTTAATTGGTTAAGTCACAGCTCAAGTGGAAATTGGTGAAGTTGTTGCTATGGATATGACATGGTCGGGTTCATTTCACTGCAGGGCAACCTGCATGTGGCGAATAAAATTTGAACTTGAACTTGAAGGTGCAGCACACGATGGCATCACACAGTTGCTGCACATCTGTAATGCAAATCCTCAGCAGATGTGCTCAAATGGATTGAAATGTGGTGACTTTTGATGACTGTGAACTCAGAAGATGGGTACAGCATGTTCAGCAGCCATATTGTGTGTTTTCTCTGTAAACCATAGAGATAGATGTGTAGGATCAGCAGTTTCTGAAATACTTGGGCAAATTCATTCAGTACCCAAAGTTACTATAGTTAACTAAAACTGTACTAAATATGGAGAAACTGTATATGGGGAAAAACATTGTAGTTAAAAATAAAAACTGGATTTTTGGAAAGATTAAAACTGAAATTATTGAGAATTTGGAAAACAGAGAAAATATCCTTATGTTTAGTCTTTGTTAGTTTTTGTTAGACCATTAAAGCCTCATCAGGGTTTAATGGTCATGTTTATTGAGACTTTGGACATCTACCAGACTGAGAGTCAACTGCTTTCAAAAGGTTTACTATTTTTGTTGGAATACTTGTACTGATTTTCCTAAATCTTGCCGCTAGTAGATGCCCTCCATACAGTAACAATTAAAAAAACTAAAGTCACTTAAGTGCCTTCTTCTGATGCTCAGTTTGAACTTCAGCAGGTCATCTTGACCGTGTCTGCATGCCTAAATGCGCCGAGTTGCTACCATGCGATTGGCTGATTTAGATATTTGCTTTAATGAGCAGTTGAACAGATGTACCTAATAAAATGTTCAGCAAGCGTATGTTTAGCAATCTACGTGTTTTTTATTTGAACAAATTCATATAAAAAATGTTACCGGACTTATTTGACATGTTTGTGTTCATTTTAGATCCGGCGGTATAAAGCCAGCACTGCAGTCATGGAAAAAGCTAGCGACGTCTACAACAAGTTAAAACTGCGTTTTGTGGGCAAGGCGGAGGTGGCAGCCAAACCTAAAACTGAGAACAAGGAGCCAGAGAATGATGAGGAGAAAGAGACAGAAAACACAGGTAAAAGCACTCGTTTTGGATTTACTAAAATCTGGATTCTACTGTTTTCTAGTGCACTTTCTTTGGGTTTGTCTGCTCGCTTATTTAAATCTGATTTTGCCGTGAGCAGACTCCACACCTGTGAATGGGGAATCAGAGCAGAAAAAAAATGACACAGAGGGAGAGGAAAAGCCAAAGTCACCCATACAAGACGAGAACAACGTTGATACGGCTTCAAGTCCAAACAGGTGAGCGTCACACGTAAACCCACCTGTGACAGGATGCGAGCTTGGGTCACATTAGCAAACGAGACACATTTTTGCTATAATCGGATGATGTCATGTATGATGTTTTCAAGCATGCCTGCTCTTCGTTAGACAATTAAACATAGGGAGGGGGGTACCATCTTAAATTGCCTGTAATTGGTCACAGGACCACAACCAGTGTCCGGCAGCCTCGCCTCTGTCAGTGCGCCCCAGGGTGGCTGTGGCTACAATGTAGCTGCCATCACCAGTGTGTGAACGTGTGTGTGAATGGGTGGATGACTGGATGTGTAAAGCGCTTTGGGGTCCTTAGGGACTAGTAAAGCGCTATATAAATACAGGCCATTTACCATAAACATGTGTCAGGCAACGTCTAACAATAAAACTCGATACATTTGGTTGGACACACATGAAACCTACTCACTCGTTCACTATGTGTCTGCTATATAAAATAAATTAAATTGTATGAAAGGTTTTTGAAAAGCACGCTACACAAAGTATTTAAAGACACCTTCGGTAAGAGGTCTTATGGTGCCGTCAGGTTAAGTGTAGGAAAACTCCTAAAGAGGCGCCTGCATTGTTGGATGCATGATATTTACTAAGTAAACATTATCGGGCGTAATCTTGTTTTACGTGTATTGTTACGACTCTGCGATCCTCTTCAGGCGAAGCCCGGACAGCTCGGCCGAACAGCAAACGCACACGTATGAAGAAGAGGACAACTCGATCTCTGCGGAGACGGAACAACCTGCCGCCGAGAGCTGAAAGCATCCCTCACCGACCACTGCAGTGGACCAAGTGCTAAAAGATGGTGGCCTCTGTTTAACATGACGCAGTGCTGCTGGCCCAACAACATTGCAACACACACCCAGCATTTCCTACCTTATCTGTTACTTCATTGTTCATGTTTTAGACATTTTTGTACTCTAACCATACCAAACCAGAAAAGGCCCATTTTTAGTCCATTTGTTCATCACATCAGAAACGACATGCTTATTAGTGAGCTAGATAACGGCACCACGCAACACTCGTTGGTTTCCGAGATGTACTTTTTCTTTTCTACGACACTCTGGCCGTCCTGGATCCTCACTCCAAACTCCCGCCAGCTCCTGGCTGCTTTCTTCTTTCTAAAATCTGAACTTTGGTCTTTCATACTGTGTGTATGTCAAATGATTACATTTTTAGCTCTTCTATATAGAGCGGGGTAATATGAGATGAAACTGAATCTGATGAAGAAAATGGGAAGAAATGAGTTATGCTTTTTTGTGTGTATGTGTGTGTGTAGCTCTTACATCTGTTGGCTTCTTTCTTTTTCTTTTTTTTTTATAAAGCCTGCAAAACATCACAAAGGCCTCCTATCTGTGTGTTTGCCATAGTGGGAGGGGTAAAATGCTACTTGTCTTTTATGTTAAGTATTTTTTTTAATTCTCTGGTCTTGACCCAGTGAATCCAGTCTGAAATGTAAAGAGTCACTTAAAACTGTTTTCTGGTTGAGGTCCACCTACTGTTTTTATAGCCTCGTTTTCAGATAGATACAGTTTTGTCTAAAAATAATAATCTATGTGGAGTTAAACACCTTGTACTCTCCTCTCCCCTAGTGTCTGCTTAATAAATGGAATAACGCACACATTAAAAACAAAAACTGCCCTTAAAAGCTAATGAGATCTCATGTAGCTGCAGCCTTTTTTTTGACATGTTTTTTTTCTGTCATGTGCATACAGCCGGTGTTTTTAGTGCTATGTAAATTGGTAAAGTATTTCTATCACTAGACTTGAATAAAAATATCAGCATGGTTTTGGTTCTACTACATTTTTTGGTGTTTTGACCTGCCACATTGACAGTCGTTAGTGAGTCATTATTCTCACATGCTACACTGACTGTGTTCTGATAAGTGGTTAAAATATCAGTGGAGTTGTTTAACTTTTTTAGGATTAAGAGAATAAACCTTCTGGCTCACAACAGACGCTAAGTGGGGAGGACGGGGTGGGTGGGGAGGACGAGCCCTTTAACTCAACTGATTCCCACATGAGAATCTCGCATAATGCTCCAAGTCAGCTGACTTTAGACGCCATTTTGTCAGCCATTTCCTACACCGATCCACTGCCAGCGTCTCTGCACAGCACAGGACGGCCCCGTCTGGCCTCAACTTCATCTGCCCGGGCTCAGTAAACAGCAGCGGACCCCGCAGCACATCACGGCACCCGGGTGGATGAGACACGGTGTAGCGCGTCGGTCGGCACCCCCTAGATCTCTGCAAGGCGCTCGGCCCCGCAGGACAGAAGCGGTACAAAGTCGCAGACAGTCATGGCTTTGAAGATTGTCAAAGGGAGCATCGATCGGATGTTCGATAAAAATCTCCAGGATTTAGTACGTGGCATCAGGAATCACAAGGAAGATGAGGTAAAACGAGCAAACCGTGACACCGGGGTGTTTTAAGCTTTACGTTCATTAACGTTTTTATAAGTCCAGCACACACACTGTGCCGTTACCGTTATCGCTGACCAGCGGGCTAGCGCTGGGTAAGTTAACGTTAGGTAGGCTGGAAAGCTAGCGTTATCGTCAGCGGCTAACGCCGCTGCCTTGCTGGCTGGGTGGTAAACTGTCCTTTGCTTACTAACATGTTATTGGTTGCGACCTGTTACTGAGTCGGTAGAAACACAACTTCTCGGGTTTTAATAGAAAAATGCTGCCAACGTTACTGACAGCTAGCTAGTCTAGCTAACAGGCAGTTAGAGGAAGCATCTCGCTAGATCATTAAAGTTTACCAGTAGATTACTCACCGAGAGCACACCAGATATGCAGATATTTAGGCTCTTGTCATTTATATTGTGAGCTAAAGGCTTTTTACTGTCAGGCCCGTTTGGTGAGAAGTATATGCAGTCACTTATTTGAGTTGACTTTGCAGCCACTTGGCCTCTGAATGAATGCTGTGATGAGTTGGTGAAGAGAGGCCTAATGTTTCGAGGGTTAGCTTAAAAATTCTAGTTGTAACTATTCTGGATTCGCAGATTAAATCTGAGCCTTTATATAATCTCGAAATGAGTCATTCAACATGTGCCGTGAAACGGCTCCTCATCCCTGCCACAGAGCTGTGGGTGATGACAGGCTCATCAAAGCATCTTGCTTTGAAGGGGCAGTCAGAGGGTGTGTGTGGGGGTTAGCCATCTGTTAACATCTGTCACATCATCCTATCTCTCCTATAAGCTCTGCGTTGGCTGCATCTAAACATATTGATGCTGTGAAATGCTATGTCAGGTAGTAAGGCAGGGTGGGTATGAAGTAGAGCCAGATACTGATATTGGCCCGTCTCAGACAAGATGCTTGGAGTAATTCGGAAATAGTCATCACACAGTTTGTCGAGCAAAATGCTCCAATTCTGTTGTTTACAATACTCTCAGGACTGTCTGCAGCATATTTATGAATGTCAGTCTGTCCAAGTTTCCACCAGTGCATGGGGAGGCTGCCATCCTGGGTCCAGCAGCCAGATCTTTTCTTAACTTTTTAACTAGTTTGTAAAATTCATAAACAAACAATAAGCACATCATATCCCTATTTTATCTATAACTCTAACATACCATATACATTCTGGCCAGAATACAGTATATCATACCATACCATATATACCATATCATATATGTTTGTTACACACTATATATGTTTGGGGGTTTTGTTTAACTTCCTTAAAAACTACATTGACTTTGGCTCCGTTATTAGGTGAACTATTCACCTAAAATCTGCCAAATCAAACATGCACAGCAAACCCTTTTGAACAATGGAGCAGTTGAAAGTAGCTTTTACTGTGAAGCACGATCCCTGATTGCTTCAAGCTGTACTGCTGTGTGCGCGCACCTACATCGTTGCTGTAGGGAAGATGCCAAATGTCAAGGTGGCACGTCTGACCTCAAGACTACTTTGAGATTTGATTTCTTCTCAGTATTGTTCAGCTAGAAGCACTAAACCGGCTTTATAGATGCTTTACTTTTACATTATATTACTTGTATTAAGACACAAATGCTGTCTGTGTCTATATTTGAGTTTTTGGAAATGGAAAAACAAGCATGTGGGTCAGTTTTGTCGTTCCAGGACGTTAGCGTTTGATCTCTTGCTTCGCTGTATAGTCTGAGCTGTTCACCAGTGGAAACCCAACCCAGGCAGCCTAGATAAGGTGGTGGTTACCCAGTCAACAGTGGGCAGTCTGCTAAAATATTAATACGCCTCTGTGTGTACTCTGAAGTGTGTGCCGAATATCCCACAGTTTCTCTGTTTGTTTTACACATGTGTGCAGAGTTTGTGCAAAGTTTCTGCATAGTTCATTCATTCACTGTCTCTCCCACGTCTTTGGAACAGCATCTGTATTGAATTAAGGTGTGAGGATTGGAAGTATGAATTTTACTCGCCTTTGTGATAGTGATCAGATTTTAAAAAGAATATAGCACTAGTTAGTTTCATCTAAGCCCAGTCATTCGTTTCTTGGAGCGTGCACGCCTTCAAATATATCTCCACCCCAGTATGTGTTACTGGCAGGAAGGTTGTCTGTGTTGGCCTTATGTCAACTATTTCAGTTATTTAAATTGGTTCTGGATGGATAACTGAAGACGATTGTGATGGAGAAGCACTCTGTATATGCGTATGTCTGTTTGCTGATGGTGTGTTCAGGCCTTCACTCTTGATCGCTACAATTTCTCCAGGAGCGGGAGTAGCAGAGCATAGTGTCCCCCCCCCCCTCTAACACCACCTCCTGTCACTGTGCTGTCTCATGACTGCACACACATGACCAGCACACTCTCACACACTACAGAGCTATATGTGTATGTGTTTGTTTAGCAAGGTTGGTCCTTTCTATAATGGTTAAAAAAAAATTGACCTCAGTTTGTTCTGCACCGTTGAATGAAATGTGCTCCCAGTATTTTAGGAGAACTGATGTGATTTAGCAGTCATTATGAGAGTTGAGATTTCATTGTTATTCATTTTCCCAGAAATGGTTTTCTGGGAAAAAACTAATTTATTTAAAGATAAGTGGATAGATGGATGGATGCTTTGATAAACAGATATATAGATGATGGTGCTACTGATGCTAGCATCCTACAACATAATAAATACAATTGAAGATCTCTTTAACTGTGTAATTGTAGTAATAATGATATATAAAAGTGGCTGTTATTATTTCTTAATGTTTTTACGTTGAGTAGGATTTTTTAATTTAATTTCTTTTAATTGTTGGTCATTATAACTGAGATAATGTTTTCGTGGAAGAGAGAGCTGAGCACACCTCATTGTTCATTAGTATGGGTGGTGGACCGAAAACATCTAGCAGATTTGAAAACGGATAAATCCACACGGCAAACAGCTCCAGTGTAAGGGTTTAATTTGCTGTGTGATGTCCCAAATTAATGGTAACTCTCTATTCATCACAAGTTTGAGTGTGAGCTTTGTGCACGAGATGAATGTATTTTCAGAACTGTTTATCAAAATATATTTATACCTGGCCCTGTAAATACCTACATACATCAAGCCACATGTGATAATCTTGTAGGTTAGTGGTAGAAAGAAAGAAGCAGTTAAACTTGGGAAAAACACTCATTCAGTTCTTGGTTAGTGTCTTGGAAAGCGACAGCAGAAAGATCAGAATTTTCCAGCCTGCTCGCAGCCTCCCTCTCCAGATATCAGTCTACCTAATCTGATCTGGTGTCTGTTGTTTGCCCTCTCCTTTGTCTGCCCCCAGGCCAAGTACATCTCCACATGCATCGATGAGATCAAACAGGAGCTCAAGCAGGACAACATCGCTGTCAAAGCCAATGCTGTGTGCAAGCTCACCTACGTAAGACCTCTCACCCGCCACGGATTCACCGACTTTGTCTGTCAAATCTACTCTCTCTCTCACACACACACACACACACACACACACACACACACACACACACACACACACACACACACACACACACACGAGCTATTGTATACACCTGTCAACATAAGCCCACCATGTGGCTTCGTTGTGCTGTAGCTTAGTAGCAAGTTATGCTGTTGTACTTTTCTTTACAGCACACCTAAAATTAACAAAGGAAAAAACGAAAAAACACAATAAAAAGACGAGACTCTGTTTATAACAACTACTTAGTTGTAGTGCAAGAATACTTGGCATATATTTTAATTCACAAATGAATCCTTCATCTGTCCTAAATCAGCTCCACTAGCATATTGTGACATATTTTGTTGACATGCACACAATGGAAAATTGCGACTTGCTGTGACACTGTAGATGAAAACCACACAAAAATCTGTGGTTAGTATCTTTTCTACCCAAACAGAAACAAGCTGAGTCAAATAAAGCCTTATTTCCTCTTATACTTTCATCAGATCAAATGGAAGTGCTACTATTTCGCAAAGTAAAGTAGTGCATTTTTACAAAAACACATTCAAGGCTGTGTGTGTGTTTCTTGTTTTTGTTAAGATTAGTCACTTCACAGCCAAACGTCGAGCAAGTGACACTTACTGAGAACATTGTCCAATTCCCGTTGAAATGAAATTGCTCTGTCTATTTATAGTCAAGGTACACATTTAGATTTAGATGTCTTGTTGTGGCCGGCATCAGTATTCACTTTGAGAGCTTTCAGCCCAAATCAATTATTCTCTCTCTGTACCTCGCCGGAGCAGCTTAGAGCTCACCCTCTTCCTTTTAGTCACAATCTATGTCTGTCTCCTCTATGTTGCAGCTTCAAATGCTGGGCTATGACGTCAGCTGGGCTGCTTTCAACATCGTTGAAGTCATGAGTTCCTCAAAGTTCACGTACAAGGTAAGTCTGGGATGTCAGGATTGGTCGTGGAAGTGCAGGACAGAGTAATGCAAATGGAAAGGAAGATGCACACCCAGAATTTACAAAGTGATGTAGTCACAGCTGAGTGAGCTGTATAAGTGGATCTCTGTGGTGCTGCAACAGGCTGACGAATGTTTGTAGTAATGTAATATAATAGCAGTATGTTCTTTATGCTTGCTTGCTTTCCTACAGAGGATTGGCTACCTGGCAGCCTCACAGTGCTTTCATGAGAACACAGACGTCATCATGCTGACAACCAATCAAATTCGAAAGGTCAGCGATGCACATGTTTTGTGAACTCTGTAAATATCTCCTTACTGTTAGTTTTCCCTCAGCTAATATTTTCTTTCTTTTTTGTTTTTCTTCCTATTTTTTTAATCTATTTCTCCCAGGATCTCAGCAGCCCCAACCAGTATGACACAGGTGTTGCCCTCACTGGTCTGTCTTGTTTTGTGACCCCTGACTTAGCTCGGGACTTAGCTAATGACATCATGACATTGGTGAGTAAGTCCTGAGGTGTACCCACATGACTTCTGCTCTTTTCTCTTTTTCTTTTTTTGCTCGTTACCATTTACTTCAGTCAAATAAGCTGTCATTCCAGGGTTGTTGTTTTTTTTGTTTGTTTTTTTACATCTTTAAAAATGTGTATTTACTGTCTTCTACTGCAGATGTCCCACACTAAACCTTACATCAGAAAAAAAGCTGTGTTGATCATGTATAAGGTGTTTCTCAAGTATCCCGAGTCCCTGCGCCCAGCTTTTCCCAGGCTCAAGGAGAAACTCGAGGACCCAGACCCAGGTATCAGAAAACACAGTATTTATCCAGTCTGCTAGGGAACGTTTGTTTCTCATTTCCGCTCATGAAAAAGAGAGATCATTTGCTGGTTTTTCTAGTACATTTGATTTGTGCCCCATGTCCACAAACCTTTTGTTTTCACTGAGCTTTAATAGACACAGCTGGAACTTTTGGGGCCTCTGTGTACATGAACCGAGCGCCACATGATATTTTTTTTGGTTAAAATCATACTCTCAGATTTGGGCGATGACTGTCTTTTTTTTACTAATCACATCGTGAGCCAATCAAGCTTTTCCTAAGTTCATTTGGAAAAAATTACAAAAGGTACAGAAAAATTTGGACAGTGTTATTATTTTTAAGGTGCTGTTTTTAAGTATTTTTTTAAGTGTAGTTGTTAGTAACTGTTGATTGTGTATATAAATGGTGGATTAAGCCACCTTGATGTCACATTTTACCCAAGATTAGCTGTTTGGTGGCTGCTGAAGAAAACACTAGAATTTGACTCACCACCACTGAAGCACATTTTTTTTTGGATACTTTAACAAGACAATAAAGCTTCTTTCAGGTTTATGTGTAATTAATTTAACGCAGTTGTGTCAAATACTGGCATATTTATTTCCCTACGGACGGCGTACGAAAAGGGGTTTTCAGGCCAACTTGACTGTGCTTGACATGGATGACGCTCCGTGTTGGTCAAATGCTGATTGGTTGACAAATGGGCCAGAACAGGAAAGGGATCGATGGCAGAGTTCACTGGGAATTGAAAGAGCTTGGGAAAAAAATTTAAAGATCCAAAAATACAGCATGAAAAGTACAGATTGTGGCTACAGTGGATACTTCTCGTTGTTTGTAACACTTGGTTTCACTTCATCATTTAGTATGTCATAACTTTGCTTTGCTCAGCGGCTGGCTGACAGAATAAGCAAGAGTCGCCCACATACTGGTTGTAACATGTTGTGCAGTGCCCCCATCCACAGCAGACGCTGTCTCCAAGCAGACAGGCTGTCCATGGACTGCTAGTGGACGACCAAGGTGTTATCACTGCTGAAGCATCATTTTAGCTAAATTCACAAGGGTACACCACAGCAGATGGAGCCTTGGCTTTTTTAGCCCTTCTGTGTTGGTTTTGAGTTCTAGATTATCAGGTTGCTGCTTTTTGGTAAATTTGCCAAAGTTGGCCTGCTCGTCTTATGTTTCCGTACCAGCAATAGCTATTCCCGTGGACTTCACCGCGTCGTTCAGCTACCGCTTCTGTGAGTCTCACATCCTTCCAACAGACTCCAGCTGGGAATGTTAGTCCTTGTATTGTTATCTGCTGCAAACTGGACAGCAGCTGCAAGTAGAGCTTGCACCAGATGAAGAAGTGGTTTTGTGAGTCACTCCACTAAGCTGTCTAAGGCTGCAGAGCAAAGCAAGCGATACTGTCACCAGCTGCAGTCCAAGACACTACAGTTGGACTTGCAGGGGTCGAAAGACTCGGTGGAGAAGCAGCTAATGGTTAGCAACACCAGAACTTTTACAATAAAGTATACTCCAGAAAGCATTACAAATTAAGACTGTCCACAATATAAGACATCAGATCCCCTAACTGAACCCCATAAATGATTCAGCAGCAACGAATATGTGATTAAAGAAGGCTTGGGTATGGTGCTGAGCCAGGACTTCCAAGACTGCAAGACAATACTGCTGACTCTCTTCTGGTTTTAGATGGTTTCATACTTACTACTCTACTCTATTTAATATCTCACTTTTTTATCCAGTTATGACGACAGTACAAATTCCATTCTTTTATTATTACATGCTTTGTTTTGTATGTTGGACTGCAGTCATTGGACATTACATTTTTTTTCTTTAATAACAGACTACATAGTTTTTCAATGTTCTTTTAAAGAAATTAAGCTTTTGTAGTTTTCAATACTTGTTTCCTGATGTTATATTCTCTCCTTTTAGGCGTCCAGTCAGCAGCAGTAAATGTCATATGTGAGCTGGCCAGGAGAAATCCTAAGAACTACCTGTCATTGGCCCCGCTTTTCTTCAAACTCATGACTTCCTCTACTAACAACTGGGTTCTCATTAAGATCATAAAGCTGGTAAGACTTTACATTTACATTTTAGTAGTTAGTAACTGAATAGATTTAAATATATACTTTTATATATTTAGTGTACCAGCTTCTGAAAGGTGATTGTGGACAAACAAAATCCAGAAATTCTGTGTATCTTGTAGTTTGGTGCACTCACACCGTTGGAGCCACGGTTGGGGAAGAAATTGATTGAACCTCTAACAAATCTAATCCACAGGTGAGAGGAAATTCTCTTTTATTGTATTTCCCGTAGACGGTACAACAGTCTAATCTGATAAACAGCTCGATAATAATTCTAAACTTTCTCACCGTCCTGATGTTTTTCTCTCACAGTACCTCTGCCATGTCTCTGCTGTATGAATGTGTCAACACTGTGATTGCAGGTCAGTACAGCTGTTCTGTGGGTCACATCAAATCTCACTTAGCTTAGTGGCCCCAGCCCCATGTTTATTTCATCGTTTCAGTATATTTTTGCATCTGTGTTGAGAAATAAGCTTATACATTGATCTTCAAAAAATACAGTGTAGTGTCTTATCTGTATTTGCTCTTTTCAGTCCTCCTACGTGCTAAAACCACATTTTCTTAGCTTTGCTTGAATGAATAAGTGGAATTTGTACAAGTTAAATTTTAACTTGTATACTGGCGCTTAAACATCCTTGAGATTTAGCAGAGGTCTTTTTCCTCACGTGTTCTGATCTTTATTTGTTTTGGTTTTTTTAAACTTGCTCATAAAAAATCGTTCTCAGATGTAATTGTTTCCTTGTGCTACATTACAGTGTTGATTTCTTTGTCCTCGGGGATGCCTAACCACAGTGCTAGTATCCAGGTAATCTCCTCAGTTCCTCTCTTTCATCAACATATTCACGTGTTTAGTTGCAGATTTTTAACCCTTTCCACTCCAGTTGAATCACAGTGCATGCCGTCTGATCCAACATAGCTTAAGTAGAAACACAGCAGCCATCAGACAGGCCAGAAAGTCTCACAAAGCTCCTGGTGTGGAAAGGTTTTCCGTGGTGATAACAGATCTGTCCCTCTCACTCTCTGTTTTTTGTCTCCCCCACAGCTCTGTGTGCAGAAACTGCGAATCCTGATAGAAGACTCGGACCAGAACTGTGAGCCCTCTGTCAATGCCTGCAGTGTGTCATTTTCTCATTGTCTGCGTGTTTTTGACTATGGAACAGTCCACCCTTTTAGACGACAATAACATAGACCTCCTGACTCTGGATAACTCGAACATTACTACCTTTTCACTCTCAATTGGGCGTCCTGCTTGGAATACCATTGCACTTAAGTCACATCCACCCGGTCTCCAACAGAATAGACACAAAAAATTACCCAATTTTAATTTTTTAAAAATATTTTCTTTGCTTCACTCTAGAGGGGCTTAAATTTGTTATACTATAAGTTGTTATTACATTCTCTTTGCACACAGCCATTTGGAGCTTAGATTTCTACATTCGGGTATTCGAGTTGTCTGGATCTTAAAACGTAGATAACTGTGCGTGTGTAAAGTAAATTGTAGACTCCTGGTCATAGGCTACATCCACTCTAAAATGTTTCCCATATCAGTCCTAAATCACTGTAATAGTGAGTATTCAAAGGCATAAAGTCATGCTTTTTAAAAGGAAAACTTATTAGTGTGGACATGGCCTTAATAGAGTAGACTGTGAACCTGTGGTTCAATGTTTTATCCTTTCATTGATCACTGCTGTGCCCCTGTTTCGTTTCACAGTTATACTTGGGTATAAAACTTTCCAAAACATCAGTGAGTAAAGCCGTAAATATGTAGCGATTCCCTTGTGACGATGCTTAACTGGTAAAGTATTTAATCTCAGGGCCCACTTAAAAGCCCTGAGTAAATTCATGTAGAACACTTGTTGAATTAGGACTGAGTAAAAGTCAGGTCACATATTTTTTGGTGATGATGCCATTAGATGGAGTGCAGGTAACTAAGGGTTCAGTCACATTTAGGCATGTATCATTATTGGGTTATTATTGCCAACCAGTCAGGGTTGGCAGCATTAATAATAATAATAATGATGATGATAGTTATTAATATTAATTATAAATGTTATTGATAAATACTTGGTGAGCTTAAATGAGTCTTCAAAAATGCAATACCAGCTGAAAATGGAGAATTTTCACCTTCAAAGTAAAAGTTGTGCTTTACCATCTTCTTCTGCCTCTTCCATGCAAAATAAGGGCGACCATGGCAACATGCTAGCAACCAAAACGGTCACAATTAAAACCATAGGTTAAAAGAAATATGTTTCAAAAATGTGTGTAGCTTTTTCTTGTTCAGCACATCACTGAACTTCCACAAGTCCACATCAGTGGTCACTTCTCTAATCTAAGCACTGCAGTGATCAGCTTCACTGATCCAAGGTCAGTATAACACCCTTTTATTGATCACAGAACCTGAGAGGGGGGGGGAATGAGCTGCCAGGGGTATGAGAAAGGATAAAGCAAAACAAGACTGTGTCCCAGTGTGTGTTGTCCCGTGTGCGTGTTTGTATGTCCTTTCCATCTTTTTGTGTGTTTTGTGTTTATTTCCTGTTTTAATTTATTTTTGTTTTTGCTGTGTGATTTATATTTTTTATAGATTAGCGAAGTGAAGATGAGCATAGAAAGAGTTCATAGTGTATTAAAGTTATTACATACATATGATTATTACTGCAGTCACAGTAATGTAAAGCTAATCAGGTTTAAGAGTGATGGCATATAGCAAGGTGAACAAAATATACTTGGTAACGTGTGGAGATTTCAAGGGTTGTTGTGTGTCCTTTTTTAACTACACTAAGGTAGCGTGTTTTTGCGTATTTCTGTAGTGAAGTATTTGGGCCTGCTGGCGATGTCAAAGATCCTGAAGACCCACCCCAAATCAGTGCAGTCTCATAAAGACCTCATTCTCCAGTGTCTGGATGACAAGGATGAGTCCATCCGTCTGAGAGCTCTGGACTTGCTCTATGGCATGGTATGCAGCCAAACTTTTGACTTTTGTTTTATTCAGTGTTCACGAAAACTAATGTTGAATATTTTTAGATCCGGATTATGCTTGTTTCAGTCTATTCTAAAGAATACGGTGCAATGCAATACAAAAAACAGAACTTTCGCTGTAACTACTTTGCTGTAGCTCGGTATAATAAAACGGCTTTGCTAGCACTCACACACTAAAGTGTCAAGTACAATAGATACCGTAAACTGTTACTGCCAACTGTAGAACTCTGCAAATGGTGCTGTTTGATCTAGTAAAGTAATAATTCTCTGTGGTCACTTGTGGGTTCTGCTCTTTGCAGGTGTCCAAGAAGAACTTGATGGAGATCGTAAAGAAGCTGATGATACATGTAGACAAAGCCGAAGGAACCACCTACAGAGATGAACTGCTCACAAAAATCATTGACATCTGCAGTCAGAGCAACTACCAGTATATCACCAACTTTGAATGGTTAGTTTACCAGCAGCACTGTCCTGTGCTTCACTCTGAGGTGTGTCAGTTTGCTTTACATTTGCTGTTTGTTGTAGTTATATACACGCCCTCTCCATGTCTGCCCAACAGGTACATTAGTATCCTAGTAGAGCTGACCCGACTAGAGGGCACACGGCACGGCCACCTCATTGCCTCTCAGATGCTGGATGTGGCCATACGAGTCAAAGCCATCCGGGTCTTTGCTGTTGCCCAGATGGCTACCCTGCTGGACAACGCCCACCTGCTGACAGGCAACATGCAGAGAAACGGCATCTGTGAAGTGTTGTATGCTGCAGCCTGGATCTGTGGGGAATTCTCAGAGTAAGTCATTAGAAGTAGTCAGTATAGTTGGTATATTTAAACTCTCTGCCTGACGCTAAAGGTTTGGCAAACAGAAGAGACAGAGCAAATACCGTTTTACTCTGTAAGAGCAGATGAGTCAGGACAGAGTTAATGCAGTCATATAATATGTAGTATGTAGTGTGTTGTGTGTATTTATTTTGCACAGTCACAAATGTGTGTAACCCAAACACTGTACTGCTGTATCTGTTTGGGAACCTTCCTGAGGGTTGAGAGTACCAAACCTGAAATAACAGAAATCTTCCCCTCGTTTTAGACACCTGGAGAATCCCGTGCAGACTTTGGAGGCCATGCTGCGTCCTAAGGTCGCGACCCTACCTGGTCACATCCAGGCTGTATATGTGCAGAATGCAGCCAAGCTGTTTGCCACCATCCTGAAGAACCAAGAGGGGAACACAGACAGCACAGCTGCACAGGAAACCAGCCAGATGATGATAGACAGGCTACCACTGTTTGTCCAGAGTGCTAACCTCGAGGTGCAGGAGAGGGTAAGATAAATGAAGACTGAAAGAGCCAGAGTCCTTACAGAGCCTGACCTTTAATGCTTCACAGATTACAAGGTTACCTACTGCATACAAATCGGATAAATACCTGCAATCTACAGTTCCTCTCCTTTTTCCTCAGGCGTCTTGCATCCTGCAGCTAGTTAAATACATCCAGAAACTGCAGCAGAAGGATGTAGAAGTAGCAGAAGAAGTCAGCGCGTTGTTTGCTGGAGAACTCAATCCTGTAGCTCCAAAGGCACAGAAGAAAGTGCCTGTTCCCGAAGGGTACGTTGGCTCAGCACATGAGATAAACAAAACAAAACTGCAATATCACATATTTTTACAGTTTATAATCTTTTTGCTTAAAATGCAGTGTTTTTGTTTCTCACCTTTGAGGTGTAGCAGCAAGAGTAACTAAAACGTTTCAGCATTTATGCTGCATGTGTCTGCTTTTGAGTTTTTCATAATGGAATACAACAACCATGTTTGTGTGTGTAGGCTGGACCTGGATGCTTGGATCAATGAGCCTCCTTCTGAAAGCGAGTCTGAGGATGAGCAACCCAAGGCTATTTTTACCAAGGAGGAGCCCAAACACTCACGCCCCCGTCACACAGAGGTGGACGAGAAAGAGCTGGCAAGGGTGCGTAGGTTGGTCTTTGTATCATTGATAAACTGCAAAGAGCAGTTATGATCCAGGACTCCATGTCCAAATTAGTTTTTTGTTTTAGCTTGTAACATTTGAGGTGTTTAACCTTTTTGTGTTGTTACTGAAATTTTTATAATGTCAGCTGAAAAAATTGCCACCATGAGTAAGAAATAGTTTCAAAGCAACTTCTCAATTTTAACTGATGGAACATAGAACAAAAACAGTACACAACTCTGACTTTTTTGTTGTTGTTTTAACGGACAGGATTAGTAAAAGTCTCATCATTTTCATACCGTTTTCTTTTACAAAGTGCTGACTAATAGAAAGAGTAGAGTATGGTTTAAAGTGATCATGGAGGAAAAGAGGAACAGAGATGTTGGCCCTGCAGTCACTACATGTTAATGCCACCTCAGCAGATGGGTTTCCCTTAAAAAAGCCTTAAAACCAGTTGGACTTGTGCTTTCTTTATCAGGGGAAATTGACATTTGGTTTTCCATCTTCCCCTCTGAAATAACTTTTCGTATCTGAATTAATTTTGTTCTGAGTGTTGCTCTGTGGCTCTTCTGCCACCTAAGACAGAGGTTTGAGGTTGGGGAGGAAACTGTCTGCAGATTGGACGAATCCGGTCCTGTAAGCACTAATTCCAACAGTAGGAAATCCCACCGTGTGCACTTCTTCTGATCTGTAGCAGTCATAGACGCGCATCAAGACTTTGAAGCAGAATTGTAAGGTTTGATCTTAGTTTTAGAAAGTGACAGACCGACGATGCTGCCAGCACTGTTTCTAGTCTTGGATATGAATTATTTATTGTTTCGGTACATTACTTTAAATGTTGTTATATGCCAAAGCCTTCAGGTTTTTTCATCGTTGATTTTTTTTATTTATTTTTTATTTTTTTTAAATGAACGGTAACATATGTGATAAAATGGTCTGTGACTGTTTATTAAAGTTGCCATTGACTCAGAATCAATATTAATCTCCTCAGACTCACAGTTAGTAAATCTGGCTTCCCCCTTGGATCCCAGCTCATGCTATAAGTGACGTAGGCTGTTCGTGAATTCATATTATATTTCTTGTTTCCACTACAAGAGGAGAGAAGCCAGAAAGCAGGAGCAAGCCAACAACCCATTCTACATCAAGGCCTCTCCATCTTCTCAGAAGGTATGCTCACCGTCTTCAGTAATTACTTTGTGTTGGTAGTCATTTTCACTGCACAGGGTATTTAGTAAAAGTAGTTACGCTCATGTATGGCAAAACCCTTTTTGAGATGAATTCTTTTATGTGTAGGTGTACCAGGAAGCTCCAGGAGTGGAACACATCCCAGTCGTGCAGATTGATCTCAGCGTGCCTCTCAAAGTCCCAGGTGGGACACGCAATCCTTATATTACTACAAAAACTAAAAAAAGGAACCCCAATATAACTATCATAACTTCACCTGAATCTAAGTGCAGCCTTACTTGCAAACATACTGTTGTGTCACAATTTTTCTATTCGTATACTGAAAATTATCAACGTTACCCTTAGCTACAACTCCCTCCCACCCCACAGGTCTGCCTATGTCTGACCAATACGTTAAACTAGAGGAGGAGCGTCGGCAGAAAGAGAGAGCAGAGAAAAAGAAGAAGGAGAAGAAGAAGAGGAAAGAAAAACGCAGTGGGCGAGGGAAGAAACACGACTCAGGCCCAGAGAGCGAGGAGGACATCACACCTGCACATGTGGTCGACATTGTTACAGAGGAGATGCCAGAGGTAGGCATGTGGTGACATCAATGGAAGAAGACTTTTTATAAATACTAAGTTTAAAACATTCTGTAAGTTGTTGTTGAAGCCTTCTTTTTCCGCCTGGTCCTTCTTTCTATGTAGTGTTGAAAGTTTTATTACTTTATTATTTAATTTAGTTAATGTTAATTATTTTACACTGACATGTTCAAGGAAAATCATTTTCACTCAGTTTTTTATAAATATATTTTTACTGTATCATCACAAAGATCACTGGAAGTCAGTAGCTCAGCTAATCTCTTGTGTTTTGTCCTACAGAATGCCTTACCCAGCGATGACGATGACAAAGACCCCAATGACCCTCACAAAGCCCTGGACATCGACCTGGACAAGTGAGTTTTATTTTACATGTGTTCGACCTTCATCACTTTAACTGCTGATTTTGAAGATGCTGAAGTCATCATTTTTATATCTAAACTAGTCTGCCAGGCACTGAAATTTAAGATTTTCCACCCAAAGTTGTTGTTTGTGTTGTGTACCTTGTTTTAAAGCTGGAGGATTTCTAGTTTGAAGTCCAGTTATGTCAGAAAATAACTGAATAGTGAGTTCAACAGAGAGCTGTTTGAAAGGAATCTATCAAAGTCAAACTGAAAAGCAGACTTTAGGTTAAATTCAAGTGGTTGAACAAAGAAATCGTATCAACAACCAGATGTAGCTTATTTACAGTCCTGTGTCATTGGGGCTGTTTTGTGGACAGATTTAGGCTGTTTTTTGAATTAAGCATGTAAAAGGTTTGCAGTCGATTCCAAGTGTAGCGTTTGCATTTGGAAGCAGTTCATTCAAATTCAAATGCAAAAGCCGTTCTCAAAGGGGATCTTATTTCAAATGAATCGAGCCAAACCTAGCGTGCACAAATAAAACAAATTTACTAGAGAGAGTGTGGGAACATAAGAAGTGGCCAAATCAGCATTTTGGAACATTCAGAAAAAAATGAAGCACCTGTGAACATGAAAAGGCCCAGGCCATGATGTAAGTCAGCAGTGGTGCATGATCGCAGGATGCTTTCCATGGTAAAGAAAAAACACATCACAGCATCTAGGCAGGACACTAATCTCCACAATGTAGACACACGATTAGCCAAAAACGCCTTTAAAAAATAATAAGCCATGAACTTTGATTCCCTGCAATTATGTCAAGTTGTCCAATTATATTTGAGTTGATGAAAATGGAGGACTTTGTATAAAAATGACCACTGTGGTCAATGCTAATATTTTTCTTAAATCCTCCAAATTTAACCTAAAAGTTGCATTTTAATCCTTTTGTTTCAAACCTGTTGTTTTGGTGTACTGAGGCAGAGAGATAAAAACTGTTGCTCTCCAAACATTTCATGAAAGTGTAGTTTTAGCATTTATTCCTGAAGCTTTCCAGTCACAGCATTAAAGCCAGTGTGACCGACCCTCTCCCTCCTCGCACTCCTCCTCATGCTTTCTGCTTCCTCTTTTCTGTGCCTACACACATCCATTACTGCCTCTTTGTGTGGGCAGCTTATTGGAAACAACTGCGCGCAGGTGAGTAGCACCCCAGCCATAGGGCCTGACCTCTGACTGTGCACAGGTCACCTTTGTCTTTCTCTCTGTCTTGCTTTCCAAGTAGCTGTCCTGCTCTTTTCAACTAATATAGCTGTCTGTTCCTTACCTATCTGAAGCTTGTAATGTCCACTTTCTCTTTTTGCTCTTCTTCCCTTCGATCTGTTCTTTAGTTGTAGCATTTGACCTAGTGATGCATAACGATATTGTAGTATCCCGCCTCTCTTAAAACTGCTTCTTCTTCTTTTTTATTTTTTTTAATGTTCTTGAAAATATCAGCATCTCTATTTCTGAACAAGCAGTTCTGATTTATCTGTCCTTAAAGAAAGGGAAACAAAATGATTTCCTAGAAAGAAAGAAAATAAGAACTGGCTGCTGATGTTCTCAGGACTTAATCTTTCACCCTTTAAATTCCCAGAATAGTTTCCTAAAAGCATGTTGGCTCTTCTTTTTCTTGTACTGGGCAATCGGCATCAACATGCTTTTAGAAACCTATCCCAGCGGTTCGACGCAATAGTGTAATTCTTTTCTCTTAGATCTGCTCAGCTGAGTTTAGTAGACTTGGCATGCCCCCAGACTGTCTCCAGCTGTTTTTAAGTGGATACGCTTTGCCTGCCCTCAGTGGAAAAAGATGTGGCCTTAAGCCAAGGATAGAATGTGGATCGTTTGAATAATGTGTTGATGAGATCATGCAGGACAAGCTGTAAACAGTTTTGGTCTTATAAATTAATGTTTACTTACAAAAACACATGTGGAAGTCTTTCTTTTGGATTGTAATTCTAAAAGAAAAATGACACCACAAAAGCAAGGTTACTTAATTCTAGGAATTTAAAGCTGAAAGAATAAAACCAAAAAAGAAAATTTACTTAAATTGGAGACTGATGACACAGCATGGTTTTATATAATATCTATATTAGATTTTATATTATATATAAAGATTTTCCAACAGGGGGCTATAGTGCACGCTACTAACTCCTAATTTCCGGCTTTTAAGACATACAGTGGGGCAAAAAAGTATTTAGTCAGCCACCGATTCTGCAAGTTCCCCCACCTAAAATGATGACAGAGGTCAGTAATTTGCACCAGAGGTACACTTCAACTGTGAGAGACAGAATGTGAAAAAAAAAAATCCATGAATCCACATGGTAGGATTTGTAAAGAATTTATTCGTAAATCAGGGTGGAAAATAAGTATTTGGTCAATAACAAAAATACAACTCAATACTTTGTAACATAACCTTTGTTGGCAATAACAGAGGTCAAACGTTTACTATAGGTCTTTACCAGGTTTGCACACACAGTAGCTGGTATTTTGGCCCATTCCTCCATGCAGATCTTCTCGAGAGCAGTGATGTTTTGGGGCTGTCGCCGAGCAACACGGACTTTCAACTCCCGCCACAGATTTTCTATGGGGTTGAGGTCTGGAGACTGGCTAGGCCACTCCAGGACTTTCAAATGCTTCTTACGGAGCCACTCCTTTGTTGCCCGGGCGGTGTGTTTTGGATCATTGTCATGTTGGAAGACCCAGCCTCGTTTCATCTTCAAAGTTCTCACTGATGGAAGGAGGTTTTGGCTCAAAATCTCACGATACATGGCCCCATTCATTCTGTCCTTAACACGGATCAGTCGTCCTGTCCCCTTGGCAGAAAAACAGCCCCATAGCATGATGTTTCCACCCCCATGCTTCACAGTAGGTATGGTGTTCTTGGGATGCAACTCAGTATTCTTCTTCCTCCAAACACGACGAGTTGAGTTTATACCAAAAAGTTCTACTTTGGTTTCATCTGACCACATGACATTCTCCCAATCCTCTGCTGTATCATCCATGTGCTCTCTGGCAAACTTCAGACGGGCCTGGACATGCACTGGCTTCAGCAGCGGAACACGTCTGGCACTGCGGGATTTGATTCCCTGCCGTTGTAGTGTGTTACTGATGGTGACCTTTGTTACTTTGGTCCCAGCTCTCTGCAGGTCATTCACCAGGTCCCCCCGTGTGGTTCTGGGATCTTTGCTCACCGTTCTCATGATCATTTTGACCCCACGGGATGAGATCTTGCGTGGAGCCCCAGATCGAGGGAGATTATCAGTGGTCTTGTATGTCTTCCATTTTCTGATGATTGCTCCCACAGTTGATTTTTTCACACCAAGCTGCTTGCCTATTGTAGATTCACTCTTCCCAGTCTGGTGCAGGTCTACAATACTTTTCCTGGTGTCCTTCGAAAGCTCTTTGGTCTTGGCCATGGCGGAGTTTGGAGTCTGACTGTTTGCGGCTGTGGGCAGGTGTCTTTTATACAGATGATGAGTTCAAGCAGGTGCCATTCATACAGGTAACGAGTGGGGGACAGAAAAGCTTCTTACAGAAGATGTTACAGGTCTGTGAGAGCCAGAGATTTTCCTTGTTTGAGGTGACCAAATACTTATTTTCCACCCTGATTTACGAATAAATTCTTTACAAATCCTACCATGTGGATTCATGGATTTTTTTTTCACATTCTGTCTCTCACAGTTGAAGTGTACCTCTGGTGCAAATTACTGACCTCTGTCATCATTTTAAGTGGGGGAACTTGCACAATCGGTGGCTGACTAAATACTTTTTTGCCCCACTGTAAGTTTACCAGCTCTTATCACTTCAGTATGGAGGACGTTATTAGGATCAATCGACCGTGTGGAGCTCTGCTAGAGGAATGTCTTGTGCTTTGAATGAGACCTGGCTGCTTCACAGTGCAGAACATGTGCTTGCGAATGGTGGATTGCTGCACCCTACATGCCTTGTTCACCTTTAACAATTAATACTCAAGGAATGCATCTTTCAGATGATGTAGCCCAGGAGGATCAAAATCACCTCCCAGTTAGAGTTAAAATATGTATCTGTATGTTTTGTTTGTGCAGGCCGCTTGCAGACAGCGAGAAGCTACCGGTCAGGTCACATCGTGCAGCGGGGGCTCCAAAAAGCTCTGCTGAGGATGGAGAGGCAGAAAATGCCACGCCACAGGAACCCAAGAAGAAGAGCAGTAAAGAAAAGAGGGACAAGAAGAAAGATAAAGAGAGGGATAGGAAGGTGAGGTTAAGATGCTGGAAACATTTCCCACCTTCTGGTCATAAATCAGATTCACGGAGCACTCAGAGCAAGGGGAGAACAGTAGTGCGCTGTCAGCTGCGCCGTCACAATTTGATGACTCAGTGTTTGCATTTCTTAACCTGACTGACACCGACTGGAATATATTCTCCTGTTTTCACAGAGGAGCAAAGAAGAGAAGAAGAAGAAAAAACACAAACATGAAGAAAAGGAGGAGGATCTTCTTGGAGGTCAAGCAGAAGAGCCCGTGGTCCAATCGGAAGAAACGAAGGAGGTGGAAGCACAGCCCACTTCAACTAGTGCTGAGGTACGCCTTTATAACATGTTGGACCGAGGATGTTTCCTACGCGGCGCCGCAGTTTGTATCTAACATCCAAACACTGGTTTTAATTACCAGATCTATAAAATTATAATTAAAATGGCTTAAAGGATACCTTAAGGCAGTGGTTCCCAAACTTTTTTGCTAGGTCCCCCTTTGTTTTACAAGAAAAATGTTTTTTTTTGTTTTGTTTTTCCTTTTCGTACCGCGCCCCCCTGCAATGGCTCTGCGCCCCTCCTAGGGGGCGGGCCCCACACTTTGGGAAGGTCTGCCTTAAGGAGTGCTCTACAAATTCTGTCAAATGGTTAAATGCAAGCAGACACGTTTTATCATGTTCATTAACTCGGCGCTTCCATTGCTTTTTCCCAGCCTGTCTTTCAATCGGCTATAGCGATCAAGTATCAGTTTCCTCGTAGCCGACTGTGCAGTCTCTTGCCAAATACTTGATTTATTCATGAAACAGGACAGTGTATTCTCTGTATCCATTTTCATGAATAGTAGTAAGACACAGAACCTGTTTGGCCCTCACCCCTCTCACCTCCTCGCGCTCCTCTCCCTCCCTTCCTCTTTTAGGTTTCGGACCTGGATTTCTGGCTCTCAAATGCTCCAGTGCCCTCTAACACCCAGGTTGAGTCACGCCCCTCTTTCTCTCTCTCTCGCTCTCTTTCTGTCTCTCTCACCCTGTCCTGCCCACATCTGTTCAGTTTCATGACACGGTTTTCAATCAACCTGCCTCAGACATTGGTGTAACCATACATTCTGTCTCTGCTGCCCTTCAGTTGTTCCTTTTTTTTTTTTTTCCTCCCCTCTGCATCTTTTGACACTGCCTCTCTTTCACAGGGCTCACAACACTATATTCTGTCATTTTCCAGCACCCTTCTGCTTTCTAGCATGTGTGTGTACACAGTATGTATCTGTATTTGTCTCGCACTTCTTCTTGCCTTGTGTTGTGTCAGCCATGATGTCAGAACAGGTGCTGTTACTTTTTATTGTTTTGTTTTTGTTTTTTGTGATCTTTATTTATTGATTTCTTTATTTTTGAAGAAGTGACAATGGACCAAATGTCACTAATATGTCTTTGAACCAGTGTGGTCCTGGTACACACACACACACACACACACACACACACACACACACACACACACACACACAAACTCCAAACAGAAGCTGGAGTTATTTTAGTGGTAGACAGGATATGTGAGCTTCAGCTAACAGTTATTGCTGGGATAGCCTTTCATGGTTCTAGGTTGGACACCAGCACCGCAGTGGTGGAAGAGGGGTAAACGGCTCCCCAGAAATTGGCCCAGAGTCCTTTCCTCTTACGTCACCACTGTATGAGCACAATATCCACTCTCCATTATCTCTTCAGTGTGGGGCCATAATTATCTTTGTTTCTGTTTGAAAACAAAGTAGAATTTCCCAAATCAGCTGCTAAACTTCACCTTTACTAATAGACTTTTTGATGACTGTTTTCTTTCATTTAAAAAAAATAGGAAAATTACTTTCTCAGTTGTTTTAAATTAAATCTATGTGGCCTGTGGTCATGCCAGGACAGCGCTCTCACACCATTTCCAGCTTGTTTAAATAAGCTAAGCTATCCAGTTGCTCCACTATTTCATCCTGACTGTTCCATGAAAAGACTGAATAACAGGCACACTGTTTCCTTAGCTATACATGTAACATGACTGTACGCTCAGATCTGTCAGGCCTTTTAACTTTCCCTTTGGGCATTTCTGTTATTAATCATTTGAACTGTCAGCCCAAGAGTTAAAGCTGCCCCAGTAATATGCATCGATGTCTTGGTGGAACGCTTGTTTTTGTTCTGGCTGTCACACCAGCGTCCCAGATCATACTGTTGCATATATTTAGCTTGTCAGTCAGCCTGCTTCAGTTTCGAGCAGCACCCAGTGTAGCTGGTTAGTGCAGTGGATCCAGCAGTTGTACAGCAAAACCGCTGTAGGTGTAGAGGTCCATACAAACATGATATGCTCATGTTTAGCATTCTTCCATGCAATACTCTTGGCTCATTGTACCTGATGTTTGTTTGTGGTGTCACTCAGCTCAGTAGGTTGCAGGTGATCATGAATGACTTCTCTTATGAATGACTGAGTGAACTCACTAACCTCACTTACCTATGTCAACACAGAAGTGGTAGAAAGTTTTGCATGTGTTAAACGCTGTGGTTGTTCTTGTTTGTGTGTTTATTTGGTGGCGTGCTGGTGTATCTGAACAGGAAGCAGCAACAGTAGCAGAAGCAGCCCCAGCGCCCGAGGCGCCTGCTGGCACAGCGGCCGACTCTGAGCCCGAGGAGCCCAAAGACACCGAGACGGAGGAGAGTGTGAGTTAACGCAGACGAGGCAATAGTTGGAAGGAACAAAGTTTGACAGCACTGCTTGAGATTCCAGTTTACAATAACCCCGACTGGACTCGGGGAATTGGCAACTCTAATTCTGATACATTTGTGTGAACGATGTGTCGCAGACCTGCCAGTTTCTGTGGGCTCTGGGGGAGTAATTCTGCCACTTTGTGTTTTATTTTCATTAGCATTAACACTCAATGGCGATTAAACATCACTTCAGGAAATTTATCTCCTTCGCCTTCTTTGGTTTTTCTCTATAGAAGTCCTCCAAGCACAAGAAGAAGAAGCAGAAAAAAGAGAAGGAAGAGAAGGAGAAGAAAAAGAAAAAGAAGCATCATCACCATCACCACCACAGCGATGGAGGTGGAGAGGAGTCTGTGCAGAATGGCACCGTCGAGGAGGAGGAGCCTCTGCCGGTCAGTGTCGAACAACCACAACATTAAACTTAACCGATCATTACTTTTAATTTGTAAACTATGGGTTATGTTTCCTAAATCAGAATCGGTACAGCAAAATGTACACGTACAAAGAATTAGGCTCATTCTTTTTCTTCGTTGCTCTCAATTTACTTAACAGAATAGATAAGAAACATTACTGATAAAAGCACGACACAGACAATAGCAATTTGTATAGCATATTTAAATGTGCAGTGCGCCAAGATCTTGGAATAAAACATTTACCAAGCTGGGGATGGATAACTGGTTACTATACAGTATATACATGAGGAATTGATGATATAGATGTATAGGTATGTACAATACCATATTGATACGTACAACAAAACATTATGTACAGCACTCTTTGGTTTTAGCATTTGATGGATGTTAAAGTAGAGATGATATGAGTGAAGTAAAAATTAAATTGGCATCTTTGTGTCATTCCTCTTCGATTGAAAACAGACAAACAAAAGCTTACTGACCTCAAAGACACGAATAACTCAAAGCCGCATGTAGGCAGTATAATTTATCATCATTCATCTGAGCTCCACTGGGTAAACCCACTTACTGCTGCCAGCACACACTGCCTTCCTTGTTATATAGCAGCTAGGTAGGAGCTCCTGTTGCCTAGTTAGCATGCTTAGTGGCTGAGAACGCCTCCTCTGACCTGAGCTCTTCTCTCCTTTCAGCCCATGTCCAATTACTGCCTGCTGGCTGAGAACTCCTACATCAAGATGGTGAGTGATGGTGACTGCGATGCCAGGCTTTGGAAATTTGTTTTGCTCTCAATTTGTTAAAATAATTCCGGTCTCATTTTGGCCATGGAAACATTTAATTTTCGAATTTAATTTTTAGCATCCAAAGCTGCTCATGCCTTCTCCAATCTAATAGTTTGCATTGTTAATTAAAATGCACCAAGGGAACCAGATTGTGATAAATATTCTGCTTTATTTCGACATGTTGGGTTCTTCTGTTTACTTTAGTGAGACAATAAATAAAATAATTTTCTTGCTACATTATAGCGCACATTTCTTTCTAGATGCTGAGAAAGAGAAACGTTGTTGTTTCTAAGATCCAGCATGTGGAGTAATTAGAGTTAAAAAAACCCAAAAAGAACTATCATATACAGATTTCTTTTTCTCTTCCTCTCTTTAAAGATGATGGAGGATGCTGATCAGGTATTGGTTAAAGTTTTGTCCTAGATGTGTTTCTCTCTGGTCTCGTTGCTCTTTACAGGCCTTCCTCCTTGGGCAGACTAATTTATGTTTCTCTAGCGCAGCAGCGCTCGGTTTCTGAGAATGATTCTGTCCTTGTGATTATCTCCTTGTGTTCACTTCTTGGAAATGGTGATGTGTTCTCTGGATCTGGGTAATGACTCTGATTTGCCTTGTTAACACTGTGTAAAAGAGAGGAAAGATGAGACCGTAATTCACTGTTCCAAAATCCACGTTTAGCACTTTCCTTGTTTTCCCTCTTCCCCGTAAGGTGTGTGACATCCAGGGGAACCTACAGGATGGCAGTCAGGTGGTGGTGTCTGTCATCTTTGAAAATAAGAGTGACAGCTTCCTCAAATCCATGGAGTTCAATGTGCTGGACTCTCTGAACTCCAAGCTGCAGAGGCCAGAAGGGTCAGGTCCACATGATGGCCTTACCGTCCCCTTCCAGCTTCCCCCTGGTCAGTTATTATCTAAAGAAAAATCATGTATGAATCCATCCATCCATGACTGTGAATTAAAAGCCCATAGCCCCCCTCAAATCTTTAGTATTCATATTTTGGAGGGGCATCCAATCAGAAGTAAGTTAGCTTAAACTGAGGTTGAATTGAGCTGAAAGAGTTTTTGTTTGTTTCTTTTGTTCAGGCAGATTATTATCTGAGGCCCAGGATAAGATAAATTAATATTACTTAAACCATGTAAAGCTAGTCTAGCATAACCCAAGATGGAAAATATGGGGTTGGAAATGGGCATCATAGTTATCCTTTGCTATAATATTGGCTTACTAAAAAAAATAAAATAAAACAAGCATTTTCCTGGTAATTGTAGTGGGGCTTTTCAGAATAAATGTCCATCCTTTTTACTGAGTTACAGATGATTCAAGCAGCAACTTAAAAAATTGTATTATATGAGTTTTTAAAGTTGTTGAGTTCCATGATTTGATGCTGAGAGCTTCTGTTTTTTCTTGTAGGAGTGTCCAATGAAGCACGATTTGTCTTCACTGTGCAGAGCATCGTAATGCCGCAGAAGCTGAAAGGAACCCTCACCTTTATTGTAAAGGTTCGTAGGAAAAGCAAACAAGTGCCGTGTATACTAAAAAGAAAACAAAATCTAATGAAAAAGCTGAAATCCAAATGAAACGCAAACAAGATTGACAGGATTTTTTATACATTATTATTAAACCTGCGGCTTAATTAATTCATCTTTTGTATTTGTAATACTAGAGTTGGCCTAGTAGCAGATGAGTTAATTCTGAGACCTATGAAGGAATCAAACAGGTGTTTTTAATATGCCGTTTTGCTCCATTCCCACAGAACGAGGACTCCTCCACTCATGAGAAACTGGACTTCAAACTGCACTTTACCTGCACCTCCTACCTGATCACTACTCCTTGTTACAGGTTGGTTATGCCACTCCTCCATTCATATCAGAGTTTCAGTGAGTCATTTAAACTTTTTAAAGAAGCTGTTGAAACTCCTCTCAAAGTGTTTCCAGGGAGAAATCTTTGGAGTGGGAGAGTTTGTAGACTGAGTGGTGAGACTGTGGTTTAAGCGTGGCAGTAGAAAATGGCCATCTTTGAGGAAGAATAAATATCAGTAAATTTCACTTGTACTTGTTTTAAGATAGAGCTTGTGTGAAATTTTAAATTAAAAAGATCAAGAACCACGGTCTGGGAATCATTAAAATCTGTTGAATGTTCGTTAGATTTTAGTAATGGAGAAATCTAAAACTGACTTCTTTTTGTTCTTTTGCTCTCTCAGTGATGCGTTTGCAAAGTTGCTGGAGTCGGGAGATCTGAAGAGCAGCTCTGTCAGACTGGAGGGAGTTAACATGCCCTTCCATCACCTTCTGGCCAGGATCTGCTTCCACCACCACTTTTCTGGTACCTTTACATTATCACTTTTTTCGGGGGACCTGAAACCTGTGCTACTTCACATGCAGGAAATTACAATCATCAGAGGGGAATGTTTGAAAAGTGTATTAATGCTGGGTAATTTTGACATTAATTCTGATGCGCTGCATTTGTGATTGTGCTTCTTTCTCGTCTTTGATTAGTTGTGGAGAGGATCGACTCCTGTGCCTCCATGTACAGCAGGTCTATCCAGGGTCACCATGTCTGTCTGCTGGTCAAAACTGTAAGCGACAATAACATAAATCTGAGTTAAAACCGAAGATGAAAAGAGTTTTCAGGTGGTGATGCTGACATTGTCCCCCACTTCTCTCCCCCTCTCTCCCAGTCTGGTCAGACTGTGTCCATTGACGCTAAATGTGACGAGCCAACGCTGCTTGGGAATGTGCTGGATGAGATCAAGCAGACCTTCTCTCAGTGCTGATTGTGTCTGACAGCCGAAGGGTGCTCCACCCTACCGCTCCATCCCGCCCCTCCCTCACTGAAACACAACATAATCACGTTACGAAACACTGCGACTGGCACTTCCAGTATCGCCCTATTTATTAGTCTGCAGATTTGCAAGATTTCTTTCCCCTTCTCAGCTTCTCCAGCGCCCCACACTTTGCCCCTCTTTGCACTCTGTGGTCACTCCCTCACACTTGATGTTGCTTTACAGACTCATTGTGTACATGCTTCATCTTCTCTGCAGTGTAATTTTCATTTTTACTTCCTAGTTTTCGAACAGCCGCCCTGTTGCACCCCGACTCTGACTGAGCTCCCGTTTCTGGACGCCTGGCGTCCTCTTCTCTTTCCTGCGTCTCTTTCCGCCCTCCACTCTGTCGGGAATTCAATCTGTGACGGTTGCGTCATGTAATGTTGACAACTGGACTTTTGCTGTTAATGGTTGAATTGTATTTTTACTGTTTTGACGTTTTTGTCTTTGGTTTGTTTTGTTGTTTTGTCTTTTCTTTTTCTTTATCTTTGTCTGAAACCTGACTGCGCCTTCATCTAATCCCCTTCTTTACTGCTCACTAAAATCTGTGTGTGCTGCTCATCTGTGTAGGCCTTGAAAAAAGATAAATCAGGTGATTGACTCTTTTTTCGGACTAGATGGGCGCTATAACCTGCTCACCCACCACTGACCTGGTGCCTGGAGAAGACCAGACACTGGGCAAGTGTAATGAGAGGAGAGCAGAGGTGAAACCAAAGCTACAAATAAGGCATGGGTTTTAAGCTTGTATTGGGGTGCTTTTGTCCTACTTGCCTCTTGGCGAGGCTCAGAGCAGATCTGCTGGTGTTTAGTTGAACCGAATCCTTGTGTCTCTACGGGTGATTGTACAGTAGTTCAGTAGTTTTGCTCTGTGCCTTAGCCCTGCAGTCTGACCTACTCCGGCACTTCATAAGTCTTGTAGAGCCCCCACCTCTCCCCTGAGTGCACTGATCTAACAGTGCTAAACTGCAGATTGACCCTCCCCAAGGACTTTGAACATATCATTCCTTTGGCAAATCCAGTGCAATGTGAGGTTTCTATTACACCTGACAAAGCCACCTGTGTTCTACCACGCATGGATGGTTTAGTTATTGTATAGAAGATGTAATAATATTGTAAAGCAGGATGCTGTTCTTTGTCTGAAGGCAGGTCGTCACTTGGCCAACGTGTTCACGGAATAATCTGACGTAAAGAGCTGACATCACTGTCCTCTGTGGGGGGGGGAAAGACAACCTGTGACAAGTTAAAGGACACCACACTTATACTCTCAGCCTGCCTGTACTGTTTCTTTTAAAACTGCTGGTCTGCATATGAGATTGCTAAAAGTCATTTACTACTAAGCGGACGCTGTTAACTGGTCAGTGGCTTGAGGCGCCCTGTGAGTCAGTATTAATCAACACGGCTTCCACAGTAAGGAAGCGTCGCCTCCGTCAGCAGCAGCAGTTGTGTGGTTTTTGTCTGTCCTCGTGAAATATTTGCGCCCGTCTCCCTCTCATGCATCACAGAAAAAGCCAGCTGACCCACCCATATAAATCCCCCCCATGTTTCTTTTTCCCTCCAGAAACTGCCTTGCTACTTTGTGTGTATGTGTGTGTTAGGAGAGTCTTTAAAGAAAACACAACACCCGACTTCCTGCTGAACTCTGTTTGATGTCTTCATTTGGATCATTCATGTTTAAAGCAACCACCCCGTCCACTTCAACTAATCCTTGTAGTAGCAAGAGTGAAAGGAAAAAAAGACTTGGTAGCGTCTCTGTTCATATATATACTGGTAAGGCCCTCCTCTCTTGCATTTGTCTGCTATTGTAGATAAGAAATATAATGATGTCTGGCCTGAAGGTCAAGTCAGCCATTCCACTAGATTTTCAGTAGTAAAGTCTGAAATCAGAGGTGATCAGCTGTTTTTCAGGAACGTCAGTAGAAAAAAATTATGTACGCGCTCCCTGTTCCTGAAAATGATATCCATGAATCTGAGAAACGACTTCTCTAATCACACGCTGTCCTAATACTGATCATTCTGTGCATACTGTTAGATTAAAATTTGTATATTGCATGATTAGGAATGTACACTTTTATTTTCCTTGTTTCTTTCCCATGGTCATGCTTACACAGACAAAGATGTCATTCCATTTTCTCTTGTTTTTCCTACTTTTTTTTTTTTTTTTTTTAAATGAGGTTTTCTTGACCATTCTCTATTTTTGATGGTATTGTGTTTTTATCTATTCTAAGTGCAGACAATTAAAAGAAGTGATACCATTGAATGTTTTAAAATTATTAGTCACAGGGGAAGGAAGGGGGTTCTGTTTGGTGTCGCACCACTGAGGACATGGGGCTCACAATAACAGTAGAACAGGTTACGTGAAGCAGTGTACTGAGAGGCAAACCCGCTCTGTCTTAATGCTCTGTTGGTTCAGCTGTAATGACTTATTCTACCAAGTTTGGCTTGTGACATTGAAATATACTCTCATATGACAGATTTTTGAAGGTCCTGTCTTTTTATTTCTTCATATTCAACTCTACAATGTCATATTCAGAAGGGGACAACATAAATTACATTTCCTTCAAAGAAATTCCACTCAACAAAAAAATAAATAAATAAATAAAAGCTGTAAGAAGATGCTGTAGTCCTTTTGTGTGTGTGTGTGTGTGTGTGTGTGCGCGTGTTAAAGTGAGCCAATAAGCATACAAAAAACTAGTTTTGAATGAAATGATAGAAACCTGGAGTGTATACGTGTAGATGAAGATATGTTCTTGGCAAATTAATACCCGTCTCTTTATCAATAAAGCAAGATGTGCCGCTTTGAACTTCAATTCCCAGAAAGCCTAGCAGCAGAAGTAATCGAGACCCCTGACTGACAGCGAGCAGCTGAGTTGAGAAAAGTTGAGCAGACAAAGCCTCAGATTGAAGTTTTATGAAAAAATTGATTGTTTTATCGAAATTGCCGCTTGGCCAACCTCCCTTTCCTCCTTAAGGCACCCGATAAAAAGAGGAGGCTGAAAAGCTTTCGGTAGCAAAGATAACCGAGATCAAAATGAATTTCCGGTATAGACTTTCAAAACAAAGCTCGCGATTCGAACTGTATTTTTCTCTGAGCAAGCAAAAATGGACACTTATGTATGTTTAACTAGAAGTACATTAAACGACACAAAACCTAAAAATAAAGACTCTACCTTCATCATAAACAATGAACATCCTAACTGTAAGGTCTTAAGAAGTTGTTTACCTGAGAGAGTGCAACTAGGGTAAAGGTCAAAAGAGAGAGGGGTAAATTGTGCAGTGCTGTGAGAAAGTATTGGCCCCCTTCCTGATTTTTTTTTTCTTTTTTTTGCATATTTGTCTCACTAACATGTTTCAGTTTAAAGAAATGTTAGGCAAGCTAAACAAATGCAAAATGCAGTTTTAAATGATGGTTTCATTTATTAAAGGAGAAAAGCTATCCAAACCTGCCCTGTGTGAAAGAGCTAGTAACCTAATAACTGTTTGTGCCAGCCAGTGAGATCTGCAATCAAGCATTTGTGAAAACTGGCAATGAGTCTTTCACACTGCTGTGGAGGAATTTTGGTCATGAGAAAGTAAGTTTATCCGACCTGGACTTTGATTAGGCAACCACAAAATCAAAACTTTAATTTTTCTTTCAAAGGTGGACTTGGTGAGATATTCTCCTTCAGGATTTTCTGGCAGACAGCAGAATTCATGGGTCTATCATTTACAGCAAGTCGCCCAGGTCAATTCCATTTCCCAGATTGGATTCCGTGGACCGACACCCTTTCTATTTTCAAGGTTTAAAACTTTTGATAAAGCATTTAGTTGGGGCTGGATCAGCTGACCCTGACTCCTCCCTTAATTATGCTGTAACAGGCCAATAGTCAGTTGGGGGCTTCCTGTGATGCACTGAATGTTTCTTCTTCACTTACCTTATTCACTCACTATGTGTTTACACCCCACTCTGCATTTAATCAGTAGTTATTATTAATCTCTGGCACAAACACAAATGTTTGTGTTGTTCCGTTTTCCTTCTCTCACCCCCAACCACTCGATGGATACCCCTGCCTGAGGTTTCTTCCTGTTGTAAGGGGTTTTTTCCTTCCCACTGTCACCAAGTGCTTGCTCACAGGAGGTGGTTTGCTTGTTACAGTTTTCTCTGTACTATTGTAGGGTCTTTATCTTGCAGAATAAAGTGCCTTGAGGCAACTGCTCTTGTGATTTGAAAAATGAAAGCATATTTTAAAAACTTTGTTTTGTATTTATATGGGTTAAACTATGATAAATATATACTTTTATTAATGACATAATATCACAAATTTGTTTGACGATCTCAAACAGACAAGTTTGAAAAATTAGCAAAAAAATAAGAATTCAGGGGGGGTCACAGCTGTCTGATATGGGCTACTGATACTTTAGAGTTTTATTTTGAAGAATGTCACCGGAAATAAGGCAAGTAATGCCTTCGACTTGATAACGGTAGGTTCATGGTCGTTGGGGCTCCGTTGGATTGTTCACAACAACAGAGAGGAAGGCGCACCAGCTCCGGCCAAATAAAGCCCAGCCGCGTTTTGGCACCGCACACAAACGGAAACCAACCGTTCCTGCGTGACGAGCGCCGTTCTTCTACTGTTAGCTGTTGTTTGTAACGAGCTAGCTTTGTCCTTCGCAGTCACAGCTGTGGTGGGTCGCTGATATATTTTTTTTATATAAAAATCGCCGTGGAATATGGCTCAGAATAGACATCATGTAGCCAGTTCCCAAAAAGCATTAATGTTGGAGATGAAAAGTCTCCAAGATGAGCCGGTCGAAGGGTTCAAAATAACTTTGGTGGACGAGTCGGACCTGTACAACTGGGAAGTAGCGATATTCGGACCCCCGAATACACACTACGAGGGTGGTTATTTTAAGGTGAGTGGCTAATGTTAGCTAGCAGTCCGTCTATTGTTCTTTAACTGGTTAGTTTTACTGTATATTTCAGTAATTTGATCATACAGGGCAACCAAGCGACCAACCTCACCCTTCATGTAACCGTTTCCACCAGCAGCAGGTAATAGTTAATAACGTTAACTTGGCTAATTGCCCCCTGTTTAGCGTTATTGTGACAAATACTTCTTTGTTTAACTTTAAACCAACAAGACTCCATGAGAACTTTGTTGCTTGGGCATATTTTTCCATCAAAACACAGATTAGGTCTCTTACAGATCTGACATGTGCCCGAGTTACTTTTTTGTTGGCTTGAAACAAAAGGTTGTTGAGCATAACCGCCTCCAGCACTACCTTGATAGTTAAGCTCATCATCTATCTCGCTAATTCAATCCTTTTCTTTGTGTTCATCATTACAATTTAGCAGCCCTGGCTTGAGTACTTTTTTTTGTTGGTTATTCAAATGTACCATACATACATGCATGGTACTAACCTAAATGGCTTCCAGCCTTAACTTGTCTAACTTGTGTAGTGACTCATAATTTGTTTTCTCGTCTACTTCCTCCCTTGAGAGTAAAGATGCGTTGGTTTTGTTCCTGTTTAACAGAATTTGTGCTGATTATAAACCGCCGCCATCGTATTTCCGTCTTCAGAAGATTTCTGCGGCTGATGTTTGAGTGTGCCATTTCTCTGCCCTTTAACCCCCTGAGTACTGACCATTAAGTAGTGTTTTAAAGTTCTAGTACAAGTTTTTATATTGGCATGTCATGTTTTCTAATTCTAACGTTCAAACGTTGCAACTCACTGGAGTCATTGTTTTTGGTGTTGTGATGCTCATCCTGGAGGGCGATTGGATTCATTACTTTGTTTATGTTTAGTGCAATAAAGCCCCAAGTAGCTGTGCTTCAGATTTTTTTTGTTTTTATTTAATTTAATTTTTTTTACTGTGTATAAAAAAAACAAAACAAACAGATGACAAGCCTTTTATTGACGTGGCACAATAATGTTTGCTTGAAACCCGAATATAATTTGCAGAAAAGCAAAGTAACAAATTCTGCACGATTGCTTTACAATGACTTGGTTTTATTTCCTCCCAATGCTAAGCCTGTTTTGTATCCATACAACAGTTGTTAAGCTGTAAATGATTAATATTGTCTGCAGACCTCATGTAACACCACCCTTCTTGCACACTGTCCCTTCAGCTGTCCTGAGGTTTTTTTGTAGTTCCAGTTCCTAAGAAGCAGTCTTCATTTTGCCTCTGCTCTTTTTAAAGCCTGTAAGCGCAAACGGAGGGGCCCGACCAGGCTCCCGTAGACGGTGTTCAGTGGGTCTGTGTGGTTGCCGTGTACAGGATTCCTTTGTTGGGCCAGGAATGCACAGCTTGGCTGTGAAATCTGCCGCATGGCTGTGACTCATTGTTCTGTGCTGGGTTTCTATCCGACCAGTTTGCAATATTCAGAAGAGAGAAGGGAGGGGGGAAAAAAGAGGAGAGGGAAAGAACCACCTCTTTTTGGTGTTCCCAAAACAAACAAAGAGTTATGACTCGCTGTGAGGCCTGTTCATCTGAAGCGGGGCTGATACTGACGTCACGTGCAACCTGGCTGACTCAGGCGTTTATTTCACATGGGTGTTTCTTTGAAAAAGGCACACCATGACGAACACATTATGCATGCAGGCGGGCACGCACAGAGTGGACCGAGACGTATTGAAGTGTCACTCACACAGGATTAGATAACTGTCCTGGTTGCTTTAGTAAACACACGGTGCAGAAGTAAACACACAGTGCCTGATAATGATAAGCTGACCATGACCTGTGACTTTCATATACTCGCTGGTGCTAACACCCATTTGCTGACTCTGACATTTCTGTGTATTCATGTGAGGAATCCATTTAGGTTCTGAGACTCTGACGTTTACTGACTTTGGCCTGTAGTAAGCTGTGGTCTTGGGACATGAACAGCTGAGTTGGCCAGAGCAGTGGTTCCCATACTAGGTGCTGAGAAAGGTCAAGGTGTGCTTGGGGATTTAACGACACTACCTGAAAAGGACTGATAATTAGTAGTGGTGGGGGGAAAGAATCAATACAGCATAGCATCAGTATTTTTTGTGGCAGTATTGAAGTGATACAGGGACACCAATTATTGATATTTTCTTAAATGATATCAAATATTTTGGGAATACTGGAAACAAGAGGGCACATCTCATGCTCCACCATCCTGTGATAATGTTAGCTGAGGAAGCTTGCATTAAATCAGCTCAACTGAAAAACCATCCAACACTGGACAAACTTAATTATCTCCTAATTAAGCTAATGGCTCAGTCACAGGAGTAGAAATAGGGCCGCAACCTTCTTGCAACTACAAATCAAAGCATAAAAACGGTGGCTGTCTGGTGATTGCATTTTTTTTTTTGTACATTCTGCAACCGATTGATTGGCGACTAGGCTGCCCGTACCCTCATGGTGTTTCACGCTCACGACCAGTTTTGGTGGCGAGGTGATTGCACAGGTTAAAGGAGGCACTCTTTCTGCAAATGTTTGCAGTCTGAGTTGTACTGACGGCAATCACTCTCAGAAATAATTGATGTCTAATTTATAAATGCAGGCAAACGGCCAAGATCTAAGTGCAAATGGAATTATATGTGTGTGATATTTTTATTTTTTTTTGACAATTTATCACAGTAATTGCTGTATTATCAGAAACTGATTGCATCGTATTGGCAACTTGACCCCATTCAACCACAGACTGATAGCAGCATTGACGATCTCATTTCGCAGCAAAAGATAAACTAAAGCAAGATAGTGTTATCTTATTTAAAACTGACAAAGTTTGAGGATGTAATTTGCGGTTGGAAAAAAAGGTGATAAATGTTAAACCTTGCAAAATGTTAAAAGTTGCATTAATATTGTATCAGGAGTGAAGTATTGTGATAATATTGCACCGTGAGGCTTAAATATGAAAACTTTGGTAATGCAGAGAGTTTAAAAATATTCTCAGTGCAGGAAACTGTGTGTAGATTACACTGAGTGTAATGAGTGTTTGACTCTCTCACTCTGCTTTTTCTTCTTCTTCTTCTTCTTCTTTCTCCTCACATCTGTTTGTCCCCGGGGATAAGATTTGAGTCACACAGCTAAAAACACTCCACGTCTTTAACAGCTTACTCACCAGCCCAAATCATAGGAAGCATAGTATCACGTATCGAGTGTGACTGCTGCAGAACTTTAGATGTTTGCGTATTCACAGATTTATCTAGTGAGCAGCGACTTGTTGATGATTTGAACTTGAATTGCAGTCCTTTAAAATTAGTTACAGAACATGGACACAATACAAATTCAGCAAAGTTTAACAGCTGTGACAGTCAGAGACGTCATGAAAGAGTGAAAGAGTTTTATTCACCTTTGACTGGTGGTTCAAATATAAAAGTGCAATGTTTTATGTGCAGGTGAGCACTGAAGTTCAGGCTTTAACAATCAGTGTTTTTAAGATGGCTAGTGCGGCAAGAATTGCTTCTGTAAGGACTTTAAGCTATTGTCCCACCCTGAACACGTGCAAACACTACAGTTTGCATCACAAAGTGCACCACTTCCACAAGTGTATTTAAAGCTGTGGGTTTAATTTTGCTGTCTGCAGTACATTTGATGTCTGCCGAAAACCGTAACCATTAGCCACAAGTGAAACAGCCCAGACATTTTTAATTTTGCCAAACGTTTTCTAGAACACACTGACATGAGGCGGGGTCGGCCAGGTCACCAAGTCGTATGACAGAGACATTTTTACTTTGCCTGAAACAAAATAGTTAGTTCACCATTTGCTACATTTCTGTATATTTGTACTGCTTCTAATACCTCTGTGTTGGAATAACCTAAAGCATTGAACTGATCGTAGCTCTGTACTCTCCAGGAGGAGGTTTTTGTTTTTTGCCCTCCACTTCAAAAGCAGCAAAAGATGCAGCATTCACTATTTATGTCCACAGATACCGTCATCTAATTATGCTTCGCAGGAAAGTTTCCTGTGGTGACTTGTAGATCTCTCACTATGTGTCAAGTGGCACAGGTCTTTTGAAGGTTGGGTGGAGGGGCTGTGTCAACTTTCTTACTTGAGGTCATAGTGTAAATGAGGGATCTGCAGCTAATACTCTAAAAGAAAATACCTTTAATCTTTCAAGTCAAGCGTTTTTCTCGACTGACAGACCCCCATGTTCACAGCTGTTATGAGAGAGGAGAGCTGCCCTTTGGTTTTTGCCCGGGGCTGTCTGTTTTTGTTTTAAAGCACTTGACAATCAGATGACAGACGCTGTTTGCGATCAAGAAGCTGACTTTGTAGTTGCACCTTCCTAATATGCTACAGAATTTGTACATGTTCTCTGTTAGCCTTGCAGTAGCAATAGAAGAGAGTGTAAAAAAAAAAAAAAAAAAAACCTAACCTGACTGCAGTGTGCCTGGCTGAGCTGCTGGAGTCATGTTTCCCCCTCTGGCTGTGTCACAGAGAAACAAGAGCAGGGTAGAGGGGAGGAAAAAACCCTCCAAAAAACAGGGAATATTGAAGGGGCCAGATCAAGAGCAGGCACAGCCCTTTTCCTTGCAATGCCCCCCCGCTTTGAAGGCGCAGCCTGCTGTGAGCAGAAGTGAGTGTGAGGCTCTGGTAGACGGTTATAACCATCCCCTGAAGCCCTGGCAGTGTGTTCTCTTCCTCTTCCTGTTTGGGCCACTGGTGCAATAATCATCTCTGAGACGTGGCTCGGTGGGCTTCTTGAAATGTCCTTGTGCTAAGATCACCTAAGAGTTGTTTGAAATATATCTGTATTACAGTTTGAAACACTCAGAAGGATGAGAATTAAAAACAATTGAAGAGAAAGGGGAGTCTGTTGGATCTGAACCTGTTAGTCTCACAGATCTGCACGTGCTGTGTGGAATCTGCTCGGTGCCGGGGCCGTTTTCCTTGTCCTGCATATGCGTGAGAAAGGATAAGGTCTGTGGGGACGGTGAAGAGGTGCACAGGGAGAGCAGAATGATTTGTTCTGTTCAGGGTCTTTGCATTGACCTGATTTACTTCGCCTCGCTTGTCATTATCGGCAGGGTGGGCGTGCTCTTTCTCTGACTCGTTCCTTCCTCGAGGCAGCTTTTCAGGTCACAGTCAAAGATTTTCATAGAAAGAGGAAACTGATCTTCACTGTCTATGATGCGACAATAACAAGGGGAGTGTTTTATAAGTTTTTTTGGGGGGGGGGGGGGGGGTTTGCCTGGCAAAAGAAAAATCAGCTGCACTTCCTGTCAGCTTCTCAGATGAGATGTTCAAAGTGAATCTCCTTCTGAGAATTAAGGCTGTTAATTGGCTTCTCGGGCCAATTATCAGGCATGACATGCAAACCAGCATATTTCAACAGATACTCTGAGAATAGCACTCTGTTTTGGGTAAACGTCTTGGTTGAGCAGCTGTATGGGAAGAGACTGAGGTAAAGACTCGGAGCAGGACCGTAGATGCATTTGAAAAGAGAACGCTGATATTGGGCATCGAAGACCCTGCTGCAGTGTCCTCGCTCCTTCTCCTCCCGTGTTTCTTATCTTCTGTCTGTTTGGAGCTGAAGCGGCTCACAGCTGCAGAGCAAATAAGCCAACCAAGCAGCCTGTCTTTGCTTGGGCCACTTCTTTACCTCATCTATGCATTATCTCCTCTATCCACATCCATCTGCAGCCATCAGCTGTATAATAGGTAGTCATATGTAAGGTAGGTCAAAGAGCTGTTTTAGAACAGGAAAACAGTCTGAAGCCTCTTGCTAAGCTGCAATGTGAAATCGCACTCTTTCCTTTTCGCTCATGATTATTGTTAATGCATATCCCTACCTTCCTGCTTTCTTATTTGCTCTCAGGCTCGCAGGGTTATGATGAATGGGACTATTTTATGGGAAGGGTTGCCACATGGGTCTCTCAGCCCGAGGTTAAAAACTGAGATATTGATTCAACTTATTTATTCAGACGTACAGATTTGGCTGTTTCTTGACGGGCAGGGTGAGTTTGTCTCACCACAGAGCTGTGTTCTTCTTTTGAACTTCCCCACAGTTGGATAGAGTATCAGATTTCTTCCACATCTCATCACCTTTTGGTTTCACGGTATCTCGGTGGCTTTGAATAGATTTGGATGAAACTGCTTAGATGGAAGGCTCTCTGCCAGAGGTGTAAAACAAATTTTAATGGTGGTTTGGGGAGTAATTGTAGTTTTAATCCATGATATGTCCTGTGAAGTAGTTGCAACCATCTTAAAGAAGCATGTTAGAGACTCATTCACTGTTTGTTTGGGGAAAAACGGGCACTGGAAGGATGTTTCGGCACACTCGGCCAAAACCAGTCCTTGTATTATCTGTTGAGTCAGAACAGATGAAAATGAAGGAGCATTTACATAACACTTTTGTCTACGTTACCACTGAAAGTGCTTTAGGCTACAAGCTATATTTCCCCATACGTTCATACTGTGCTTTAGTCTTTGCATTTTGGCTGTGGATATGCAAAGCTGACTCCCAAAAGGCCCACCTGACCAGGAGATTGAAACCCAGAACTTTCTCACTGTGACCGAAAGTGTTGTTGAATGGCTGCTGATGATTAGTGTGGTTTATTTAAAACATCCTTACCGGTAAATGCTGTCACTGTCAGCTTATTTATTGAGCTCTAAATTACAGCAGATATTTGACTATCTATGGACATGCTGTGGAAAGGGGGAGCAACGGAGGGCCAGCTTTCCAAAATATACAAACTAATGTCTCCTTTGCCCCATTTCCAGCCAGGGGACTGATATGATCTTACTGCTTATATTGTTTTGGACTAAAAACTAAGCAATCACTGTTGCTGTATGGCCTCCTCCCCCTTCCTCCGCCCGCCTGGCTAGCTGCTATGTGTTGCACTGCTGCTAGGCTGTAATGTGTACAATGTTGGCTTGAACTCTGCACTCTGATGGGTCGCCAGTTATCTGGCAAGGCCGGTCAAACTCGGGGGTTTTATTTTTTTCAGGCCCTCTTCTCTCAGGATTGTCAACACTTCCTCTCTGCCCTGCTATGATATGGAGAGCGCAGGTTAGGATAAGCAGGCTGACTGAATTTATCTTGTGTTGTTAGTCGGGATGTACAAACTCACTCCTTCATGACAAAGACTCTTAAATGCAGAGTATTCTGTGACTATCAACAAGTCACTCAGTGTTTTGCACAGATAAAACATTTGGCTGCATGCTCGAGGGTTAAATTAGGCAAAGCGGTCAAAGAAGGCTCAAAGCTTATAAAATTATATAGAGCCCAACCCCCTTTAGTTCAAATGAAATCCCCCTCGACCTCCTCCAACTACTGCTCCTCCAACACCCCTGCTGCCAGTTCACTCCCTCTCCTGCTAGTTGGTTCACTGTGGCGAGGACCAGCTGACCATGCCGAATCAGCAAATGTACACGGGTGTGTGTGAGAGAGACTTTGGCGGGGGGGTCAGAAGGTTTCATGATGTGAGTGATGCGTTCGTGTATAATAAGTCCTGTTGGTGTGTGTGTGCTCCGTCACCGTCTCTCCCATGGCACGCTTTATGGAAAACGGAGGAGTGGTCTTCCACACAGGATTTACAGTGTGTGTCTGTGTGGTTGTTTTCAGTGTGAGGACACATAATGGCAGAACATGAGTGTGAGTAGTGGATTGTCTTGGGTTGCAGTGACAGCTGGAGAGGACAAACACAATGTCTTTATACCAGCACCATTACCACCCCCCCCCCCCCCCCCCCCCCCCCTCAGCCTCCGGTGTTTCTCTAAGCTCCACGCGCTTTGCAGCTGAACGGACTGCAAGCCTCCATCCCTCCCTTCCTCCACACCGTATTACATTACACTGTCATTAGCTATGTTTTGCACTGACCCTGTAGTAGGTATTTAGAGGTTTCTTTCAATCACGGCTGACGCTGATCAGCGTGATTGTGGAGGTCTTCAATCAGCTGCTGCGCGTTGGCACCAGCGCTGCAGTGTAGGGCTTTGTGAAGAGAAGCAGTCAAAATAAAGCCCTCTCTCCTTGGCAGCTGTGTCTGTACTTGTGTGGTTATCTTTTTGAGGACCACTTCAGAGTTTTAGACCTTGGAAGAGAGAACATTATGGCTTGGCTTATCTGACACAGGACTGTTTGGGGCACGTGTTAGGTTGGGTTTTGATGGTTAAAGTAACGCCTAGGGCGTGCATTATGTCAGTGAGTACCCCGACAGAGAGCCACACACATGCATGCTTTTATTTCTTCTGCAGAATCATTCAGACTTGCAGTTGTTTCTGACCGTGCGTGTGCGTAGATCCATTACACAATGTAAGCAAATGGCGCCAAGACTGTCTTTAATTAAAGACAAACTGTGGGTAAAGCAATCATCTTGTTGCTCGGTTGTACTAATTAGTTGAAATGGTTACCAGGCGGTGACAAGGGAAATTGGTCACAACTTGTCTGTTCATGAGAGAGAGAGAGAGAGAGAGAGAGGTAAACACTCGTCCTGTCAGTACGCTGCTAATAGGTGTCTTTTCTCACCCCAAGGCTCGGATCAAGTTTCCCATCGACTACCCGTACTCTCCACCAGCTTTCCGCTTTCTCACCAAAATGTGGCACCCGAACATCTACGAGGTAAATCTGAACAATTTTAAAAAAAAAAAAAAAAAAGAGAGAGAGAGAGAGAAGTGACTGTCAAACGTTGACATTTTTGTGATTCGAAGTAGATTTTTTTTTTTTTTTTCAACATGTAGCCCTAATATTTGAATCTTTTCGCGCTTCTTAAAGGTGACTGCTTGTCTGAACATGCTTGTTTACTGTCTCATGTCCCTAGAACGGGGATGTGTGCATCTCCATCCTTCATCCACCAGTGGACGACCCACAGAGCGGTGAGCTGCCATCGGAGAGGTGGAACCCCACACAGAACGTCAGGTACACGTCAGGCTCTGGAACAACTCAAGAAAAAAAAAAAAAAGATGATGATCTGCAGAGATTTTTTTCTTTTTTCTGGCTTGTAGCGAGACCATAATGAATTTTTAATTGATTCATTTAGATGCATAATGCATTTTGTGTCTGTCGGGATTTTGCTTTAATCATAGAGTGGGAACGTTTGAACAGATCTGGAGATGCACTGGCTGTGCACCTGCTAAAGAAGGTCATTGGCCGTGGCCAGTCATGCTGATCATGGAGGATCAGGGGAGGAGCTAGACAATGTTTGTAGCCGGGCACAGACATTTTCTTACATTCGGGCGGCATTGTTGTCTTTCCTTGCTACTGGATGTAATACCAGCTCTATGGGTACATTTGTGAGCCTCTAAACAGCTTCACCATTACTCAAGTGTGGTGGCAAGACAGCAGCTACATTATGTACTTTGGAAAATGAATTTCTTTACTGCAATTTTGTCCACAGTAATGAAGCCTCAGAGCTGAATATTACAAAAGCAGTGCTGCATTTTTGCCTACAGAGCAGAAAATGTAGATGGCTGAGTCCAGATCCTGTAGCATGAAAACAGGATGATTGTTTGAGGCCTTTTCTCAGCTTGCTGCAGTTTAAATGCAGCAAACACCCAAACATGATGTTTAATTCATACGTCTTTATTTCTGATATTTGCGTGACACAGATTGAATTACTTGGTCCCTCCAGATTCTCAGTTGTCTTTTTTTTTTTTTTCTGTGCTCAGCGTAGACAAAATCTACTACGGATGTGTCTTTCATAAAGGATCCTCCGACTGCTGCAGACAGAAGCGACAGATACAAAAGCAGCTTAATATTATTTACAGGAGGAGAGTGTGTAAAAATGTTTTGGAGGATAAAACAAACTGCCCACCCATGTTTGTGTGACTGGTCTCTTAATCACAGCTGTGTTTAGGCCAATAAAGTCAAACGCAGCAGCAGAGGCAGATGATCAGAGGGTTAACAGGCTGCTCGTCTGACCCTGACCTTCATCTCCCTCCTTCCCTCCCTCACCCTCTCTCCCTCTTTTTGTCTGTGTATGTCTGCCTTTCCATTTCTGTACACTTCTGCTTCCTGCACTCAGTGTCTCTTGTCTCGTCTTACCTCCATCTTTGCTACTCTCCGCCCCGTTTCCTTCTCCTCATCCTGTATTGCCTTCAACTATTTTAATCACTCGTTCCGCTGTCGGCCTCTCTCTCAGGACCATCCTGCTCAGTGTGATCTCTCTGCTGAATGAACCCAACACGTTCTCCCCCGCCAACGTGGACGCCTCCGTCATGTACCGAAAGTGGAGGGACAGCAAGGGCAAGGACAGAGAATACATCGAGATCATCAGGTACAGGAAGGAAGAAAAACGCACTCGGCTGTCTCCTCACTTCAAACGTTTGCTTGTCTGTACAGTAGAAACAGAGCGCCACAACTGAACTTGCTCATAGCCTCATTTTTATTTATTTTTTTCACCTCTTCTGTTTCTTCCTTGCGTCTTACAGAAAGCAGGTGGTGGCTACCAAAGCGGATGCAGAGCGGGACGGTGTCAAGGTTCCTGTCACGTTGGACGAGTACTGCGTCCGAACCCAAGTCCCACCCACGGACGACGGCTCCAACCTCTTATACGATGACTACTACGATGACGAGGAGCTGGATGATGATGATGACGACGAGGATGACGATGAGGACTGTTGCTATGATGAGGACGACTCGGGCACTGAGGACTCCTGACCTCGCCCGCCCTGCGATATCGTCCCCCTGCTCGCTGTTCTTGTTCTCAACACCCCCATCCCACCGCTGACCGCCCTCTTCTGTCATGAACTGAACTTTGAATCCCCCTCTCCCCCCTTCTTCCCCAGTACTCACTTAGCACAGCCCCCGTCCACCTTCTGTTACATGTGCAGTCACAGCGTGCGCACTAAAACCCGATGCATTGAAGAAAAGAAGGCTACAGAGTTTTTTCTGCTTGTTTCTTACATGTTTTATTTTATTTATCTGTTCTTAGTAAAGGTTACACACAATATGCACACTCAGCAGGAAATCTTCAAAGTAATAGTTTTGGTTTCCTCACCTCCTGTTGATCTGCACTTACTAAAAATTAGCTTAGCCTTTTAGCTTCGAGTCCTATTTCTTCTGCAGGCTTTGAGTGGAACAAATCTGATGTCTGAGTTAATTTTGGTGCAGAATGGTCACACCTGCTCTTAATCACAGTCATCAGGAGACAGGTTCAGGTCGGAGTAAAGCAAGATTTGTGAAGAAAGCTAACGTAGGATAATTGGCCTGCTGTGCGTATGTGTGTCTGCGCGAGTTGTTGTTTTGTTTTTTCTTTTTCTAAAGCGGAGTCGTTTCCGCCTCTGAGCCCCGGATGTGTGTGTGACTCTACTCTAGTTTGCAGGCTGTTCAAAGCCCTGCCATGCCTCACCTCTGACCTTTTAAGCCGCAAGGCTTGTGCTGCTCCACACATGAAAGTTGTCTGCCATTCACACTCTCTTGTGCCTTCCCTCACTCCCTAATATTCCACATGTGACTGTCCAATGGGATCCATGAGTCAAACCCCAGTCAGCCAGGCAAGAGGAAAGTGGCATAAGGAGTCAGTCAGCCCCCCCTCCTCCCTGCTCTTTTAATTCTCAGGTGGCGATATTGTGTAAATGGCGCCCTCCTGATGGAGGGAACTTATTTATAGCGGCACCTGTCAGATTTGTCCGAGGTGTGAGTGAGGAAGGTAAGATCGAACAGCTGAACTAAAGAATGGCATGTAGACCAGAACCCCAGAAACGTCCTCTACCGACTGCCACACGGCCTTCGTCGTACAAGCACGCGCTACTAGTGGCTCGGATGCATTAAGAAACCGCCAGCCCAGCTCACTGCTGCTCGTGAAATTTAACGTACTGTATTTAACAAACCTATGCAGTCAGTGCTTGAACTTACTCAATATGCAGTGCTTTAAGCGTGTCAGTAAAGCTGAGCTTTGCAGCGTGTCCCAAACTCCAGCTCGAGTCTCACAAGCCAGCCACGTGTCCTTGGTCAGAGACGGACATGTGAAGCTGTGTCGGTCTGTGGTTTGAGATCCCAACTCCTGAGTAGTACAAGTCTCCAGAGCTGAAGAGTTGCATTGTTCACTGCCCTTCACAGAGCTCGCCCCCTGCTGGCGGCTGTGTGTACTGGCATATTTCTTTGCGCCAGCCATTTTGACTCATCAGTATCAATGAATCCTGTTACCTCAAAGGCAAACGGGTGGCAGCTTGATGCAGGATGTGATTCAGAAGAATTAAAAATGGAGACAGATGGGGGAAGGAGGGGGGGGGGGGGCGTCTTGTTTTCAGTCTACTGTACACCATCAGACCCTCTCCTAACTGCCAAGAGTGCTCTGATACACCCCCGTTACCACCACCCAACAGTATTTCTGATGAAATCCTGACTCTGTGTGTGTGTGTGTGTGTGTGTGTGTGTGTGTGTGTGTGTGTGTGTGTGTGTGAGTGAGAGAGAGAGAGAGAGAGAATACTTGCTGATGGTTTTTTTTATTATTTTATTTTTTAGATGAGCTGAAATATGTGGAAAAGAAAAGCAAAAATGGGAAGGTACTGGGATGGGGTTTATCTCTAAGCATGAACAGGAGAATGTGGTTCTTCACTAGCATGCTGTTATGATGTGTTTGTGGTTTTAGACCTGCTATAAGGGTTGGGATTGTGTCCAAGGAAAAATGTCCTCTTAACTCAATTTTATCTGAGCTGCATTTGGAAGGGGGGGGGCTGCTTTTCTGTTTTCAGGGTTGTTGGTTTTTTTCTTTGTAATTTGTGGTAAAGGCTGCAATGTTTTCTCTTATATGTATTGACTTTATTGTTAAGAGCCCTTTTGTTGTTCATATAAGACTGAGTAAAGATATGAACCAGTTACACAGATATGAAACGGAAAAGTTGAACAGAGCCAAACTGAGTCGGCACACCATGCAGGGATCGTTACCCGCTACTGTTTACGCCACAGAGTTGTCATTACTGTATAATTGATCAGTGTTTGTTACATAGTTTATGAATGAACCCCTGCCTCTCTATTGTAATGGTTTGTGAGAATGGGATTTTTTTTTTTTTTTTTTTTTGGGTCAAACTACTGTTTTATCGTCCTTGCTCCCCACACTCTGAGCTCTGGTTGGTGGCAGCCTCACTGAGGGAAACCCAGCAGTTAAGAAAACAACAAGAACCTCAGGAAAAAAACAAAACAACCACCAATAAACAAACCCTTTTCCAGCTGAGTGAACCTGACCCCTGGCAGTCTCACTTTTTGGCTTCAAAGGACTGTTTACAATCTACCTTGATATGCACATGTGGATATTTTGACGATCACTTGATATATTTTTTTTCCTCGTTTTTCTTTTCTTTTTTTTCTTATGGTTTGTAAATCTATTTAAAATCTGAATAAAGCTCTTTATTAGATATTGGCTGATTTTTATTTTATTTGTGTGCGTGCGTTGGAGATTTTCACGGTCTCATTGGTTTCTGCATTTTCTGTGTCGTCTTGCAGTCACTGAAATGATGATAGTGAATACCATTTGAGGGAAACTCAGAGTTGTCTTGCAGAGGTAAGACCTGTTTCCTTTCTTAATTCATTTTAAAACTTCTGTTTGAGTTGAAGTGTAAGGAAAGCACGTGATGAGGCGTGTACCCCGTAGTCACCCTGCTACACTCAGAGGGTGGTGGAGACTTTTAAAGGATTTCCTGATGCTTTCTGTGTTTTTGTGTTACAAACGTGAGTTTGAGCTTCGTCTCCTCTAAGTGGACGCATTTTCTTTTTCATTTATTTCTTCTGTGTAGGACCTTTTGGATCTTAGCCCAACTGAGGTAAGAGTCCAGCTGCATGCTCTGTGAATTATGTTTAAACTTAGCTCAGTGTTGCATGAAAGACCCTGGACCCTACAGAGGTTGTGCAGGTAGTCCAGCTCCTTCAGGATGGCACATCAATACATACCATTGCCAGAAGGCTTGCTGTGTCTCCCAGCACAGGCTCAATAGCATGGTGGAAATTTCCCGAGACGGGCAGTTGCTCTAGGAGAGTTGGAGAGGAGCGTAGATGGACCTTAACCCAATAGCAGGACCGGTATTTGCTCCTTTGTGCAAGGAGGAACTGCCAGAACCCTACAAAATGACCCCCAGCTCGTTACTGGTGTGAATGTTTCTGACTAAACAATTAGACTTGGTGAGTGTGGGCTGTGGGCCCTATTTTCACTGCCTGGCTGCTGAGCCAGATTGGCATTTGCCATAGAATACCAGAGTTGGCAACCACTGGAAACCAGTGATTTTTCACAGATGAGAGCAGGAAAGTGTGGCGAACATTATGTTGCCTGTAACATTGTGCAGCATGACTGGTTTGTTGGTGGGCCAGTGATGGTCTGGGGAGGCATACCCATGGAGGGGCGCACAGCTTTCCACAGCTCTGTGTGTCGGATAAAATCCTTGGCCCCACTGGGTCCTGGTTTCCTCCTAGTACAACCTCATGTGGCGAGAGTAAGGAGGCAGTTCCTGGAGGATGAAAGGTTTGATACCAGTCACTGACCCCCTACACCTGAGCTAAATCCTGTGGAACACCACGTCTCGATTCATCCAATGCTGCCAGGTCGCACCTCAGCTGTCCAGCAGCTCTGTGATGCCCTGGTCCAGATCTGGGAGGAGAGCCTCCAGGACACCATCCATCATCTCATTATGGGCATGTATACAAGCCATGTTGAGGCCATACAAACTAGTAAGTACCATTCTGAGTTACTGCAATGACATTTCAGCAAAATGGACTAGCCTTTCACGTCAATTTTTTAACTGTAATTTTTGGGGTATGTTTGAATTCAACCCTCTGTAGGTTTGCTTTCATTTCCATCAAACAAACAAGTTCTGCAGTGAACCATTAATTCCTTTTCTCTGTCCCATTTCTTCTTCTTTTCCTCTCAGCTCGGCACCTGCCTCACAGGGTGAGGAGGATATCTGTGGATTCTTTTTAGTTCTTCATTGGAACTGATGGAAATTCAATTGAAATCTAATGTGCTTTCAAAATGTTCCTTTAATTTTTTTTTAACCAGTGTATAAAATGTTTCCATACGGTTCTGGTAACCTGATAAATTCTGGGACTGACTGAGATCGTTTGTCATTTTTAATAGGAAAAGACGCCACTCTATTCAAGACGAGGACACTTGAGTGACATAAGACATGTCTTGAGGGTAATTTTTCAGCTTTTGGCTAAAATTGGTTTTACTTTTTTGTGTTAAAACCTTTCAGGAATATCAGGGCTGTGCCTCTTTATCCTTTCATGCCGTGGTCATATGAAGCATGTGTGGCTGATTTGCAGAATCTTTACTGGCAGAGTTGAGATGTTATAATCTTTGTATTCAAAAGTTTACTGTGATCTGCAGTCGTACTGAAAGAGAATAATTCAGTGTTCAGACCAAGGACTTTGGTCTGTCAGTAAAGAAAGGTGTGCAAATAACCAAAACCCAGAAATAAAAGTATTCTGACTTGCTCCTGAGCTGGAGTTCAGCGACGACGTTTCTAATTTATAAACAGATCACAGTATTATTTATACTGCATCACGTACCTGAATGGTGTTTGATAATCACTCAGTAATTGTGCCTGCTCCAGAGTGCAATTACTTTCTGGCTTCCTGTGAGTACGTCTTGCTCTATTTCTGGTGTTTTATTTCATTGTGGGGCAATAACACCCTGACATTCAGTGATGCCTGTGGTGGTGGATGTATTTCTCTCAAGCCTGCATTGGTTTTCTGTCTTAGTTGCACATGTTCAAATAGGGGAGGATAAAGATCTGCACTTGCAGATCTGAACAATATTTTTTCCACCATGAATTCAGTTTGTTTCTGTTTAATGCCTCTAGGGGGCAGCATCAGCTTGCTTCTTGTGAGCTTTGAGCCGTTTCAGTGGTCTGCGCAAAGCTGAGGGAGATTTTTGTTTTTAAATAACTGATTTTTTTTGTTGTTGTTGTCTTTTTCCTTCTTGTTTTTTGACATGTTTTTTCTACCTTTCTTGGAGGCACTTTGCATCCTTGAGAGTAATCTGTGCCATATTCAATATTTCACCATCTTTAAAAAAGTGCAAATGCATCATCTGGTCATTTTCCCTTTTCTCATCAACCAGCGTGCCTGTTGAAATGGACTGTATAGCTGACATGCTCTACCCTTCTATTCTCTTCCTACACTTGAGTTATATGGTTTATTATCTCCACGCTATGCTTTCTGGTAAAGTTGACCCACATTTGGCTGTCTGTAATATGCTGCTTGAAAATGAAAATCATGAATCTGAAATGCCATGCGGGAGCTTTCAGCTGACAAAAATGTCGATCAATAATAGAGTAGTGCACACAGGAGTATACTTTTCTCATTTATGTGCTAACGCTCTCCCATGCTCCTAGATCACGAGATGTCCTCTGACGGTGATACACCATTTTTTCTGCCGAGCCGATCAGATGTGTTTCCTGTGGCGACGGGTATGACCTTTTGCCCTGCGTCCACCCAATCAAAATGCCAGTTCAGTGGACCAGAAAAAGCAGGCTGCTGAGCAGGAGCTGGATGCCACGAACAGTGGCTCTGGTTTCACGCTGTGACCCCGAGCCACGTGCGTTACTCAGTTGCTCTGCTCCAACTGGCAAGCATCTGAGCTCGAGCCGTCTGTGACCTGCATGGACAGCCTGGAGGAGGTGACGAAATGAGAGTGAGAGGATAGAGAGTTGGTTATTGGGATGCTATGTCTGTGCATAAGGCGGCAGAAGCTGTCTGTAGGGTGGGAAGAGGCTGGCAGGAGGGAAGAAAGATGGATGACGACAATAAAGAGTGGGCCGCTTAATCTTATTTCTCTTACAAGAGAGACCTGCGACCAGAAACCATAACAAGAATGTAATTAGCAGGAAGAAGAGGACAGTAAAAGTATTAAAAACAACATTGTGAGATTTTAGCATTTCTTAGAGGAAATAACAAATCTAATCTATGGTATCTGAAGCCAGTTCTACTGAAGGTAGTGCAGCATCTTATGTTAGCGATCTCCTCGATCCTGATTTACATGGTATGAGAGATGGCTTGAAAGCTTTTACAGCAGAGCTTTGATGAATGAATAACAGGGAATGGCTGTTTTTCTTCTTCAGTGAAAAGGAGGTCTGTGCAACCTTTTCACGCAAAGAACAGTGATGAAGCATACCGCACTATTGCGTGTCTGCTGTGGCACTAATGGGTTGCCATACATGCTAAGAGTAAACACACTCAAAGCGATGACGGAACAAGCGACTCTACGAGGAGGAGCACTGAACCTCCTGCAGAGCTTTGGTGCAGCTTTCTGTGTACCAGCTCCAACTTCTCCCTCCCGTCTTTCTAGGAAGCCAGTCGAGCGTCAGCAGAGAGGATGCCACAGTGTTGAAACACACTCGGGGGTTTGTCCTTTAGTCACAGCCTCGGCGGTACATCTGTCCATCCACAGAGAGAACAAGCAAACACGATCACACTGACTCAGCTCTGTATTATTCAGTGGGGCAGGCCACTTTGGTACAGTCAGGTTTGTAATAGCTTCAGTGTTCCTCACATTTTCTGACAGAGTTGTAGGGTTCAGCCCCTTAATGAGAGCAGAACAGACACATTAACCTTTTCTCAGTAGATTCTCCGCCGCTGGTGTATTGATCTCATTATTTTGTAGAGGAAGCTGTTCGCAGTGTGAGGCTGGAGTTGTGCACAGAGTAGTAGCACATTCAGAAGAGGTAGTTTCAGTTTTAATGAGCCTCGTTTTCTATTACACTTTTAAGGTAATATATTCACATTTTAATTTATGCTGTAGTGTCCAAACCTTGGTTACCTGATTAGTCTGTGGACAGAAAATGTGATAATTGGTTAATCATTTAAATAAACTCTGAAGCCAGATGGTGCAGACATGTAGTTTGGTTTATAAACAGACATGAGTTCTTAGAAAGAAAATAAATCGAAAGTAGTTTAAGGCTCTGACGCTCTCCGTTACGCACCTACTAAACTGACAGCCTCCCACTGTAATACGGGCTTTGCTTAAAGAGGCATCAAGTGTCTCTATGGTGATCAGGCAGCTCTGGCATGCAGTGGATGAGGGTTCAAATGTGTCTTTGCAATCTATATGGTAAGTGCCCCCTCCAGATTACATCAGCCGGTGACCCCTGGCTGGACCTCCTAAGACGAGATGTATAATTATGTCCACTCCGACACTCGAGTAAGAATGGCGGTTTCTTGCACCCGTGTTTCAAAAGGATTCCGCAATATTTAAATTCAAATGTCACGACATGTTGACAGACCAGTGTCGATCAATTCTGATTTTAAAACAAAAGCACCTGCACAACTCCGATTACACACATTTGATGAGGTATTGAATCCTTGCAGGGGGATTAATGTGCGTCATCCACTCCAAAACTATTCAATACAATATCTGATGATGCCCTCGGCGTTTTATCAGCTGCCATGCAAAGGTTGCATGTTTTTTTTTTATTGTATCCGTTGTTTACTAAACTATTGATTGCCGTCACCCTCAACCATACCTATGCTATATAGACCAGGTAAAAATGACCTGTAATTTGAGGAAGCACTTCGACGGCTAGTAAGATCCATTTGACTTCATATCTGCTGAACTCTGTCTGCAAAGCATCTGCTGTTGTGTCCTCAGTGTCACCGTGAACTTGTTGACATGCTAATGTTTGGCTGCTTCTCCTCAGCACATTAAGAACCGACATTGCAAGAGAATTTAGTCTAATTATTATTATTATTCTTTTTTCTGAGTTTGTTGAAGAGAAATAATGTATCCATGACAGGCTACGGAGAACCTTTTATGCACTTTGAACTCAGCGCGGAGTTCAAATATAGCTGTTAGTTTACTGTAGAGCGCCTGTTTCCCCTCAGTGAGCTCCCAATTAGTTATGACAAGAAGGGCAACAACACGACCCATGGCAATCAAGCTCGTTTTCCATGCGCCTGAGGCACAGACAGGCAGAGATGCTGACACCTATTCCAGGTCTGCGCGCGGTAAATGTTGGCTAATCACTTGTTTGCAAAGCGCTTGTCAGAGTCACCAGACACGGACACTCTCCATCTGCACATTTCTAAGTTGGCGAGCCAGTCTAGTGTTGCTGCCTATTTACTGATCTCTGATAAAGCAGCAGCAGCCGTAGCCCTCTCAGTCCACGGGCTGTATGGCACTTGACTCAAAACCAGGCAATCTGGATAAATAAAGTGCCTTTTGTGCTGCAGATCAATGAAGTCAGCCCTATTTTAGACAAATGTATTTGTTGCCATAGCAAAGTTTCCAGGGAGACCAATAGGTCGGGTTAAACGCGAAGAGAGAGAGACACACACACACACACAAAAGAAGAGTTAAAAAAAAGGTCAGTCTAAAGTTAATTGGACCAGCACACAGTTGCATATGCTCCACGTTGCATTGTCTGCTTGTGCTTTTTTCTGGTCAAACAGCCCCATGTACATATCTATCTCTATAGAGATAGATATGGATATATGCAGAGAGAGAGAGAATGAATGATTGGAACATAAAACCTCAGTGCTGTGCGCAAAGGTTAAAAAGAAAACCCCGGCAGTTAACTGCAGTGACTCTTGGGGACTCATGTAAACCCAACCTGTATGATTCCTTTCCTCACAGGAGCAACTGGTGTTCTTTCTAGCTGGTTCTGCGGAAACGCACAGTTTGATCTTATTGGTCAGCTGCATCTGTGTGCCATCTATAAAACGCACCACAGGCGCTCCGGAGCCGAGACCGTCTGAGGGCGCAGAGTAGCGCCACGGAGCGCACAGACTTATCCGAGGTGTGTGTGAGAGGTTGAGAGAGAGGGGGAAAAAAGCACACCTGTTACTGAAGAAACGAAAGCAAAGTGGAAAAAAAGAGGACTGCGTCTTCCTCTGTATTGCTGTAAGTATCATAATTTTATTACATAGCACAGATATCAACATTATTGAGCTTTTCGAAGCAGACCAGAGGAAACATGCAGGCACCTGTTGAACTGTCTTTTCATTACTGAGTTTTTCTCTTAAAAAACGAGTTCATGTGATCGTTCAATGTCGAAACGTATCGAATATCTATATGCAGGAGCGTTATTAATGCATTTGGTAAAATAATTTATATTTGTGAGCTTTTCTTTTCTTGTCGTCTTCCCGGAACTGAAATTAAATTAGATTAAAGCATAAGTGCAAATTAAAAGTTTCCAGTTACATCATTAGGGAGAGTTTCTAATTCAAAGAATGCACTTTTAAATTTTGCTCATTAAAACGTGACCGTGCGATCGGAAATCGAGAAGTAAATCCTTTGTTGCTGATTTATCCGCAGACTGATTGCGTTAGTCCGTAAAGACACTCTGTTATTTAAAAACTACACAAAGACTTTATTCCATGTGTTGGAGATTTAATGTAGATGGATTTATTTTATTTTATTTTTAGTAATGCTCTGTCTTTTGTCCGTTCAAAGGATTCTCTCCTATTGTTTATAAGCCTAGAAAACCTTTTTAAAGAAGGGTTTGTCCGTATGTTCGACACTAAACAGAAAGTTAAGCTCAGGTTCAGTGTGATAACGCTATAATATTTCCTGTTTACTCAAGTCTTGTTCCTGTAAACGCCTGCGGTCCTAATCACAGACTGCGTTTCAGCGCGAAAGCACTCAGGTGATATTTTTATCCCTCTTCTCTCCGTGGAGTGACGCTCTGATCGTTTAACCCCCCCCCCCCCCCCCCCCCCCCCTTCTCCCTCTCCCCGCCCACCCATGTGTGTTATTAATTGCAGACACACCTGACTGCACCTACTCCACACATCCCACTTTCCAGTGGGGACCATGTGGGTTCTGGATAAGATCCGCGGGTCGGTGGAGAGTGGTGTTCTGCGACAGGGGGAGAACGGGGACAAGAAGGGTGGCACCCCGACCTACAGCAACGTCCTCACCCCCGACAGGATCCCAGATTTTTTCATTCCTCCGAAGTTGGTGAGCTGCCCCCCAGAGCCCGAGATCCCCGCCGTAAAGCCCAAAGAAGGCCTGCACCCGTCCACTTCTGAGCACACCATCGGTAGTGGGAAGATCAGCAGTCCGAGAAGCCCACGTTTGGTAGCCAAGATTGCAGGAGACACCAAGAACTTGCTGAGAGCTGCAAACCGCCACATTATACAGATAGAGAGTGCTGATGATGTGGTGGCTGGAGACACTAACGCAGACCCCCAGTCGCAGACTGCAATGTCTCTGCCTTATGTCCCCAAGACCCAGACGTCCTACGGGTTTGCTACCTTGAAGGAAAGCCCCCACACGCGCCGTAAAGAGTCGCTGTTCCACTGCGAGCTCACCAGTCCCATCACCTCCCCAAATACGCAGAGGAAGACTCCGGGCAGAAGCAGCGACACGGGAAACCACCTGAATCCAGCTGACTTTAACACCTCTCACATGAATCCCTACCGATACTTCAGCGGCGGAGAGAGCGACACCTGCTCCTCAGCCGAGTCCTCCCCTTTCAGCTCCCCTCTGCTCTCTCGCTCCGCGTCCCTGCTCAAGATCTTCACCCATGAGACGCAGGCCAAAGTGGTGAAAGCCAAGCGGACTTTCGCGCGCCACAGCTCCCTCTCCACCGACGAGTGCAGCTCGGCCGAGCCCAGCCCCAACGTCCAGCGACGGCTCCACGTCCCCACCTATCACGGCGGCGCTGGAGCTTCGGACCACGGCCTCCATCGGGAGCACACCATCAACCTGCACAAAGGCGGGACAGTGCGGATCAGCGTCAACTACGACTCCAGCACCTCCCGCCTTCTCATCCGCGTCCTGGCGGCGGAGAGTCTGTACGACAAGCACTTCGACATGAAGAGCATCAACTGCTGCGTGTCTGTCTATCTGAACCCGGGCAAGCTGCAGAAGCAAAGGAGCAACATCATCAAGAACAGCCGCAACCCGGTCTTTAACGAGGACTTCTTCTTCGACTCCATAAGTTCGACTCAGGTGAAGAGCCTCTCCGTGAAGTTCAAGGTGGTGAATAAAGGCACCAGCCTCAAAAGGGACACCTTGCTGGGAGAGCGAGAGGTGCCTCTGGGGAAGTTGCTCTCAGGGGTTTAAAGCTCCAGGAACTGAAGGTCAAAGGGGGGCAAAGAGCGAGGATACAGATTAAGCTTAAATTAGATGTTTGCACTGGTTTCTATGTTTTATTTATTCTAACAGTGACCATAAAGACAAAGGGAGAAGACAGGGAAGGACCTCCAAGAATGAAAACCAATCCCATAAGGAACATCAGCTTTAATAAATCTAAATAAACACTAAGAGCACTAAATAACCCAGATGTAGCCGATATGTGGACACCTCAAGGATTTATCATCCCAAGCTCTGCCTAACTCCCTCTCCCATTAATGAACACTCATTAAACCAAGCTGGGCTGAACAGCAACGGTTGAATTTGACACATGAAAGGTTTTCTTTCTGGCCGGGTCTCCCAGCCAGCTCCGGTTCAAAGGTTGGAGGACACCTGTGCTTCACTGCGCTCATCTGTGCGTGCCACGGTTTTATTATTGTAATGTGGCAGAAATCCGCAGCAGCACTGGATGCGATTCCCCATCTTGCCATGTGCTGCACGGGCACAGAGATGCTTTTGTGAAACGGTGGGAGCTTTGAAGTGGCACTAGAGCCTGATGTGCAAATGACCCTTTGATCCCAGTTGCCAGAGCAGCCCACATTTACATGCCCATCAAAAAGTACAATTATAATACGATTGATCTTGTAAGAAACACTAAAGTCTATGTTATAACGATACAATTAAGGATAACTGAACGTTACAGAACATTTACAAATGTGGGGAAACGATGTCTGTAGAGTTTATAACCACCCGTGTTTAATCCTTTCCTTCAGCATCAAACATTTTAAAGAAAGCATTTGTCGCTGTCTTTTTGACACGTCATTGAACAAAACAGAGCAAAACCACCTGTATTCTTACAAGCATGCAAAATATGAAAAATAGCCTAGGTGTAAACAAATCATTTCTCATCTATTTTGATTGCAGAGCAAGATTCGGACACTATCCATGAAAAAAATCTTATGTTAGAAGCAGATTTCTTCACCTTAAAATATTCCTAAAGCTTAATTATAGACAGAAATGACTTGTTAAAATGAGATTTTTATTAGTGAGCAGTAATGTTTTTGGATTTTAATATTTTTAATAGCCTCCAGTCATGTCTGTAACCGTATGAAACACAGCTATGAGTTAATGAAAGTGGAGCAGCAAGGGAAACTGGTTGCAGTATATTTGATATACATATTTATCTGGTTGATGAAATCCTTATACTGTGATGAAATAGCGGTGTGGGCACTCCAGTTAATAACAGTCCGTCAACATGCAGTCAAGTCCAGTGTGGGCACCTTGATTAAACATCGACATCGACTCCAAGACCAGTTGGTAATTCTGAACTACAAGATAAAAAACGCAGGCAAATACTCAAATGGTCTTTCCCTCATTTAAAATTTCATTCCAGGTCGCTTCACTCTTCATTGTTTACTCCAAATCTCAACAGATATGAAAAAAGGACTCATTTTAAATATAGTAGCATGTAAAGGACATTTTCTAGTTTGATTATTACAAGTGAATGTAAGGTTTACACTGGACAAAGTGTTGATTTGCTGTTTGCAGCAGGACAAGAAAGTCGAACTTTTTAACTTTTTAATTTATAAATTTATGCAACAACACAGTACTGTCCAATAGTCACCCCTCATTTCTTTATCCTTTTAAGGAAAATGGGAAATAAGTGCAGCGATTTGTTAAAACGTGCAAACATAAGTGGAAAAACAGTATACGAGGCAAAAACTGAGAGTGTGCAATTCTAAGGAGCTTAAAAGTCAATATTTGCTATGAACACTTTATATTCATCAACACAGCCGGAACTCTCAAAGCCAAGCTTTCTGCTAATTTCTTTAAGTGGTCTTCAGGAATAGTTCTCCAGGACATTCAAAGCTCTCCTTTGGATGTTGACTGATCCCACTCTGCTTCACTAATTCTGATCTGGGCTCTGGAGAGACCAACCCATGACTGATAGTACAGCTTAATTTTCTACCCGAGTATGCTTTCACTGCGTTGTTGGTGTGTTTGGGATCACTGTCATGTAGAAAAATGAAGCTCTTGACGATCAGATGCTTTCCAGATAGTACTGTACGGTGGATTGAAACCTAGTGGTGATTTTCTGTGTTCACATTTCCATCATTTTTGACAAGATCCTAGTTAAAACGTAGCCCCGTATCCGTACATGCCCAGTAGGACAGTATGCCTTTCAACTAAAAAAGATGTGAGCAAACGATGGTTTGTGTGATCAGCCGCTAGTAACAAAGTACCAAAATATACTTATTTAAAATCGGCTCATTTCTAAATTCGTCTTTTATGTGTAGACACATAGGTCAGTGGCTTAACAGACTCTGAAAATGGTCAGGTACAAGGACTGGACTGAAGATGAGTGAAAAAGCTGCCAAAGGAAAACTGTTGCTCAAGGCCACCTTAAAAATGACACGAAAGCCTGTCTCCTTGGGAGCAAATGAATAAAGAGATGAAGGGTGGATTGAGACTTTTGCACTGTACTGTACATTTGCCTTGTTGGCAGTAGACAAACGATCATACCATTGTGCATTGTGTAACTTTATTCAATGTCTCATTTGAGCAGATTAGAAAACTTGTGTCACAGCAAGTACCAGCTGCACAGTGTGAACATGGCGCTGGTCTTTGCATGATGTGTGCAAGGATTAATTAAACCCTAAAGCCTTACACTGTGGGTGTACGTGAGTGTGTGTGAGTGTGTGTTTTGAGCCTGATTTCCTTTCTTTTTCCTTTTTTCGTCTAAAGTTGTTAATTTTCTATGTCGTATTTTGTAAACTGAATGCTTTGAAACGACTCTTCGATGTATGTTGGGTTTGTATTGTGTATATACACTTGTCTGTGAAATGCTAATTATGCACCAGCGAGGGAGAAGTGCTTATGACAGACATTTTCAGATATACAGTTTCATCTTTAATGAAGTCCGATGGGGAGGAAGCAGACGAGTCAGGAAAGAGATGTCGAGAGAACAACCTTGTGTGCTTTAACGGGAGCAGCCGCCCCGCCTTCTGTTGCTGTTCTCTGTCGTCCTTCTGAAGAATTAGAAGAAATTGGAAGTGATTGCAACCTCGAGTGCCCAGCAGAGGAGAGCGACTTCACAAAGAAAATAAGTCAGAGACATCAGACTGATGCAAATTACTGAGAGTTCCTCACACGTCCACCCAAAGCTTCGTTTAATTAGGACCGCTCTCACCTGGTGTTTGTAGCTCACTTGTAGCACCACTATCGTTGTGCTTCATATACAGTGACTCTGTTGGTTGGATTGTTATGGCGTGAAACTCTGTGATCTGTTGCAATCCCTGCTGCATACTTGTGTGCAACATACAGTGCCTGCTTGTAGACTTTGTTGTTGTTTCTTTTACTCAAACTTCCAAATTGTTTGGTTGTCGATGTTTCTTTTGCATGCCTAAAATGTTCCAGTAGTTTCAGTACTAAATCTCAGTGGATTCTTATTGTGCTGTTGTGGCTCTCCTTGTGCTATAGGTGAGGATTTCCTGCAGACACTAATGTGTATATAAAACTGCAGCTAATATATGGAGGGTGTGTTTGAGTGTGTTCAATTTTTATAACTGTTTTCATGTGGTTTATCTTTTAATAGAGTTGAAAACAATGCCTTTAATCTGGTATTTCTGCTTGGATGGGCTGTGCTGTTCTCGGTTAATGTCACAGGTTCATACTCTGCAAATTGTGAGATAGACCCTCATCAGTACATACATCTTGTAACTTAAATAAATTCAACCAGTTAATTATTTTTTATCACAATGAATGCAAACCAAAGTACAAACTGGGGTTTTAAAAGTTTTTCTGAAGAATATTTTACCCGAATCTTTTATTATTCACATCTGACTCGCTTCATTTTCTTGTCAGCTTTTGGATGATATTTTGAACTGAAATCGCGAGGAGTAGAGGAGTGTAAATACCTGGGGTCAGTCATCCAAAACAATGAACGGTGCACAAGAAAGGGGAAGAAGAGCGTGGAGCCGGGGTGGAAATGGTGGAGACGAGTGGTTTATAAGATGGTAGCGAGATCTGCTATGATGTGTGGTCTAACAAAAAGACAAGCGGCAGAGTTGAAGATTTTCATTAGGAGTAATCAGAATGGACAGGATTAGTAATGAGTATAGCAGAGGGTTGAGCGGTTTGGACATGAGCAGAGGAGGGATAGTGGATATTGTGGACAATGGATGTTGAGTATGGAGCTGCTGGGCAGGAGGGAAAGAGGAAGATACAAAGGAGATTCGTGGATGTAGTAAAGGAGAAGCAGAAAGATGATGTGACAGAGATAAGGTGAGATGGAGGCAGATGATCTGCGATGGGGACCCCTAAAGACGGCAAGAGCTGAGGCCAACAGGACTCGAGTTATTCATCTTAACTTTGACATTCAGGGAAAATGTCAGACCACTGTTTGAATTCTTCCTTGATGTCACAACTTAGCAGTTAACCACCAGGAAAGAGCTAGCTGATGATGGAGCTTGAAAAAACAACAGTAATAAGCTCGAACACACCATACGTACCAGATGTTACGACAGTTTACCCAGCAGCTGTCAGGGTATTAAACTACAGCATCTCTAATCGCCACTGCGCCTGTGCAGCTAACCTTTATTACATCAGCAGAGGAATTACCAGAATCAACTTACTACAATTAACTTTCCCATTATCCACCCTGCTGTTGTGGTGGAAATCAGTCTGTATATTTCTGCACTCAATAGCTGTTTAATTAGACACAGGCCAGAGAGGCCTGACTGATGACATTTAAAATGAGAATTGAGAAAAGTGTCAATACCTGTGTGTGTGAGAGAGAGAGAGAGAGACTGAGCTGAATATTATACTGACGCTGACTTTAGTCACACTTCTTGCTAAGATTTGCTTGAAAAATATGCTGTATATATATATATATATATATTTATTTTATTTTATTTTATTTTATTTTATTTTAAATACACTGTGTTTCTCAAGTCTTCCTGTCTTGACAGGTTCGCTCTGGAAAATGCAGCTGCAAAGTGCCGGTCCGTTACTTGATATCGAATTCCTTCATTTCTCTGGTGGAAGTTGGTTTCCATGTGCAGTTGTTGTTCTTGTTGTGTTTCTGGACCTGTGCAGGTAGAGATTTTTATACTGTGACGCTTCAGCCACTTACAGATGTTCTCCAGTTGCTGTGTTAATGGGTGTGAAAAACTTTAATTAAAAGTGAAATTCAATGAATTCTCCTTCTTATCTTGTTATTGGTTTGATGTTAATGAGTGCTCTGACTTCAGGTGATATTTGAGCATGGGCTGAGGTTCTTGATCAATAAAACCTCAACTCTAGTTACAGTAGATGTAGTAAATGTTCATACATTTGTACAGACCTTTCATTTGCAAGGTGCATGTGACTGGAAGAATGAAAGCATCCATACGGTCCTGAAGTTTTCCCTCAAAGTAAATGCTCTATAATGCAATAATGAAATAATGAAAGGCATGTGCCCAACTCTCCTGCTTTCTCAAAGTAATCCCAATTTTCCTCCTTAAAATCCCACATCCCTGATTTCAAGCCTCCGTATTTGCTCAGTTGTTGCTCTGTATGCATCTTCTTAATGATTCAGAATGAGCAATATGTGAAGGCATAGGGTATATATAGAAAGAGACATTAAACCTCTTATCTCTGACGTGTTGTCTGTAATTGCAGTGTAAAAATACTGCACAATCTTTCCATCTTCATTATCCTCAGGGAGGAGTCAGTCTTGGATTTGTTTGTTTGGAGAGGAAGCACGTGGGAAACATTCGGAGACATGAGCTGTTACATACGCCGGTAATAAGTGATGCTAATGTCACATTTGTGTTCCTCTGCATGCTTAGTGGTCGCTTGTTGTGATGAACCCAAAGTGAATGAGTCAACAGACAAATCTACAGCTGCCCTCAGCTCTACAAATAGTTTTCTGTCAGTAATTTATTTATTTTTTACATTTGGTGGGATGGTTTTAGAAGTTTCTGTTCACCCCAACTGGTGAAAGTGAAGCAAAGGTTGAATCTTATGTGATGAGCGAAGTGAGAACATATCATCAAAAGTACCCTGAGAAACTGAAGGAAGAAGTCAGCGAATCTTCTGAGGACCAAGGCAACTTTCATGGTAATTAATGATGTAGAGCAGGAGTGCTCCAACCACCACACACTGCTAGATGCCATAAATAAGGAGATCTGCACTGTAACTGTTAATTCTTTCCTATAATTAAGTCAATAGTTGCAGAGATGTTTCAGCATTAACAGTAAATCAAAGTGTCTGTTACAAAACTGGGGAAAAAAGCGTGCAGGTGTTATAGGTCTTTACCACAGAGCTGCAATGAAATGTTTGTACTTTAATAAACTTAAATGAATTTGTTTAGCTTCGTGTCATTTAAATAATTTGACTGACATATAACTGCTATTTCTGAGTGTTTATAAAAAATAAATAAATGCAAATTTATATTGCCTAATTTAAAAACAAAAACAAAAAACGCCCAACTTGGCAACCTTATGACACAAGGCTTAGCTAATGGCTAACATTAGCCGACATGGCTTACAAACAGTGCAGGATGGAGAAAAGCCACTGAAGCATTTCTTTAGTTTAACTCCTGATAATTATGGGAGATCAGACATTATAGAAATACAACAACCTGCAAGAAGGTTACCCATCAACCTGAATAATACTGGATTAGAGCAAACCTGTTGCCTGGTAGGTCTTTTATTATTCCGTCACTTGTGTTTTCTTAAAAACTCTTTTGCCATTGCATTTCTAAGGCAGGTATACAAGATGAAAGGAAAAGCCCAGAAGCACATCCGTGGCCTCAGTGGTGAAATGCTGAGGCATCTCAGTTTATTGCATGCTCTGTTTTGAGCTGTTTGCCTACCTGTCGAGGTGCCACCCTTGCTGTGTTTGTGTGAAAAGTGTAACTGGACACTGGAGGTGGCAAGCAAATATTGTCGATTGAGGTGTTTCCACCGCACAGACAGACAAATAAACTAAAGTCTGGATTATGGCAGCTATCTAAACTACTCTCTCTCTCTTGCCTATTAGATTTCAATTTTCTTATCACTGTTACCTTTAAATTGAGCTGTGACTAATGGTTTCTGCTTTTTATTACTGTGGTGATACTAAAACTCCTGTTCAGGTCACAAACACCAGTTTGATGTATCATTTCAAGCCTGGCTCACACATAGTTTAAAAGAAGGATGTAGCCACTGTGACATCACCCAGCAGTTAATAAAGTCCCCTGTGAATGCTTGAGCTGAGCATTATCACTGTGACCATGCTGGTGTTTTTAAGCTGGACCTGATGAGCAAGGAGCGTGTTTACGGAGGTCACCGAGCACAGGAGCTAAGGAGTGACTCCCTGCTGGTCATTAAAAGATGTAGGTTTAAGGAGCATTTTGTCTACAGCTTCATTTTTAAGATCCAGAAGCTACATTCGTCTTTTATACTTGTTATGGTTTAGACCAGGGGTAGGCAACTCCAGGCCTCGAGGGCCAGTGTCCCTGCAGGTTTTAGATGTGTCCTTGAACCAACACAGCTGATTTAAATGGCTAAATTAGCTCATCAACATGTCTTGAAGTTCTCCAGAGGCCTGGTAACAAACTAATCATGTGATTCAGGTGTGTTGATCCAAGGTGAGATCTAAAACCTGCAGGACACTGGCCCACGAGGCCTGGAATTGCCCACCCCTGGTTTAGACCAACTGAGAGCCTTCAAAAACCAAAGTTTTCTACTTAGTTCTTTATGTTAATATGGTTAAAAGAAAATCTCCATAGTCTCCCATATGAAAATGCATTAAAATACTTTTTTTATAGCCCAGTACAAAAGTCTTAACCAACAGATTTGGCCTTGGCCATCTGTGAATTTGTGTTTTTACCTAAATCATCCACCTGGATAATCACAGGTGTCCTCAGAAAGGCAGTTGGAGCCGATTAGTGTGCGCTGGGCTCATCTGCTGCTTCGAGTCACCGAACTAAACCTCCTCGCTGTGTTTGTGCTGTCAGCGCCTTTTGGAACATTTGAATGGATTCTCGGAATAATATTATATCCTGCTGTACGGTGCAGACAATCCCAGATGTTTGTAGTTTGGTTTTGGTGTGTGAAATTCTAAAATTGCCTTTATGTTTACTTAGCGCGAATTAGCACATGTGTGTCTGTCTATTGCACCCATATGGTTTATAAATTCAGTTTGCTAATGAAGCCTGCTGATAAATTAGCACCCTTTTATCCATATAAGCCAACTTCAGACCTCAAAAACAAACACGGTGATTTCCAAAAAGTCTAAAATAAGTGGGTGATCGCATAGTGGCTACGCCCGCCTTTTATACTGTTTAATTAATGGTCGATCCCTTCATGCATGTATCAGTGGAGCGGTACGTCTCGGTGGTCACAGGTCTGATTTTTAGCATCTCTCCTTTCGGCTCTAGAACATCTGCTCATGATTTAAGGAGAGATTCACAGAAGCCACAGCACACCAAGCTGACATACACATATCCACTCATGTAAGCTGGTGTCAGAGTGACTGATGGAGAATCACAAGTGTAAGCACTTTCTGTATCCTCTCCTCCACCACCTCATTCAGAAATTGAGTTAGCGCAAACAGCTCTGCCAGCTATGATTGCACATTTCCACTAGTTATTATTCACAAATCCACACAAGCAGCAGACTCACACTAACCCTTCCTTTCTCCTTATTATTCCCATCCTTTCTCTAATTCATCGCACGTGCACACGCAAAAATACGATTAGGTTTCTCTTGGCCAGCTGCACACGAGGTGGTACCAACGCATTCACCCGCTCACAGTGAGGGGAAAGAAAATGTTTTCCAATATGCTTCATCTGCCATCATTCGTTTCCATCGTCTGCCCAATGTCTCTCCCAGCTTGTAAATTGATTTATAATGCTGTCCTCTCCTGAATAAGGGTGGAGGTGGGTGGGGGTATGATGGCGGAGACACAGTGCAGGCTAAAGGTCTGGTATTGGGTGCAAGGTTCAGGGTGTGACATGGCGTCAGAAATGAGAACCTACGCTTGCTGGGGCAAATTTGATTGGGGCAATTTTCATCTCTGGCTTTCTTCGCTGGAAGGAGGAAAGGGTTAGGGCTGTTATTGGCTTTGGGATTACTATGGCAACCACAGAGGAGAGCCCTCTTTGAGTGAAGGAATGAAATGGGTGGGTGTGTGTGTGTGTGTGTGGGGGGGGATTTTAGTATTTCTGTTTTTCATTTCCACATTAAAATGAAATATTTAGTGAAGTCTTAAATTTGCGCCTGTCTGGCTACTTTTGTGTAGTTTCTGTATCTGGAAGGGGCGCATGATGTGCGATTACACTTCTATACCCAAATATCGATTTCCTGTCAGTTCAAAGGATATATCAAACTAAATACTGGATTCGAGCACTGTGGGGTCACCAAAGCTTTTTGAATCTTTTTGTTTGTGCTTTAGTACATACATTATTCTTTTTAGTGGACGGTTTGGCATCATTTGCTGTTTCCAATGCTTTTAGCCTTTTTCTGTTGTTGTGTCAAAACAAAGCTGTTAGTTTTTTGGCATTTAAACAGATTAAAGGTTATTCATGTTTGGTCACTTTTTAAAAAATGATTATAATTGTGTCATTCTAGTATAAAAATCAAATAGCAGAATTTCTTTTGCAATAAATTTCCCCACAAGTCACTGTGACCTGTTTGCACAATGTTGTAGTTTAAGTGCCAAACAACATGAAACCGTGTTCCTTGAGCTTCTGTGCGCTGAACGCTTTGTTAGAGCAACGTCGACAGCAGTGGGTCAGGCGCCCTTTTCTTCATCTTTTTAACATGTTAACATGATAACACACAGTTTCTGCAGATTTATGACTCCACAGCAGTGATGTAAATCTCCAGTTCCACGACCACATCCCAAAAGTGCTGCGTCGGATGGAGGTCTGGTGACTGTGGAGGCCGTTTGAGTAGTGAACTCATCGTGCAAGAAGCCAGTTTGATCCTCAGGTAGAGCGTAGCATTTAAACGAAGCTCAGTTTGTACTAAGAGGCCCAAAGTTTCCCCCACACCATCACACCACCAGCAGCCTGAACCTTTGATACAAGGCAGGATGGATCCGTGTTTTCATGTTGTTTACTTGGTCTGACTAATATCACGGGTCCATCAGTAAACCGTGTCTCATCTGCTTCTCCATATTTTATCTTCAGTTTCTGTCACCCTGTCAGGTTACAGCTGAATAATTACATTTAAAAATCGAGTGTAAAATTAGGATTACAGCTTTATCTAATGAACTGACGAGCACAGACAGAATAAGGAAATCTTATACTGTGAATGACCGAGCGGACTGAAATGACTCTTTTCTCCACGCCACTATTTTTTTTAAAAGATAAACGCACACACATTCATATTCCTCGCTCCATTAGATTAAATGGAGGCTCTGCTTTTTATGTACCTGTTGCCATGGTGGATCGTGGTATTGGAGCTCTACCGATGATGGCTTTAACTCGAGCTGACGGTGTTCAGAGTTGATTGAACTAACTTCGGTCAGCCTTCTTGGAAATTCAGACTGGCTCATCTCAGCACTCGGACTTTATGGTTAGAGTTTGTTGAACCTCTTCTCTGTCTGGTCTGTGTTTTCCCAGCATCCCTCGTGCTCCTCGTTTTTGTCACGGATCCCTGTTTTGTGTTCCTCCTTGTGGTTTGTCATATATGGACTTTTGAACGAGCCACAATTAAAAAGGATCATTAATTTCTTCTGCCAATGACTTCTCATGATGTCCAACAGTTAAACAGGTTTTTGGAAGATTTTCCCATTTAGTGATGAGCCTGAATGCATGGCCTTCACCTCTGGACACTGCGACGACTATGCTTGTCTCTTCCAGGTGAATTACAAAAAAAAGTATCATGAGAACAACATGCTATCCTTGGTTTCTGCAGATGCTTGTGTGCAGATAAAATAACTTTTTGTTTGGATTCAGTTTCCACATGTACAGTAGGGTTTCGGTGGAGATTCAGATTACTGCACAAGCCTACAAAAGTTACAAGCAACATAAACTAAAGGCCACAGATCCAGTGCTGTTAGGTAACACAAAAGCACCGTCCTGTAAGTACTGCTTCTTTTACTGTTAGACTTGATTTCAGGCTACACTTTTGTTTAATTTAAATTTAGTTTCATTGTTTTATGCTGTGCAAAAGAAAACAGCATTTTTTTATGTCTCAGCGCTTGTTTGCAAGCCTTTTTGCAGGCTGTCGAGTTGTCATCAACTGCCCCACTCTTCCTGTTTCTGCTCTGTTAGAATTATGACAAAACTATGAGAAAAACTACTGTGACCATATGCACAAATATGTGCAGAATGTATTAAGGGCTCTCACACTGCTTTGTGCCCTTTTATCTGACAAGGGAGGGGTCTGTTAGGAGGAATGACTGGTTAACTGGATGGATAGATGGAGCATCGAGAAGGTCTTTGACTTCCTGGGTGCAGCAGTCTAAGCAGAGATGCTTACACCTCCTGGTTCTCATTCTGGGAGTGATACCTGGACACTCCCAGAATTTTAAGACAAAGTGCCAAAATCAGTAACCTTAAATAAAGGCTGTAATTTTTGATCTCGTAATCAAGACCGACTGCTCTACACACTTTGCTCCAAAATGTCCTTTATGTCTGATATTGAATGTACAACGTAAAGGACAAATATTTATCAGCCACTCTGTTGTGTGTTGCTGTGTGGCAGGCAGAGTGTGAACCCAAATGCAGAGCATGGAAAACAGACCTTTTACCTTTAGCTTTAATGCTGGCACACTCAGGGGAAATAAAATACAAAAATGACCTGTGTCATGGAGCCAAAAAAAACAAAACAAATCATAATCTAAGAAAAGACATGGAAGGAGGAAGCACACAGGCAGAAGAGGGACGTGATAGAGAAGAAGGGGAGACACAGCTGGTGATGAGGCTAAGGAATAACAGGTGGGAAACACGACAGGAACAAATGAGGGACAATGAGACAGAGCGAGTAAAAGTGAACATCACACACCCACGACAAGAAACTTTGCAAAATAAAACAGGAAACACAGGAACAGAAACTAAGATGTGATCTTGACTCAGACATGAAGATAACCAGACCGGGGAAACAAGACTGACTACAGCGACCCGAGACAAGGGGACAGGACAGAAAGAAAACACACTGGACTAAAAAAAGAGGTTATAATAATGACATAACTATGCTACTAGTATTTTAAAGAACCAAACTGAGACACAAGCGGTCCATAAAACAACAACAACAACAAAATAATGAACTCTAAACACTGGGTTAAAGCTCCAAAACCGAGACACATTCAGGATGTGCAACATGTTGTAGTTCATCACAGAATAGTTTGCACACAGCTGGCCTATACGTGTGTTTCCCAAGTTAAATCACACTACAGGCTCACTGCGTTTGTTTGCTCTCAAACTCACAAATTCTCGTTCCTAAAGCACTGAGCAACATCAGAGTCGCTAATATGAGATTCTTGGTCAATTTTAAATGCACAAAATGACGAGGAAAGAACTCCATAAGATACCAAATGATGTGATAGCTTGAAATATCACTTGGCCACACACTTACATGCTGTTAGACAGTCCTGATCAGGATCTTATTGATCAGGATGCTGGAGGCAGTGGTCCTGTTGGTTGGTGTGATTAGGTCCTTTCTATCACGGTTATGCTAACATCAGTAATACGGTCAATGCTGATGATTTCCCATATTTTCACGCTTTTTCGCATTTCCATCTGGTGGTGAACAAGATTCTTTTGTTCTAACTGAATAAGCCTTCTTGACCTACCAGGGGATTTTCATTCTCATTATGTAGTGTATGGGATTTCTTAGGTTTCAAGAGGTTCAGCAGTACTGGGATTAGTGGTTGTTCAGGTAATAACAGACGAAGCACCAGGTGTAGTAGGCCTCTTTGTCTTGTTAAATGAAGGAAGCTGATTCAACACGGTCCTCCAAGCTGTAAATGTACCATTGGAAAATCACATTTTGTCCTCAAAAGCCAAACAAATGCATCTCTTGCATGAGCTGTTATAGTTGATTAACTGATAACTTGGGGCTGAATGTTCCACAGATGTATGCTATGAAATGTAGTTTTAAACACTAGTGCTAATGGGCTTGCTGCTTATTTTTCATGTACACAGATTAATGCAATGATTCATAAAACGAATCGTAATGGTGCTTCACACAGTGCTGCATTTTTACCTTTCGTCTTGTTTTCTAATTTTATTAATCAAGTTGCACTTCTTACTTATTGATATAATTAATAAAAGTGCTTATAGTAGCACTTAAATGGGGCGTTTTTGGCTGCTGTGTTTATTTAAATCTCAGTGTGGTGGTGAGCCGTTTGTGAAATACAGCCAGCCAAGGACAAGAACACTTGTTTTTCCTGCACTTCTCACATGACAGGAACCTGTGAATTGTGATGGATGATGAGTCGATTGAGCTGCTACGTCATCGTCGTTCTGGTTTGGAAAAACAAAAGTCAAAAACGACTTCCCACATGTGTAATTACAGCAATCTTACCATAGAAAAACATTATATTGCTCCTGTGATTTTCTGCAGAATGTCAATCCTGTTAACATCATTTCCCCCAAGTTTCTGTATGGTTACCCATTACTGTATCCTATTTTAAAATGTTCTGAGCATCATTTAGTTCTCACTTCCAGTAAAATACCCGGTTATTAGTCTGTTATTTTTTTTAAATGCTTTTTTTTAGACCATGTGCCAGTGAAAAGCTATTAGGATCTTTCTGTTATGTAAGTCATCATGCTGTAACACTGCATCATAAATCGCAGCCTTTATCAGGTCTTACTGATTGTTGCCGTGATTCTCTTAAAACTTTACCCTGATTGGCCTGTGAATGAGCAAACTGTTGGCTACTGTATGCACAATAAATCTGGCCTTAACGTTGCTCCTTTATCGTCTCTTTAACCGGCACAAAGTCTTGGAAGCAAACAAGCAGCTAATCAAGACAAAGCAGACTTTTATTACAGATCCACCAACACTACTGTAGGTGGATCTGTAATAAAAGTCTGCTTTGTCTTGATTAGCTGCTTGTTTATAGGTGTGTGTGTGTGTGTGTGTGTGTGTGTGTGTGTGTGTGTGTGCACATTTTTTCTTTATTTATCCTTTATTGATTCAAACTAGATTTAAAAGTGGCAGCCAATGAGAACAGGTCTCTAAAAACTAACTCAACAAACTTGGTTGAAGCAGTTATATCGCCTGATCCAAAAGCGCTGTGGCTCAGCAGCCGTGAACTCAAGAGGCACTTTAGCTGTACACTCTGTTAGGGTGAAAACTGGAGAAAATGTGCTGTCAAACCAAACCTACCATGTCACTGTTTCCATGGCAACACGGGGAGCGTTTGTCACAGGTGAGAGGGAACTGAAGATTGTTTAAAAAAAAAAAAAAGAACAAGAGAAAACCCATCATACGGTCAGTGTGAGTGATTAGTTTGTAGTAGCAGGTTTTGCATCTGGTATCTATAAAGAAAATAAAAGAATAAATCAGTGTTTTTATTAATAATTCTTAAAATGGAAAATGTCTGATGCAAGTTTCAAAAAATCTAAATATTCACATTTGAGAAGCTGGAGACGGAATTTTTAATGTTGATGTTTAGGTTTCGTAAAATGATGAAACTTAATAAGGTGCATGTGTGAAATCTGACGACTGAGGGCTACAACTTTTAAGAAAGCGCAATCAGTATTCCTGCATCCATCCCACTCCTGTATTTACCAACATCGCTGTGGGGATAAAAGTGGCGCAGTGATGAAAAACAATGTTTGCATTTATCTTCCTTTATTTGTCATAAAAGACAGGAAATGCCCACCTCTTTGACAGCCAGTATTGATTTTTATTAAGGGAACAAAACGGCCGAAGCTTCCCCTTTCACTAAGAAAACACAATGAACTGGATGGAAGGAAATGAAGGCAGTTACATTAAATAGTCATCAACACCCTGGAGACAAGGCGAGGGCTATTTTCCTCCTTAATCTCTCATCATATTAGGGTGATATCAAGGGGAGTGCTGTAGCATTTGTTCTCTCACAAAGCAGCACATTATTCACCTCTTCCTGACGCGATGTCCTTATAAACAAAAGCACACTACACAGTTTCATCTCTGCAACTCTTGTTCCCTCAACCTTTTACGATGCGTCCTCTTCTAAACCTCTATTTCTTCTCACCGTGTAGAACGACAGCTTTCCGATTAACACTTTGAGGCCGGTCTGTAAGCTGTGGGCATGTCCGCACAAGCTGAGATAAAAGAGGCTCCTTTTGCGCATTTGATTGCACAGAATATTCAAAGACAAAAGCTGCTGCACAGACAAAATTGTGCAATCCAGATAAAAAGTAGCTTTTGTTTTTTTAAATTGTGTGATAGAGTCCATCTGCTTTTCAAATCTGATGTAAAAGCTGTTTTTGGAGTCCAAATGTTCCTTCAGATTGCAAAAGTGAACACTGTGGCAGCGCTGAGGGTTTAGCTTTTCTCTCTGGGTGTTTAATAAAAGCATTCCTTCTAGGGGTCTATGGAGGTTTTGTAGGGTTGCTGAAGTCAGTACAGTTGATATATAATGACCTGCCAACCTGTGATTTACTGCAGAGTGAATGTTGGGCAAACACAGCCTAGAAAAGTTTACCTTTGGATATGCTCACTTCTTACAAGTCACTGAATTTCACTGACCTCCCATGGCACGGTCACCACATTACTCTTTATCTTTTCCTGTGTAAATATCCTTTAACCATCAAAGTACATATTAAAAAGCTTTAATTCTAAGCTGATAAAACAGTCGCGTCGAGGCAGGAAACTTAAACACTGGAGTAAAAGTAATAATGGATTGGATTTATATAGCGCTTTTCAAGGCACCCAAAGCGCTTTACAATGCCACTGTTCATTCACTCTCACATTCACACACTGGTGGAGGCAAGCTACGGTTGTAGCCACAGCTGCCCTGGGGCAGACTGACAGAAGCGAGGCTGCCATATCGCGCCATCGGCCCCTCTGGCCAACACCAGTAGGCAAGTAGGGTAAAGTGTCTTGCCCAAGGACACAACGACCAGGACAGAGAGCCCAGGGATCAAACCGGCGACCTTCCGGTTACAGATGCGATTCCCAACCCCTTGAGCCACGGTCGCCCCATGTAGACAAACTTAAGTATTCACGATAATGAAAAAAAGCCAGATAGCGAAGGCATGTAGGACACACAGTGGAAATGATGATTGGAAGGGAAATGCACAGAACAATATCAGGGTCACACCACCTACCTCTGTGTGTGTGTGTGATGGTCACCCTGCTGAACTGCTGCAGCTGGCCTTTGTGTGGTGTCTGCATAGATGATGCTGCTGCAGTGATGCTACAGTTAGAGAAAGTGGAAGCAGAAGGAAAAATGCTGCCCTTTACTGTGAATGGAAATGGATAACATATTACTCCATTGGTATATAGATAACAGATCAGTTTTCTTTGTGGAAAAATCTACAGGTCTATACAGACTCTCAGCTTCATCGCCTGTTTAATTGGCTGTCTGCTTTCAACGGGACACCAGCTCTGTAACTGATTACTCTAAAGATATTACATGTGCACAGTATTCTCGAAAAAAAAAAATTTAACAATACTGTGCAAAGGTTTCAAGCCACTCCTCAACTGTTTCTAGTTTACTCAGAAAACGGGAAAGAAAAAGTTTGTATATTTAAAACGAACTTAAAAGTCAATGAATTGAACTTTGAACTCTCTTAAGCTTTCTTATAATTTCTTAAAGCAGTCTTTGGGAAAGTTCTCCAGGCTTCTTGAGCAACAGTAAAAGTTGAGTGACTTTTGTTTTGTTCCCAATCCACGCCTGTTAGTGTTCCTGTCATGAACTCAAGGTTCAAAATGGACCAAAATGCAGACACCATCACACGTAAAATAACTATTTACAAGAAAGTTTATTTTGATAACAGAAAATGCTTAACAGGTTAAGAGTCAGGTTAATAAGGGCCACGGGGAATCAACTACTGGAGCGGGGGAAGGATTGTCCAAACAAACTGGGTCACTGGAGTGGTCACAGCGAGAGACAGAGGAACCTGAGGGATTCTGAAACAGACGGAGAGGGAGTTACTGCAGGAGACATTTACTGGTGAGTGATTATCCAGGTCCAGGTTTACAAGCTCTGAGGAGGGGAGGTTCCAGGGAATTTCCAAAGAGTCCGAGGTTTAATGGAAGGCTGACGGGCAGGCAAGCAGGCAGGGAGATGAAACAGATATCCAGGTGAGTTAAAACCGTGGAAGCAACCACCTCTGAACACAGGGAAACACAGAGAAAGACAACTAGAAAGAGTTTCAGGAGGTCAGCCTAGTTACTGGCAAGGGAAAGGAGGTTGCACAGGTTTAAGAAGCTCTCCTGCTGATTGCTTGGAGATGAAGTGCAGGTGAGGTGCTGGAGGTCCCATGCAAAAAGGGAAGGACCAGCTGCCATAGGTGGAAAACCTCCCAGACACTCCCACAGACCATGGTAGTGAGTTTGTGTCACAGTCCCTCTGTCCTCACCGGTTGACTCATGCGTGTCTGTATGTGTGGGGTTTGGTTTTAGTGCAGAAGCAGGGCCCTGTTTCAGGAAGCCGGTTTAGTGGAAAAACTGAGTAAGTATACCCTGAGTTAACGAAAACTCTGGGTTTTCGTTAACTCAGGGTATACTTACAGGTATACTTACAGGAAAGTAAGTATATACTTAAGTATATACACTGTAAGTATATATATATATATATATATATATATACTTACAGTATATATATACTGTATATATACACTGTAAGTATATATATATATATATATATATATATATATATATATATATATATATATATATATATATATATACACTGTATATATACAGTATATATATACTGTAAGTATATACTTACAGTAAGTATACTTACAGGCTTCCTGAAACAGGGCCCTGTTTCAGGGCTTCCTGAAACAGGGCCCTGTTTCAGGAAGCCGGTTTAGTGGAAAAACTGAGTAAGTATACCGTGAGTTAACGAAAACTCTGGGTTTTCGGTTTCAGAAAGCGAGTTCAGATGAAGCCTCAGTGAGTCACTATGACGACACACTCCGTGAAGCTAACCTGCCCCCTAGCAGGTTTACTACAACTAACCCTGACTGTCTCCGCCCCTTTGTCGGAAACCTGACAGTAGGAAGTGTCGGACATGGCGTGTCCCTTCCTTGAAGAGCCAGTAGATCGTGAAGCCCAAATTCTCCGCAGAGCTCTCCGCCGGGAGAGAGTGATCAGAGCGCGTTTGGACATTTTATCATTTCCTGATGATTTCCTGTGCGAACGTCACCGTTTCTCAGCACAATCAATAAGTTATTTGAATAACATCCTCAGGCCATATATTACGCATGTGACACATCGCGGACATGCGCTCAGTCCATTACATATTATTTGTATTGCACTTCGGTTTTTTGCAAACGGGAGCTTTCTGTATAATATTGGTGACGCTGAGCACGTTTCCAAGGCTACCGTCTGTCGGGCAGTCAGGAATGTTACAGTTGCACTGAAACGTCTCCTGTACTCGTTTGTGGTGTTCCCCGGTCATAGACCCACAAGATTTATCAAAGAGGGATGCCACAAAATTGCAGGTATCAGGATGACCAAAACTTAATTTATGATGTGGTGATACTTGAACTACTACTTAAATTTTACATTTATTCTCACGGTTCCCAGGCGTGATTGGCTGTATAGATGGCACTCACATTCCAATCATTGCTCCTTCAGTAAATGAAGGAGACTATGTGAACAGGAAGTCTTTCCACAGCATTAATGTACAGGTACATAGTTCCCTGTAGCATTTCAAACTAACAAATTATTTCATTATAGTAATGGATGCTAATTTGTGTTCTCTGCACTGTGAAGATCATATGTGATGCTGCCAACATTATCACAAATGTGGAAGCCAAGTGGCCAGGCTCTGTCCATGACTCACAAATATTCCGTGAATGTACACTGAGCACAAAATTTGGACATGGTGAGTTGAGAATACTTTAAAATATATAAAGACCAATTGCTTCGGGGACATTTGAACTGAAGTGTATCCTTCTGTCTTAGGAGAGTTCACTGGCTACTTGCTTGGTGATAGGGGGTATCCATGTTTACCCTATTTGCTTACCCCTTACCCTGACCCTGAACCGGGCCCACAGCAGCGATATAATCTGGCTCATTGCAGGACAAGAGCCAGAATTGAAATGACTATCGGAATGCTTAAGGCCCGGTTCCAGTGCCTGCAAAGACTCAGGGTCACCCCAGAAAGGGCATGTGACATTATTGTGGCATGTGTGATTCTTCACAACATTGCCACAATTAGAGGAGAACACTGTCCTTCTGAACCAAACATCAGCAGTGATCCAAACCATGAACATCCTGACCCTCCCACGGACATACAAGATGGAAGCGCAGTCAGAGACACCATATGTCACAATCATTTCTTTTGACCCATCATCTCAACATGTTGAAAGACGAAAAAACAGATTTTTTGTTCAACTGGCTTTATTGGTCGCCTGTATTTCCTGTACACAAAGTATTAAAAGATGTAAACCTCATAAAGTGTCTCTGTTGCTTCCTCCTCTGTAACAGCTGTCAATGTTTCTTCATTATTTTCCTGTAGTAAAGAAATAAACAACATTGCTGTTCTACTGTAAACTCATGTAATCTGTGGAGTATTACTCACAACTGCATGTTGGTCTGGCTCAACAGGAGGCTGCACCAGATGCAGTACACCACCACCATCAACTGATAGAATATGAGGTTTATACAGGTCACTTATAACTTACAAGGGACCAAATGGCAATTAACAAACATACCAATCACCTTACACTTCATTGTCATTATGCTCTCAAAGACAACCAAGACTGAGGGAAGGCAAAATCAGTAGGAAAATAACTTCACTACAAAATAATCCATTATGGTAAAGAGTTTATCAAATGAATGAGCAGCACTGCAAAGGTGACTGTGAAGAAAGGATGTATGCACATCATGTATTATTTTGAATTTACCCCCTATGTAGGCACTTGTGTCTTGCGGGGTTATTGACTCAGAGGATGTCCCCGCAGAGATGCCTTCGGCCACAGGGCGCCCACTGTTTTGGCTGAGGGCCAACTGCTCAGCCTCTGTGAGTGGTGGTGGTGGAGGACCCCCACCTGTTTTTCGGGCCTCCGCTTTTTTTCTGTTGGCTATAACGGGTCACATTTGAGCATACAGAGTAAGCAAATATGTACTTGTAATGTGCTCAGATAATTTCAATAAGTGCTTACAGAAAGAAAATTAATGTAGCCTCTAACTGCAATTGATTTACATGGGACAAACAGACCAAGCACTATGGCTCATAATACAATTACACCTTACCTGTTTGGACTATATTTTTATATTTCATTTTTACTTGCTGCCAGGAACGTTTGGGGCCTGTTGGGTTGCACCTGCGCTCACATCACGTCACAAAATAAAATGTATAAAATAACAAATAAAATAACATATGATAAAATAACGTGTTAAATGGGTGGAAATCCCTAGATCAATGTTTATATTAACACTCACGCATTGACTCTGTCGGCTATGTTTTGCCATGCATGCTCCCTTTCTTTTGCAGCTGTGGCTGTGTTACTTTTTTCCACGGAATTTGCATGTTATCGGCATATGCTGCCATCAGAATTTCGGCCTCAAGCGCTGTGAAATACATTGACCGCGCCTTCTTTCCCTCCGTCTCCATGGTGACTCGCTTAATCTGTGCTCCGCTTATCAGGGCTTTATGTATCCTCGTCCGCGCGCTTCACTTGGGGTTAAAGCAACTCCGCCTTGATTGAACTATTTGTTATCAGCCTTTCTGAAACGGAATATTCCGAGTTGGACAGTTCGGGGTTACTCAACCGTGAGTGTCGTTTTTCACTCTGAGTTTTCCAAACCGGCTTCCTGAAACAGGGCCCAGGACTCTGCCTCCAAACTTGTTGTTGCCACTTCTCAGACCTTCAGTCCTTGCTGAATCATTGAATTGCTGCAGTTGGTAAAGTCCAGCTTCTATCTTTGTGATGTCACTGCTCACCAGCCTTTTCGCTGTGTACAGATCCTCCAGGAGAAGCATGCGCTGGAGAGCAGTGAGCTGTTTTGTGTCTGTCGAATCAAATGGATCTGTGGAAAACCCTGCCTCGAGGGGACGGTCACTACTGTTGGTCATATTGTGTTGTACATTTCACAGTAAATAAACACAATCAACTGTGACTTTTGGAGTCTTACCCTGAGCGTCTCTAGACCTGTGATCCCTGACAGTTTAGGATGACTGAAGCCACTGCCAGTCAGACAATTTCCACAAAATATGGTCGATTAAAAACCGAATGGTACCATCAATTTGGCGTTTCATCAAGTCTGACAAGATTCCCAGCAGCACTGGCCCCAAACTGGTGACAGAGCCTCCAGCTTATTTTACAGATGGCTGTTGTATCTTTCTCCTGACTTCCTCCGTGTAAATTTTAACTCATTACTTGATCCCATTGCCACTGATTTTCAGTCCAGTTGTAATTTGCCATACCCCAGCCTTTTCTCCCAGTTTCCCCAGTGTGAGGGTGCTGGGAAGCATCTTGCTCACTAAGGTGAAGCACACACCTGCAATGTCTAACAGGAAGTTTTGGTTTTGTTATGTTTTTGTTTTGAAGTCCTCTCTCTCTTTTGAGGTCAACTTCCTGAAGGTCTAATTCATGGAGTTCACCCATGATTACAGGCTAATGATGTTCACCTGAAAGGAGTTCCCTAATTAGCCACTGTTAGTGGGGTAAACCATCAGATGAGGGCTGAGGGTGGGAGTGGGGTGAATCTTTAGTTTGATTTAGTTAGTTTGTGTATTATTTAACTGGGGTTTGTTTGTAGTCAGATGTATGTGAGGTGTGTTAAAATGACTGTAGTGTTTGACTGTATATGTTTATTTGTAGCTGGAGTGTGTTGGGGGAAATTGTTTAAATTTTATTGGTGGTGGTATGACCGGTGCCTATTTAAGGAGGAGGGATCTTGGGGGGCTGGGTTGTTTGTGTTTTGATGTGTTGCTGCTGAGAGTGTGAAACCGTGTGTACCTGTAAGAGAAATATAATCAGAGCTCTGAAAAACGACTGAGGGCTCGTGTAGTTATTTTTTGCCGTCTGGTCCCCTTCACGTTACCTTGCGACCGCTACACCCTCCTTAAGAACGACTCCTTGACAGGCAACCCTTCTGTGAGATTATTTCAGATGATGCTTCAGTGAACAGCAGATGGTGCTTTTCTTTTATACTTGAATGATTCACAGGTCAGTCTTAAGTAGTGTAAGAAACAAAAAATGAAAATGTTCAGGTGCAAAGACTGGACTTAAAATGAGTGAAAAAGCAGCCAATGTCCAAAGAAAAAGAGCTCCAGAAAGCCTGGAAAACAAAAAAAGAAAGAAAGGAGTGGCTCAAAACTTTTGCACAGCACTCTATAAGCATTTCTTTTCTATTTTATTTTTCTTGAAACCACTAGATTGTGACAGTAAAATTCAAACTGTGCCCAACCCAGAAACATCTATCGACTACTGCAAGCACACTTCAAATCTCTCCAAACGTCTGCTGCACACAAATAAAACAAGAGGAGATGTGGCGATAAAAGCTCTTCACACAGGACTACTCTTATCTGGGAATCTCTAGTAATTTATCAGGTTTTCTGCAATCTTAATCCCATGCCATCACGCCGTGCCTGTAATTTGTGAAGTTAACATTTCACCACAAACCTGTCATATTTTGCAAAAAACACAGAAGTACTGTGATGATAATGTGATAATGACAATGAGCACCTTCAACCTTTTTTGGTTTTGTGTTCTCCACCTCCTCCTTCTTTCTCCTTTCTGGAATGAGGCAGGAAAGACGCAGACATCAGGTTGTAATAATACTCCTGTGCAAACATTACACAAAGGAGGTGACCTTAAAGTAAAAACAGGAATTGGAAGAGCAAACCGTAGTGCTCTGGAACTTGTGTAGGCTTCTATTTAATTCACAAGGCATCCAGAACGGTTAAAATTTCATACTAAACCAAACACCTGCAGACTGAATACATGTGCAGTTACACTCCCAGATGTAACAATATGCAGATATGCAGGAGGCCTATTACTGAGACGGAGCACAGAGGGGAAGTAGAAATGCTATAAAAGACTGCAGACTATTGAGTGATGAAAGAAAGGGATGGTGTTTTTAGATGAAGTGCAGAAATGCCACGAGTGAAACCTGAATTCCTTTGAAGGTGTGGGCATTGATCTGCCATCAGCAGGTTTTTAAGCTGCCCGTTCTGAGACTCTTAGCGCTCGCAGTTATGTTGATCTACTCTTCATGGCCTGAGTAAACATCCAGGGGAGTTAGGCAGCTGAGAGGCTTTAGTGTTCTTTCAAGAACAAATCTTAATGGTTTATTTGCCATCCAGAATGCACTTTAAGATCCGTCTTTTAACAGACAGCCTCGATTTCCTGTTCTGGAGAAATCAGCGGCAGGTTGCCCGTGCTGCCGTGAACATTGTTTGCTGTCCAGATTAATCAGTTCTGATAAGAGGAAAAGAATAAAATGATGTGTGTGTGTGTGTGTGTGTGTGTGTGTGTGTGTGTGTGTGTGTGTGTGTGTGTGTGTGTTTGTTTTACGGATTAGGCGGCATACCTTGAAGTTGCCATGGTGACTGGCAGGCAGCAGACACCTGTGAATTAACATTAGTGCTGCAGCACCAGGATCTTAATTAGAGACGCAGGGAAAGAGCAGGATGGCCGTGCGATTCAGAGCGTTATCCGGGCGCTTTATCAGCGCGCTGCTTCCATAAAATCAAAGAGAATTAGCTTTCAAATGAACAGGTGTCAGGCACTGGAAGAGAGGGATGAGTGAGGACAGGTTTTTGCATTTACAAAAAAAAATAATCAATTTAAGCGTAATCTGGTCCTCAGGACATTTTATGGAGAGGAGCTTCTGAATCAGAACTGGAGTTGTGATCAAAACCGCTACAGGAACTGAGTAAATGGCATTTTTTTGACGCGGTAATTTTGCACCTTGCAGGAAAAAACCAGGCATGGAACAAGAGAAGCTCGTCTTTGTCAGGGTCAGGGTCTATGACCCAGCGCTTTCATTTGGTTTTTGATCTCTTTTGTTATAATTTGAAGATAATGTTAAGTTCTAGGTTCATTATTTAGTTGCCTCAAGTTTAATCTATTTATGTTTCACTTACGTCTTCTGGTTAGTCTCATGTATTTCTGTCTGTAAATTCAGGTTGTCAGGTTTGTATTGTCATGTCTGCGTCTTATGTTTCCTGTTTTATTTTGAAAGTCTGTGTCCTATGTCAGTGTAGTCGGCTTTGCTTCCTTTTGTCTCCTTATATCAAGCTTAAACGTGCTGCTGTTGTTTAGCACGACACCCGCTGGTTTCTTCTTTCTGGTGCAAAGTGGGCGAAAAGCCGATCAGCTGATCATTGATCAGTTTCATGATTGAAGTAGCAACAGGAGAGGGAGGGGGGAGGATGAGAGGAGAAGAGGCAGCTGTGCAGCAAAGACAGGATAACTCCAGCTTTGTGTCTTTTTCCATTCTAGCTGAAGTACGTAACAAACTGTGTTCCTTCTCACCTCAATACAAAACGCGTAATATTTTCTCTGAATGAGGGACAATTCCGTTTTTTAAGGAGCAGTTGGCAACTCTACTATCTCATTGTTCATGCCGTTACAAAAAACCATACAGGAGTTTCCCCACCGGAAGTAGCATATGCTAAGGCGCACATGGTTTTTTGTAAAAACCCACCAAGTAATTTTAATTGCCTAAACCTATATATTTAAATGTATAATAGGAAAATGCCCATTAAGTGTCCAAACATTAGAATTTAGTTTCATGCTTTACATGTGGGTGAATGTTTTGTGTTTCATCCGCCACAACTTCATCACGTGTCTACCCCTACAAGCCAAGCTATGACATCACAACAGTGTTATTGGTCTGTAGCAATGAGGGTGCTGGAGGGGTATGAATATAGTGATGTAGAGGAAAACCAACATGGGGATATCAGGCGCACCATTTCAGTGCGGTGCTTGCAGGGTGTGTAATTTTCTTGTTAAAATAATAATTATCTACTCTGTCTATTTCCCCTGAACCTGGTCTCCATTTGTTTTTTGATTATGATAATTCACTTTCAGATGCTTTAATAATGCCTCATGTAATTGACTTGAATCCTGAGTAATTTGTGAGTCATGTCACGAGGAGCTTGTTTATCCGTTTACTTCACAGTCGTTGATTCGTTTGTCGACCGCGCAGCTTCAGAGAAACATGGAGAAAAAAACAAAAACTATAGCGTCTCTTGTTTCGGTGTTATTTTTAACTACATTCGATATAAACGACTCATCTCACCCTTGATTAAATTGTTTTTGTTACTGTTAGTATTTGATTGAACTTTATGACCTTTCTGTCAGGTGGAGTTGACAGAGCATGACATCCTCTGATCCAGTGTTAGTTGCAGGGAGGTGCACAGGAGCAACAGGTGAGCGGGTGTTAGCAGAAAGAGTTGTTAGAGCACACTCGCTCTGCTTTCTCTTAATGCAGATAAACAGGAAGAGCTAAAGGCAGTGAGAATGAAGTCAGCTGCTGGAACAATTAATTGTCTTATACTTTTTCCATTATTGCCTTATTAATTACTTGCGATGCAGAAAATGTCAGATCGGTGCCCCTTATTCTGCCTGTCACCTCATTTAACGAGCAAGTAAGGGAGGGTTTTTAAATCGACATGAAAGCTCCTGCAGAGAGGGTTTTCATGGAAACTCAGAAGGGTGCTTATTAAAACACTCTGTGTTCCAGACAAAGTAGAAAGCTCTGTTTTACAATCAGGACGATACACGGGAATGTGTTTGTCTCTAAAATTATGTTCAGTATAGTGCTTTTTAAAAATATTGGGAGTTTTTAAAAGCTCAAGTGCTTTTCTGGTTTCAGGTTAACAGTTTCACACAGCCTGAAAGGCTCCTTTACGTGGTTTTTGCACGTCTGCCTGTGTGGCACTTCAGTGTTATTGAAACTAACATGGTACCTCAGAAATAATGAAAAGGCAGCACTTACTATCCAAACCTCTTGTACAACAATCATTCTTTACTCAGGCAGAGCTGTGAATCTGTTTAATTCGTGCACCAAAAATAGAAATTAATGTTGCCATCCTGTGAGGATTGAGGTTGTTAATAGAAGAAGTCTGGATCAGAACTTCCCCCTCTCTATATCTTGAGCGCAACTACCAGTTAAATGATGTGCATTCAAAGTGAGCAATCAAAATACAGAATTTAACCTTTATTAAAGCAGACAAATGAAAACACAGACATCAATTTCAGAGGCTCTTCAGCATCTGACTTGTTTTCACTGCATTGCCAGAATCACTTGTTATTGATAAGCGGTATCTGCAGATGCAGGAAGCGGCACTCTCAGCACTAGTCGATGCATTGCACATCGAGGTTGGTGTCAGATGCATAGTGTGAGTACAGAGTGGTATTTGTCCATTGTACAGCATTCAGTCTTTTCCCTTTTGCCTGTTCCACAGTCGCCTGTCCCGTCTGCATACATTTCTGGGAAGCGTGCCGTTAACTGTTGTTTTATTGTGTTTGCTTTAACTGTTCTGTGTGGTTGGCATGGCAGCGCAGGTTAGTGATGTTATCGCAGTTCAAATAAGGATAGGGACTATAGACACAAGCTAGTGAACAATAGCTGATCTGTTAACACAGCAAAAACAAGAGACACACACCTTTGTGCACTTTGTGGCTTGTGCTGCGCGTACTGTAGAATTTAAACAACTGTGTTTAAAGACTAGCTGCAGTTATGACTCACACTCAGTTGGTTTTTAAATGCATTATATTCATTACTTTAGAAGGTAAGCGACGGTGTGTGTTTCTAGTCAAAACTATTACATTAAGCTCAAAACTAGGAAACACTACAGGTAGGATTGACAGCTAAGTAGAAAATCTGCTACATCGCCTTCAGCTGCACATGATACACAGTGATACTGTTGCCGCACAGCTAGAGCGTCCTGGGTTCAGGCAGTCTGTGTGCGGGAGATCCATCTTCTTCTGCCACTGGAAAAACATGCAAGCAGTGCTATGTTGCTGAGAAGTGTAAAGTGATTACAGTAAAGTGTTTCTTTGTAACGCTGTTACACCCAACTCTGCATATGAGCATCCAGTTTCCTCAGTTTCTCAGTCAGATTCACCCCTCACTCATGACGCCCGGTTTAAACAAATCAACATGGTGACAGACAAAAAGCTTCACTCAAGGCTTTAAATGAGGAGTCGGAGGAAAGAAACAAAGTGGTTTTCATTTTGAGATTTACTGTGACTGACATCACCAGAAAAGCAAGAAAAGATCTTATACATCAGCACTGATACCTCCTCGATCTCATAACTAACTTGTAACTAAAGATAAGCCCGGAGGTCATGAAAGTGACCATGACAGAGACCCTAATGGAAGGATGTTGACATAAGAAGAGAAAATGCTCTCAATTATGGAGACAGTCAAATGGTTCATTTATGTTTGATGTGTGGTTTACATTTGTGTGGCTGTTAATAAAGTTAGTGCTCTCTAGGGGGCGTATGCGTTCATCAAAATGGCCGAAGGCTGATGTGTGTTTATTCCTCCCTAAATATCGTCGGTGAAGTTTGCCATGCACGTCAGATTTTCATACCTCTGCCAACAAGGGAGCAATGCTGAATAGATTCTTTGGATGAGATACCACAATCATCTGCAGACAATGCACACGATGTATTAGGGCTGTGCGATATGACCAAAATCTCATATCCCGATATAAAACATCTATCGTCCGATAACGATATAAATCACAAAAATGTAACATTTTCTGTAAATTCTGTGAATCTCGGGCAGCTGAAGTGTTTCCAGCTGGGCGTCGTGTATCTGGAGTCGAGTGTTTTACCGATGCATGAAACTGCACATTTTTAGACATAGGTTGTAACAGCTGCCGTTTTCTTTGCGGCGTGCTGCAGGGAAAAGCCTGTTCTAACGTTTGAGTCTAAGGTTTATTTTTTAGCACCAGACGGCTCTTTTTTGCTTCTCATCCGTAAATACTCTGCATACTATTTCACGTGATTCAGTTTATTTTGAAAAGTCTCAACAGGATCTTGAGCTTTATTGTGAAAGGTTTATGTGGAAAATAAACAAGCGGACACGTGATGGTGTTACCGTCGTTGTTGCTAACGACAAAGCATAAAAACAGGTGCTTGTCCGTCGATAGTGTGGTTATATTAAAAATAAGAGAAAGAGAGAACTTTAAGAAATTAATATAGCCACTACAGTGACCGTCAAAACCATGAAAAAATATTGCCGTAAACAGTTTATTGCGCAACACCACGAAACAAACGATAGCGTAAAATGAAACAGACGTTTTTATATCATCATCCGATATATATCGTTAGATCGAACAGCCCTACGATGTATCATTAAAATGGACATAGACACAGGCTTCTGGCATAGGCGGGTGCTGTGAACACTCAAAGGGACAGAAGTATTTATTTAAAATTGTCCCACTCAGTATGACACAGAAACAACGGGTGAATAAAACAGCTGAGACTCATTGTCAACCATTTCCTGGATGTTATGCGTCTCCTCCCTCGTTGCATGTCATCTCTGAGCTGTTATAAGAAGGATGTAGTCATCATCAGCTTAACCGCACACCTACTTGTCTGTTGACAGATGGGAGTTCCTTCCAGATTAAATTATCTCCATCAGGCGGACAGGTGCTTCAGTGTAACTCTGACACATTTACCCCCAGTGACAGTGACCGCGGTATTGTCTTCATTGTCCCGAGTGTGTGCGTGATCTTGCAAAGAAAGGCTGACTACAACTATCCATCTGTGCCTGCACTCAACAGTAGTTGCTGCGATGTGCTACTCGTGTCACTTTTTTCTGTAGCAGCTCACGTCCCACAGTACAGGTTACCCACAAGGCTGCATTCCTTAAAGACAACAGCTTAAGCAAAGTAACAAGAGCATCGCTCATCAGATTTCATCCCAAGGATTGACTATCAGGTAATTTACCAATGGTGATAGAGTAGCTGGGGTTGAAACAAGCATCCAGAGAGGCTGACTCTTTCTGGAGTAAGTATGGGGATATGAGAGTTCACTACTCGGTGAAAGATGGTGCTGACCAATAGTTGAACAATTTAGCAATAAATTAAGATCAGGGTTTAATTTCTGTGAAGGTTCTCAGTCATCCAGGTCATCGTAGTCAAAGGAGCTTGCAAAGAAAAGCGTCTGGACTTCTTTAAGTTGCTTGAAGACGTTTCACCTCTCATCCGAGAAGCTTCTTCAGTTCCAAGGTCAAATGGTGGAGAGTCACAGATTTAAACCTAGTGGGAGTTTCCCCCCACAGAGGGACAAAAGGACCCCCTGATCATCCTCTAATTGCCTGAGCCAAGGTGTGAAACTGGGTGTGGGTCCCAATCAGCCAGAGTTTCGGGTGAGCTCATTGTGAAACCTGGCCCCACCTTATCATGTGAATTCCTGAGATCAGATGGCCCAGGATGTGAGTGGGCGTTAAGGCGTCTGGGGAAGGATCTCAAAACTGGATTATAGATGGCAGACAGTTGGTGTCGTAAACCACCGCCTCTGTTCAAAGATGGTCGCTCACAGTGGACAAAGATGGCTTCTTAGGGTTTAATGTGCAAAAAATTGCAGGCTTCATCACCTCGATACATGCTGTCATCGAAAGACTCAGAGAAACTGGGGAAATTTCTCTACACAAGGAAGAAGGAGGAAAACCAGGACTTAAAGTTAAAACTGGGGATGCACTCACCGACTGGCCAAGGACTGGAGTTGGACAATTTCCAGACCAGAGTGCTCAGGCTGAACCTGTGACTCAGCTTCAGGAGACAGTCTTTTTCATCCATGCATTAACACAGACACAGCGGTACAGCTAGATAGTGATGCGCACACTCGCAGCCAAAAGCTAACATGTTTTTGTGTAGATGATTTTCACTGTGACTAAAGGCACAAAGTTCACTAAGGTAAGCCCAGATGGACCTCTATGAAAACGTTTGTCACAACACACCTTCTGTCATGGTCCTGAGTCTGTTGACTCAGTGTTTTGTGTTAATTAATATTATCTTATGTCATCTGCTAAGATTTCTAGTTCCTAGGTTTTGGTTCCCATGTTCCCTCTGTTCTAGTTCAGTCAGGTCTCTGTGTAAAGCCCGTGTCTCTGAGTCTGTGTCTTTGGATGTGTGTTGAGCTTCCTGTTTTATTGTGAAGGTCAGTGTCTTATGTCAGTGTATTCAGTTTTGCGTCCTCCCTGTCTCATCATGTTAATTAGGTTCAGCTATGTCTCCCTCCTGTGTGCAGTTTCCCTCTGTGTACAAGAGGGTGTGCTCTCGAAAATGCATACATTTCAAAACTGTGCTTTCGCGTCGCAGTGTGGACAGCGAAAACGGAGACTTTCTAAAACAATGACGCATGCTAGTCATAAGATGCAGTCATGTGACCAATTAAACTAAGATAGCGGAGGGCATTATACAGCAGTTGTTTTGATTACTCTCAATTGTGACAACTTTATCAAAGATTAATATCAGTTTGTACATCTTCAAATTCTTTAATTCTCACTCGCTTTGCAACTTTGTACTTTTATGTTCCTCGCAGCAACAACTCCACCGCATTGTTAGTCCATTTAAAAAAAACTCTGTGCTTTTCCTCAACATTTTGCTGCGATGTTTCAAAGAGCTGGAAAGTAAATAAGCGGAATACACAGTACTAGAAGGTGAGCGTTTTTGGCAGTTTCAATATGGACTCACAACTCTGTGAAAACAACAGAAAACGCTAGTGTGGACGCGGAGCGTTTTCAGACAAAAACGCTGTTTTCAAATCGATCCGGGCGAGTGTGTCACGTAACGGTGGGTGGGTGTAAAGTACTCACTTTCATTTAATTATTTGCTGGTAGCAGAGCATTTTATTTTTAGTTGTTTAAATGAGAGAAGGACCTTTAACTAGTTTGGGGGGAAATTGTAAAGTCGAATAATTTCTTTAATTACAAAAATAAAATGTAATAAAATAAAGCAGTATCGGGATTGTCACAATGTCAAAAAACTGGAAATTAGTTGGGAAACTGCAGTCAGTGCACTTCTAGTTAAACCCCCACCAATATCCAGAAACATGGCTTTCTTCGTAAACTCATTCAAGAAAGGGCAGGAGAATAATGGACGTCTGGATTTAAAAGGACTTATAACTCTTTTGACAGGATCACTGCAAGTTATGCAAAACACTTTTTGAACCTGAACGTTGCATCTTTAGAGCTTAGCTCACGATTGTTTTCAAATCCTGACTGACAGTGTTAGAAACTTGATCCAGTATTCAGCTAAACCTAATGAAACTGGATGGACTCGTGTTACAGCTGTAACATAAACAACACTCCCACACTGTTTTCAGTCTGTATCCTACAGTAAAGCCACCAAAGCATACCTGGAGTGCTTTCGTAACCTCACCTGACTTTTGTCCTAAAGAGAAGCATGAGATCATCTCAGAGATCTGTGACATGCTTTTCTGTGTCAGCTCTTAAAACATCATAGGTGTAAAGTCTGTGACGTCACCCACAGATTTCCAGAGGCACTGTTTTAAGCTCACTGCTCCTTTCAAGTTGCACAATGGGTTCCTGTCAAGAGGATGAAAGAAAAAAAAAATCCCTCCTCCATATTCATCGTGGTTTCATCCAGTAGGAGTCAATTATGATCACCGCTGTGTGGGTGTTCCTGAAGTGTACATGTCATGGTAACTTCACAAGAAGCAGAGGAAGCTTAGTTTTTTCTTTAATACAGCGCTGCTTGAGCCTGTTCCAGCGGCTAATAATCAGTAGGTGAACAGGTGCTCTCTATTGATCCTTCCTAAGAGTTACATAACAGAGGACGCCGAGCCTCCTCGTCTGCTTCATATATGTTTTCAGTTCATTTCAGAGAGAAATGAAAAATAAAATGTAGCTTCTGACCTCGTGCTCTGCTACAGTGTGTGTGTGTGACAGGTACATGTGAGAATTAGCTTCCATTCATCCATGAAATGTAAAATAAAGTTTCTGTTATCAGCAAAGCTGTTTGCACAGGAACAGCAACAGCGGGGCTCTTATCGTTATGAAAACATAAATTTGACAAATATTTAAATATAAAGGCATCCCATACAGCTATGCATGGATATGTAGGTATCCAATTAAATTATAATTTTGAACACAAGCCGGGAAAAGACTGATAGGCACTAATTGTTTAATGGAAAAAGTGCAAATACGAAGATTAATTTCTGGGTGTGATGAATTAGATAATGGCATTTTTCTTAAAAGGAGAATCTATTAATGGGAAATTCTGGGCTGACTTTCCATCTTTTACCATTTAAAATAACATTTCGACTGATAGGAGCAGATCTTTTGCTTTATTTATTTCCTTTATATTTGTTCCCTCTATTGTGACGGGGAAACAAAACAAGCGTCGTAAAAGATGTAAACGTCTTTTAAAGAGCACAAATTTGTTTGTACAAAACCTTTGGTAGAAACTTTTTCCTTTTCTGTTTCAACAAACTTCTATTTTAGCCCGCTAATAAAATAACTACTCGTTATAATCAAGGTATGCAGAAGAGCAACATGTTGAACCTTGAAGTAGACCCAAAATGACCCAAAGACCCTGTGAAAATATTTCTTCAAGTTCGATTTGAAGATTTCCAAAGAGGAGGAGGACTTTATACACGAGGGAAGACTTTCCAGAATCTCGGAGCAGCGATGGAGGAAACCCTGCCGCCTTTAGAGCAGGAGCAGAAGACCAGACCAGGTGTCACACCTGTCAGCTGAGAACAGCAAAAAAACCCCACAATGTGATGAACAGCAAATAATCTTAAACAGGATTCTTTAATATCACAATATGCTCACTCTTTATTTACGAGATCTGGACCAAAACCTTTGCGGTCTGTTTCCAGCACCTTGCTGAATCTATGCCACAAAAAAATTAAGGCAGTTCTGAAAGAAAAAGGGAGTCAAAGCCCATACTAACAGCCAGAAACTTCATGGTAAGAAAAAAAGACGCATTATCCATTGATTCATTTACATTCTGTCTCTTATCCTTGTCCAGGGTCGTGGGGGCAGGAGTCTAATAATAGATGTCCAAACCACTTTGTCTCGAGCCACAACATGTCCCGATTGGACACACCTTAAACACCTCACCTGAGGGGTAACATGGACTGGGTGATGCTGGCAGTCTGACATCTGGCTGCTTAAAACAGACAAAATCCAGTTTAGTGGTCTGTTTATAATTATTTTCTGTTAGTATTCACTAAAAAGTCGTTACTGCAGCTTAAAGTGATCTAAAAATATTCATCTTCATCTTAAGTAGCATGCGGCTTAATGAACTGTGCCCCAGTAGACAGAGAGACAGACGACTCCACCCTGTCTACCTCCAGCTGGGACAATTTCATGACTTTCATCAGGAAAACGAGCAGTCGTCTTGCTCCGAGTATATTTGTTCATTCACGTCGGGCTGAGAGCAGAGGAGCTTAAATGTACTGATCGGTCACAGAGCTGAGAGAGGCACAGATAGAAATCAGACCTCCAGCTGCATTTGGGGATTGAATGCGATGGAGATGAGAGTGCTTGTTGCAAGCTCGCTGTTTCTAATTTTTCTTCTTTGATTACAATAGCATGGCACGGCTTCATGTATTTTGATAAACGCCATCTATTTTTACAGTGCACTTGCAATCCGAGCCCAAGGTCTTTCCCTGTCTGCACTCAATCAAATGAATCACTGCACAAACTAATCACTGTTTCTATTTCAGGTTTGGCATGTTTATTTCAGGCTTCAGTAGGTATTCTCTGGTCTAATTGTCTGTTGCTGTTAGTAAAGCATTTGCCCGTTTACACCGGAAGATTTTAATGTCCCCCAAATTTATGAACACATGCAAAAACAAATGGCTTCATGTTCTGGGTTCGTCGATGCCTGAAGAATGCAACAGTTGGTTCAGAAAATATCTTGAAAATTGGTGAGTGGTTGCTTTGATTAAAAATTACTTTGATTGCTAGCAGGTTGCTGCAGTCACCTGTAGTTTGTATGCAAGATGCCAACTTGTCCGCAAACACTTGCCAACTATCCACCAAGAGGTAAAGAAACTGTAAAAGGTTCAATGCAGACCAGGAACAGAGAGCATTCACCTTCAAGGTGAAAGTGCCACCTTTTGAATCTTGTTGGTTTCAGCTGTGAGACACTTTGAACTTTTACTTTGGAGGCGAACATTCGTTCAGGTGTGCGTTGCACTTTTTCATGGTTCACTATCGCTCGGTTGTTAGTTAGTGTCTTCCATCCAAATTGCAGACGACCACAGTGAATTTTTTGAAGCAGAACCCCCTTTGTGATCAATTTCAGAGTGACAGCCACCAAACATCTCGCCCTGGAGACTGGATGGTGCCACACGATCACCAACGGATCTCTCAGCCTGTGCGACTCGGACCTAAGAGTGCATTTACACTTCTGTGTTAAATCTACACTCTAAACCTTTCTGGGAAACCTCTGCTGTAGCAACAAAGTCAACAACGCAGACATATTGCTGTCAGCAGCACTGTCAACTTGAGTTGGCGCCATCATAGGCTCTATATAGATGCACCACAGAAGCACAATTGCGGTGTTACGTAGTTCACAAGTGTCCTAACCATAAAAGAAATTGAAAAAGACAAATGCAACTAATCCAAAATACAGAGCAGTAACACCATGGTAACTAATGTACCTAAACAAAACAACCACTAATGTGTGCACAGTGTGAGTGAATGTCTAAACATGGCCTAGCCCAAGGAAATTGCAAGAACCCCAGACAAAGAGTCCTGCACAACCTTAGACTATTTCAGCAGAACACTCCCGTCCCACAACAAGGATGATTCACAGACAAACTGCGCATTTCAACTAAGAGGCACAGAAGGAGGGCTACACATATTAAATCAAGGCTCATACTGAGCGATATCCATCAGAAGGCTACAATAAAAAGCTTCTGATGGATGTCTGATGTCAAAAAAGGAGAGAAAGGCAAACACCACTGACAATGCAAAACAAAATCTGGGTTTTGTTTGTCTACATGTAAATGTATCACCTCTGATCGTTTTCCAAAGGTGAGTTTTCAGTGATTTGAAATGCTGTTTACATGTGGATGAAAGGCCACAACCCATAAGCACAAATACATTTGCTGAAATACCCATGTATACATGGAGTTATGTGTAAGAGTATCAATCTCATCATTAAGCTCTCACTCTCGAATAGGAAGAACTCTGTTGAAGCTAATATTTCGAGACCTATAAACACCCACCAGTGCTTTCACCGTGACATTACCTTCTACACCCCATTTTTTGACATCTCATCTCTACCCCACCTTTTCCATTACCTCCACATTTTTCTTCCTTTCCTGTCCTTGCCCTCTCCTCCAGCAGCGTCTGGTCATGGTCTCTGGGTGCAGATTTACCAGAGTGATGAGAGAATTACCTTTAGATTTAGTTTGCTTTTTCTCGGCAGGGCTGAGGGCCATGTGCTCCTATAAAGCCGACAGACGGAGGAGTATGGATTTCTTTTGCAACCCGGCTTAATAAATCTGCCACTTTTGCTCTGCCACACTACACCACGCTGCAGCAACTGTCTCAAATGTCTAAGGGTGATGGATAATCTCCAAGAGAGTGCTCTGAAACCAAAATGTAATTAAAAAAAACAACAACAACAACAATGATCTGAAAATCATTTAAAGCCTATATTTATTAAAATGTTACAAAACCAACAGATGGTCAAACTGAACAATGTTTTTCAAGTAATATGTGCTCGGGAAATTGATGCCAGGAAACAAAATTTAAAAAAGTTTAGTCGTTCATGGAAAGAAAATGTTTGAGATTTAAAAACAACAAGAGAAACAAAACACTAATTAAACAACTAATAAGTTTAATTACTTAGGTGATAGAGTGTAAAAAGTTTCTTACTATGGAGAGAGTGAAAGTTCACAGAGAGTTAATTCAGCATTTAAAAGCATTTACCTATAAGAATGAATGTCAAGAAGACAAAATATTAAATATTGAGGACCTGATTCTGATGAGTACTGTTTCAAAAAGCCAACTTTATAGTGTCACCTTAAATGTTAATGAAACTTTATTGATTTTAGAGTCATATCAGTTTTCTAAAATGCCAAACTGAGAAAATATCAAATTGATACTTGACTATTGATATGTTTTTGGTCAATAGAGTAAAAACTTCATTTTTAATACCTCTGGCTTTTAGTTGCTTGACATTTCAGATAATGTTATCACATAACCTTCATGGACATAACCCTCTGCTCACATTGATGTACCATGGGGATTGTATTGCCATTTGCCCATCTTTCTGTTCTAGTTTACAAAGCAGTACAACATAAGCAGTGGTTGATTTTTAGCACTCCTATTCCGGTAAGGTCTGCTGATGTCGTGTGGCTGTTTTTGAAAATGCAGTGAACCATACTGATTACAAAGCATTTTGGACTCATTGTTTATTTTTCAAGGAATCACCACAGTGGATCATTTATCCTCTGCGTGTGTTTCAGGGTCTCGATGGGCGAGTGCCAGATGGGAACACCTGGGCCACGTGTTCCCGGACTACAAAGCTCCCGATGGCACTTCGTTCTACCCTTTGCTCTCCAGCCTGCCTGCCACCATGCTCTGCATCTTTTTAGTCTCCCTTTGGTTTTCCTGAGTTGCTTTCTGCACTTACAAAACACACGTTTCCTCACCCTACACATCATACATTGTTGATCCTACCGATTCTCTGTGCATTAAATTAATTTGTAATACTAAACAGCATGTTTGGCCTTATGACACACAGGGCTGCCCATCTTCAAGATGTCAAGGTCACTTCCTGTTAAAAGGGAGTTCTTCCTCCCCCCTGTCTCCAAGTGTTTGTTAATAGGGGACCATCTAACCGTTTTTAATTCACAATGTAAACCACTTTTTATTGGCTAGTGTGCCTTTCTTCCTTGTGGTTCAACTGATGAGAACACTGGGGTGATCCAAGTATCTCCACTGAAGCTGAATGCTTGGTAAGAGAGCTGATTCCATGTGGTGATGGCTGAGAATCTCATACTTGGTCTCCAGCATGCCAAGAAGGCAACAACACCCTGTTTTATCACCAGCTACCCAGTGGTTATCAGTGCACTGCAGGGGGTACGAGCTTTGTTTATTTGTTTGTTGTTTTTTTGGGTTTTTTTTGCCTGTCATGGGTCATTTCTGTTTATTTTGTTAAACCATCTCACACAGCTTCAGCAAACTCCCCGGACAGCAATGTCTTTGGTCTTTAGATGTTTTGCCAAGCTGTTTTTCATTCCCTGCGAATCTCTTGAAAAATCTACCACCTGCTGACATTTCTTCTTGATTGGGTGTGTATCACGGGTATTGCGTCAGAAGCGCTGTGATAATGAGTGCAAGTGCACGAACAGCATGAACAACTGGACTATTATCGGCGCATCACTGGGCAGTAGTGTGAATATTTGCTTGTAGTTGGATGTGACTGCATCTCATGGGAATGGGCTAAACAAATGCAATAACAAAGATTTTCTGAGCAAAAATAACAACAATACATAAATACAAAAATATATTTCCTCGATATATTTCTGGAACAGCCTTACCCTCAGTTATTAAAGTCAGAAAAGAGGGTACACAACACACTTCAGTCCTTGTTTACTGTATGTGAAAGATAATAAAGGTTTTACTCAATATATTTGTGACCTCCGTGGTATGCTTGATGCACTATCTACAGCACCAAATGAGAAACTCCCAGAACAAACAACAACAAATGACACAGCCAGGTGAGCTCACATGTCAAATGTAGAAGATAAAAGAATGTCGGGCAAGAATAAAGAGAACTTCAAATTCGAGCCGGGTCTCTCTCACACACAGACTCACACACAATATTCCAGAGCAATGTTTAGTTTACTGATTGTATCTGTTTTGCAATTAAGGCAGCATGCTGTGCTTTTTCTTATTTATAAAATTTCTGTTTAAAGAAATGTTCTTGGTTTTTCTGTTGCATTTAGTTTGTCTTATTTTGAAGATTATTTTTCTTGTGTGCCTTCTTTTGTTTGACATCCTGTCTTTTTCCCACCTGCCAGTCTATTAGCTTCACCTGCATCTTGTTTTCTAATCAGTAGACGTGGGCGGATCGATCCAAATATTGATAGCATGAATACCAAAGCTGGTGTTGGTACTGGATTGATACGAGCGAGACAGGATCAATATTTTATTTCTATCCTTTAGATTAAGTATGAAGACCAATGAGTTGTGTCTGAACCTTTTTGTGTTGACTGTCAGTATTTTATTTATAGCCTTTAGCATTTAAACAACAGAAGTTGAGTGGGAGTACTTTAGAGATGGACACATTTACATTCCAAGTCTCCAAAAAACCCAGTTGCAAAATTCAAGAAATTCTGGAAAGTTGGTTTTGTGTTATTAGCTAGTTATTGTGGAAAATAAAAGTCACTGTGATTTAATTATCAGTGGACAGTGTTCAAAATGTCCTCTTCCTAACCACAACTCCATTTACTTCCATTTACTTTAACCGCTTTTATTCGACATCGAAGAGCTGTGTAGTGACTCTGGTCAGACTGGCAGGGGGATTCTTTAAGAGTGCCTTCATGTTTTCATAAAATTGCCACTGCCATTGACGACAGGAGGTGAGACAGTATGATGGTGATATGTCCCCCCACATTGTGGCTCATTTACACTGGAGTAAAAGCAGGATGGCAACCTCGCAAATAAGAAAAACTAGTTGCCCGGTGATTGCATTGAGTTTTTTCATGGTCAGAGACTGATTGCAAGTAGTTGAGCGTGCAACACCCTCAAGCTCTGGATGACCACAAGATAATGGTCTGACTGCGGTCGCATCACACAGGCACAGACTGATAAAGGCTTGCAGATAACTGAGTCTAATTTAGAAACACACATTACAATTAGTCGGGGTCACTCTCTGCAGATGATTGCAACTCGTGTGTGACTTTCCAGTATCAGACTCAGCTCATCTGGTTGCCAGCTGATTGTATCTTGGTTATATTATAGCCCAGTGTCAAAGCATGGTTGCTCTATCATTTTCCAGTTCAATCACCATCCTGCAGCAACTATGTCACTACTTGTGGCGTAATTTATGAATTTCTGTTTCAGATCTCTAAATTTCACCTTGAACTCTGATTGCAGTGAATTTGGTAAATGGACTCTCTTCTACTCTCCTGGAGTATTCAAAGTGCTTAATGCAACATGCTTCATTCACTTTCTTCTATGATTTTAAGTGCTTACTAACTAACATTCACACTCCAATGGACCTGATATCTTGCAGAGTAGGGGGAGCCTACCAACCTTCCGATCAGCAGATGACCTGCTCTACCTCCTGAGCTGCAACCACCCTAATGTTAAGAAAGAAATCATGGCTCTGAAGTGTTTCCGTTACTGTTTGATATGAACTTCTGTGCACATGTTAACAGATTTGTGATTTAGTGAGTCTGATGTTATGTGCTCTGCTTTCTTGGTTGTGATTTGAGTAGAGATGGCACGATACCACTTTTTTATGTCCGATACCGATACCGATATCATAAATTTGGATATCTGCCGATACCGATATGAATCCGATATAGTGTTTTTTAATCAACAAAACTGTTTTTTAAAATATCTTGCTGCATTTTGCAAGTCTGCAAGTTCATACTCAAGTTTAAAACAACAACTACACTAAAGCTATTCTGTTATACCTGTATACAAAAAAAAATTTCATAGTTCAGCAATACTGATCAATCTAATAAACTTAGACCTACACCATCCTCCCTATTCTGGTATTTTAACCCTCCTGCCATCCTTTAAAAAACTCACACCCATCACCCTAGGGACCATTCTCAGCCACGCCATAAAAAGACCATATATCCATATTTTATTCCACTTTAAATTAGCCAACCTTGTAAAACTACTTCTCCCTGAAATATTCATGTAAAGTTTTAATTATATTTTCGTTGTTTTAACCCTTCAAATCCCAGTGTTATTACATGAGCGCCCTGTGTTATAAGCCCCAAAAACCAAAAAACGAAACTAAATATTTCCACAAAAAACCAGTTGAAGTAATATGTGATTGTCATTATAAGTAGGCCTTTAGATGGACCAAAGATTGGCACCAACATACATTTTGACCTGCCATTATTTTTTTTGCATTTTTTTTGCAATTTAAAAATTAAAACTTCAAGGCCCTGAGTCTTCATTGACATCCAAGAAAAGAAGAAAGAATAAAATCATATGATGATAATTTGGGGTTGAAAAATAGCGTTTATAATGGAAGTCAATGGGCAGAAAATGGTCCCCAGGGTGATGGGTGTGGGGATTTCTGCTGCTCAGCCATTTTAGGCTGATTTAAGGAATTCACACTGGAATATTAACATTGACAGGTAAAAACTATCCTGTGGCAAGTTTGGTTATATTCCACTGAACACAGTGGAAATGGCAGCCATTTAACACATAGCAGTGGCACAAAAAGGTCCCAAGAAGGCAGGAAGGTTAAAGAGTATTTAGCGTAAATATTAAGCAACCTAACTAATAGGGTTCCAACTCCCAGCAACAACAAAAATAAATAAATAAAAAATAGGGAACCACCCCTCACGCGCCACCTCATGATGCTTAATCGACGTAATCAACCTTAATTTGATGCAGTGTGAAAAAAAAATGCACAGAAATCAATTATTTTTCAAGAAATATTAAATAGATTCAACATCTTTCTTCAACAAAACTGCAGACTGCACAGATGGTACCTTCCCAAAGTAAAAAGTACTATAGCTTACTAGGGTATATATATTAGACTTAATAGTCACTATATACAGTAATTGACTTCTATTCATTTTACATCAAATTAAAACTTTGGGTGTCAGATAATTATTTATTAAAAGCTCGACATTTTAAATGAGAATAAGAAAGAAAAGTATGTCTTTGTGCCCCCTTTTCCCTGTTCATGCCCTATCGGCCCCCCTGGCTAAACTTTGCTAGATCCGCCCCTGCACAGTTACAGCCGTCAGCTACGTAGAAAAAGATCCTGGTGTAGAAAGAAATATTAAATAAATTCTAACAACAGCTTATCAAGCTTAAACGTTCTGCTGTTGTTCAGCCGCTGGTTTGCTCTTTCTGGTGCAAAGTGGACCAAAAACAAACAAGAGAGACGGACTCGCGACAGAAAAGCCGATCAGCTGATCAGTTTCACGATTGAAGTAGCAGCCGGAGAGCGAGAGGCAGTCGCTTGTTAAGCTTAACGCAGGAATGCTTTACAAACATTCAGAGATGGACTTACACACTTGCTTTACTTCTCTCGGGGATAACTTTGTCGGAGATGAAATGCCAGGTTGCTAGCGAAGCTCCACATGCTATCCAGACCACGACAGGTCCCGCATGCCACAGCCACTGCTCCGACGTGCTAACGTTCTGAGGTGAGTTACAGCGTGTTGCAAGTTTTGTGAGGTGCTTTCGTGATATTTAATGGATCGGATTACATTTTTTATTTTTCTCCATATCCGATCCAGTAATTTAGGTCAGTATCGGACGTAATATCGGATCGGTCCATCTCTAGATTTGAGTAAATCAGTTGTTTTATCCCATGTGAAAAGGCCACCTATAGTTCGTCCTTTAGTGTCAGTGGACTTGATGTTGATCTTTGTAGACTTTATTTGGGAGTGAACCCAGGCCTGATCTCCGTGATGTAGTAGAGAATTGGACCTCCAACTCCACAATAGAATTGCACTCTACGGTCGAGAGGTGTTCGTCACCTCAAACTGACCCCATTGTGGGCTCGAGAGAGAAGTAATTTAGTGCAATTATCAAAATAATGTGAGCCAAGGATGCTTTTTTCTTTTTCTTTTTACACACAACACACACACTGATTGATAAAACCTCGGGAGGTTTGAAAAAGTGTCATATAATAATAGTATTCACGATAGAGAACATTTTGAAACAGAAATAGAAAAGATAAAAAGAAAAACTAAACGTCACATCCACAGAATAAACCACTGTGTAGTTAAATACACTGACATAAAAAGGTAAAGGTAAAGCAGACCATAAAAATTTATATAGCGCCGAAAAGCGCTATATAAATGCAATCCATTATTATTTTTTTATTTTTTTTTATATTGCTTCAGATTCTATTGCCAGGTCAAACCTGTGCCCTAGTAATTACATTTATATAGTATGAAATGCTTACCCAGCGGCAGTGTAACTGCTGCCTGAATTAGATTCAGAGGCAACATATTTTCAGGTGAAGTGCTACATTTATGTAAAGCATCGCGGAGGTACTGTATGAGGTAGGTAGGGGGTGTACAAAAGTTAGTGGTGAATGAAGTTTGTTGCAAAGCTGCAGAAACTCGTCAGTGATCTGAATTCTAACTATAATGTTTACGAAGAAGCCTGAGGGTCAATGCATCCCTTTTCTTTACAGTTCCCCTCTCTAAGCTCAAACTCACTTGCTGTTTATTAGTGCAGCTCAAGGCAACGTGAATAAAACATGATCTTTGGTCGACAAAGCTGGGCAAAGTAATATTAACACCTGTGGAAAGGTTATTAACTGTTCTCTGTGGCTGTTAGAGCTGTTAGCTACTGGCTTTGGCACAGCATTGCTTGCCTTGTGGCCACCTGTGCAGGTCTAACAAAGCATGAGAGTCTGCTGCTGCTTAGGGCGCTCTTTACCCCTGTTTGCACCTGCAGACTTGCTACAGGTGAAGTGAGGCTGCTGCCAGGGACTGGCGATAGTCTTATGTAGAGATAAGCTTTGCTGTCAGTCAGGGTGTAACTTCCTATTGGGCAGTCTCGTATCTTCCACCACACTCATCTAATCTCTAATCTAATCCTTGCTTTTTTGATGCTTATTCTGTCCACGTTGTGGGACAGTCTTTCCCAGACCACCTCCTCCAGCTCTTACCTAGTTAAGGCGCCCCCAAAGAGGAATTTTAGTCAGATGCCATTTGGGTGGCGCTGGCTCAGGAGGTAGACCAGGTTATATACTAATTGAAAGGTTGGTGGTTTGATCCCTGGCTGCTTCAGCCTGCAAGCCGAAGCATCCTTGGGCAAGATACTGAACTCAGGGTTGCTTGGAGTGTGGGTGTTAGATAAAAAGCACTGAGACATGTTGGAAACTCCTTTTGGCCTTTTGTATCTGCAGTGTCATTCAGTACCCAAACCCGTATAATTGACTCATAAGTTATGGACCAATAGGTACCCAGAGGGCCCAACAAGGCACAGCTCAAAATCTGTGTGTGGTGGGTGCACAGGAGGGGCCACAAGGGTTTGGTGCTCCATCAGTCAGGGGCGGAAGCTTGGAGCTTCAAGACCTCTTGTATTGTTCATTGTGTCTTTGTCCTGCCTCCTTCCCTCACCCAACCACTGGGGGCAGATGGCCAGCCATCCCTGAGCCTGGATTCCAAAGTATCTTTGGGCAAGATGCTGAATTCCAAGTTGCTCCTCCGTCATAGTGCGTGTGTGTGAGTATTAGATAGCTTGTATTAGAAATAGATAAAAAGGCTAAATGATGTGTGAGATTGTGACTACCAGTCAAAAGCTCCTTAAGTGCCCAAGTCCATTTCAAATATTGCCATAAATAATCAGAATTGTGGTAACATTTGTCACAGCAGCCTTTACAAAATAACTTTTTTCTCCAAAGACTAAGTGCAACATTAATTTGATCACTTTATTTTCTTGTGTCCTATCTGCTGCCAGCAGGCTGTTATTAAAAGAGGACGCACCTTAGTAAAACTTAACATTTTACACAGCAACCGGTAGCTTATGCCTGAAATACACCAGTTTCCCTCTCGCTTGAGAAATGATATTCCTGCAGACACTTTGAATACCTGGAGGCGGATTTTTCATTAGAATCTAATACTTGTCCCTCTGCTTCTTTCTCCCACAGGTAGATTTATCTGTCTGCTTTCTCAACCTTAGCCTTCCTTTTTTATTATCGTTCTCTATCACCCCATCTCTTCTTTCAATCCCCTTTTTAATTTCACCTGTAATCTACACACACACACACACACACACACACACACACACACACACACACACACACACACACACAGTATCTCCATTTCCTCACTGGGTCATGGCTGGAGGGTACCTGTATTATGCTGAAATGACATCATACCTTCATTTGCCCACTGTTGACTGTTTCCACGGTAACGCTGTTAAGCTTATAGCTAAACATAGTAACACCCCTTTTTTACCCCAGCCAAGCCTGTTCAGTAAAACATGACGAACACACCACAATAAAATAAAAAAGAAACTACTGGCTGATCCAGGTGAGAACCACCCACTGGCCACAGCTTTGCCACATTTGTATTTTAGCTTTTGAATTTTTTCAGCATTATCAAATTTACATTTTACCTCCAGTTGAATTTTGTGGCATTAATTCAGGACATTGTAGATTCTGCTTTAGCAACATAGGAAGGATTTTTTTTTCTCTAAACGCTTCCTTTAAATGTTTTTTGTCATAACACTGATGTCCTAGTAAATCTCATGGATATTAGTATATAAATGGTGTTTTTTTTTTCTGCTTTATGTTGGGGGGGAAAAGTGCTATAAACTTGCATTATAAATAACTCCAAATCTGAGCTTTCTAATGTGAACTGCTTCAATGTATTTTCAGGTTTATATAAAATACACATTGAGCCATTAGAAGTGCATGAAACAGAAAGTTTGAGCTTAGGGTTTGGATTTTTTTTAGTAATCATATCTATTTCTATTTTTTGTACATTACACTCTTCATCCAGGAGAATTTAATGTTAGAAGTGGTTCGGCTTCAGGTAAAAAAGCTTCACTTTTATTCCAACAAGCTTGGACACTCAAAACATCTCCTTCCACTTCACAATTATGGATCATGTAGGGATTGCTTTTGGGATTTTTAAAAACTTTACCTTTTGGGGTTGACAGACACTAAATCCAGAGGCAAGAACTGACAGCATAAATGTACGTCCACCTCATATTGGATTAAGTACGTTTTCACCAGTAATTACAGCAACTGATTTGCTTTCTGTTAGTGACAAAGTGTCTGAAGATACAATTTAAACTTGGTTTAGTTGTGTGTTATATGTAGAGAACGCTAGCTTACCGCTTCATTTAGGGGACTTTTTATGCTAGAATGATTCAGTGATTCAAATGTTAGTGTTACGTGGCTCAACAAGTTAAAAAACATGTCTACGAAAATGGTCCGGTACAAGGACTGGACGGCAAAGGAATGAAAAAGCAGCCAAGGATCTCCATTACAATAAATTATAAGAAAAATTAGGTCCAACAAAATATAGAAAACCGCGAGGCAGCTGAAGACTTTCGCAAAGTACTGTATATTACAAATGTTGTTCCAAAAGCATATTTGAGGCTCCTTGGTTAGATAACCTTCTTGATGTCAGTGTTGTCTCGCAGCGGTGTGCGTCTCAAGTCCGTCCTTCACAGCGATAGCCTGAAATTGGCAAGACTTCTGAATTGTGTTGATTGTTCATTTGCCCTGATTGTAGAGGTTTAATTAATGCCTTTTAAATGTCTTCTGGCACATGAACAAGTTGTTGTTTAATTATGTAAAGTGCCCTGGCCACGTTCATGCACCAAGCGCGATGATGATATTCAGCAAATGAGGCCCATCTTTATAAGGAACCATCACCATGATGAGATTAATTTCCTCCAACTGAGCATGACTGTTTCTTCTCTCACAGTCTGCTGTTAATATCTCTTTTTGGTTTCCCCAAAAGGTTGCAGAAACTATCAGCCTGAAGTCCATCCTCAGTACTCATGTCTAAATATTCCTTTTTATTATGGTCGGAAACCCTTAATTCAGTCCTCCTCAGCTCTGTAGTCTCTTAAGTCTAGGTTTCCCACATTTTATGGTCTGAGCTCCAGTGCTGCTCACTGGAGACAGCATCCCCATGCTTCGCTGTTTGCCTGATCTATGGGAGGGAAAGTAAAACTAGCTGAGACAGGAAGAACCAAAGGGGTAGAAAAAGATGAGTGTAGGAGGAGAGAAAGTTTGAAGGAAAACAAAAGAGGAAGACTGAGAGAATGGACAAGACAGGCAGTCAGTGCCATAGGGGGAGGAGTGGGTGGATGGGCTCTGAATGAGGTGGGCAGCAGTAGATGGAAGATGATAGGGAGGGAGTTTCATCATGCCCGCATTGGCTATTTTATTACCAGTTTTATTCATCTGGACCGACTCATAACTTCCCTCCTCCTGTGAATTAAGAAGTGCATATCATCATCTGAATCCAGTGGCTCTGCTGGGCTCTCGTGCCTCTCTCCTACTTTAAAAGTTAAAATGATAACTCTTTCAGGCATCTGAGTCAACAAAGAGTCAGTATTTGCATTCTTATGGCTCTTTTGATTAAGAAGGATGAGCCCGGAGCTGCTCTTCTCTCCATTACCTGTCTAATTATACCTGCGATGATGAAGGAGAGCAGGGTGAAACCTTGTTATCACTAAAAGCCTAATGTCATTCTCGTTTGGGGAAGCAGCTGCTGACTGTGAGGATAAGACCCGTCAAGTGTTGGCTTGCCCTAAAGCTATTTTAAACAAGCTCAGAGAACAGCAGCACGCACAGAATATAATGCTACTGTAACATAATGATTCAGGTGCAAAATATTTGACATGCCAAATGGATCTGTTTTTTGTTTTTGCACCGGCAGCATCGGTGACAAGAGGCATTATTACGTTTTCAGGTTGCTCTTCCATTAATCCCACTGTGGTGAATGTGATATTCATGCGTTGAGTGGATTTCTTTGAATTTGGCACAAATTTCCTGGATGAGCCGATTAGAATTGAGAACAAAGTCACTGTTTTTGGTCAAGAGTTTCTGCATCACCTGTTACTAATGTGCCACAAATATCCAACAGATCAAAATTAAGAAACACTCGATTGTTCAGAGTGACTGTGGGTGAGTGGGTCGTTTACTAATTTGAAGGTCAGTGTTTTAATCTGCATGTCGCCGTGTCCTTGGGCAAAATACTGACGGTTAGACGGTGGGTGTAATCTTTTTGATCCAACCTAAATTTGACCCCATCTGGTCATATAAATAAATGCTCATCAACATTTCAACAATCAGAGCAGACCAGGGATCTGTTGTTTTTATATACTCAAGGAAAAGACACAGCAAGCTTTTCTTGTTCATCAGAAGATAACTGTAAAACTTACAACTGAGATATTAAAAATCTTTCAAATACTAATAATTATTAATAATAATACTTTTGTAGTATGTTGGGGGGAGTCTCCTAGTGTCTGTGAGTGCAGCGGCAGCCATTGCATCTGAGCAATCTGGTCAGAGAGAAACCATACCGTTGTAACGGGCTAACGCCAGCAACTACCAATCCCCGCGCAGGTATGTACGGACAGAGTAGGGCTGTGGGGACCTGGCCTGCATGGTCTTATGTTTCTAACAACGAATAAAGGTCTGTTGTTCTATTTAACTGACTGGCTTTGAGTTATCCAGCTAACCTCCACATCACATGCCCGCTGGACCTGCTAGCCGCTCCTTCCTCTCCAGACTGCCGTTACAACCTACAGTATTTTCATGCAAAGTTTAATTAATACAAAACTTCATTGTGTTTTGCAAGATGTTTCACAAAAACGTAAGGTGATACGTCATGTATAGAGCCAATATCTGATTTAAAATCTTTCAAACAGAGCAGGAAAATGCACTAAGCACTAAGTAGAAGCTGAAGTACAACAACCTCAACTTTACATGCAAATGCTGTGAATGCATCACAGGGATGAAGAAAAAAGGGATATTTTGAAGGTGGAAGTGGCTTTGCGATGTCACTGGAGGGACCGTATGTTTACATTAGTGTTAAAAGTTCTGCATTTTGTAAGAAATTGCAGCCAAAAAACATCCTGCATGCAACTCTTGGACATATAGTGGTTTATAACTTGTCATAAAACCAAGAAAACAAATGTTTTAAACAAGTTTTAAACAAAAACTTGTTTAAAACTACAAATTTAATGTTATTTATTAAGCAAATTACAAACTGAAATTATGCTGTTTTTAGCCAAACTGGACTTCTCTGAGAGTTAATTAGGCAAAACATTCAACCACTAAAACTTCAGGAATGCCAAGATAATTTGGTATCGGAATAAAAAATGTGAAAATTCGAGAATGACAATGACAATGATTCTATTTCAGCATTAAAAATATCATTTAAATTAAAAATCTTGTTCATACCAATGGATTAATCATTACAGAAACAAAGAATGATTTTGGTAATAACCTGTTAATTATCTGTTTATTTACAGCAGCTGTACCACCTCATTCACATGAATTATTTTTCTCATAAGCAGAACTAACCAAAATCTCCCAGTTGCTTCTCTGTCTCCAGCAAACTCTTAGCTTCAGTGATGCTCATGCATATGAATGATGAGTCACAAGCATGCAAGCTGAGGCAAACGCTGCAGAGATAAATGATGAAATTTAAATTGTGGTGGGGAATTTCCTCAACTGAGTTCACTGATGCAAAACTTTGCAGGTGCAGCGATTGCATTCATCAAATCTTGAAGTCAGCTCTCGTGCTAAAACTGCACATTCTCCATTATCATCAGCAACCAAACACTCCTTAAACATCACGTGACAGTTTTTTTTAAAAATGAGCATTTTTGGATCTCTGTAGTTTGAAGCAAACAAAGCACTTCTAAATTTATAAGAAAAACAATTTATAATTAGAAAGAGGATTTACATACATGCAGCTCTCGATGCAGTTATGGTAGAGTATAGTAGCGATTCAATCTAAAAATGTACACATGAATACGTTTTGACGTGTCTGCTCTTGTCACATTAAGGCTCAGTGATCCGATCACAGCCACGATATCTGCTTTAATTGGCCCGCAGAGGTTTGTTATAGTGCTGATATGGAGCATGACAGAAAACAGAGGAGCCTATCTGATGCTCCGCTGCCAGGTAAACTCGGTAAGCCCTCTGCCTCTGGCAAAGTCAGAGCCAGAATGGTATCTGGACTGTGCAATGCATCTAGGTACCTCTGTGGCTGCTTGTCGATTTCACCGTTAAGTCCCAGCACTTAAGCTTTCAGTCTCGTTTTTTTGTCTCAAACGTCTACTTTTCACACACACTTCCCTGGGTTCATTTGCACAGTGCTTCAGGCTGGGATTTCTCTTTTTGCTGCAGAAAGATTTAGCATCACAGACAAGCTGACAGCTGAACCCCCAAAACACTAGCTATTCAGTGGCAGCAGAAACATGACCTGGAGCTCATTATCCAGCATTTGTAGAGTAAAAAGGATCCACGGTGTCATAATTTATCAACCAAGGGATGCACATCGAGACTGCAGAGACGAGACAGTTATAATAACAGAGGCATTTTATGAACATAATAATGAGACTGACATTGAAATATGTAATTTTCCATTAAGCATGGGGTTGAAATCATTTCATTCCGGATTTAGATTTTACACGGTGTCCCTTATTTGGAAACAGGGAAGCAGTTTGTCTTGTTATATGATGGTAAATTTAAGTTCACATGAAATACACACCACCACACAACAGGGCAATGGCCACATCCCTGCAGGTCACCCAGAGCTGCCTGGAAAATGTTATTACAGTATTGTTGGCACGGGTAAGTGCTCCATAATGTCTTGTTGTGAAAGGTCGGGAGTGCATTTAAATACCCAACCCCCTCGACTCACTGTTGGTCCCAACATTTCTCTCTCCTTCTTTACCCTCCATCTGTTTTGATCTGCATGGCTCTCCATGCCTCTATTCTGCTGGTTCAAACTGGAATTAGTATATCCAGTCAAAGAAGTGATCCTCTTAAGTTAATCTAGCTTTTACTGAGGTAGACATCTCAAAGGTGAAATGAAGTCTCGTGTCTGCCAGCTTAATGTAGTAATCTGGGAGGGCATTAGTCTGGTTTAGTCTGGTCTTTCGTTATTTGCATGAATTTAATCAGTTAGACAGTTTTCCAGTTATGCATTTTTTTGAGCATCATGTGCACTCATTAGCCACTTTATTTGATGCATCTCCTTGTTACACAAATATCTCATCAGCAATGACATGACAGCAATTCAGTGCATTCAGGTATGTAAGCATGGTCAAAATGACGCGCTGAAGCAAACTGAACATCAAAATGAGCAAGGAAGGTGATTTCGGTGTCTTTGAGCGTGGCATGGTTGTTGGTGCCAGGTGTCCTGGCCCTACTATTTCAGAAACTCCTCGTCTGGGAGTTTCCCCACACAAAATCCCAGCATGGATTACACAGAATGGTCTGAAAAAGATTAAATATCCAGTGAATGGTAGTTCTCTGGGTGAAAAGGCCTCGTTGATGCCAGACGTGAGAGGAGAATTGCCAGGCTGCCTCAAGCTGATAGGAATAGCACTTGTAACAACTACGCTAAGCAGAAGAGCATCTCTGAATACATAACACGTCTAACCTTGAATCAGATGGCAGCAGCAGCAGATCACATCCAGTGGCATTCCTGTCAGCAAATAATACACAGGCTTACCAAAATTAGACAATAGAAGATTAGAAAAACATCATCTAGTCTGATGAGACTCTGATGAAACTTTCAGATGGTAAAATGTAAGCATGGATCCATTCTGTCTGTCAATGTGGTGTACGGGATATTTTTGTTGCACACTTTGGGCCCTTTTGAGCACACAACCTTTTATGACCACAGTGTAGATATCTTCTGATGCGTGCTTCCAGCAGGATAATGCACCATGTCACAGAACTCAAATAATTTAAAATGAATTCTTGAACATGACAATGAGATCCCTGTACTCAAAAGGCCTCCACGGTCAAAAGATCTCCATCCAATAGAGCACTTTTGGGATGTGGTGGAGCAGGAGAGTCTCATCATGGATGTTCAGCCAACAAATTTACAGCAGTTGTGTGAGGCCATCATGTAAATATGGACCAAAGAGGAATGTTTCCAGCAACTTGTTGAATTTATGAATTAAAGCAGTTCTGAAGCTACAAAGGGGCCAACGCGCTACTATCAAGTTGTGACTAACTGAAGTGGTCAGTGAAAACTATTGCTAGTTTATCAACTAGCAATAAATCTATCACCATTTTTTCTGGCTGTGTGTGTGTGTGTGTGTGTGTGTGTGTGTGTGTGTGTGTGTGTGTGTGTGTGTGTGTGTGTGTGTGTGTGTGTGTGTGTGTGTGTGTGTGTGTGTGTGAGAGAGAGAGAGAGAGAGAGAGAGAGAGACGGAGGAAAATAAACCAAATTTCTCACTGATATTTTCCTGCAGACATTTTCCTTCTCACTCACAAATTGAAGGAATTGCTCTTCAGATACAAAAAGTTAATTTATGAGCAATAAAAACTGAACATAATCAAGGGAAATACTAGCCTGACTCTTCTTTGCAAAATAGCACCTCTAAAGCTCACTAATTAGCATATTTCATTTTGTTTATTGCTCCCCGACAGAAATGTAAGACTCATTTTGTGGCTCTAAGTCACTTCATCCTGTGACACAGTCGCAGCATAGAGCAAAGTCCCCATAAAAAACAGCAACTCTTTGTTTACATCTTTGTGTTTATGTGAGCAAATGAGATACAGCATGTCAATTAGTGAGGTAAAGGGAATATTCAGACAGAATTTGAAGCAAATATTTAATGTAGCATAAGTGCATACAAAATTAATCTAACATCACAAATAGATGACAATTTGCTCTACATGGTGAAGATCGAGGCACAAACACGTACATGCGGGCTGAAAGGGTTTCAGCTTGGGTGAAAAATTAAGAATTATCTGGAAACTTTTTAAAATCAATTTCACAAACAAACAAGAGGGCAAAAGAAGAAGGAGAAAGTGATGGTAGTGGTAAAATCCAAGTTCAGTTGGAGTCTGGGATGGAGACTCACTCACACACAGTTTGTGTTATGTTCCTAATTACTCCCTGAGGAAAGTAACTTGCTACACTATAAGTTACATCACTTATGCTTATAATTACCAGTTAATGGCATGAACCTCAGGCTACAGCCCTGCGCTTATGAGGAGCAAAAGTGCTTTCTTTCAGTGTATGAACACCAATCTAACAACAATGTTAAAAAGACAGCTTAAAGTGCACTTCACAGCAATTCTACTGTAGAAAAACAGTTACTGGTAGAAATGAAGGCTACACTGCTCTTTTGTAACCCGTTATCTGAAAAGCAGCGTTTGCCTGCGACTCGACCTGGTTACATTTAGCTTGAAGATTATCCTGGGGTGTTGTTAGCTTTCTGTTAGCATCTGGCTTTTGCAAATGCTTGAAAAGACTCAGTGTTGTGGTTGTAGCAGTCTTTTCTGTCCCAAGCTGTTTGCGCTTTAACATATCTCCACTCCTTCTCCTCCCCACATAATCTGAGGTCAGCTGAACCACCCATCATGTATATAGCTGAAGATCCTTTGCAATACAACAACAGCATTAAAGTGTATTTCATTAAATTATTCCATTAAGAAAATTGTAATCTGGTTAATAAAAATAATTTGTACCACTCCACGATACATTTAATCACTAGTCGTTTAGTTACGTCCACCTTGCTGGTTCTGGATCGGATTTCAGAACTTCCTTCGTTCTTCATGACATCAGTTGAACAAGGTGCTGAGACATCCCTCAGATCAGCAGTTTCAGGAGTTAACTTTTCCACATTGTGATGCTCAGTTTAAACTTAAATAGGTTGTCTTGTCTGTGCCTACATGCCTAAATGCACTGACTTGCTTTGTGTGATTGTCTTATTAGATTTTTGCATTAAAACAGCAGCTGAACAGGTGTACTTAATGAGTGGTGAGCGTTAGCTGATTTGTTGGTTCAGCAGTCAAACTTGCAGGAAAAGCATGAGGCAAAAATTATTTGTTTTTTGTTTTTCGAGTGTACTTTATTGGTGTGTTCACAACAAACACAAAGCAGAACTGTTACAATAACTTATTACATGCAGAAGGTTTGCAAAGACACATTCAGGGATGGAGGTGAATCTGTGTGAGTTAGAAATATTTCACCTTGCACTTCATGCTGGGCTCCTGAAAGCCTATCAGCAGAGATTCTCCAGACCCCACTGACAGTCAGAAATGTTGGATGATCTAACTATAGCTCCTTAAGGGTGGACAGAACCATAAGGGTTAGCTTCAGTTTTATATAGAAACAAGAAGAGAGGGCTTGAAGAAAAGTGAGTGAAATCAGCGGACGACGAGTTTTAGCCCAGCTATAGCTGGCTGTACTCCATCTCCACTGCTGGATATTGGATATTTTGGGTTTCAACCCCCGTCCCCACTATAGCAACAGCAGTTGCATGAATAACTTTGCTTACAAAATACATGTACTTTGTTTTTTAACTGAGACAAACTGACTGCTTTCGCCTCTTTTTAGTCTCAGTTAAAAAACTAACAGTCCATCTCCATCTTCATGCTTAAGCTCAGCCATCAAAGCTGCATTTTGGTAAAATTGTTTGAATTGTTTTGTGAGTTTGAGTCTGTGATGTAAATGTATGTAGATATCTTAGCGAATCCATGGGTCGTAGCCTTTTCTCAGTGCACTGTTCTTCCACAATATCATCAAATTTACATGAATCAACTGTGATTTCACATGTAAAATAACATAAAATCACTGTAAATGTAATAAAACATAATCTCCTTGTTACCCAAATATATTTCTCTGTACATATGCATAGTTAGACTGTGAAAATACATTGCACCTGGGGTGAGGGCGCGGTCATGAAAACAATGTGACATGCCATTGGATGTTCGGACACATGACCATAAACATCAGCCAATGAATTAGAACTGACAACTACAAGGTCGCGGGTATGGCTGTGGAAAGCGCGGTGGAAGAGACAGATTGAAAGATCATCCACGCAGTGCTGCAAGAAAAGTATATCAAACTCAGCTCAGTAGAATCAACTTGGCATTGCTTGACCACTATGGCTCGAAGTTTACTGAGACGGTAAAAGGCATGGAATCCCTAGCTATGAAGGATAGTTTCTACAACGCTAATACCCGTTAGGGTGCCCACGATGACAGCTGCCACTGATGCATTTGTCTTAATGTGAAAGTAAGTATGCAACTTAAGAGCTAATAGGCGACCTGTTCCACTCTAGCAACACACCTGCACGTGCCAAGACGTGCTGCGTGATGAAGTGAGAGAAATAGGAAATAGAAGTAGCCCACTGTGCTAGCTTTGCCCTGTAAAATGTAATGGACATGTAAGCCAAGTATTTCCTTCTATTTTGTGGAAAGGAAGTAGGGCTAAAGCAGCTGAGGCGAATTATTTGACTACATTTAAACGTACATTGCATACATGTATTTGAATTTTGGCAGGTTTCATGATTCATAAGGTTGTTTTTTTTCTTTCCCTGCAGATTAGTAGCGTGAGTTCTCAAATTTATTCAGTAAGCTGTAAAGGTGAGTATTGTGTTACATTTACGGATGTCAAAAGATTACACATGTCGCAGTTGTGGTGCTTTAATGTAAATGTTTGGGCACCCATGGTCAAAATTTCAGTTCATGTGAACAGTTAAGCAAGTAGAAGATGAAATAATCTCCAAATGGCTTAAAGTTATAGATGACATTTAATTTTAAATAAAATCATTTTCATATTTTTTTAAACAGAAAAGGAAAAGGCCAAAAGCAAAAGTTTGGACACCTTGTAGTTGACCGTAGGGCCCAAACTGCATGCCAGTGTATGTAATTGATAAACATCAGTTGTAACATTGCAGTTAGTTGTTTGAGTCATGTGTGGACTTGTTTTTTTGTCCCCTTGTCTCTTGTTCATGTACACAACAGGAAACTCTACTTTAGCAGCCGAGCACTTCATGTTATCTGTGGACCAGGCAATTGTGAATGGCCATATCACTATCTTCAGCGACGCACTTATCCTGATGTTTGGCTCTTACTAGTGCACGAACATTTCTTATCCAGTAGCCCAGGCAGCAACCTTGGAGTTCTTGCAACGGTAAGGTGGCACCAGTCAATTTTATGCATTGAGACATAAGAATGATGAGACAGTGAAATCTAAAGTTATGCAATCCAAATCAAATCATCAGATCTCCTTACATTTGCAGCTAAAACACATAAGAATGAGCAATGCTTGAGTGTTGAGATGATTTGTAGATTGATAAATCAACAAATAACTAATATTTGCGTTTCAGATGGCTGTCTCTAAAAATATCCTTGATTCATGCTCATGTCAAGTTATAGAAAGAGACCTTTGAGTAGTAGATGTTCACAGATGTTTCACTACCCTGAAACAGGATTTGCAATAGACTCACAGGTTAACCAAACATCTTTGCATCACCCGTCTGTTCCACAATGACCTGCATGTCCAAACACGCACTCAAAAGCCAGCTCAATCTACACTTAGATTTAACCCAACTGTTAACTGTATATTTCTGTAAATTTAAGCATTATTATTCATATTGCCACATTAATTGACCTTGCTTATAGGTAATTTCATTGTTTACTCACATTATAATGTTCCTAATTTAATGTCTAAAAGCACTTTGAAAACGCAAAATCCCATGTAAAATTAGCGCAACAAACTAAATTTTTCATTACTGAAAATAACTGTATTTTTATGAGAAAGTTATTTTACGGTAGTATTTTGAATATTACTGTTTTTTAAGATGTTTTTTTTTAACAGTGTGTGATAGCAGCGTCATTACAGCTCTCATACAAAAGGAAAAGGTCAGACTCATCAACCGCGTCTAATTAAACATCCATTAGTGAGCAATATGTAAATCGGCCCTCCAACTCTGCATGCACGCTGATGCATTCTGGTTACAACCCATTTGTCACAACCCTTTAATTCAGCCGTGAACGCACGCTCTTTGGTAGGGCTCAGTTGCAGTGAACTTTCTCCAGTGGTAATATCACCTTTATCTTCATCTGTCTCTGTAATTATAGCCTTTGCAGCCACACTGCATCATATCTCAAAGCTGAGAACCACTGAATTAGTGCATGAAATGTTTAAATTTCTCCTGTACAGCAGGGATCATGGATTTCTTTTTTTACTTCAGGTGGTGCAAGAAAAATGATCACTGATTCTTTATAAATTGCATGAATATGTATTAATGCAAAACCTTTACTCTAATCATCTGGTGATACATTCATAGCTTTAAAAGAGAGATCTCACTGAAGGGCATCAGATTATAAGAAAATAATTTGAAATGGTGTGACACAGCAGTTAGCAATATCACCTCACAGGAAGATTGTCGTGGGTTCAAATTTCAATTCAATTTAGCTTTATTTACATGGCAGCAAATCACAACACAGTTGCCTCAAGGTGCTTGGTACTGTAAGCTAAAGACCCTACAATAATTGAGAGAAAAGCCAAATCAGATGGACGAATGAGCAACTACTTGGTGACAGTGGGAAGGCCTCTACTTTATCACTCAGAGCCCCATCCGAGCCTTCATTTTCATCTCCACCACCACCAGCATGTGGACTCTGAAGAGTTTGCTCCTACTCCCTTCACTCCAGTGCTATCACTGTTTGGTGTGGTCAGAGCTGTAAGAAAGCACCTCAGTTGACCTGAGCACTTCAAATCAAGAGGAAATGATGTGATGGCAGAAAAATGTGTGTCATTTCTCTGCAGGTGTCATCACTCAGTTTGAAATTAAGCTAATTAAGGTCTTTGTAATTGCCTTTAAACTTTTTAGCTTTAAACATAAATACTAAAAGCCACAATCCCAGAGAGAACCAAGAAAAAGCAGGTGGTAGAAATATAGGTAGAAAATTGCACCATCAGAAAATCCAGTTCACTGCTCCGAGGGAAGCACATTTAGGAGCAGAGCCACCATGCATGTCGAAATTACAGTGAACATCTGCGAGCTGTTTACAAGATGGCAACAGCCACTGAACTAAAGGCCTCTGCAGATGAAGATTAGTCTATCGAGGAGAAATATTTTTCTAAAGCACCATTTAGTTTTTGACTTAACGAGAACGACGCAAAAAGACTTTCCACCATCCACACGGGATAGTTCACTGGTCCCCTTTGAGGATGGAGAGAAAGTAACATAGGCTATGCTGGTAAGAAGAGTATTTTAACTTTACCTTCTCTACTTACTCTTTTCAGCTGTTTATAAAAAGATATGTATCTATGAATAAAAAAAGTTCATGGTAAGATACCTGGCCGTGCTCAATAACTGTATCCAATATTTAAGAGTGTTTTCACACCTGCTCTGGTTCATTTTCCCCCTTGGTGTGGGTTCACATGTGCAGATGTGAAGGTGGATAACCACACGACCTTTGGAAGAGGTGGTCTCGATCCACTTCCAAACAAACTCCAGAGCGGTTTGTTTAAGGTGAGAATGTGAACCAACTATCAGGTTTACACTAGTTGCAGTAGAGTTTTACCAGAAAATAAAGTTAAATATGAACATTAGAAGTGAATTTGTCCTGTTATCCATTAGTCCAGAACACAGCACCTTGTTGTTGCTCCCACCCCAGAACAAAACAGACACACTGGCCAATAAGCAGTCTGAACGTTTTCACTGTTGATGGGAATTGATGTGAATTTAGCACTTCTGATTCCATTATTGATGTGACTAATCAATTTTATTCCTTATCAATTCTCACTGGCTTTGCTTTGAGAATCACCTCCATCACTTAGCAGCATATCAAAGATATTGCATTCACACAAATTAACTGAACGCTGTGTGGTCAAATGTTTGTGCATGCTGGAGGTATTTCTTTGCTGTGATCAGTGTTGCAGTCGTTACACAGCACACTTTTCTTAAACTTAATGCACTACTTTACTTAATTACTCCCAGGAGGTAGTAATTTGTTATGCTGCATTTCTCCGTAAAAATAACCTGAAACACACTGTCTCATAAGGACCATTTAACTGTCAATGATCTGGGGTGTCAGTGTTGCTCTGATGCATGCTTTCGTCCTTGGTGTGAAGCTCAGGTCCCGCCCCCGTGCAGAGTCCTGGGTCTCTCTCCGCAATCAACGTGGTCCTCTTAAGGACCAGTTCAGACTCCACTCTTCGCTAGATCGTCAGCTAAACAGCAGCAGTAAATTGGCCTGTAAAGTGTTTCCTTGTTTAATCTCATGCTCTTTGTCTCCAGTTTCCTGCACCTTTGGATCATTATCTACTTACATCTGCACTTACCTGGGTTTCATCTGACACTGGTCCAACTCACTGCCTGAACCTTACCTGCCAGCTGGTTCACTCAACTTCCTGTAGAGAATCTGGAAACTCACCTGCCTACTACTCACTGTAACCATCCACCACCCGGAAAATAAGGTCGGACATCTTTCTTCACTCGCTGCTCACTGTGCCACTGCCTCTGGAGAGTCACCCCTCCATCAATAGCCTTAGTTCACCAGTTTGCTAAGTAAGCAACCTTCTTTACTCACCTTACTATAAAACTTACCTGCTATCTCCTGCACTGGAAATAATAACACTCACGTTTGTTACAGTAGAGCTATAATGATCTCAGCATTTAGATATGAATGCAAAGCCAACAGCACGAAGCAAAGGTGAAAAGCATCCCACAGAGACTTTAAAGCGATCTTCACACTGATTCTACTTTAGAACTATGAAGAGGTTGAAACAGCGGCTACTGCCTCACTGCTCATCCATCTGTTACCTGTTGAGGTTCAGGGTTTGGCTGCTGGGCTGGGGTCAGCATTCATTCAGCTTTAACATCACTCTGGGTTGTTTTTTTGTTTTTCTCTGTGTTAAAGTAAACCAAAGGGGAAAAACTACAAATTTACAAACTCGTCAACTGATTCACACTGCAGCAAACGAACTATAGGCCTTTAAAAATCTTTAAATTACAAATGCTACATAATTAAGAAAGCAACAATCTAACCAATTTTAGTCGTTTTAGTCCCCCAAAGCTTGGCTTTGGGTATCAGCTAATATTGAGCAATGATCGGTGTTACATTTCCTGCTTTGAAGAAATGACTGAGATTCTTTTATGGGCTTCATTTAGCACACATGCTTGCTATAAAATCACCTCTGGGACCCATAAAAGTACAAAAAAAAAACCAAACTAAACTTCCTCTTTATCATTTGCACCATGTGCTGCAGTGGCTTCTGTCCTTTAAACAAACTAAATATGTTGGTGTTGCATTGTTGCATGTGAAATATGGGCCAACTACCAAACTAACTCTGCTCTTACTCCTACTTCAAGAAATACCAGTTATGATGTAATGAACCATTTAACTCGGTATATTAGATAATATTGTTACAGCATTTTATGACCATTTTGTATTTCCAATGAAAGCTTTTAACTGAACATAATTTAAGCAACAATAGTGTTTATACTGTTTTGGTTATGTAAAACTAGCATCTCATAAGTGATTTCCTCTGCATGCCAATCTAATGTTTATAAACTATAATATTTAGAAAAACCGATAACTAGAGATGCTCTGCACTGACATATGGAGGAGAAAAAGCTTGACTCTGTGCTCAGAGGCATTTGTTAAACCCAGCACTGCAGCCTTTGACTCACCTCTGAGTGTGTATGCATCACACTGTGTAGGAGGCCTGGCCAGTATGAATTAAGTTTCTTAATTGCCATTGTGCACATATTTCAATCTCCGACAAACCCTTTCCCGGCAATCACAGGAGATGACCGATATAGATTCTGTGATTAGAATAGTTGGCTTCAGCCTCCTCCACTTACAAGCCAACAGGCTTATTGTTATTCAATGAATCTCAAGGAAAAGAGGAGCTAAAAAGACAAAAAGCACGGCAAAAATGAAAGATGAGCAGAAGGAAGGGAAAACTGAGAGGGAGATAAACAGGTACTGAAAGGGGGAAGGGAGGGCAGGAAGGACAGAGAGTGCCAGTGAGAGAAATGATTGACATAAAACGGTGCTGCCATGCCGCCCGGGCCCAATTACAACGCCATTATGGAATCGCTATAATGACGCATCATTTAGTGTGCTGTACAGCTGCTCTGCCTGGTGATGTTGCACCAGTCCAAAGCGCCATTATTCCCACCTCCTCCTGCGGCTCTGGACCCAGACAAAGGACAAGAACAAAGGCTGTGTGTGGGTTTTCTTTTTTCTTTTCTTTTTCAGTCTTACATTTCTGACCAGAACCTTATTTTTTCTGTAGTTTCTAAGCTATGTTAAGATGAAAATAAAACAGCAGAAGTCACAACTTAACACGCATCAAAACAAAACAGATAGCAAAGCAGGCAGAGGTAACGCTAACGCAGAAAAGAGTGGAACTAAATGGTTGAGGGAAGTGTTGAACAGTCTGGACAGCTGGTTCTCATTAAAAATGAACGCTCTCAGGTCTTCGTATATTATGCATGTGGTGTACATTTAGGAGACTTGAATCATCTATTTTAATTTCGACTGCATGAGGAGCCACGCGTTGTTCCCCAGCACAGTGCAATAATGTGATGCTTAGGCAGATTGTTACCCTGGGATCCAAAGTGTGTGGCACTCAGACTCTCTCTGGCTCCCAGGTGTTAGAATAGGCTGGTAGAAACATCATCGGCCACTGCATACACACCATCTGTCCCTGAATTCTCATTACTCCCCTCAGAAAGGAATCGAAGAACTCCTGCAAACTCTGGCAGCTTCTAGGCTAAATAGGCAGTCACACACTGTGGCTGGCTCACAGAAATAATACAGAGAATGAGAAACTGACTTACTGACTAATTCGCTGGGTTCTTACTTTGCTTTCTTATTATTTTGCCATTTTGCTCTTTTTGGCCTGCTGATTATTTTGCCTAATATCCGATTCACATCATAAGTCACTACCTCACAGAGGTGCAGATGAGCATTAATGTTGCATGTAGTTGATACGTTTTTAAGCTGACAGAACTATAGTCCAAAGTTGTGTAATGTCTGATTGGCACTGATGTCAGTCCAGTGAATTCACAGCTAGCGAGTGGAAAAGCTCCTGACAGTAAAGTTACGTGAGGTGGCAAATTAAGTCTAGAGAATCACTGCAACTCAATGTTTTTTTAATAGTTTATTCAGTTTAATCAGTTAGGACCTTTTTCCCGTCCCGGAGCACAACCCATTGATAAGTAAGTAAGTAAAATTTATATATATACCGCTTTTCACAGATAAAAATCACAAAGTGCTTTACAACACAGAAAATGGGAATATAAAACAATATAACAGTAAATAAAACAATGTAAAACAATAAAACTATAAAAACAGCATAAGAAGAAATTAATCAAATGCTTTTCTAAATAAAAATGTCTTCAGCTGTTTCTTAAAACAATCAATGGAGTCCGTGCAGCGAAGAGACAGTGGGAGAGAATTCCACAACCGTGGTGCCACAGTCTGAAAGGCCTGATCACCACGAGTTTTAAAACGAGTGCGTGGTACCACCAACAGTCTCTGATCTAATGACCTTAAAGCCCGAGAAGATGTATGTGATTTCAGCAGGTCAGATAAATATTGAGGAGCCTGACCATGCAGGGCCCTAAAGGTTAGAACTAAAATTTTAAACTGAAACCTAAAATTTACAGGCAACCAGTGAAGGGAGGCCAAGACTGGAGTGATATGCGATCTTCTCTTGGTGCCTGTTAAGAGACGTGCTGCAGCATTCTGCACAGTCTGAAGACGATTTAAGGCTGATTTGTTAAAACAAGTAAAAAGGCCATTACAATAGTCTAAACGAGAAGAAATAAAAGCATGAATAATCATCTCAAGTTCAAGCTTTGATACCATTAGTCTGAGTTTAGAAATATTCCGTAAATGATAAAAACAGTTTCGGACTAGCTGCTTAGAATGCTGCTCGAGCGACATCGAGCTGTCAAATAAGACACCGAGATTTCTAAGGCTTGATTTTACGTAAGGGTCTAAGAAGCTGATATGCTGTCTAATTTCTGGGACCATATGGTCTGGAGCAATAATTAGAGTTTCTGTTTTATCAGAGATAACTGACTGCCGTCACCGCCTGTCCTCAGTTTCCCTTACCACACATCCCCATCCCAGTCCTCTTGCTTTGTCTGCCAGGTGTTTCCCAGTCGTCTCCACTTTCTTTAGGTTTCAGTTTTGGGATTGTCTTATAATATTAGTTACCAACTTTGTCAGGGTGTGTCCAAGCCATCTCCATCTCCTTCCCAAGATCTCGTCTACTATGGGCCGTTGGTCTGTCTGCTACATCAACACAAGCTGATGATGGTATGTCTTTTCTTCCCATTAGAGTGAGAGGATCTGTCATGGGCACTGGTACACATTAATCTTAACTTTGCCCAGTGCAGATGTTCGAGTTGGTGTGTTGGCAGATCTAGACTTTCCTCACCTGGACAAATGTTGCTGCCTGGCTGATTCTGGTCTTCACATCACCATAGTTTCTTTTGAGCAAGCCAAAAGTTAAATGCCACTCACTCATCTAACCAAGCGGCAATTAATTTAGTTTAACAAAATCTGCCTACTAGCACAAATTTATGAAAAATCTAAAGTGAGAAAAAATGAGCATAGCGCCAACTCAGCAAGCCCAAAGCAGCTTATGGCTCAGCTGATGTCCTTCTACACATCCACTTGTTTATCACAAACCTGCTGCACTATTTAGCTTTAGCTTCATAAGATAACCATCACCAGTGTGTGAATGTGTGTGTGAATGGGTGGATGACTGGATATGTAAAGCGCTTTGGGGTCCTTAGGGACTAGTAAAGCGCTATACAAATTCAGGCCATTTACCATTTATTTATAACTGATGCAGTTTGCAAGCTGCTTTGCAACCCACTTCCAACCCAGATCTGTTGTCATTGATGCCTGCTCTTTTCCATGCATCATGTTTTTGATATTGCTTACTTTCTATGGCTTTTTACATATGTGAATGGAAGAGCAGGGGGATCCCAGTCAATCCAGTCTTCTTTTCATTATACTGATCCTGACTGAACTATAAGATGTGGTTTATATGATGTAATCTGGCAGATGGAATTAATGGAATTTCTGCTTATTGCCTGGAACTCTTAAAGCAATGACAAGACTAGAAGTCACCGCACAAAGCAAAACAAACAGAAACAGAAATAACAGTAGATACAACTGTAAGGCACTAACGCTTTCCACAGCCAAACAAATGTAGTTTGGTACCCTTGGGTCAAATAAGGGACACTAAAAGGGAACACAGAAAGCTTTAAAAGTCAAATCTTCCAGCACAGAAACAGCCTTTCCTTGTTTCTGTGCTCTTCCTCACAGAGATAGTGGAGGGTATAAAACAAAACCTCCAAATCCAGGACGTGAACTAAAAAGAGTCTGGTGAGACTAACTGCCTCCTCGACACACACGCTGAACTGTCTCACAACAACACTGCTATGCAATGAAATAACATGGAACACTAAGGGGAAGAAAGCAAAAGTCAAAGTAGATTAAAAGGTTATCTGGCCATAAATGGATATTTTGAACTGACAGAAAGCCTCTCTTACTGTCAGAGATAATAAGCAGAGACAGACCATAACCAAGCACAGGCTCAGTAACCACAAATTGGCCTTAAAAGACACAAAGGTCATGGCAAGAAAAGGTGAGCAGAATATATAAAAAAATTCTTAAGACTTCTTTCTCCTCTCCGATGTTCTACCTTCAGCAAAATAAGGCACATTTATCAGGTCAAATGCAGAAAACATAAATATCTAAGTTTAATGATATCTCTAAAGTGTAAGAAACCCCCCTGAGATGGAGCTACTGTTAATGATTCAGCATAACACTGCAGCTGTGTACTCTCCAGTTTTCAAACACTAATTGCTTCCCAAATTAAACAAGTAGCTTCTTATTTAGCTCTCAGTAAGAAAATAAATAACTGTATTTCCCAGAAACTTTTGGAATTTGGGAAGGTCCAAAAGAAATGTTTCCCCTTGGGAAACGGAAAACTCTTGTACTTTAAATTCCAAAAGTATCTCTGAAAGTATGAGCATAATGTGATTTTTGAAGGGACATGAGAAGTGGAGATTAGCAGTACACAAAAGTTGTGCAGTTGTGATCAACTTCCCCCCAAAATACTTATTATTAGTTCTGAGGAGTACGCATGAGAAAGAAAACTATCTATTCAAGACAAAAAGAGCAGCTTGGCTCTTCTCATCAAGCGTGTGACCAGTGGCTCAAACTCCCAAAGGATAAAAAGTATAAAATTATTGTACTGGGTGCCTTTTAGGCTGGTAATAGAAGAACTTAAGCCTAATCAACTGTTGTTACACAACATCAGCTAAAAGCCCCATGGCAATGGCTTAATTGTGCTAATTACTACAAATGAGTACGATGCCATGTATCTACAAAGAGCATGCAAACTGTGTTGGTGCAAAATTATGAGTAATTACAGACACGTAAAGGTTTGAAAAGTAATTAGGTTATGAAAACACTGAAAGAAAAAGATTATAGTGAAATTAAAATGTGTAAATGTCAAGGTGTTGCCGGCTTTACTTGTGTATGTATCCTTTTTAAAATGCACAAGCTTTTCATGTTAATAAGTTATGAATACAGAGGTGCAAAAAGGATCTGTGAAGAGCAAGCCTTAGTTTTTCCATTAAAGTCTTCAACCCCTCAAGAAGCGTCTTGTTCTCCTTAGCTATTAATTGTCCAGGACAGAAAGGGAAAGCAGCGCCGTGCAGTGCTCCCTGAGAGGTGCTATCTACAAGCACCGGTGAATGCAGTAATTACCTCTATCACATTTCAGGAGAGTGCACGAAACTCACACAACGAGAGGTTTCACGTACCCTCAACGGTTTTGACATTCAATCACACACGTGTGCGTCAGACGTGGAAAAAACATGAATGTATTTGCATAAATGCAAACGTGCAGTAAAAGAACTCCGCTGTCGCTCTAGTCCAGCATTGCCATCAGTAGCCAGTGGTGTCGCCCACACTCAGGGGCTGAAAAAGGCCAAAAACTCAGTTCCTTATGTGACCACTAGAGACTAAGTCATGTTAATCCCAACTCCCCATTTAAACTCCCATGTCTACTTGATAAAATTCTGACATTTTATTACTGTGTTAACCATCCTGTGTTAACAGTAGGGATGGGAGTCGAGAACCAGTTCTCTACAAGAACCAGTTCCCAGTTCAAATCCTTGGTTCGTTAGTCTGCCTACCTATTGATCCCGCTTATCACAGTTCCACTTACAATTGTCAGTAAGCCAATTTCAGTTCGTGTGCCGATAGAGGAAATAGTGGCACAGTCAACAGCGTGGATATAGATTTTTTTTTTATTACACAAAAGGACAAGAGTGTGATGGTAAAGTGCAGACTGCATTCAAGATAGAAACAACTGCATTATACCACTAACTCAACTTCAGCTCCTTACAAGCATCTACACAGTCAGCAATACCTCTAATATGCACAAATGTTTGACCACACAGCATGCAATTAATTTCCACAAATGTAATCTCATTAACATGTTGCTTAGAGATGGCGGTGACTCTCAAGGCGGAGCCAATGAGAACTCAGTGAGAATCAATAAGATGGAATCAAAATCCCATCCCTACTTGTCGCTCCACCCTTGCATCCCAAAACTAAGTTCCTGGTTTTGATAATTGGGTTTTATGTTTTCCTGTTCTGGATTCTTAGTTATTCTAGTTTTTGTTCTTCTAGGTTTGTTTCTATCTTGAGTTTATTATGCTTGCTTCACCAGTGTTTGTTGTTATACTCCCTGTTTTACTTCGATGGTTTGTTGGCTTTTGTTTCTTACTGCTGTGATTGCTTTGATTACTTTCATCTGTGTCTGGTTTCCATCCTGTTTCCAACCCCAGTTAGTTGTTAATGTGTATACAGTCCTGTCCTTCCTCATAGTCTTTGTCTTTCTCTCCGTACTAAAATGGAGAGGTTAAATACAGCTGGTGTAGACAAATCAGTGGTATGAGTGTAAAAGGAAAATGACTGTACATTAGTGTATTATTATTATTATTTATTTATTTTTTTTGCCTGTCCCGTTTGGCTCTTTTGCCATCAGAATTGTTGTCTAAAGGCAAACAAAGATGCCCAACGAATTTACTTTACCAAATTGACCATCCCAGCCTTGCCGTAATGGTCCATTTGATTCACCTTTTATTGTTTATTTTATTTACACTTACTGAATACGGGACAGACTTGACTGGGGGAAAGAAGGGGAGAAAGAAAGAGGGAAAGAGAAACAGCTGAGAAGAGGGACGGGGGAGAAGGGCAAAAAACATAAACCAACAGAACGGGCAGAAAAAAAAATTCGCATATATCAATCACCTGAATCACCTGCTGAGAAAGAAAAAAGAAAACAAGCAGAAGAGAACAAGAGTAATAGAATAAACAACATCACAATGATATATGGGAATATGACAGTAAATACTAAATATTAAACATTATTGTGCAGCACATAAGATCAACAGAACACAGTGTGCTTTGAGGTAGGAACCAAAAAGGGTGTAGTGTATTATTAGTGTATTATTAAAACAGCTGCATGAATGTGTGTGCACCCTGCTATATTCATAAAATTCAGCCTATCTGAATCCAGGGGGAAAGCCAGAACATTCCAGCCATGTATGTTTACAAGCTCATCAGTATTGTTGCTGTATCGGTAAGAATGCGATAATTTAACATTAATATTCATTATGTGCACTTTAACACTGAGATAAAGATTAACATTATAAACACAGAACTTGGCTAACATTATGATACATGAAGAGGTGGAAAAGGAATAGCATGTTCACTACAAGCAGGGCAAACATTAGCTAACCAGAGGTTAAAAAATATTGACAAATGTAAAACCTGCTAAATAGAGTCAATCTTTATAAATTTCAGTAAGTAATGTAAGGTGGGTGATATAACCTTTATAACTGTTTTCTATTAAAACGTACCCCCCCACCCCCAATGCTACTGTATTTTAACTGATTTTAAAACTAGCTTGACTTATTAGCTAACCATGTTAGGCTAACGGCTACTACCATTCAAAAACAAATTAGCAGGATAACACAACACTGAAGTAAAAGACATAACTAAAGTAAAAGACAACTTTTTTCATCACATTATCTTCACTGTACCTCTGTCACGTTTGGGTAGTTTTGACATTGTTGATAATGCTTTCTGGCATCACGTCTGAAAACTAGCCCATCCCCCCCAGACAGAAGGTATAATCTGATCAGCAAGAGGAGGTGTTGGTGGTGGTAGGGAGACTTAGGAAAGTATTAATATTTTTTCGTAGGCTTGGGTATACAGTTAAATCACTTTTCATGTTAAGAAATAATAGCTGAGTATTAAAGATACGGGGTTTTTTCCTTCCCCCACTTGTGGCGCTCCTAGATGGACGTTAGCATTTGCTAACGATAAAAGTGAAAATCACAAAGCCGTGGCTGATGTAACAGTTACTGCAGCCATCTTTGATTCACAGTTTTATGGATGTGCTTCATGGCAGTATAACATGAAAAATAACTGTCAGAGACTGGTTGGAATATCAACGTCTGTCACTGGAGAGGAGCTCAAATAACATTTACGCGCCATAACCACCTTCATCTCAGCAGCAGTCAGGTTTAGTCAACTGGCTGTTTCCATCTTGTAATGAAAATATGCTTTTGTGTGCCTTTCCATGAAAATAAAGTCCCAGTATAAGAAAAATAATGTTGATGGTAAATCTGACACCAGCAATGCAAACCACGTACTTGCGTAGCAACGGGGAAGTAAGGAACAGTGAGCAGTCAGTTGTCTGGTGTTTTTGGCAGCAAGCATGATGTCCTTTGATTCGAGGGAAGAAGCTTTTGTTTTTGTGCAATCTTGCAATTATAATGAATTTGCAGATTAAATGGTCTGAGAACAAAATGACCTCCGCTAATGATAAACACACATTTTCAAACACTACCTACTTTGCACATCTCCCCAGCATTTCAGAGAAAACCGTGTTACGCTTTCAGATTACTACAACCAGGAGCTTTTAAAGCATTTTAGAGACTGAACTGCAGCTCCAAACCGGGGCAGACCAGACAATGCATTCCCTCAGGGACAGGAGTGGGCCACAGAGACAAAAACCTCTTCATTTAGAAGCGGCAAGCTGCTGACCCGATGTGGATCTCATATCTTGCTAGCGTCTCCCCCGGCTACAAATATATGTGTATGTACTTTTCCATTTGATTTGGTGTCAGCGGTCAGGGACGATAATGGGGTAAACAGTGTATTGCTCGCCGAGTGTCTGGCCAGCTGGAAGAGAAGACATTTTTGAAACTTTGCTGTTAGATATCTTCAAGGGAGTGAAAGGAGGAGGCAAGGTAGACTTTAGATACATTTCTATGTATACATAATTGATAATTCTGTGTGAGTGTGTGTGCGATGCTGTAAGATTAAGCCCCAGGGGAGATAAGAGCATGCTCTGCAATCTCTCTCGCTTTCTCTCTGCTTCCCTCCATCCCTTTTGACTTGTGCTCCATTAGATGAAGTGATCAGAGTGGCACCCTGCAGAGTGACAGACAAAGAAAGTAAAAAACACACAGCGCTCTTATGATTCACAAAGATATCACAGCAGCAGAGCAGAACTCTGTTGTCTATTACATGAAAATAAAATGGAAACGTTTGAGCTGTCAGGAGCAACTGGTGGCCAACTGACAAAACTATAATCACTTAAATATCAGATTATCATATCAAAGTCTTTGGTATAAAATAGTGGTGAAAATTATTTTCTGACATTTATTCTTGAGTGTTACTTCTCTGTTTTTGCCTCTTCTGGCTTCTGAAAATGATTTAAATAAACGTGCAGCAAAAATGCTCTGACGTTACCGCTATTAATTTTCATTTATGTCTTCAGTTTCATGAGTCAAAAAGGAATTGCGTTTATGATGTTTTAGTCTGGAAAACATTAGGTTTAGGCTTCTTTTCTTAAACAATTTTCAAGGTTCAAAGCACTTTGTCTGCTTCCAGTATACATTTAGACTAGTAGGCTTAGAAAGGATAAAAGATCGGCCCGTGTTCCCGATTCACCTCGCTACCACGCGCGCTTTCATTTAAATATCTAGCCTTCTTGCGTCTCTGTATTAGGCTGTGTTTCAGTGGCCTGCCTCTTGTTGATTTACTTTATTAATTTGTGTTTTCATGTTGGAGTGAAGTGCTTTTTGTTTGTGCTGTCCAAATTATTTGTGATTTTGAAAAATACTATTCAGATCCATTTTAGAAGATGCAAAAATATGTCTTTGATGCTTTCATGGAGAATAAAGTTAGTTTTATTAAAGCACCTCGTCTTTCTTTTGTAAAGCACTTTGTGATGTCTGATATAGGTGCTATATAAATTCTTCCCTTACCTGCAAATGGCTTTGCTCTTTTAGAATAACAGCACTGTTTTTCATTCTGTTTCATCTCACACCTCAGATAACATCTTCTAAAGAATTTAAAACCCATTCCGTTTCTCTAAGTTTTTATTATATTTATTAAACATGGCCAAAGTTTCAGTGTACAAGACCATGCAAAAGTTTGAGCCATCACTCATTTCTTTATATTTTGTCAGGGCTCTGTGTGCAGGCAAGCGGAGGTGAGGATCCAAACGCAGGAGTCGTGAAGCCAAATTTCAACAGAAAACCACAGTTTTATTGCTGGCAATGAACAAACATGAGCAGAACAATGAAATATGAGAACTGGCAACACGCAGGCAGAATCTGAGGGTAGGACACGACACTGAACAAGGGCAAACACAGGGCTAATATACACAGGGAAGTAATCAGGGAATGGAAGACAGAAGGGAGACACAGCTAGGAGAGATCAGGGCTAACGAGACAGGGGAGCAGTAAAACTGAACACACTCACATGAGACACAGACCTTCACAATAAAACAGGAAACATGATTCACTACACAAAGACACAGACTCAACACTGAGAGGCAGACAGAAAATAATACATGGAACTCAAACTATACACGAGACAACAAATCCTTAAAACATGAAACTCTAATAATAATCATCATCACCATCAGCAACACAAGCACTACAAGAGAGTAAGAAAACAATCCATAATGCAAAACACACACCTAACATAACAACTCAAAATACTGGGTCAAACTGACCCAGAACCGTGACATATTTTGCAAGGAAAATGTGGATTAGTTGCAGTGATTTATTGAAATGTGCAAATACACATGGAAATACAGCAAAACCAGAGTTTGCACAGTAGTAAATATGTGGTAATAACAGTTTTAAGAGCATGGCAGAAATAAAGATCTTCTTCTCTGGACTTTGTAACGCCAAATGACCTGTACTCAGCAGGAGAAAAGCACAAAAGCACCCTCCATGCTATAGCCCATGAAGCAGTCCATTGGCCATACAGGATCCAGCAGTGAGGCCTTCAGCTGTGGCAGCAGAGCAAAACTGTCCATCCTTTCCCTGGCAGCGCTCCGTCGCTGATGAATCTCTCCTTCGAAATCCACTCTTTTAGTTTAACAGTCCTTTAGATCTGCTACAAGCTTTAACATGAACAAACTGAAGTGAGTTAAATGTACTACTGCACATTCAGCTAATGTATATAATATATAATGTTCTCCCCCCCAAGTGTGTTATACTTGTATAACTATGCATATAATGAATAAAGAACCTTGAACCTTGAACTAACAAGAGATCCCGATCCTGATGAGGCGAGACTCCTGCTGATCTCCTTTCTTCTTCATAATCACACAGATGGCTATGACTCCTCTAACCTCCAGATGTTGCTGTTGAGGCATTTTAATCAGAATTTCAGTGATGGATACTTTCCAAAATAGATTTTATTTTAACAAATGCCACAAAGATCTGAATAAATATGTATTTATAAGCTGCTATGGGCTGTGGGGAGGCCAGTCCATGACTGATATCGTTCCAAATTCAAATTTTATTTGTCACATACACAGTCATACACAGTACGATATGCAATGAAATACTTACACAACTGCTCGTGACCTAAAGAAAAAAGAAAAGATAGGAAATAAATATGAAAATTAAAAAGGGTAAATTTAACTAGGAAGGAATAAAATTAAATTAAATTAAACTTAAAGTTAAAAATGAAATAACTGTACAACACAAATTAGAATGAAGGGTAAATTTAACTGGGAAGGAATAAGATAAAATATATAAATTAAAGTTGAAAATAAAATAACTGTACAACAAAATACACAAATACACAGTATAGAAATATATAAGAATGTATGAGAAAATATAAATATATATATAGACAATAACAGCAGCCTAAATGCAGTGCAAATATGCTTAAAGTGATGAAGTGAAAACAATGTCCAGAATGTCCAGTGTGTGTGTAAGAACCATATGTGCTGTGTGGTGGTGTGATTGAGAGACCGTATCGCCTGCGGGAAGAAGGAACTGGTTGTGGACTTCGGGAGGTCCAGAGAAGGTCCACTGCCGGTTCAGATAGAGGGGGAGGAGGTGGAGGTGGTCAACAAGTACAAGTACCTCGGGCTGTGGGTGGACAATAAACTGGACTGGTCATGCAACACAGAGCACCTGTATAAAAAAGCCCAAAGCCGACTGTACTTCCTCAGGAGGCTGAGGTCTTTTAACATCTGCAGGAAGCTCCTGAGGATGTTTTACCAGTCGGTGGTTGCTGGAGTACTTTTCTATGCTGTGGTGTGCTGGGGGAGCAGCACAGCAAAGAAGGACTCATCCAGGCTGGAGAAACTGATCAGGAGGGCTAGCTCTGTGGTTGGCATGAAGCTGGACACTCTGGTGACAGTGGCAGAGAAAAGGACATTAAAGAAACTGATGGACATTATGAACAATGCTGGGCATCCTCTGCACACGGCCATAAACAATCAGAAGAGTCTGTTCAGTGACAGGTTGCTTCTCCCCAAGACAAGAACTAACAGACTTAAAAACTCCTTTGTCCCACACGCCATCAGACTGTTTAACTCCTCTCTGGAGGGGAGAGGGAGGGGAAACAGGGGGACAAAGGAGGGGGGAACAACTAAACTGTAGTGCCTCTGCACCTCACTGTACAATACCTTGTGCAATACTTTTTGTAAATAGTCAACAGTGCAATAGACCTCAATACTTGAAATGTGCAATTCACTTGTATTTTTATTTTTTATTCCTATTTATTCTATTTATCCCCTTTGTATATTTTATTTATATTTGTCTCTGTATTTATATATGTGTGTGTGTGTGTGTGTGTGTGTGTGTGTGTGTGTGTGTGTGTGTGTGTGTGTGTGTGTGTGTACATATATATATATATATATATATATATATATATATATATATATATATATATATATATATATAACAATTCTGTAACTGTAACTTCGGTCGTTGCTGTGCTTTTTGTAAGTCGAATTTCCCAGAGGAACCCACCCGAGGGATTAATAAAGTTCTATCTTATCTTATCTTATCTTATCTTATCTTATCTTATCTTAAGAAGCTCCTCCTCAGTCTCTGTGTTGGTCTTCAGGAAGCGGAATCGCTTGACCTCAACAGAGAGAACGGTCCGTTGTTGGGATGGCAGAGGTCCTTCACGATCTTCCTGGCCTTGGTCCAGCACCGCCTGCTGTAGACTGAGTGCAGGTCAGGGAGCTCGGAGCGGATGGTGCGCTCAGCTGACCGCACAACCCTCTGTAGAGCTCGTCTGTCCTGCATGGTGCTAAAAAAAATAATTTCTTTCCTGAGTTGTCTTTTATGTGTAGGCACAACACTGGTTCACCCCTTGAGTTATGTGCCTTTTTATGCTTGAATGATTCATAGGTCAGTGTTAAGTGGCTTTTTAAAAAATCCTCTGAAAATGGTCAGATACGCAGACAAACTAATGTCCAAAGAAAACTATTAATCCCAAATTATTTAGAAATATCAAACCAGGTTGAGCCTTTCTGGAAAGTTCAGTACAGAAACAGACAGGTGATATATGAAAGGACACACTTAGGGTACTATAGGGCATTACCCTTGATCTGAGCTTTAAGAATTTGATCTTTTTGTGTGTGTGATTGTTTGTTTGAATGGGAAAAAGCTACTTTTTTGCTTAGACTCATCACTGTGAAGTAATGTTAACTCCAGATTGTGGTGCCTGTAGAGTAGAGAAACCATTGGCACTTGGTGTGTCACCACATTCCCAGTGCAGTTCAGTCTGTCATCAGATAGGACACTGTAAAATGAAGGCTGGGTGGCGTAACCAAAACATGGGGAGGACAGTATCCTGGGTCTCCCTGGGTATTTGAAATGCAGGGTAACTGTGGAAAAACTATCTGCCAAAAGAAAGAGTTCTGTTACCGGAAGGAGGCGACAAAGGAAGCAGGAGATTTTTAAAAACCTGCAGTTAAAGGTTATGACTAGAATTCACTTAATGAGGAAAAATATAACGCTTAAGAGTCCAAACGTAACATTAAGTTGGTGCAAAAATCTCATTATCTTAACACAACAGGGTGTTTGTAAATGGTCTTGCTACAATGCTACAACAGCACTTTACAGAATCTTTACTCCTCTTTACTCTTTCACGCATGTGAGACTCCAAACAGAAAAATGGCACTTCCTGAGAACTACAACACAGAATATCAGTAGGACACTCCATAAATTGAATTAGGCTTATTAAGTAAGTCAGCAACGTCAAACCCTGATTACTTCGGAGTCCACATTTCCTTCCTGTCCACCCTACAGAGCGTGGTACAGTAAAGCTCTCTGAGAGGGATGTGATGCGCTCAGGCTTCACCACCGTGGGACCAGAGCAGCCTTTAGTGCCTAATGACCTGTCTGTATGGCAGAGATAGAAAAGGAGAGCCACAACAGGCACCCGCTGCTGCAATTCATCTTCATTTTAATTGGGAACATTTTGTTGCTCTCTTCTCTACATTAATAAACCAGGACCCCGCAGCAGTTTCTTTAAAACTCATTAATGTGCAAGAAGCAGTCCAATCCGCAGGTGCTCCTGAACAGAGGGCACATCAGAAAAGCCATTTTCCTCCTTCTCCGTTTTATTTGCTGTCAGATTTTCGTTTCACAATCAGAAATGCCATAATTTTTCTCTCGTCGTTTCCATTTCTGCTGCTGCACCGTTAGCTGCGCTGACACGTGAAGAGACAATTTACTTTGGACGTTATTACCGAGTAAAAAAAAGTCTTGTTAATGACTTCTGAGAAACAATCAAATACTCCTTTTCAGATCAGGTTAAGCTCTTGCAGGATTTATTGACATACAGTATCCACTCAATAAATTTCTCCCCCAGAGCTGAGCAATGGGTGTGTGAAGCGGCACACAGTGAGGGAGAAGCAAGCAACAAAGGGCCAGCTGCTGCTGCAAACGCTGGTGCTGCTTTGGGAAAGCGAGTAGTGATTCATGCTGGCAAATTGATTCATTTCTTGTGCTGATAAGCACCTTTTTTTTTTCTTTGTACCCTCATGCTGCAACAGCTTTGAAAAGAGCCGCTGAGAAACACGTCTCCATCGCCACAGCGTAAAGGAACAGGGTGGGCACACAATGACAGCAACATCTTACAATGTGCAGCGGTGCAGTCCAGGTCAACGTCACAAACTACAGCTTCGACAGTCGGCGTTTGGTACGAACTGCACCTTTCTGAATGCTGGAAACTTTGCTGCAGAGCTTTTTGTGTTGGGCTTTCACTGTGTTCTACATCTATTTACATTGTAGTTGCTATTTTATGCCGTGATCTCAGCAGTTTATTGCTGTGATTGCAGCTGCATGACAATCTGTGCGTGCACCTGTGTGTGTGTGTGCAGCAAGTACACAGCAGGTATGTCTCTGCTTTGAGGAAATGGAAGCTTTGACCAGCCCTTATCAGTACTAAGCAGTCCATAGCAACAAACCAGGCAGCAAAATCCATCCTACGAGAGCCCACTGGACAGCCAGCACTACACATCTTAGCTCTGCTTCTCCGCAGGAGATCACCTGTGATGCAAGCAGCTGGACTTCTCACCCAGCGCTCAGCATCAGAGGTAGGCGAGCACATGTCAGCCGACACAGGGAGTTAGATCAGCGCAGCAGTGGTATGTCTGTGGGAGCAACTGAAGGCAGATATAGACAGGTAATATATCAAAGGGCAAATCTGTACCCTTGATCGCTGCAGTGAGAGGAGCCCTTTTATGCAATGGAGTGGGAAGGGTGCCTTGCAAATCAATACAAAGTTATTTTGTTTAGACTTTTTCTATAATGAAGCATCCTAATAGGAATGGTCTCTTTCAGGACATCCATACAGCACGAGGGGTCAATAAATGATTTGATGAATGTAAATGAAATCGAGTCATATACTTCAAATCAAATTCAAATTCAAATTTTATTTGTCACACACACACAACCATACACAGTATGACATGGGGGTGAAATGCTTGTAGCTGTACAATGCCCGACCATTAAATGACAGAAGAAAAGTTTTACAATATTTACAGTTTACTACAAAAATTTACAAATTAACTTAGGAATTTACAGTAAAGAATGTGCAAATAGCAGAAGAGATTATAAAGATAAGGATTATAAATTATAGGAATTATAGGATTATAGGAAATGTGTGGTGGTGCGTGTGGTGACGTGTGTGAGAGTCCAGTCTTATAGTGACGTGTTTGGGAGAGTCCAGTCCTACACCTGGTTCAGGGCCCGAATAGCCTGGGGGAAGAAGCTCCTCCTCATTCTCTCTGTTTTGGCCTTAAGGGAGCGGAAGTGCTTCCCAGACCTCAACAGTGAGAAGAGTCCATTGTTGGGATGGGAGAGGTCCATCATAATCTTCCTAGCTTTGGACTTGCACCGCTTGGTGTAGATGGACAGCAGGTCAGGGAGCTCTGATTGAATGATGCGTTCTGCCGAGCGCACCAAGCAGGACAGATCTCGTCTGTCCTGCTTGGTGCTGTTCCCAAACCAGGTGCAGATGTTTGCCGTCAGGACGCTCTCGATGGTGCAGGAGTAGAAGTTCTTGAGCACCTTCAGTGGCAGATGGAAGTCTCTAAGTCTTCTGAGGAAGAAGAGACGCTGACGGGCTTTCTTAACCAGGGTGTTGATGTGACAGGACCATGACAGGTCCTGAGTGATGTGGACACCCAGGTATCGGAAACTGTCCACTCTCTCCACTGGCGTGCCACTGATGATGAGGGGTTTGTAATTCCTCGCCTGCTTTGTAGTGAAGTCCACGATCAGCTCCTTAGTCTTGCTGATGTTTAGGAGGAGGTTATTCTCCTGGCACCAGGTCTCCAGGTTCCTAATCTCCTCCAGGTAGGCCGTCTCGATGTTGTCAGAGATCAGGCCCACAACAGCAGTGTCGTCAGCAAACTTGACAATGGAGGTGGTGTCGGATGTGGCTACACAGTCATAAGTGTACAGTGAGTACAGCAGGGGGCTTAAAACACAGCCCTGAGGCACTCCAGTGCTGAGTGAGATGGAGGGGGAGACTTGTTTTCCTACCCTCACTGATTGGGGTCTGTCTGTGAGGAAGTTGAGGATCCACTGACACAGTGATGAGCTGAGTCCTAGATCCGTCAACCTCTCCAACTAAAAGATTCCAACCAAGTTGGATATATACAGTTTGTTTTTTACCTGTTTACTGAAACAGATTCCTGTTATAGTTATATAATAAGCTTGGACATAATGTGTAGACTCTCAGCTTTCATTTGAGGGTATCCACATTCAAATTAAAAGAAGGGTTTAGGAGTTTCAGCTCCTTAGCATGTGCCACCCTCTTTTTAAAGGGTGCAAAAGTAATTGGAAAATTGACTCAAAGGCTATTTCATGGGCAGGTGTAGGTAATTCATTTGTTACAATTAAGCAGATAAAAGCCCTGGAGCTCATTTAAGGTGTGGTGCTTGCATGTGGAAGATTTTGCTGTGAATAGGCAACATGCAGTCAAAGGAGCTCTTCATGCAGATGAAACGAGCCATCCTTAATCTGTGAAAACAGAAAAAAAAAACATCTGAGAAAATACTACAATATTAGGGGTGGCAAAATTTACAGTTTGTTACATCCCAAGAAAGAAAGAAAGCACTGGTGGACTCCACTGAAGACAACAGTGGTGGATGATCGCAGAATCATTTCCATAGTGATGAGAAACCCCTTCACAACAGCCAAAGTGAACGACACTCTCCAGGAGGTAGATGTATCCATATCCAAGTCTACCATAAAGAGAAGACTGCATGAAAGTAAATACAAAGAGTTGACTGCAAGATGCAAGCAATGCATAAGCCTCAAGAATAGAAAGGCTAGATTGGACTAAAAAAAAAATCTTTAAAAAAAAAAGCCAGCACAGTTCTGGAAAAACATTTTGGACAGATGAAACCAAGATCAACCTCCACCAGAACGATGACAAGAAAAAAGTATGGAGAAGTCGTGGAACAGCTCATGATCCAAAGCATGCCACATCATCTGTAAAACACGGTGGAGGCAGTGCGATGGCTTGAGCATGCATGGCTGCAGGTGGCGCTGGGACACTAGTGTTTACTGATGATGTGACACAGGACAGAAGCAGCCGAGTGAACTCTGAGGTGTTCAGAGACATACTGTCTGCTCAAATGCAGTCAAACTGATTGGGCGGCGTTTCATAATACAGATGGACAACGACCCAAAACATGCAGCCAAAGAAACCCAGGAGTTTATTAAAGCAAAGAAGTTGAATATTATTGAACGGCCAAGTGAGTCACCTGATCTTAACCCAACTGAGGATGCATTTCACTTGTCGAAGACTAAACTTTGGACAGAAAGGCCCACAAACAAACAGCAACTGAAAGCTGCTGCAGTAGAGGCCTGTCAGAGTAATGAAAAGGAGCAAACTCAGCATCTGGTGATGTCCATGAGTTCAAGACTTCAGGCTGTCATTGCCAGCAAAGAGTTTTCAACCAAGTATTGGAGATGAACATTTTATTTTCACTTATTTAATTTGTCCAATTACCACTGAGCCCCTGAAATGAAGGGATTGTGGGGTTTTTTAAATGCTTTTCCCCCTCACCTTTTATGCAATCTTTTTGTTCAACCCACTGAGTTAAAGCTGAAAGTCTGCACTTTAACTTCATTTGAGTTGTTTCATTTAAAATTCATTGTAGTAATGTATGAAAACAAATGTTTATGGACCTAGCAGTATGAGGTATTCTTACCTCACTACCACACTATCATCAAAACTCTAAATAGGAAAAAGAATGGGGTTACGTACCACCAATACATTTCCACAAACTTGTAGAATCAATGCCAAGGTGCACTGAAGTAGTTCTGGTGGGACATAGTAGCCCAACACCTTACTAAGACATTTAGGTTGTGTTTTTTCTTTTTCCTTTGCCTCCTGTCTGTTTGCCACCTGAGATTTACATACACAAATCCTTCATTATGAGTAAAGGGTGTAAGGTCCTGGCTTCCCCCCTGTTGTTATATCCTTCATTTCTCAGCAAGGCCAACTTTTGGAAGCTTCGCCCACACACTCCCACAGGAATCAGTTTTAAATGTCAGCCATGTAAAATTGGTTCTGTCCCAAAAATTGGACCTCATTCTGTGAGCTCATGTGATGGATTCAAGTCAGTCATTGCAGCTTGCTGAGGTAGGAATAAAGTTCATTTTTTCCTTTTTTAAAAGACTTACTAAGATAAAAGGTAGAATAACTGCCTAAGGCCAACAGAAGCCTTTCTTCAAGTCCTGCAGAGCCGCTGCAAAGTTCCCATCAATCCTGCACACTGACTGTAAAATGCATGTAGAGGATAAGAAAAGCACAGTGTTGTAATAATGTGGTATAGTGTGTTTTCTGACTTCAACACTGGTCGTTTGGCAATTAAATATTTGTATAAATTATTACATTAATTTAGAAAGTCGTTTTCTTGTACTAACACGTCTGAAAATGCTCATCACATGGGCACTCACATACACTGGGAATCCCTTGCCCCTGTCCTGGAGTTTTCAAACTACGAGAGTCTATGTGCGACCTGAAAGGCTGTACTCACATAACAGTTTCTCTCACAGTAGCCTTTCAGTTTTATGCAGGGTGCCGGTGGTTTCAGTGTCTCACTTTTTTAGGGTTTAGAGGTCTGATGGAATTGAACCTAACATTTTCATCCCTAACACAATGGCAGTGCTTTTAACAGACAGGTTCACTATTTACCATCACAACTAAGTGTTTAAACTGCTTTAGTTTAATCCTAACCCTAGCTCCAAAATCTCCTCAAACTGGTTCTCAGAAAGCCAGGCACAGAGGTTGTCTGTAGATATACTGACACACAGATGCACAAGCACATGCGCACCCAGACATACCCCGCCTACCCCGCCCGTCTCACATACGCACGCTTGAAAATGTCAAGCCGTCTGGATGAAACAGTCACCTGAGCCACAGCACCGGTCTCACCCTCCTTTGGACAGCCATTATCAGGCGCAGTGCGAGGTTGTGTGTGCATCCCCATTTGTGTGTGTTAGAATTACATTTCTCTTAAATGTGCTCCAATGTATCCCTTTTTGTTAAATATGTATGCTGCGTGTACAGTTTAGTGGAGAAATGGTGACTGAATGTTTGTGGATGCGGGCTGTCACGGACTAATAAGGAGCTGCTTTGGTTGTGGCAGTCAGATGGACAGATGAGGCGACTATGATCTAACCATGTGAAGCCTGATCTACTGTCAGCTGTCGAATCTGCATTTTCAGAAGGACAACAGGTGAACGTTTGGTCCTTTGTTGATGTGACACCAGTGTTCACAAAGGAATTTTTGCAGTCTGTTTCTTAGACACACACAAACTCAGACACACACGCTGCTCGGTGAAAATGAGCGGTGTGTGTGCCAATCCAATGCAAATCCTGCAGGTTTTTTTCTGCAGGTAACAGCAGACGTGTGATTGACGCCTGTGAGACCTTATTTGTCTTGGTGACAGAGCCTCACAACGCTGCACGGAGAAAACGCATCACGCAGACAGACACGGCGGCTCACTCTGGACATATCTGTGAAGGTCCCTGTTATAGTTGCTGGTTCTCTTGTGCTTCTCTGTGTTTCTAGTTCCTCCTGCCCAGCTCTGCTGTCATGCTATTGTTACTCTTCATGTTTCAGGATTAGTTACATGTCTTTTGGTTGCTTTCTGTCTTATTTTGAAGGTTTATTTTCTTACACCTGTTGTAGTTTATTTCTAGATGTCGGCTTTTGGTCTATCCTTTTGTAACTGAGCTTTGTGTCTGCATTCGGGTCCTTACTCATGTCCATGAGTCCACTCTGGTCAAAGAGTGTCATGATCCTGAGTCTTTGAACCCATATTTTGAGTTTTGTGTTCTTTATCCTATGTTTTATGTTATTATGTTTTGGATTTTGTGTGGGGTTACAGTTTCTGGATAGGTTATGTCGGTCCATGAGCTGGTTTCCCCTGTGTCTAGTTGTTAAGTCCCCATTAGTGTTCGTCAGTTTCATGTTTTATTTTTTCCCTGTTTTATTTCACCAGTCATTCGTTTTGTGTGCTTTTGATCACTTTTGTGTCTCATTAGTATTATGTTCAGCTGTCTCATTTTCCCCCAGCTGTGTCTGCTTTCCCTAATGTGTGTATTTAAACCCTGTTTCCTAGGGTTGATACTTTGTTTCTATTGCGCTAGTATCAATCTGAAACCAATATCATCATTGGTATCCATTCTATCGATATTTAGATCCACCGATCTCTAATACTGGGTGCAAAACCTGCCTGCTGCACAGTGAATAGCGACCCAAAGAAAGAAGGAAGAACAGGAATGTGTGTTTAGAGGTTTTTTAATATTAACTATAAAAAAAAGTCCACTTCCTCCACCAGATTCTACATAAAATAATTCACTGTCACCAAATTAGAGGTTTCACAATTCTGAAAAATAGTTACCTACCACACACAGTAGCTCAAACACACAGTTTACATCCTGTTGGTCAACAATGTTTAAAAAAAATACAGCAGTAACACGGAAGTTATCATGTACAGTAGAATTACTTTTCTTTGAGGGCATCATCAAAGATGTAAAAATATAGCTGCCACATCTGAAAAATGTAGCAGAGTCAAGATCAAAACACTTTATATACAGTCAACAAAAAAGCAGCTGGAACCACCACTGTGAGCTGATATTAGCTTCAAAGTCATTAAAGTCACGGGCATTTTCCACTCGTCATAAAATGAGGCACACAGAGCAGAACTCAAACACACGATTAATATCATAAAAGGTTGGTTTAATATTCTTTTCCACACGGCTTTGTTTGGTGTCAGTAATTCTCACAGACTGTAGATAAAAGAAGGACGTAGTGAAGTCATCCATTGGTTTCTGGACTTCAAATGGATCCTATATTGGTCGGGTTTATTACCATTTACTCGCTTTTAGAGCCTCAAGTGGCTGTTAGAGAAACTGCAGTTTAAAGCACTTGCATGTTGGATAAACTTCTTCGGACGGCTGTTTGGATTACAACGATGTTGTGGAAACACAATAATCGTGTTTCCACAACATGCTATCACAATAACCATTACATATTATAAGAATTAAGTATCTCCAAAGACAAGAATTACCAGCTTGGATAAAATACTTTATTTTTTAATTATGCAAATTATATAAATTGTATAAATTGACTGTTAATGTAGTGAAATTACTGAATATTTTTTTAGTTTCTCCCAAATCCAAATTTTTCAAAATATACAAGGCAAAAATATAAAAACAGAGAGTTGTTTTGCTAATACATAAAAGCCAAGAAAGGACTTAATGTGGTTCCAGCTGACTTGCACTGACACACAGTTTTGTCAAAATGAGGCATCACCTGCTGAGTTTATTCATTTATTTATTTTTACCTTTTACCATCTTTAACTTTATAAAATAAGTTCACAAAACAATCAACTCTCTGAGTGGTGATGATTTTAACACAGAGCATGAATTGTGTTTGGAGTTGACAGAAATATTGAGCAGAGTTGGAAGAAACTGGTGTTTTACAACTTCAAGTACAGAAACCTGCTTTTCTCTAGCTTACCATATGCGAACTGGACATTTAAAAGTCAAGCTAAGAGAGCTATCTCCTGCTGTGTTTTTGAAAAAAAACCGAACGATACACATTAACATGGGACGTGACATTTATTTTTCAGGTCTTTGTCTTTACTCTGGAGCGCTCCTCCTCTCAGTGAGCCCACTCTGTTTTGCTGGCTAGCTTCCAGCAGCTGGCAGCTCTGGAGGCTAAAACAACAATAGCATTTCGCATCCTGTTCTTTGCGCAAAATGTTAACTCCTTAAATACATTCATCTGCCAAAAGCCCAGTGAACAAAAACCACAGAAATGATGGATGTCTGTGGCCTTGTCTGAACAATTCGACAGCAAGTAGAGGTAATTTGTTGCCAGTGGCACGACGAAGCTTGTGAGGGAGCATTTTTGAATCACAAAGTCCAAGATGTCCTCTTTAAGTACCTAAACCAGCTTTAGCAGATTCTTTTGGACGCTCTGGGCATAATATTAAGCAAACAGTTGGCTATTTTTGCATCATAAGAGCACAATAGGAGCCGGTCAGGATTTAGAGTCTCTGACAGATGGATTCCCAACGCGAAACTGCTTTACAGAAAACACTTTAATTAGTGTTTGACTAAAAAACTGCAAGTTTGTTAGTTAAAAGAGAAGATGAGAAGTTAAAAAAAACTGAAAAAAGTGAATCTAAACAAACCTCAATACTTTTAAACTTTCCTTCATCTGGTTTTTGGAGTTTATACAGTTTATACAATTTTTACTTCAGTCCAGATTCACTCCAACATATAGTCTGTAGTTTCTTTCCACATTTATATCATTTAATGATTTAAATGATGGGGCGATCGTGGCTCAAGAGTTGGGCGTTCGTCTTGTAATCGGAAGGTTGCTGGTTCGAGCCCCGGCTCCGACAGTCTCGGTCGTTGTGTCCTTGGGCGAGACACTTCACCCGTTGCCTACTGGTGCTGGTCAGAGGGCCCGGTGGCGCCAGTGTCCGGCAGCCTCGCCTCTGTCAGTGCGCCCCAGGGTGGCTGTGGCTACATGTAGCTTGCCATCACCAGTGTGTGAATGGGTGGATGATTGTGTATAGTGTAAAGCGCTTTGGGGTCCTTAGGACCAAGTAAAGCGCTATACAAATACAGACCATTTACCATTTAAGAGCAACTTACGGCCACTAAAGTCAAAAGTACGTCTATATTGCTGTCACGGCTGACTCAACAGGTGGCAGTTGCAGATTTGATGGCAACTGTGCTGAACAGATGTGTTGAATACAGATAACATGAAAGAAATACTGGCAGTGAAAGATAACTGTAATCAATAGGGATTTTGGCACGCCGGCGGATGTTTTTCAGAAACAATGAAGGACAGCGCTGTGACAACAATCGCCCACATTCAGGGCATCTAATAAAAAAAAGAGTGCAGTAGTTCGTAACTCATATTGCCCATACAGCTCATAACAGTAACGCTTTGTGTTTACAGTTTGCGTTGGAGTGTGCATTGGCTTCTACGGTGCCTGAATGGGACTGGAAGATACACATAAAGCCCTTAAAATGTGTGACAGTGGTGTTGCATTCGTGTGTGGCCCCATCTCCACTTGTAAAAGTCATTACTCTGTTAATGGCGGCACAGCACTTCATAGCATCTCTGCTCCCGCTTCAATTATGGATCAATTCAGTCGCGGCATGACCCGAACGCCTCTTCATCTTAGAAAAAGAAACATCAAATTGGGCAAAAAAGCTGCAAGCTGAGAGAAACGAGAGAGTTTACTGGCTCCTCGTCATGTGTTTCAAATACTTCCTGAACAGAAGAAGGGGATGAGAGTAAAGTTGTGATAGTCGTGGTGATGAAAGGAAAGTGCTTTCAATCTCCACTTGCGCCTTAATTAAAATGAAGAATGAGAGGAGGACGAGGGGCACAAAAATATTATGCCTGATGTTCTGACTTCTGCAATTTAGAAGGAATTTTATGTGGAAAAGAGAAATCCCATTTTGGCTTTCACTCATACAAGTAAAATGTCCACAAAGAGACACGAACCATCTTTCCTCCTGGCTTTCATTGCCTGGTAAAAGTTCAGATGATCCCATAGTCCCTTAGAGACTTGAGCAGCACGGTGTCCTTCACGTCGCTGAAGACCCTGCGGATGTTGTTGGTGTCCGTGGCACAGGTGAAGTGGGGGTACAGAGTCTTCCACGTCTCCCGGTTGTTGTGGGTGACGGCCTGCTGCTCGTACATCTTGCGGATAAACTTCATAGCGTCTTCGGGGTCATGTTTCCTGCCTGTTGAAAAGTGGAGGTGAAAGATGGAAGTGGACAACAAAGAGATGAATTTGGGTGGAATAAACCGACTGATGGAGAAGAACAAAGACATCAGAGAATTTTAGATTTACTTGTCACTAAGCATGAGATGGAAATTAGATTTTTCAACATGGCAAAACATTTTCAATTTCGAATTTAGAGGTGGCTAAAGTTGCATAGAAGGATATCAGCAGAGCGATCACAATGGCATGCAGAGCTTGACTCCAAGGTCTGCCTGAACTAACACTATGTTCGACTTTATTCTATCAGCAGATGAAAAAACCTCCCTGCAAATAATATATTTGAAAAACCGTAAACGGCGATCATTTAGAATACTTTCTTGATGATAATAATACCATTTCTAAACATTTCACTGCAAGTTCAAATCAGCTTTAAAAACAGTAGAAGACTGCAGGGATTATTAACAGGTATAGCCTTCAGAAGTAGTCACTGTAGCAGTAATAAGGACCACACAGTGCCTGCACTGGAACACAGCCACATTAGCGGCAAATAGCAGCCAGTGCTAGGAGCTGTTCACAGTTGTCATTAAGGTTAAATTGACATCAAAGAGCTTGACCCTGTGTGAGTCATTATTTTACCTCGCTAATGCTAGTGGTAAAACAAAGTGTGTGCACCGCACATACACATGTGCAAATTTTCACTTTCAGTCACTCATTTCAATCTTCCACACACACACACACACTTGTACACCTGGGGGTATTCAGGTGGGGGTGCAGGAAGGCCAGTATCTGTCTGTGGTTGCCGTTGGTTACAGAGAGAGAGCGGAGGTGTGTGGGGGTGAGGGGGGCACCCTACTGCCTCTAACAGCAGCAGAGTTAAAGGCTGCAACCTCGTCATTAAGCACAGAGTACCTGAAGTGACTCATCTACAAGAAAGACATAAAGAAGGAAGGAAGGAAGGAAGAAGAGACGGAAGAAGTAGGAAGAATGGACGGAAAGATAGAAGGAAAGAAGCAAGGATGAGGGCAAAGATGGTGAGCAATAAGGAAGGGGGGCATGAAGAGGGTAAAGATGGGAGAAAAAAAAGGAAGAGGCCAAGGAAGAAAGAAAGGAAGACAGGAAGAGGGTAAAGATATCCGAAAGGGGGAGGAAGAGGAGAAAGATGGTGAGAAAGGAGGGAGAAAGGAAGAAAGAACAGAAGGAACAGAATAAAGAAAGCAACAAGGAAATGCGAAAGACTGCAAAGATGCTAAGAAGGAAGGAACGAATGAAGTAAGTAAAGAAAGAAGATGATAAGAAAGTAGAAAGGGAAGGAGCAGTGAAAGAAAAGAAAAAAGCAAGAAGAGAAGAGCAAAAAATGTCTGGTGGCCGTGGTGAGGGCGACAGAGGGAGAGACTTTCAAGCTTGGAATTAGAAAATGAAATCACTTTGCACACACGTTTTTGGAAATGACACATTTTGTGCCAGGTGTAGAAGGGCGTGATGAAATTGTTGCATGCTCAAAGCAAATTGGCTGAAGCAAAATAACATCACAGCCCTCGTGTCTCGGACATGATTGTGTCCACGCTGCGATGGGAATAAACGCTTGCAAACAATGAGCTGCAATTGTAATTGTTGATGGCAGTGAAATCTGGCTGCTGACTTGGCTCAGTCTGCATTCGATGCTGCTGTGATTTCTTATTTGAATGTCTGAAACCTCCACGTTGAGGCTGAGTGTCGGACTGATTCACAAATATCAAACCCTTGGTGCTCTCAGTGCTCCCCGCCATTATTAAATCCACCGCAACTTCAGCACAGGCACTCGCAGACATCTTACAGTCTGACCAAATCTTCACAAAAAGCCTTCAAATCAACTAAAATACTTGGAATATGGTTTTTTCTTTCTTTTTTTACAAATTGTTTGATCAGTTGTCCGATAGTTGCTAGCAAAACTACAACACACCCTCACCCTAAATGCAAACAAACAGAAGACCAGCTGACCTGTGAAACCGGGGAAGTATTTCTGCAGGTCTGATGTTTTCATTTTATCAGTCAGGATGTCAGTCTTGTTGAGGAAGAGGATGATGGAGGTGTTGAGGAACCACTGGGAGTGAATGGTGGTGTAGAACAGAGCCAGACTCTCTTGCATGCGGTTCTGGGGAGGACACAGAGCATTATCACAGAGGCAGGGAGAAAACAGTCCTTCAAAGAGAGGAAATAGGTTGTTTATGGGCAGCATATGGACCACAGTGGAGGTTAATAAATGCGATGGCAGACCAGAAAGTGTCTGGGAGAGATAAACGGATCAGTGACAGGATGGGAGGGAAGAAGAAGGCGATAGGGGGCTGCAGAGGCTGAGAGGAGATAAGAGAGAGGCTTTGTTGTACAAGAGCGAGACCTGCTGGTGAAACGATGGAATGACTGTAGTGAGAGACACATTTATGACTCTGGTACATATATATATACTTTGTTCTTTATTAACAAATTACAAAACCCCCAAACATAAGCTAAACAACCCAGTGTATGCTGTGTGTAAATGTACATGTGCTGTGTATTTTGCACAATCTATGTCCAGAGTGAACGGCCATCTTTAAACTGAGGTGGTGTCTGCCACCTACAGTGCAGGCTTGAGATCCCTTCAACCTCCGATCAGACCTTGCCTCAGGGGACCACAATAGGTCACATGATGGGTTGGGGCAAGGTCTCTCTGTGCTTTCACCCTTAAGCCGTTTTTTTGTTTTTTTTGGCTGAGCAGAAGTCTGCCTGCAGTGAGCTCTGATGTCGGATGGAGGCAGTGTACAAAGCATGTGGTACAACCGGTCTGTGGGCCACTGTTGCTTGTGTTTTTGTTGGGTCACCAGCCAGCCGAGGAGAAGAGCGACGTTACAACATATAAGGAGCTAAAGTGAAAACAGAGTGTTGCAAACTCCCAAGTTCTGACTCAGGTAACCGAAACACGGCATTGCGACACCATCCGTCAGCCACCTACAACGCAGCCTCGATAACCCTTTCCAGGACCTTCAACCCCCGATCACACCTCGACTCAGGTGACCTCGATAGGTCACATGGTGCGCTGGAGCAAAGTCTACGAGTGTTTTCAACCTTCAACATTCTCATTGAAGGTAATAACCCACGCCTTTTTTTTTCATGTGATGTTGCAGATGATCAATCGTGGGTCAACAACCCTCAGAAGACAACCCCTCATAAGGCTAAATACTTGGAACTCCTCTCTTAAATACCTGGGATGAGAGGTGAAGCATCTTTGCAAACCTAAAGAAGTCCAGTTACCTGGATGGCTGAGCACCTACATATAAATATTCCAAGCACCTTAGAATAGCTGGTAAACTATCCGGTAGATAAATCTGCACAGATCCTATGATTGTGTTCATTTTCTGCAGCTGTACACTGAATGAGAGTCACAGGAGTTCTTACAGTCGTGTCTTTCTCCTCCAGGACTTGGTCATACTCGCTGAGTGACGCAAGGAAGATGAGGGAGGTGACGTTTTCAAAGCAGTGGATCCACTTCCGCCGCTCCGACTTCTGACCGCCAACGTCCACAATCCTATCAAGGATCAGAGGAAGGAAACGTGTAAAAGAACAAACAAACGACAAATTGCCAAATGACCGTGAGCTGCTGAAGCGGCAAACGCGAGATCGAGCAGGGATGTGCTTACTTCTCCTGCCCAACAAAGTAACACTGTAATGCCAACAATGATAGTGATCGAGACAGTGAGGCATCTGGCACACCTAGGAAAAATGCAAAAACTATGACAGAACCCTGCACGAGCAAATCACACAAGAGGCATTCATTAACGTGCAGGTTTTCCTGTGTCCCTGCGTACTTGATGTGAGCTAATTCCTTTGTTAATATTAAATCAATTAAGTACTAAAATTAGCAAATGAAGCAAATGAATATAACAAGTATCCACATTGGAACAGGTCCCTGCGAGAGGTGAAGTATGGCATCCAATTTATTCAACAAAGATGTTCACTGCATAAAATAGTATTCATTATTACAGCATGTCTTAATGGATACTAATTTATTTAATCAGGCCTTTTTATAACTAGCCGTTTTGTGTCCACCTTTTGAAAAACTACGTCACACCTAGCAACGGGGTCAGCCACACCTCGTCACTGAGCTCAAGGTTCCCTTCCATTGCTCCGAGCATTTCCCAAACCACTTACAGCTGTACCCAAGATGCACTACAAATTAAGAAAACCTTCGTGAACGCCAATGTGCTTATGTACAAATGCACGAAAAACAAGCCCTTCCCACCATTTCAGTGCTTACACGGTGCCCTCACATCAGTAATGTGCTAATAAGCTGCGATGTGAAGTGGAGATGTCCTTCTTAGAACATGACGCACTTTATTAAAGGACAAAAATGCCTCTTTGCCTTTCATTCACTTTTTTATTTTGCCATTAATTTATCCAGATGTATTTTCTCTTTAGTTTAAAGTGCATCATTATTTTCATTTCCAGCTCCATATTTGTATTCTTAGAGTCTAGCAGAAGAGCTCTGCATGATTCACAGTTTTAAATAAAGCTTATTTTGGTCACCTGCTTGTTGGGATTGCTGTGCTGAAAGCCAAGGATGCCCTCCCTCTGTGACATCATAAAGATTCAAGAGTAAAAATAACTGCCTGACACAAAGTGTGTGATCTTTTGGCTCATAGGGATTACTTGTACACGCACAGTGAAACTTTGGCCATGTTTAATATCAGCACTCCCCCTCTGTAACAGTATACATGTGAAAGAAAGTGAAGAAAGGCTTTTACTAGGTCAACTTTAAATGCTTTTAAGAGTTATTATTTTAAGATAATATGTTGGAACACAATGTCCTTTAGAAATAAGCTTTGGATCTGTTGTCAAAGCTTAGTCTGACTGCCTACACATTTTCAAAATAAAACCCACATGAAGTCTGCACAGAGGCAATCAGAAATGCGATCCTATTGCGTCCAAGCAGGCGTGAGCAGACAAAGCCTCTGCAAGAGTCAATAGTATTTTTTTTACAGTGCAGTGAATAGTGAAGGTATTGGATTTGCCCCTGTGAGAGGTTAGAAATCCGAGGATTGGTCACCTTAGTGTGATGGTATTGACGGTAAAGGAGTAGTCGTGGATGCCCGTGGTGGGGAATCGAACTCTCAGCACGTCCTGTTCCGTGGGGATGTAGTCCTGGGAGGTGATGCGGTCCAGATTATTCATGTAGCTGAAAGAGAGACGCGATGGGGCCGAAGAGAGAAAAAATATTACAACGGAAAAAAAAAAAAATCTGTTTCTCACACTAGAGGATATTTCTACTGAAACATATTGCCTCTGTTTACTTTGCATCCGGCAATGACAGGTGAACCGGTGATGACAGAAAAGAAAAAAACTGATTAAAAATGCAAGAAGGGAATGGAGCAAGTCCACATCAACCTGTGTACAGACCACAGCTTTATGGCTCATGTTGATACAAGCTGTCATTAGCTAATGTTGACTGCCTGTCCCTTATCAAGCACGCACCGCGATGACTGAACTGCCGGGTAAACACAGACCAGAACAGCAGTATAAAAGAGAGAAAACATGCAGGCTGAGCCCACACTTTGTTCTGTGACACTTGAGATACTTTTAGCGTAAGGCTCACACCTACTGTGTCTTTCCCCATTGATAATAAAAAGCCTGTCTGAGGTTAGCTCTACACTGTGGCTTAAAATGGTTTTTGTGATGTAGCTATAAAACCTGAAGACTCCTCCGTGAGCGCGACGTACAATTTCAGTGAGTAAAGCAGAGGTGGAAAATGGAAAAAATGACACAGTTAGGGCATAAATCTGAAGGGATCCTAGAACTTATCAAACTGGAAAAAGTTGGTCGATAAAATATCCAAAAATGCTCGAGACATTGTCCGTGAAGGTTCTCAGTCATCCAGGTCATCATAGTCTAAGGAGCTTGGAAAGAAAAGCGTCTGGACTCCTTTAAGTTGCTTGAAGACGTTTAACCTCTCATCCGAGAACTGAAATAGCTTCTCGGATGAGAGGTGAAACGTCTTCAAGCAACTTAAAGAAGTCCAGACGCTTTTCTTTTCTTTCCAAGCTCCTTAGACTGCTCAACTCATTGTTTTAGCCAACATAAAAACCTTCAAATAACATCTTTGGTATTTAAATGAATACCAAAGATGTTATTATATCGTGACAACGTTAAAAAAACAGCAAAAATGGAAACCCCAAACAGCGTAGAAGGAGCACTTTAATCTCTTCCTGTCTAAATGTAGCACATTCACTGAAGAGGACAGCTGTTATTAGTATGACTACAACGGATGATGGGTTTGTTGTGCTCATCTTTTGTTGCATCATTTGTGTAACAGCTTTAACAGAATCAGCATCACCGACTCTGTTTTATGGCTGTGATGTTACACCTTTATGTATTACTTATTTATTAAGACTTTTTCAGACTGATAATAAGCAACGGCACACTGACTGAATGCCATGCCGTGTCTCTTGTTGAAAGAAATGAAGGTTGTTCATTTTGAACTGAAGGTTTTGTAGCCATTTCTGTTTTAAGTTGGATTTTTTTCCCCAAACAACAGCCTAAAATAAGGAGTTAGAATTATTTACTTTGTGATTTGAGTGTTTTTCTTGGCTCTGGGATGTTAAAAAATTAGCAGCTCGATCAATAATGATGATAACAAAATCTGAATAGTTACAAAATTACCAGGCTACCCACACATTACACCAACAGGACCTGCTCAGCCATTGAAACCATGCTATGAAGCTCCAGGCACACAGTTTTTGTCCATTACATGGTTTGAGACTTTATGGCTGAGTTGCTCTGGTTCCTAAATGCTTCCACGCTGCCACTTACAGTGGATCGTGGAATATGCACAAGGGGAAAAAACTTCACAGACTGACTTGTTGCAGTGGTGGCATCCTATCCGGTCGTTCAGTCTGACGTCACTAGCCGCGTCTGGGCCTAAACTCCGCTGCAGGTCCATATATCAAACGATCACTGTGGCACTACTGAGAGTTGAAAAACTGTCTAAAGTCTTTCATCTTTAATAAAATGATCAGCGTTCTGCTCTACCAGGTGTAACAATTGTGTTTAACATCCAGGCATCCATGAAAACGGAATTTATGACATTTAACGGAGTTAGAAGTTAGCAGGGAGTTAGCTCGCTAGCTTCTATCTAAATACAATATAGCATGTCCTGACTGCGGGGTTTTGGAAACAAATTTAAACGTACAGCTCTGTTATCACTTCCAGCATAAATGAAGACAGAAAACTAAACAGCAGTGACGTTTGTAGGGTTACTGAAGTTGGGCTAGCTGGTATATAATGATGTGCTACGTGACCGCTAGCGACACAGCTATGTTAGCATAATATAAACAAGCTAACTTTTTTTCCACTTGATAAAAGTTACCGTGAGTGTTCTCGGTGGTCAGGAACAAATGTAATCGCATGGCAGGATGCTGTAAAAGGACCAAACTTCAGCCAGGAGAACAACTGAGATAATCCATCCTCAATACGAGGTTAGTCATTCATATACTGCTGCATGGGCTGGGCTGTAGTTACATCTTAAGGTTTTAAAAACTGAGCTTAAATAAACGATTAGTGGTAATAAAAGCCGAGGGAGGTCAACAGTGATCACTGACTGTTTTAGGAGCTTTTTGAGATCAAATAGAAGAAAATACAAAACATTAAACATGTTAACAACACAAAAGCCATATTAAATGCAGACTACTTTAGACCCGGGAGTAGGATTGGTCACGTCATCACTTAACGACCGGATTAAAACACCACGCTTGGATTCGGTAAGCTCTTAAGAACGACCACTTCCTTCACAAATGTTTATAAAGGCTGACTTCAAGCCTACCGTAGGTGCCTGATTTTATGCCCTTGTGGCAATGAGGCTAAAAGCACCTGAATTCAAAGATTAAGAGGAGGTGGCGGCCACTACGTTTTGTCTATATATGGTTCTCCCCTTTTCCCCACAGATATCGACGTGCACTTTCTTCCAAACTTGCCGTCTATCATCATTTCCCATATCCTGATATTGTTGTTGGTGCTTTGTTGTGACAGCATTTCATCATGTGATACTGCGTCCCAGCCCTCACAGAGGGTGTGGTGCAGCTTTGACTTCTAGCAAAGCACAGCTACTCACTACTCTGTAGAGTCCAGGAGTTGGTACTCGCAGCGGCGGCTGTAACAGGCACGTATTCCCGAGTCTGCCCAGAGGCGGCGGATTGCGTCAACATGGCCCCGTTCCAGTTGGGTGACCTGTACTATGCTTACATCCTCCAGCCTCTTGGCGTAAATCTGGAGGACAGCACAAGATTCTCAGTGTGAGGAGATTTCATGATGAATGCTTAAAAAACATTGAATACAAAGCTTTTTAACATCCTGTGTAATTAATCCTTCAACAGATGCTTTGCACCAAGGATTTGTGCATGTTTATAGTAAAACCACCAGCTATTTATAGGCTGCAGAACGCTATGCACGTATATTGGTGTCAGCGTGTTTCATGCTTCTTCTTCAATGTGGGCGTAATCCCACAAATCCTGGGAGTGCACTTCTGGTCAGACGCCTGCACACCTGCGCTGGCGCCCGTGTTTATGAATAAGCGTTGATGTGTAACTGGGTGTGTCCGTGTGTGTTTATGCTGCATCTACCTCGTTCTGTGGGTTGGAGTAGGGAATTCTGAGCGTGGCCATCGCTCCTGTCATTGCAGTCATGGCAGTTAAGATATTCTGGTAGATGCATTTGGCGAAAGCCTTCCTCTCCTCCTCTGAGTAGCCTCGTCCGTGAATGATCCTCATCTGTCGGATGAAGGTGGTTTTTCCACTCTCCCCAGTCCCTGAGGCAGCAAACAGAACAGCTAATAATTTACATTTAAAGCAGAAATCCTTCATTCAGGTTTCCTCAGAGCAAAGATGAGATCGAGTTAACTGAAAATAACGGTGCTTTAAAAATGGCCAGATATGCACTGCATTCCCATGGAAAAAAATGGAGACGCTGTAATTGTGAGAGAAGGTTAAAGCACTTATCTGTGAGCAGTATATTTAAGAGGATGGGACGATGGTGCTACCTGAGTTAATGTAATTCATACATTCATACATGAACACAACTCCCGTTCATTTCCAAGAATACTTCAGCACCTTTCAGACAAAAAAGGCTGCAGAGCTCTTCTCCCTCAGACTGATATAAAACCACATAATAACTCCTCGTTCTGTGACAGGTGAACACACCTGTCAGGCATAAGATTCTACAAATACTTCTGTATTGCACCTCCACGCAAATGTTGTTCTTAGATTTAGAGTGTACATGTTATTTATTAATGGAACGTGCACTACTCTTACACAACGTCAGTCTCACTTTTACAGTTACAAAGTTTTTTCTTTGTTTTTTATCACTGTTGCATGTGTATATTTTTGCAGGCTCTCATAGTGTTTTTGCAATATCTGTGCTTACTAAACATTTAACACAACATCTTTAAAAGGTATGCTGGTGTTTGCATCATATTCTACTATCCTTAAGCCCTTCCCACACACACACAGGTATTTTGGAAAACAGTTTTTTATATCGGTTTTTGGCCTTTTGTCCACAACCATGTTTTAGGTCACTGAAAAGAAGTCTTGATGCATATGCTCAATCATCCAGGTAAAGAAATCTCAAGAAGCTACGTCCACATGAACAGAATCAACTTTTTAGGGTCACTGAAAAGCGTGGATGTTTCATGTGGATGGGATGGTCTCTTAAAACAAAAGCAGAAGCTCCTAGTTTAAAAAAATATTCTCATAGATGTGGGTGTAGATGTGGTCAGAAAAGCAGCTTTAAAACAACACGTAATCATTCTCTTTTGCATCCAAGGCTATGGTAAGTTCCTCCTGTAGCCTCAGGGAGATCAAAGTGTTAACCTTAAGCTTTTTTGTGAATATAAACTATAAAGTAGCGTGATGAGGAGACTTTATTCCACAGGAAGCTGAAAAACGAGCACTCAATTCAAAACACAAAAGGCCTGATATACAGCTTGCAGGTACCTTCTCTGCAGACTAGAATCAAAGATACTCTGTTAAAGATACACCGAACGAGAGGGGGAAAAGTTGATTTATGTTCTGTTACACCTCGGTTTATTGTTAACATTTTATGCCCCTCTTGTTTTATTGTTTTGTATCCACATCATTCTGTGTGGTGACTGTATTTCATAACGAGCGCCCTGGATTTACGCTGCTTCTCACACGGTTACAGTCCCAGGGTTTTAAGTCGTGTTTATTATTTTAGGGTTCTGTTTGCTTTCGCTGATGTTTTAGTGCTCTGTGTGTTTTGTATTACTGTTGGTTGAGTTCTTCATTCCTATTTTTCATTTCTTTATTATTTCAGTCTCAGTTCTTATTTTATTCTAGTGCTGAATGCGTTGATTTTTAATAGTTTTATTTCTGTTCCTCCCCTCATATCTTGTTGTTCTCACCTGTGCTAAGCGCGCTAACCTGTGCCTTGTTTCCCACCTGTTTCCTGTGTAATCAACCCTCTGTGTATAAATAGTTCTGTCTTTTCCTCTGTCTAATTTTCAGGTATCTGTTATGGTTCCTGTGTTGCCTCTGTGATTGCATTTATACTTTTTTATGGCCTAAATCTTTTAAGTCTGCATCCTGCACTCAGACAAGGAGTGCAGAGGACTGAACAGACTTCAGTAAACGCTCCTGAAATCCTAACTTAACCACTCAGACGAAAGAGTGAGTGGTCTTTGGATGTATTTGTTTTATTCAGTTGTCAGCTAGAGGAAACGAAACTCTTGAAACTTTTTATTCTGGGAATCAAGACGACTTTTGAAGGAAAATCATAAAGCAGCGTTTGTGTGAGACGTGCTGAAGATGTTTTCCTGACAGTCCAGTTTTTGCAAAACAGAAATTTTTGTACAAGACGTAAGAAAAACTGGCCCCCGTGTATCACGTCTCATTATCGTCTTAGTCTGCTGAAAACATCCCAAAAAACGACACGCTCATTTACTGTGTGTTATTTACTGGGTATCTGCTGCTCTTTCACAGTGCCACAAAGCAGCAGCATAGCTATCATAAAAGATACTGTGGTTCACGCATAGCTGCAGAGACAAATAGTTGATTAACTAATACAGTATTAGACATTTTTAGAAAAATTGGATTTGGTTTTGTGTTATTCTTTTGGTTCTGATGCAAAAAAGACGCAGACCTACAGCCAGTTAACCAAACACATGTCTCTGAACTCCACGAGGGACCCGGGAGTACCGAGAGAGAACCCACAAAGATACAAGGAGAACATGCAAACTTGACACAGAAAGGCCCCAGCATGGAGCGACAGCGCTAACTCCTGCAACACTGCACTGCCCACTTATTCAATATATGTCAATAAAGTGGACCTATGATGTTCTACCTCATGTTTCAATCGTATATGTATATTACGAGAAATGAACGTCCAAGCATTCTCCGGCGAGGGATCTCTTGTTTATGATCTTTTGATTCATCATAAACTTGATTTTCTGTTTAACGGAGACCTGGCAGCGGCCCAGTGACTTCTTCGAATTTGTTTACACCTGTCAAGCCCGCGTATCTAGATGTGAGGGTGGCGCCGTCTGTTCCTACCCATTCAAAATATGAAATCACGATGATACAAATCAATGGACTAATTCCCACAACCTCAGCTGCTTTTTACTGCTTTGCTAACCCTAACCCTACCTAAGCCCAACGCTGACCTTTTAAATGATTTTTCTGATTAGAAAATCGTGGGCGTTTATATTAAATATGACCAAAGATTCAAATAATGAGGACATTGTATGTAAAGTAATTCCTGTGAGCTCTGTCTTCAATCTGCTCTACAGATTAGGTTAATTATGAACCATGACTAAGACTCTATTAAAGTACAAGCATGAAAGTATGGATCTGAAAAGAGGATCATGCATTGATAATTACAAGGGTGTCAACCTTTCTGGTCTTTGTGTTATAGTGGTTGCTGTTTGACACAAGCACTAAAAAGAAAAGTGTATATATTCAAATGACTTGGTTTTGTCTAACAAACAGCAGAGAAGCTGCAGAAACAAGACAAAATAAAGTCAGCACATAGAGATATTCAAATTCAAACGATTGAAAAATCAACTTGTCAGTTGAGTTTCTGTCAGCTAGACTATTTATCATGTAAATATTTCACCTATGACACCAGCCCAGGGTATCTCTGCCAGGAAGGTGAAATTATCTTAAAATCAGATAATCCGAAACTTGTCAGACTAACTGTAAGAAAACCCAAACAAAGCTGGGCTTGTATGTTTCTGGGCCGTGTGCCACAGGTGGTTTTCAGGTGGCATAACCAATCCCTACTTTCATCGTTCATTCTTCACATACTCACATGGTGACACATGCCTTACATAGCTTATACACTCATGTGCAGAGGCCACCAAACAGTCTTGATTTGTATGCAGGGTGTACCTTAGAGTATCTTGTCAAATTTTAAATGCAGTTTAATGTCTGTTTAGCCTGTTTTTTGTGGGGGTTTTTATTTTGTTGCATGAACCAACAGGTGTGTGTGGTGCTCTACTGACCCAGCAAAAGGATTTTAATCTCCCTCCTCTCCTTCTTCTTCTGTTGCTTCAGGATCCTCTTGATCTCTTTGTCCACAGCAATGGTGTTCTTCTCCTCCTCGGACAGACAGCACACGCAGGTGCTGTAGCACCACCGCCCGCAGCCGGCCATGGCCAAAAACACTGAAATCAAACTGTTAATGCATTATTAAGTAGCCAAGCACCCGCAATAATAAACTCACTGTTAGGCAGCTTGATGTCTGTTTGCTCTTCAGTGGTTTTTACTTGCTCACTGACACGCCAGTGGTCTTCATTTGCAAGTATGCCGACCGAAGGTTAACTTTAAAGGGTGTTTCATACTTTTATGTACGCTTCATTTAACCACCTTTATGAAACTCGCCGGTCAGTTCGGTGAGTAAACACTACAGCACCTTTGTCACTAAGAACTTTTCCTTCTCGTCTTTTACAAGAGAAACAAAATTAATCTCTCACCTCCAATCAGTCTGTCACACTCCCTGAAGACGAGCAGGTACAGGTTCAGATTTCTTTTCCCGGGCCATTTTTCCCCTCCCTCAGCTCTGCACCTGCTGACAGCGGCTAACAGCTGCCGTGGCCCACCAGCAGCTTCATTAGCTCCCACTGACTTTAAACGCCTTTTTTTCCAGCCCACACGGAACAACGTCCAGTTCGGGAAAGTCCACCGCGCCTACGCAGGAATGTGCCGCCTCCCCGAGCCGCTCCAAACACCGCGACTGGAATGCTGCCCGAACGACGCCGCCACAAGACAGCGGCAAACGACGGCAGAAGCGCCGGAAGATAGAGGTTTGGACGTACAAAATAAAAGCATGTCGTCACAAGTTGCATTCAAACGTGAAAGATTAAATTGAAACCCGAATTTTTTTTATATTTTCCTGCTTCATGCATGTGATTTCTTCTTCACTCATCTTTTTTTTCCACTCATTTTACCAGTACACTACTCTGCATTTAATAATTAGTTATTGCTAACGTCTGACTCTTTTGTCTGTCTGCCAAAGGTCTCTTCCTGTTAGAAGTAAGTTTTTCCTTCCGACTGTCGTCGAGTGCTTTCTCATAGGAGGTCATTTGATTGTTGGGGGTTCTTTACCTTATAATGTAAAGTCACCCAAGTAGACTGTTGTTGTGATTTGGCGCTATATACATAAAATTGAATTGAACTGATTCCAGTGTTATTCATTTGTTTTGTAGCTGTTACAATTATGTGTGATTAATACTGAAGAAAGATCTGTAAAAACTACATATCGTTAGCTTCATAGCATAAGTGCCTAAGTCATTGACTTAGTCAAATGACTTAGGCAATTATGCTATGAAGCTAACGATATGTGAAATATTTGGGAGTTTGTAACACCATTACCACCATGGTCTCCTGAGATGCATCACATTTTGATATTTCGCATACAACATATGCATCGTCACTGGGTACAGTGTAAAAATGATGTTTGCACATTAATGCATTAATACTAATAATAACACTAACATTATACATAATAATACAGCTTTGAACATTTTCTACATTTAATGCATTTAATGATATGTAATGTCTGCAGTTAATAATTGATTGGTGTCTATTGTTAAAAAATAAAAACAAAAAAGTATTCTTGTATTCTTAGCTCCTCACTGGATTTCCAAACTTCTCACCTGATTAGTAAATCCATCCACCCTGCAAAGGAAACTTCTGGTCATTAGACAAATTTCACAACCACAGGTAAATGCAGGAATGTAGGCTGACTGGTATATCAAGAGTTTTACCTTTGCCTGGCTCTCTTATCATGTCCAAGGTATTGTAGAGTGACTTTGCAGTGGATTTCATGGTCGCTTTGTTACTCATAAAAAGTACCATGAAGTACTTGAACTCCTTCTCTTCTCCTTCATGGAGCAAGCCGTTGTTTTCCAGAGGAGCAGAGTGACCTAAGATTTAGGGATGCTGCTCAGCATTCCAGCTGCAATCCCAAAAATCACGTTCATAATTCACGTTCAGTTCCAAGATCAGGACCCATGTTAAACATCTGTCCACAACACCTGTGGTTGTGGTGACAACACTGATGACCATGAAATTGTGAGCTTGGGATGCTGACTCCACACATGGCAAAACAGCCAAACTTATTCTGTGCTCTGCTTCACCTGATTCATTGCTGATACTGACCACTCCTTGGGTATATTGTTCTAGAGTAAACAACTTTGTCACGAGCCTCACAGTTTGGATCATGTATGACATTTACACCTGTGACAGAGTACACAGTATGACAAATGCTTCCAAAAACCAATGCATGTGATAACAAAGAAGTGCAATGTAAAAATGTTTGCCTATCGTTTAATTACACCAGCTGAGGTTGATTTAATGTTCTTTTAATGCAGGCATAAAAATGCTTTGCGTGAAAAATACCCCACACACTGATATTCTTACTCTTTTATTTTTACTCTATTTACTCTATTTCTTTTATGTGTATTTATTATAATTTTATTTTTACAGTGTAGTATGGTTTCATGTAATTGAAAGTTGTAAATCTTCTCTATGCAATGTGGATTTAAAAGCCCAGCAAGGGACAAGGGTTTGAAATAAGCAATGGCTATAAACTCTGGCAGCACATCCTTATCATGCTCCATATAGGAACTATGCTAAACTGCATTGCCCCTTTTGAATATATAAACTGAAATAGAACTTTAGAAAAGCAGGATGAGGAATGGGCTAACAGTTATAAACAATAAAATTCTTTTTTTTAATTTTTTATTCGACATTTTTATTTAAAACTGCAGGAGAACCTTTGAGCTTGTTGTGCAGACGCTATTATTATGAAAATACATAACCGGAAGTTAGCTCTTCTTTTTCATGTCTGTTTTGACTGTTTTCAAAGAGTCCGCGGATAAAGTTTCAGCTACCGCAGAGGCTCCACGGCTTCATGTTTCACCTGAGCTGGGGGCAATCACTGACTCACAGACTTTTACTTTTTACTCATTTATTTTTAATAACCAGATGTTATATTTAAAAAAAAAGAAGCTTGTTTTACACTTCTACATTTCAAAATGATTTAGAGAACTTTTCATTAAATTCATTCATTAAAACAACCAAATCCAAGCATTTTCTTTTTATCAGGTTATGAAAAAACGAGAATATTATTGTGAAAATTTAACATCTAAATTATGACATGTAATAAAATGGTTACAGGTCTAGTACAATACAAAAGCACACACCCAAAGTACTCCAACCGTCAGGAATCCGTGTAAGGCTCAGTGATTCAGTGATTTTTCACCGTGCAAAGGTTTTTCAGAGTAAAGATGAAGAGGGCAGCAGGTTTGTCACTCCTCTTCTTGGCTGCTGTTTGGATGTCCAACTTTTGTCTCACCTGGCAGAACCGGTTTGTCCAGCTTTCACGGTTTCATATATTGAGATCACCTGAGCCCCACGTTGCCATGGCAACGAGGTGAGGCGAATATTGGGTCTTTAGTGTATATGTGTGTGCGTGTGTTTTCAATTACAGCAAGTAATTAAAGCTTTAATATATGTAATGCATTTTATTTGCTTCTAATAGGCTGGACTTCTACAGAGGTGTTACTCTGTAAACAAAGCCCTGCCATACTTGTCATCTTTTGTGTGCATTGTGCGACTGTGTTGTAGCTCTTCTTCTTGACATTTGTGTGTTTATTAAGATGATGGAGCAAATATTGTGTTTTGAAGAACGCCTTTCGTAGGCTTTCCCCCCCCTTTTCATTCCCCTTCCTTTATATAATTCTCTAAAATCTTTGCCAACAAAGATGTGTTTAGTGAGAATTTAGGGAGAGAAAAAAAAGGAAAGGAAGACAGAACAGAGGAGCAAGGAACAAGAGAGAGAGAACACAAGAGGAAAGAAAGCGGAAAAGGTAAAACCGTGGGGAATCATGCGCAAAAAGTGGGCGTTGAATGACAGTAACAGGAAAACAAAACAAAAAAAAACCCTTCCTCGTGCTTCCCGTTACAGGGATTTAGACATCTGTAGTGTTTACCTGCTGGCAGAGATGGATCCAGATCTCTTAGTACAATGGAACACTTTGTGTAGAACCTGTATTATTTATGTGCTTGCTTGTTTGTTGTACATGCAGCGGCAGTAACACAGACTCTATCCCCATGTCACCGGCTGCTGAGGGAAACACGAGATGATCAATGATTAATCTGACAGCATCTATCAGACAGTGTGTCACACCAGAAACAATAGAGCACCGCAGGCAGCTTCTCATCAGGTTAACATCACTCCAAACAGGAGTCTCTGCACACAGCGTGGCGTATTATTGTTTATGGGGTTAAAAAAAAGCTTATCTTCATTGGTTCCCTATAAAATACAGTGTGAAGTTTTAAATCCATCCACATACAAACTTTTGAATAATTAGGTCCTGTCATATTTTAAAGACCTCATGGTTATCCTAACAGGCCACTTTCCTCTCAGACTGCAAGCTTACTTGTGGTATTTGAGGCTTCAACTGTCATCAGACTCCTCTTCTGTAAAACCAGCTCCCAGTTTGGATTTAAGAGACAGTCACCCCCTCTACTTTTAAGATTAGGCTTAAAACCTTTTGGTAAAACATATGGTTCAGGCTAGGAGACTTCCCATTATGCACACCGATCTCTTCATCTCCACTCCCTTCTATTCACTTTTATTTTATTTGCCACTGCACGTCATTAACTCTTGTCTTCTTCCTTCCATAGTTTGTGTTTTGTCCTTTGTCTTTCTGTGTTCTCCTTTTTTCTCTTCTCTTTCCCTTCACCTCCATTCAGCTGTGGCAGATGGCCGCCCCTCCCTGAGCCTCGTTCTGCTGGAGGTCTTTACTTGCTAAATGGGAGTTTTTCCTCCAAGTGCTGCTCATGGGGGATTTTCTGATTGTTGGGGCTTTCTCTCTAACGTTGTAAAGTTTTTACCTTGCAGTATAAACCACTTCAAGGGGACGCTTGTTGTGATTTAGCGCTATGGAAATAAAGCTGAACTGAATATTTTTTATATTTAATATACTTTATTTATTATGTCTTACACTCCTACTGAACATCATGCAGATTTTTTTAAGGATGGTGCAAATATATACTAATTTCTGGGACTACATATTTACTCCTTCAGTCTGCATGCTAAAGTATCCTTGGGCAAGTTAGTTACTCGTGTGTGTGTGTGTGTGCGCGCGCGCGCGCGCGTGTGTGTGTGTGTGTGTGTGTGTGTGTGTGTGTGTGTGTGATTATGTAATAAGACAGTCAGCTGAATAGAAAGGCACTATAGTACCAGACCATTCACCCTCAATAGAGATGAAGCAATGATTTTAAGTTAAATAACCTTAAATGTTATTAGTAAAAGTCAGGAATTTGGGCATATTTTTTTAAGGTACTATTTGCAAGAGTAATGAAGATAAAGATTTTTTTTCACACTGAGATGAAAAGTATGTGCTGTCCTTATATGCTCCTACCCCTCATACACAATAATAGCCAACCACAAACTGATAATGAAACGGCAAACAGTATTTCACAATAAAATGAATGTCAAATAAATGAAATAACTACGTATTTCCTAATTTAAAAAAATATTCAGAGTTGACTTAAGTGCCACATAACAGAATGAAAAGCTGTGTAGTGGAATAATAATAATTGCTTTCTTTTCTAATTGAAATATTTGGTTGGTGATTATTTTCTCCTCATTCTTCTGCTCCGTCAGTCAAGTGTGGGACAATGAGAGAGCAATGCCGTGTATAAAGAGAATCCAGACTTATGTATCTTTGGCTTTGTGGAATAATGTGATCATCTTGGAAAATTTTTTAATGTGTTTTTTAAAGAACAAACAAACAAACAAAAAATACCCAGTGCATTACTGGTGAAAATGACCCTAAATTGGTGAACGGCTGTAATTATCTGACTGAGTTCATAGTGAATGAACAGGGTTGGTAGTAATTTCAGTAGGTGGAGGATTTTGGCAGGAGGCACAGCTCATTAAAGATGTGGGCGGCCAGGTCGGGCTGTAATGTCATGAGTCACGTCTGAAGATTTTCCTGATAATACTGGGCATACCGAGTGTGCTGATATCCCACACATTTCATTCTTTAGTCTTAGATCAGAACATCAGATTTGCCATCTTTCTCGGCACGAAGCTTGCCGTACACAACATGCAATTAGTCACCCAGGTTAAAGATAGTTATTGAATTTTTAAGGGATAGCTTCTCATCTGTAGTCATACCCAATGTCTATGACTCAGATTTCAGTGTCATTGGCCTCTTAATTTATTCTCTCTGTCAAAGTTAGATTAAACCTAACAAGGTCTAAAGAGGTTAAACATGTCGAACCCACAGTCGGAAGAAATGAAAAATACTGCTGCGTTATGTGAAATGAGTTTGAAAGTTGTTGACTCTTGCAAATACAGCTAATGTCCACAAGATGTCACTTGGCTCTAGAAAATTGTCTGTCAGCTCATTGCTTGTTGCAGCTGAGCAGGTGACGACTCTAAGCAGTGAAGAAGGATTGTTCTTTGTTTCAGTGTCCTCATCCCGGCACACCCAGTATTACCCGAAACAGAAACAACAAAAATGGCTAAAACAAAGGTGTTTCCCTTTGGTTCCCTTTGGGATACATTTATCAAAGTAAACTTGATTTAATTGACAACAAAACCTCTACATTGTAGACAAGCATAACTGTTTTTTCCCCATCTTCATATGAGTATTTCACAAAATTTTGGAGTTGCTTTCCTTTATTAGCCCAGACATCTATTTTAAGATAAAGTTGGAATGAAGATCTTATACACCTGTGGTATATTTAAAAGATTAAATAATTGACTATTATTATTTAAAGTTAGTTTAACTAGAAGTTCATATATATAGATATATATACACGTTTCATTAACATCTATTTTTTTTGTTACAAACTAGGAGAACCGTAATATTATAATATATTCAGTATATTATTATATTCATTTAATATCAATTCAACTCAGTTTTATTTGTCTAGCACTCTTTCATACCTCTGGGAAGTCCCCCAGCAGCCTGAGCCTGTCCCAGCATAACTAAAGGATGGTTTAGGGTCACCTGATCCAGCCCTAACTGTAAGCTTAGTCAAATACGTTTTATGCTTAATCTTCAAAGCAGAGAGGGTGTCTATGTCTCGAATCCAAACAGGGAGCTGGTTTAATGATGTGATGTGAATACTTCTCCACCTTTACTGCAATGAACTGACTCTTTAATTTAAGTTGTGGCATTCTTACTGTTACTTAAGTTTGCTCCATTGTTGGTCTGTATGGAACATATAGATGTGGACAAAATCACACCAGCTAAAACAGTCTGTCACACACTGGGCATGTTGTGTTGTGGAAATGCAAACCTGTGAAACTCACAACGAAGTAAATAATGAGGTTATTTCTGCTACATTGTCCCAGATTTTGTCGCAATTTCACGACTTTTAGAGGAAAATATTGCACATTTCACTCAAATATAGTTCTTTTTCATATGTTTTGTAATTATTAGCAATAACTGAAATTTATTTGTGATCAGTCGTAACAGCACATATAAGACAACATTAGAATATAAGCCTTTAAAATGAGAAAACAAACCTGTGTTTTGACATTTGACTCTTTCATAACATTAGTTTTGTTTACTTGCTTTAATTTTGACAAAATATTGTCACCATTTTTTGTAAGACCTTGAGTATTTTTTTTAATCTCTCACACTCATAAACTCAAGTACAAAACTTAACACGTTAATAACCGTTCTAAGAGGCAAGTATACCGACAGTGAGTCAGGGGTTTGAAAAGCAAAGTGAATATGTGATTATGAATAGATTCCCACAGCTGGTACTCGATGACTCAGAGTCAATTTGTTCTGTTAATTTGTATGTGACGTGCAAGTTGCTGAACTTGGCCTTGTACATGTGTCACTTTCTTAAGTATATGTGAAACTTTGTTTTATAATTCCTGTATGACTTGTTTGTTTCCTTTGTTTGTTGGCATGATAGTACATGCAGCTGATTTTGCAAACAGGATGGAAATGGCTGGTAAACATGCGCTTTAAGAAGGGGGAGGAGCATAGGGTAATCTATGAGAGGGGAAGGAGGTACAGTCTGACAGAGCAAGGAGACTGAAAGGGGGTGGCAGGAGAGAATGTAGCTCAGCAGCTTTAGATGGTAATCTGCAGGATGACTCTGGATGTCAAGAAGAGGAAGCGTGTGCAGAGAGAGGGAAGGATTAAATGGTGGAAGTTGAACAATTAAGAATATTCAGAGTTCAGTGAAAAGTTGAGACAAGCTGTAAGTGGGATGGAAGAGTCACTAGATGTTTGGGAAAGTACAGCTGTGGTGCTGCAGGAAAGTGCCAATAAGGGGTTTGCTGTATCCTCTGGACAGAGGAAAGGGGACAGGGAGACTTGGTGGTAGAATGAGGAAGTACAGGAAGGCATTCAAAGCAAGTTTAGTCCAGATGGAGGCGTGGAGATGTTTTATTTAACTTGGATTTCATTTACAGGTAGTCCCACTGAGTCCCATTGTCTCCTTTACAACAGAGACCTGTTTCGTATAAGTGTAATAAAATCAGAACGATAAAATAGTGAATAAATTTCCAAGTCATTAAAAACAAGAAAAAGTTTCAAATGACGGTTTCACAAAATCGTTTATATGTCCTTTTGAAGCCTATGAGCGAAATGAGTCACGTCAGAAGGAGCTGCACTGTGTCTTGTTTGCAATGTGATGGACAGGTTGAAAGATGGAGTCAGGCAGGAGTTTTTGTGGACTATGATGTTTGCAAATGGAATAATGATCTGTAATGACAGTAGGCAGAAGGTGGAAGAGACACTGGAAAGGTGGAGGTATGCTCTGGAGAAAAGACAAATGAAAGTCAGGATAAGCAAGACAGAATACATGGGCGCGAATGAGAGGGAGTCAGGTGGAAAGGTGAGCGTGCAGAGAAGGTAAATGGAGAGAAGGTGGAGATGAGTGTCAGGGGTGATTTGTGACAGAGGGATGGCAGGATGGCTGAAAGGGAAGACAAAGTTAGAGAGAAATGTGCAGAGGAAAGATGGTGGATATACTGGATAATAATACTGAGTATGGAGCTGTAATGCAGGAGGAAAAGATGAAGACCACAGTGAAGATTCATGGATCTAATGAAGTAGGGCATGCAGAGGGTTGGTGTGACAGCGGAGGATGCCAGGGATAGGCTGGAGGAAGTGGCAAGTCTTGCATTCAATATCACACAAATGTTAAACTTCAAATATCAGATAAATGAGATATTATAAAGTTTCAAGCTGGGAAAGGGGGTTGTTATACAGAATGTGAGCGGCATATATTACATCTTATTGGGAATGTAGTAGTACTAATGAAAAGTGCTTTAGAACGAAAGTGCAAGGAGAAGTAGCTCATCTCAAAACTGCACAGCACTCAGTTACTGCACTTAAATAGAAGGCCGCTTAGTTTATTTCCACTGCCTGCAGCTCGTTGTTTGAGTAGTCTCGGAAATGACCTGGTGAAACTCTTGTAGTGGACTGCACAACACAGACAGGCTGTATGTGAGTGCGCTGCTCTTTGACAGGAGATGGGCGTTGCCCATCCAGTCAAATGTCAGTCGCTTCCTCCGACACGCCTCCAAAGAGGATGACTTTTTCCTCTCAAGCAAACTTGGGAAGTTAACCGTGCTGGAAAGACCCGCCTGAAACACCCACACGCCTCGTGTTGATTCGCTCTTCCTCTTATCAATCACTTATATCCCAAGTGACGAAATCGACAGCGCCACACCGGAGCTGAGGAGTGGGTGATGAGGAGCGATCAGCACCACCAGGAAAAGGAAAAAAAAAAAAAATACCAGGAGCGATAAAATGCACGGAGGACAAGGGTCAATTTGACTGCCAGTAAGACGTTTTGGCACTTTGGGGAGGGGGGTTTGGTGTTTGCGAGTTTATTTTGGGGAACGCTAGTTTAATGCAGTCAAGATTCTCTGTCAGTAGGAGTTGGCTGTTTTTTGGGCTGCAATTCCAGGGAAGGCTCTCTGAGCTAACCTAGCTAGCTAACAATTAGCCTTCCCATTTAGCCCCCTATCCTGGTTACTTGGTGCCTCCGCCTGCGAGACATACCTGCTCTGAGCGCGCACTTTCTCTGATCGGCACAGGTGCATGCGGTTCGTGGAGGACTCGAGGCAGTAAACCAACCTTTCTGGATGGACAGACTGGGGCTCGTTGTCACTGCGCGGGCGTAACTTGGAGCGCTGATTTCGGGGCGGCTAGGCTTGCACTCGGCCGGGCAGCCAGCAGAGGGGATTGGACAAATGTGGTGGCCGCGCCAGGCAGTTGTGTCCCGCTGTGTGTGGGACCGAAGTTAGTAGTTTAGTATAAGAAAAATATATATGTCTATATATTTTTAAATTGACTGGGCTAAGCAAGAAAACAAAGTGCGCTGAAGATAAAATTCAACCTGTTAGCTTGGTTATAACGTTAGCAGCGTTTAGCTTTCAGGCTAGTTAACAAACTAATACCGGTCCATGAAATCAAAATGGTTATTCGCACCCTCGGTAGTTCCTCGGGATATTTGCAGACATGTTTAGTTTCTTTTTTTCTGATGAGCTCACAGTCACTGTAGCCTGAGGTTTTACTGGAGACTTTGACTAACGTTAAGCTGTCAAATATTTAACACTTGACAGCAGCTTTGCCATCAACAAGGGAGGCCAGAGTCTGCACCAAGCAACGAGACTATCGAGCTCCATTATCAGTGTCTGGATATAACCTGTTGGGATCGGACTGTTGTGCACACAGGAGGCCTTCTTCTTCTTCTTTCTTTTTTTTTTATCTGGTACTTTGTGTGAGGTGTAAGCCCGACACCTCTCCTCAAACGGGCTTTCTTCCCCCCCGCTCATGCGGTGATGACTTTAGACTCCATGATGGCTTGTTGCCTGAGTGAGGAGGCGAAGGAGTCCAAACGAATCAACGCTGAGATCGAGAAGCAGCTCCGACGAGACAAGAGAGATGCGAGAAGGGAGCTGAAGCTGCTCCTGCTGGGTAAGTCTGCAGGTTCCTGTCTCACACTGCTTTGCTTCGGGATGCACCCACACTACACACAAACCATCTGGCTCGAAAAACCACTGGTGTGATTGTGTTGTTTTACAGCTTTCGCATGCAAAACTACACCCACGATTGCTCGAGCTAAATTGCTCCGATCACCACAGGATTTGCGTGTGATGTGATATGCAAAGCAAAATGCACTCGTGTGGTTCAGGTTGTGTTTTTAGTCTAACGGTGGAATAGCTGGAAGCAGCCACTCACCCAGGAATTTAAACCAGCGACTGAATTAAAATCCGCAGTCTGTAATCTTTACTGTGTTTCTTCAAAGCTTCCGTAGTCTTGCATCTTTGGCCACAAGGATTCATGAGAAACGTCTCCCCTGCTGATTTTCTTTTTGTTAGAAGACCACCCATAAGACAGCAGAGGGAGGAGACTGGCCAAGGTCGGTGGATGTAAGCAGTTCTGGGTTGTAAATGATGGAGGAGGTTATTTGAGAATTAAATCTTGCCAGCGAGCTTCTCTCTTGCCCTTCACACAGACTCTTGAAAGTGAATGGCCAGTATTACTTGAACTACAGTCAGAAACTGGAACGCTTCCACTACTAAATATTTTGTCCCTGAGTAGATTCTGCCTGTTCCTGTGCACACACACCTCTGAGTGAAGTGTGGCTTCAGTGATGAGCAAGGGCTGCATTTTAATTAAGTCTAGAAAAGGCCTGCACTGAGGTGGCTTGCTGTGGGAAATGAGTCCTCTCCAGAGAGCTGGAAATGCTATTCAGGTGTGTGTCTGTGTGCGTTAAAGGTAGATTAGCAGAGCCATTATGCCTTTGAATGCCATTTGGTGTTTGTGTCTTGCGTTGTAACCTGAAATAGAGTTTAAGTAAACTTCACAGTAAGTCGCACAAATTCATTGACATGCCAGAGGATATTTGAGAGACTGTGTAGTTTGTCACAGGTGACTGAGTCCTGACTTCCTGATGCTAAAGGTGTTCTCACAAACCGCCGCATCAGCATCTAACACTAAAAATAAGCGGATTAAAAAGTAACTGTTTTCTTGTGGTATCAAAAATGACTAGATTGTAAGAAAGATCGTGTGTAATTTATACAGTTTAAAATAATTTTTTTGTTAATCAAATGTTCTTGTAGAGAACTATTCTGAGTGCCTTTTTTCTTTTTAATGCTCCCAAAAATGTCAAGTTCCTAACCTTGGATGAGATTTCCAAGTTCTAAAAAGGACATGGCAAAATGCCTTTCTATAATAATCAAATACTGAGATGCAGCCCTACTAGAACCAACAATTGTTTTTTCTTTTCTCCTCCTCTCTTTATATTCGGATGCTAAAACTGATACCTGTGTCACTCTGATCTACTGGAGTCGATGCTTCATGGTAACCAGAAGTAAATGGGGATTGGGAGGAAGGAAAACAGAAAATGGTGAAAAAGAGCTAATTAAAGGATTATTATTGTGTATTGCACAGACATCATGAAATTTCATAGATGCTTGACTGCATAAATCCCTCACCTCCCAGTGTAATAAGCTCAACTGAAACAAAATGGCAATGGTGTAATTGGGTATCTACTCAAAAATATATATATTTTTTTGTACAAGATGGTCAGAAATAATTGTATGAAATAAGTGTGGTGATTTCTGTTAATTAGGGTAACACGGACTCATTGCCTTCTACTGTATGCAGCCTGATCGTGCTCGCTGTTATAAAGGCCCTCTCAGAACAAGAAATGGCCTGTTTACTTAAGCCTATGTGAAAAAGACCCAAGCGCTATCTAGCTACAGCGTCGGTTTTTAGCTCCGTCTGGTTGTCTCTCTTCATGTGGAGCCTATTATGGACCTCTTTCATCCCTTTTATAGATTGTCATGCTTAGTGTAGCTTTTATTATGTTTTTGACTGCATGTATAATAGCCCTTAGATCTTTTATCTCCACTGGCTTGTAACCTCTTAGATTTGCTGTTAGATTTGGGATTTTTGTGACTTATAAGAAGGAAGAAAGTGACACTTGGAATTTGCTTGCTTTTGCTTGAACGTTTGTGCCAAATTGAATATGAAGCTCAAAAGTAGTTAATCGTACAGTATGCTTATAGTTCTCCTAAGTTGGGTTTGATATAGCGGTAAAATGGCTGTTGCCTTTTAGTGTTGCTGTTTTATTGAAAGGCAATTATTCCAGCTGTTTATCAGCAACAGGCCTGATTTCTTCTGTAAGTACACGGTGTAAAAGTCAGGGTCAGAGGAGTGCTCGCTGCCTGCTCTGTAGCTAATGAAAGTCACAAGTAATTAAATGTGTACAGTTTGTTTGCTCTCCTTACTGAATACAGAGTTTTAGTACAAATGCTTGTGATAATTATAAGTGATATACAGGCTGTGATTAATTGGCTTCCCGAACAATGACGAAGCTTTGACAGATATTGGTAATAGGGTGGATAATTTTCCTTTCATTTTAAATTTGAAAGTAAATGTGAAGTTGCGTTCAGAAATATAACAATAAATCATGAGCAGAGAGTTGCGTTGTGATGGGTTAAGTAACAGTGTCCTTTAGCAGTGAACATAAGAAAAGGCAGTTTAGGATATGCATCACTGCAGTGTGCAAACAATAACTGGAGACATTCAGGCATTTATGTTGATCGACTGTTGACTCAAGGTTAAATGAGTCATGTGACTGAAAAACTTGCCTATAAACCTACCTGTTTTCTCATGCAATACTGCTCATATTGTGCAAACGTCTTTAAAACGGTCAAAACTGCTTGCATCCGTTTTTGTTCGTGTTTAAGAAATAGAAAACCAAACGTTTTCATACTGCTGAAGTGTTTTTGTAATGGTCTTACACACTTGGTAGCCTGCTTAATATAAGCCCAGGGCTTTATTTAATTTTTTGTATGACAAAAGCAGCAACCATCAGTTTAGTTAATGTATGTCAGCAGCCGACTCTGCTGTCCTTGAAAGAGTTAGAACTATACGGAAGCCACAGAGATAAAATTCTGCATGTGGGAAATAAACGCATGTTTTTTGCTTGGCGCTCCCATAACTTCTCATTCATCTATGTAGAACTGCTGTTTTGTCTTACTGCACCGTTGTAATATATAAATAGTGCTACAGGAATAAAGTACAACAGTAAATTGTACTAAACTAAACTTCTTTTATTGCTCCTAATTATCCTTTAACACCACAGGAGTCAAAAGTTTGCTTATCTCTAAAAGAAATCCTACGTGTTTAACTTTAAACACTCTTTGAAATATTTTGATAAGTTGGTTTCTGACTTCCTGGGGTTAAAATGTCTTTTACTGATGGACTTTGTGGTGATGGGTTTTTATAGTGACTGTTGGCTTAGGCAGCAATAATTATTACAATTGTTTTGATCGATATTGTGATCTTGAATATTAAACATTATGGGGCTGAGTATTCATACACCTATAGATGAGGCAGTTTTTGAAGTTTTCATAGGGTATTCTCTATTACTTTAAATCTAATTCAGAGGGAAGGCAAATTAATAAAGTGTTGGCCATTGTATGGGACACTGGGTCATCCTGTAGAGAGCGGATTCATAATTAGAACTTGCAAGTCCTGCAAAGAAATGCTGACCTTCTCTTAGCCTGCATCCTAAACTGTGGGAAGTCTGCACATGTGGATGTGGGCAAAAAGAAGCCCAGGCAGCACTGAACTTGCATGCCTTGGCCATACTTTCAGAGTAGCCACAGGGCAAGCAGCACCACCGTGATCCAACTGCTGCTCACTGCAGAAAGTGGACCGCGTGAGAAATCCCAAGCGATTGTCAGACCAAAGCGGCTGCAGACATATTAGTTAGTGGTCATGCTATCAGCTCACCTACTGAAAGCCTGTTTTCTTCCTTTAGATGGCTCGTGTTTACTAAGGGCTTCCTTTTAATCACGTTGGCTCAAGTTGCATAAACGGCAAGTGAGCTTGAACTTTTCGGGAAAGGTGAAAATGCGCTGCTGCAAAGAAAATGAATGTACTTCATTTAGAAAACAAGAAAACAGTGCTTATTAGCAGAAGTGCAAAAAAAGTATCCTTATTTTAATTTTCATTAGTATTAAAATGCGATCAATCAAGCCCTGCCGTCAGCTATGTAAAGTTCTTATGACTGCTTTGGCAACAATGGCAAACGTATTTTGAACCATTCCTCTTGTTTTGTCACTATCCCAGCTATGTTTGCTCTGCAACTCTCCTGCAAACACACAGTGCCCCACTGTAGCACATCAGCATAAATCATGGGAAACACAACTCTTATAAAAGCATTTTTTTTATAATAACCATAACATTCAGAGTAAGATGACAAGCTACCACATTTCTAGTATTGGTAGACCCTGCAGTAAAACGCTCAGCTCATCGGCTAGTCCTTAACGGCTTGTGGCTGTTGTTTGGTGTTGAGATCGTATTCAGTGAAACCTGGATAATAAAGCACATTTTGTACGCTCAAACGCTAAGGCCCCGATACTCACCTGAACACTTACCTGAAATGGGATTCAGGACACTTTATGTATGCATGTATGCACATACACTGAACACACACTTCATCTGTCAATGCACGCACTGCACAAACAGGTTGGTAGTATCTGGGTTAATGAGTATTTGTTTTTTGGCAACACCCAAGGATGTTTCATGTATACAGCCTACCTACGCCTATTATGGTTTCTCTTAGTAAGGCTTACAGTAAGCCAAGCAGATAAGCCCTGTGTTAGCCATATTTATTTGTATCCCTGTTAGCTGCTGCCAAGGTAACGGCTGGCATGGCTGGGTTTGGTAGAAATAACAAAACTGCAGACAGTACAGATGAACAACCCACACACAGGATAAAATGACCCAAAAGAGAGATCTGTGTGTTTATACAGTTGTGGGCCATGGTAGGGGATGCCCTCTGGTTTATCAGCTATAGTCAAAGCCATAATAGCATTGCTGAAGGCAGTGTTTCCTTCCTGGATTCTCAAATACTGCAAATGTATGTCTAGCAGTACTGAATGGTGGTTAAGTCATCCGTATCAGCTTAATTTCTGGAAATGTGGCATAACAGTATCAACTACCAGTCATTCTTTTGTTTGTTTTTAACATTCACCCACCTAGAATTTGGATCTACTTACAGTTCACTTGCACTTGGCAGTCAGCTGTGATAAAACCAGCTTCCCTGACAGCATGTCACAGCTGTTAGCAGGATATAGACAGTTGTTACAGCGAGGACTTGTATGTGGAGCTGAGTATTTAGATACTCGTACTGGTTAATCAGTTTTGAGTTTGTCTTTGAATTGTGGAAATGTAAACAGCAGTGGTCACACTGCAGTAAACCTCATTTTTATCAACTTTGAATTAAGATGAAAGTAAATGATTTTGGTTGCAACTTACTCTTTTAATTTTTGATGAATTTGCAGTGCTTTTCTTAATTCACTGCTGAGACAATGAAATGTTAAGAAATGTACTTTTGGCCGACTATAAGGGCATTCATTTGTGTTTTTGTTTTTTGTTTTTAATAAAAACCAAAAGTTCTAAACCCCAACTATGTTTTCCAAGTTTTACATTGCCATTTTTACTTGGTGCATGTGTGCATTAGCATTTTGATCAAAATGCTGAGCCAAAGTGTCTCTTTGCTCATCTCATTATCACATTGTCAGATTATTATCTTCTCTGTTGTCATAAAGGGAGAACGTATTGGGAAAGCAAAGCTCCTGATACTGGTTGATCTACATTCCCACCCTCAACTATGGTGTTGAGTTGTAGGTAGCTCATTATGTGGGAGTAATTTGAAGTATAGCCTCTACTGATCTGCACTGAAGGGATGCAGTGAAATCTCATATCCCGATTTTAAACATTTATCGTTCCGACAGCGATATATATCACAAACATTTTACATTCTCAGTAAATTCTGTGAATCTCAGGCAACTTGACTTGCGTGAAGTGTTTTCAGCTGGTCGTCGTGTACCTGGAGTAACGTGTTTTGACCGTTGCGTGAAACTATACACTTTTAGACACAAGTTGTAATGGCTGCCATTTTCTTTATTTGTATTTATTACATGGCGTGCTGCGGGGAAAAGCCTAAGGTTTATTTGTTTCTAGCACCTGACGGCTCTCTTTTGCTTCTCATCCGTAAACTCTCCCCATACTCTCACGTGATTCTTGCGTAGGTGGCAGAAGAGGTTTGTCGTGTTTGAGTCTGAGGTGGGGACCGGTTTCCTGCATAATTTGCATAGTACAGTTTTCTGGTCCGTGTCAGACTTTTCATAACCAACCATGTCCATGCTAGCCCCTCGTTTAGAAATAAGGTCCTCGATTTTCTTTGACTGGTCCTTCTGTTTGTCATCATTTCAGTTTATTTTGAAAAATCTCAACAGGATCTTCAGCTTTATTTTGAAAGGTTTATGTGGAAAATAAACAAGCGGACGGCAGAGCCACATGCTGGGTTTACCGTCGCTGTTTCTAACGACAGCACGTAAAAACAGTCGCTTGTCCATCTGATATCACTCCTTATTTGCTTGGACTAGTTCCTCACACTCTGGACTCTTGACTCAGTTCTGCCATGGTTTCCCCGCTGCTCTGTACAGCCAGCAACCCTCCCAGTTTTCCATTTGATCACAGTCTGAGCTGCCACAGTTTGATATTCCATCCATGACTATAGTCTGCCGACCGCTGCGTTGATGATAACTGGTGGCTAATGTAGCCAATGGGTCATTGGTAACTATTAGCAATTACCCTGCTAACTATGTGTGTTGGCCAGGTTAACATTTATAAACTGTTTATTACTTCAATGTTGTTGAAATAAGAACTTTACTGATCTCTTAAAATTTCTCTTAAAGTAGTGTTCATTGTGATGAACATTGAGTGTTTTGGTTGTTGGTGAGAGGAAGGTCTGCCATGGTACAGTGTAGTGGTGCAACGGATCACGGTTGATCCGTAATCCGAACCGATCCCACTCCACGGTTCGGCACGCACGTGATTCGAAGATTCAAAAAAGAAGGAAAAAAAGTGTGTGTATGGTGCGCGTGGTAGGTCTGTCAAGCGATAGTTATGGTCAGCGCTAGCGATCCAAGTGGAGGAGCAGAGGAGTTTGCGGTATTTAAGCAGCCCTTTGCTGCCCAGTCCGACCGGGCTAAAGCTATTACAAAAGCTACTGGGGTGTTTAGCTGCAGACGGGAGGCCGTATTTCCTTGTGCAAAACAAGGGATTTAAACTGTGATGAACGTGCTTGAGCCACGCTATGGTATCCTGTTGCGCGTCCACTTCAGTGACAAGATCGTTCCAAGCATATATGAGCAGGAAAAGTTATGGCTGAACTGTCCCAGGCATCTTTTGTTGCCCAACTACAAACGGGTGGACCTCCAGGTCAGCGGAAAGCTGCGTGACCGCTCATTATATCACAGCGGAGTGGTAGATACAAAGCCCTGTACTGCCCTATATTGCACCTTAATTTGTTTTTATATAATTGGGTGGAATGAGTCTTGAGTTGAATGTTTTTAATAGGCAAAACATACTTAAGTTGTCTGTCTTTTTTTTTTCTTTTTTGCTGATCCGAAAATTGATCCGATCCATGACTTAAAACCGTGATCCGGTCCGAACCATTAGATTTTTGATTCGTTGCACCACTAGTACCGTGTAAAATTATGTGCCACCTGGCAAAGAGAGCACTGTTTGTATCACTATTGTTGAACATTTTAGTATTAATATCTTAGGGTTTTTCTTTCTGGCAACTCTACCCAGGACACACTGGAGAGATTGTGTCTTTGTGAAAACTGCAGTCCAGTAGATGAGGTTAAATCCATACTTGAAAGCTATTTAAACCATTGATCACATTCTTTAATCAAATTGTATTTCAAATTTTGCTTGAATCTGTCGTACTTTGCGTTAGGGCAGGGCCATATTATATAGTTCACGGTAATACCGGTATAATGTTAGGCAATGATAAGAAAATGAAATATCGCGATAGAATGTGGGTAAAACGCGCATGCGCAGTGCCTTATCGCAAATTTTCAAATGTATATCGTGATAAATATTTTTGGCCATATTGCGCTGCCCTACTTTGCATACATAATGTCCGATTTGTTTGCTGAGTGTTGTCAACATTATCAGTGCTTGTGCCAGCAGGTTAACGTCCACACACCTGTGCAGAAAGTGGTTGCACATTGCTCCGGTCAAATGGCTATGCTCCAGTTTACTTGGACACAACAAAATACAGGAGAGAACTGCAGATTTCCATCGCTGTCACTGGACGATCTTATTTAGATCTTGCCATCATAGAAGTAAGGAAGAGTGCTCCCATCTGCTGGGAGAACACTGCTAAGATTTGGCTGTGTAATATCATAGACCCAACAGTTACCTGGCCCTCTGCTTAGTAAAATTTGAATAATTACTTTAACAAGCATTTCTAGGCTGGACCTTTTGGTAAGCAGCGTCTGTAGTCTGTCACAGACGACCATAATAGACCCAATGATCCATGTGTTCTGTTGTAAAAGGATTTATTAGTCCACTTTATGTCATGAGTGCTGCTATGCCTGTACTTCATCAGCCATCCTGCTTAGCTTTTTTCCCCCAGATGTGTACATATGCAGTCCTAAGCTCTTGTACCTGGTAGAAGGAAGCTTGAGTTTCACAGTGTAGTTCAAAGACACAACAGGTAGGTGTTAGTAGTTCTGCACTGTTTGTCTGGCAGCTTTGTTAGTTTAGCAAACTGATGTTGGCACACCCAGAGTTTCGGCAGTTATGTGGCATTCAGGCCTGTGAAAGACCGCCCAGTCCTTCTGGCCCCGCCTACCTGCCTTATAGAACCATTAAATTATGTCAGACACATAGCAATCAAAATATTGATCATTTTCAATAGAGCACATCATTGTTGGGCACGGTTATGAATGGTTTGTATTTCATGAGCAGCTGTGGCACTTACACAAAGAACTAGTTTCAGTTTGCTGACGTTCTTGAGAAATCACTAGAATTAAGTAAATATCTGTAGGTAGCACTTTCTACATAACTACCTCCTTGTTCCTTTTGGTATTTATGCACACATGTAATGCTTGTGCAGCTACTTAAAAAGACAAGCTTTTTTTGCATGTTTACACAGCAACAAATTTGCTGTAGACAAGTTCCTGACAAAGTCTTGGCCCAGGAAGAAGGAAGTGAAGTTGAAGACGAATCACAATTACTTGAGTGATTGTGAACTACGAAACCTCTGTCTAGTGAGAAATGCTGCTCTTCCAGTACAACAAGTGTTTTGATTAAATGGGAACCAAAATAGGCAGAATGATTAAATTGACATGCAAGTCCTTTAGAAGGAAAAGTATGCCAGGAATTTTCTCAAAACTGGAATAGAGATCCTGAGCTTGCTGCCCCTCTCCTTTTCTGTCTCTTTCTCATTCTTTCTCTCAGCGAAGATCTTGATGTGCTTTTACAGTCCACTTGTTTTATGCAGACACATTTCAACCCTACAAACGGAGGACGGGAGACTTGGGTTCCCTTTCCCCTTACCCATTCCTTCCAGTCAGCCTCTTATTTGGAAGGCATGTGAAAAATGACGGTCACTGGAACAGTCTTTGAAGTACACATGTAGCTGTAAATGTATTAGCAGTTGGTTAGAGGAATGGCCTGGCAGGTGTCTGGTATGTGGTGCCCACAAGTCTGTCTGCATTTTTAACTAGGGCATGGTGGGTTTATTTATTTTTCCTATTTTTTTTTTTTTTTTTTTTTTAAAGTGTAAGGAAAATTTAAGGTTTTCTTCTTCTTTCCTGTGGTTAATGAGATGTGACACACCAGAGGCAGAACATATGCATGCTTACATTGCTTTTTGTTTTTATTGTTAGTGGAAGCAAACAACTGGTTTCTGAGTTCTAGATGTGCAAAACTCCAGGTGCACTGCTGTCACTCACTGTGCAATGCTGCTATCTAAAACTACAGAGCCACAGTATCGGTTTGATTTGGACTGGCGCTAAAATCAGCTCTGGACTGGACACGAGCAGCATCATCATGAACTTCAGATAATTCCTTATTTATTTTGTACTCATCCTTGATGCAGCGCCTCAGTTTATCCATTGTTTGAAATGAACCATTTTAGCTATGGCAACTCGGATACTGTAGTGACACCTTAAGTCAGCCGGCTAAAGTTGGGTAAATGGTATTTTATTGTGTAAATTCTGAATCAGCTCGTGTTTCAGTTAAACTTATACTTGTAGCAATGCATTCTCAAGATGTAAAAATGATTTGGTACATTTTATTTATTGCTGTCACAACTCAAGAATCAAATCAAATCACTTTTATTGTCACATCACATGTGCAGGTACATTGGTACAGCACATGTGAGTGAAATTCTTGTGTGCGAGCTTCACAAGCAACAGAGTTGTGCAATCAAGTTAATTAAGAAAGGATTAGCAGCCTTGTCTTCTGAGTATTTTATGTGCACCTGCAAGGGCAATGCACCTGTTCACTTTAGGATCTACTGTACTCTCCCTTTAACGGTCTACCTAACTGCATTCAATCAGAACAAGTTATAGGGAAACATCTGGATATTTCAGTTGGGAAGTTATATTGGTCAATATTAGCCATTTGTCACTCTTTTAGTATTGACATTTATGACTGTAGGGCTGCAACTAAAGATTATTTCGATCGTTTCAGTAACATTTATCTGTTTCCTGTGGGCAAACCTCCTGTTTTAGGCTCAATTCTGCCCACCTGTGAATATTGCCCTGTTTTCTCGTCCCACAGCAAATTACAGTAATTACCCAGGAAGTGTGTGAATTTGAAAATATCAAATGTATTTTTAACATTGCTCAATAGGACCGTCAGAATAAAAAATGTAATGTATAAAAATATTAAGTAATATTGGGTAAGTGCTAGAATTGTTTTAAATGAGAAAATAATGTGCAAATAGGAAACTAAAAATGGCTTCTGTCCATAAGTTCAACTAAAGCTGAATTTTACCGTAGAAACACAAACATTACTATACTAACATAAACAAGATATCAATGCGACGCACAAACTCCCTAAAAGTGACCCATTGAGAATTGATGTCACAACAATAAAATTCTGCGTAATCATAGTCAACGTCATCGACTGTGTCGAAGAATCGTTGCAGCCCTAAATGACTCATACATGGAGGTTTTTTTTTCTTTAATTATTATTATTTATTTATTTATTTTTTAGAGTAAAGATGGGATAAACGTCCCTCAGTATATGAGGGATGTTGAATAGTTTGTTCACCAGTGAGTGCTCTGTGCAGCCATGATGTAAGAAACTCTCCTAGTTTGTCCAGATTAAAGCTTGGTGTATGGTTGAAATGTTGTGGGTGTTTCAGTCTTCGGTCACGTTAAATGAAGTGTGTCATGTGCTGCCCAACTGAATTGTGTATCTGTTGCTCTGCTTTGCGCTGCCAAGTTCAACTTTGCAAGCACCGATGCACGAGTCAGCCAGTCGAATTTTGTTTTATTCATATTGCTCCAGCATGGCTGCTACCACATTATAAAAAATATCCTGGGAACAGTGTTGGTGTCTGTGCAGTTTAATCTCAAACTGAAGATGATCACTGAGTAATCTGTTTACAGTGTACAGGCATTAAGCTGGCTAATGCTAACTGTTAGTTGTGTTAAATGTAATGAATGAATGTTGTCAGTGTGATGATCGCACCAACAGTGATCCCCGACCACTGTCTAGCATTGAAGCAATATCTGTGTGAATCTTGCCTAAGAGGTATGGGGTAACAAAATATAAATTCTCAAGTAAATATGAGTACTTTTTGCTCTTGTATTTTAATGAATGGTGACCTTAACTAGACTGCCTTTTGACTCTACAGGAGGAAAAAGCCAAAACATGGCTGCACTGGTCATCAGGTTAGGTTCTTAAATTCCTTCAAGGTGAATACGGCCACTTGACAGTTACTCATTCAGTTCCTGTACAGTAACTACAGCCTCCAGCGTTTTAGTCTTTCCCAGCACTGAGCTTAAGTGGATATAGCTTCCTTTTTGATGTGCTCAGAGAAATTTTAAGGAATCATTTACTCTGCATGCACTTGGCACATCTTGTCTTTTTGACTAAATGCAAAGCTGTTAGTTAATGCAAGGTAAAGCCTTGCATTCAACTAAATAAGATGGATCAGTAGCTACTCCACCCCCCACCTCTCTCATGTTCCTTGTGAGTTAATGGTTATTTGGCTAAATGACTAATACCTTGGTTAGAGCATGTTGTTGGCAGAGTGAGATGGTTCTGCTTCAGTTAACGATCAAAAGTGAGTTACTGGGCTTTTCCACTCTGGTTTTGCTGTGTTGGGGGTTTCAAAATTGTTAAAGGTCACCAGTGCATTCATTTTTGCATACAAAACCTTTACTTTTGGACCTTATTAGAATATAGCAAGTCAAATTTTGCAGAAAGCAACAAAGGGCAACTTGCAAATACACAATCTTATAGTCTCTACACAGTTTTCCTGCTGAAGTCTACTTATCTGTTTAATAACTCAAATTCTAAGGATGCACTGCCTGTAAAAGGACAGATGTGGATCAAGTGTTTTTGTATTTTGTTTCACATTTTGTCATTTAAAAAAAACAACAACGAAGTCTTCATGAAAAAGTGGATGGGTAGGTCTTTCATAGGGCTGGGCCATATTATACCGTTCGCGGTAATACCGGTATAATGTTGGGCAACGATAAGAAAATGAAATATAGCGATAGAATATGGGTAAAACGCGCATGCGCAGTGCCTTTGTTTTCATACGCACATGGCAGAAAAAGCATGGCAGAGAATGTCAGCAAGGAATTTTCATTGTTACATTTTTATATAACTTTAATACACATAAAAAAACAGCTGCTTGTTTAAGTGAAAATACATTGATTTTTTTGTTTTTTTGCACTAATAAAGTTGTGGAATTATATCGTTATCGCAAATTTTCAAATGTATATCGTGATAAATATTTTTGGTCATCGCCCTGCTTTAGTCTTTCATGTCTTTATCACGTTATCTTTGGGCATTTGGCCAGTGTTAAATTGACAGATCGGTCACAGCCTTCAGTGAAATGGGTACAACCAAATTCTTTGGCCAGTTCAGTGTAATTATAATACAAAATTAAAATATTACAGCTCTACTCTGCCATTTCTATAGTATAGACTTTCAATAATTTGAACCCCACAAATTTAAAAAAAGAAAAAAAAAAGAGAGAGATAGAAACAAACAAACTTGACATTCAGCAAGCTGTGGGCTGCTTATGGCGAAATGGGGGGAAATGGATGAAGAAAAAATAAGTTAAAAACACTAGAAGTGAAGTAGTGTCTCAATGAAGTGAGGCTCGTCTGAATCCAATGTGACTTGACCTCAAATCGATGCGGTAGTTAAGTGTTACACTGTCTCTATACACTCTGTGTAGATGGGAAAGTGCCGTCTGAGAGAAATGTATATGGACAGAATTGGTAACGAGGGTGAGCTACGTTAATCCGCTACTTAAGTCTGACATTTTGACTGTGCTTGCTGGCAGAATTCCTTTTCTTTTCTACACTGTCCTCGTGTTTTGAGCCTTGGGCTGTGTGCATTGGTGTGTTATGTTCAGTAAGGCTACTCAACATTTTGGTCATTTTGTCACTGATCTCAGTCGCGCCCGTAACGTGCTGGTGCGTATGGTGCAGTAGCCCAGACATTAGCACGTGCCCTGCTAGCTCTCCCTCATATACTCTGTGCGAGAACCTAACCCAACGTGGCTCCAGCTATAATCCAACCGCACGATTGGTTTGGCACAACGCTACTATTCTTTTGGTTTTTATGGTGTCTGTTAAAATATGGATGGTGTGAGTTCTATTGACTCACACCGTCTCATTTCTAATGAAGTTATTTTGCACCAATTATCTTTTTCATTTCGTTGCCAAGCCCTAGCTGTAAGATTAGAAAAAATGTTTTAAAGTTGCATGTTTGACTGGGCTCTCTGAATACACACTGAAGCCTATCAGCTGCTGTTTTCAGCCGTGTATTTAGAGGTCCAGTGTAGGAGTTGCCATGGGAACTAGCATTACCCCTCAGGAGTAGCTCCAGTGAGTGTACAGTTGCTTGTCCGTGAGAAACGCTTCGGCTGGGTTTTCCAGTTAAGCGGGAGAACAGTAGGAACTGTTGAATTAAGCTGATCATGCCTGCAAGACATGCTTTTCTCCTCTGGCTGTTTGGGAAAGGCAAATACGCTGGAACACACACACACACCAAATTCATAGGATAGCTGCACCTTTTCTCAGCTGTTGCTTTTAAACTTACCGTATTGCTGGTTAGAAGGAGGTAAGAAAGAAAATGTGTACAGTACTGTCCCTCACAACCCACCAACACACTTCCCTTCTGTTCAACTCTTCAGTCAATAGGAGAGTGAACTCTCCAGGGCTGTCTTAACAATTGCTATTTATGTCCCTCTCTCAAAGACTTACTCTGTCTGAAGGGGAAACTCCAATGTTGCCTGACCTGTTTTCTGCAGTGAAAGATCCTCTCTGGTTAGAAGGCAGGCAGTGCTCAGGGCACTCCTTCGCTGTACGCGCGACTGTGCTCGTCATTCAGCGAGAGCAAAACTTGTCTCTCGGCATCCTTGGAAGGCATTTCAGCTACTATGTCTTGGGAATACGAGCTGTGTTTCAAAACGCAAAGTGCTTTCCATTATCTAATCAGCAACTACAGTTATGATTCAACATTGTAGCTGTAAATATCAATGTAGGCCTTTACACATAGCCTGCCTTCAGCCACTTGTGCTGAATGGTAGTGTAATTGTTAAGTTCTACTTTGACCCCATATTGAAATATTTTAACAGCTATCAAACTTTCTATTTGATCTTGTCATTTATGGCTTTAAGTTGAATGTTTTATTAAACTAACAATATTCCGGTACCGTGAAAATAAAGGTCACCTTACAGCCTGCTCTCTTGAGTTGTAGCTTTCCTTTACAGAAATCTGTAAATTAACTATAATGACGTAAGCTCAGAAATGTACAATTTATCTTATAGCTGAAGCCCTTTGGAATAGGAGGATAAAGACGGACCATGCAGTGTCACGATTTGTGCACATCGTAACTGTAACATCTGGTTAAGCAGACTTGTGGACAAACCTGTAATATTAAAATTCTATAAGCTAAAGACTTGGTTAACACATGCTATCAGTTGCAGCTTTAGTTGAGATAAAGCAAAAATGAGACTGAAAGGTAGAGACCTGATAGAGCGTGTGCAGCTAAAACTGCAGTGACTCAGACTTGAGTGCTGGGAGAAGTGAGATGGAGAGATGAGCGGTGGAGATCTCCATCAGGGTTGTAGAGGAAGAAAATAGATGGTGGAATGGGGGTGGAAGAGACGATTGCGCTGGAGAAAGCGCTGCATGGTAATACTGGAGGGTTAGTTTCGGTTAGGCTGCTAACTGCCTTGTCTTTTTAAATCGTACTCTTTGGGTTATGTCCGCAGCATACAAACCCTGATGCTTTCAGTCTGACTCCAAGCCCAGAGTGGTAGTTTGCTCACAGAATATGTCCATATAAAGATACAGAACCTGCTGTGGACGGTCTTGTGGGGAAGTTAAAGTGTGTGTGTGTGTGTGAGTGAGAGAGGGGGATCTGTGGGGTTATGTGTAGTTCCTTCTCTGCATGTGCAAGCAGGTTTTCTTGTCTGTGACTTGGTCTTTTTGTGTGTTTATGCACATGTGCATATGCATGATGAGTGATACAAAATTGGAGAAGTGAACTCGCTGTACCCAGCTCTTTGTTGAGCTGAGGTGAGCCATGCAGTCCTCGTGTGGTCAGTCGGGCCTTTTTGGGAACCACTGCCAAAACAACCATTGCACTGCATTGTTACATTGCACATTTCTGGACTGGAGGGAAGAAGACAATAGCTTGACCATAATTAACCCCAGAAACTTCTATGTAGTTTAAGCTTTGTTTTTTAGAGCTGGAGAGTTATTTACAGTGAGTTATATAATGCTCAAATATCTCACCAGAAATGCATACACCCTGAACTGGTGAAGCAGAGAAGGGCTTGACATTGAGGTCTGGATTATTGCCTGTGGACACGATGGTGCACATTTCTTCTTGACCTCATGCATCAATGCTAAGATGTAGGTGGACAGACGAGGCCAGCCTGTTGCAGAGACAGACCAATTTATTGCCACAGAAACGAGTTATATTAAAAAAGGCTACTTTTAAACTAGTTTCTGGAATGCTTGGTTGACCTGTTGAAAACTGATTTGTACCCACAAGTCTTTTATTTTACTTCTTGCTTAGTTTGCTCTCGGCAAAAATACATTTTCAGGCTACATTACTATAAAATGGCAAGTGCAGAAGTGTTACATGGATGGGTTACAAATCATGTGTTATGGTTGATATTTGTATTTATTTGAATGGTTGCTTCCTCTAGATTTCAATTTGTGTAAATTAACGACTATCTCATTTGAATCTGTCTTTTCTTTTTTTTCTTTGTTAAATGTTTGCAAGAAAATAATAATGCTGCTGTAACTTTTGTTCCTAGAGCACACACGGCACACTGAAAGATACCTTTTACACCAGTTTGTCCATTCATAACAGTTGCTTTCAGCAGTTTGCTTACTGCTCCCATCTATTTTCCAGGTACTGGAGAAAGTGGAAAGAGCACTTTCATCAAGCAGATGAGAATAATCCATGGCTCAGGCTATACAGATGAAGACAAGAAGGGCTTCACCAAACTGGTCTACCAGAACATCTTCACCTCGATGCAGGCCATGATCCGTGCAACTGAGAACCTTAAGATCCCCTTCAAGTATGAACAGAACAAGGTGTGTATTATTAGGAGGCAGAAATGTATTGTTATAGCATTTGGATGGCATCGGTGCATCAAGTACTTGTACTGGCTAATTTGCTGGGAACATGTGTGGGAAGATCTTAGTGTACATCAAATATTGTGTATAACAGTTAATGTACCCATTAGTTTGTGAACACCTTTTGACGTTAAAGCCTCTGTTAGCTTTATTCTTTATTTATATATATTTTTTGAAATGGCATTTTATAGTATGTCATACCATGTCATCAATAATGTTAGCTAGCTTCATTAGCAAGCTGCATCCATAAACTGTGTGGCTGCATCACGCAGACACCTGCTAAGAAGTAATGACTAAGAAAATACTAGGTTTTCACTCAGGAAAACTGCAGCAGAGACTTCTTGGGTGGGGTTTTACCACACAGCAAGCCATATTATTTGGAAATGGACTGGTATTTTATATAGCACTTTTGTAGTCTTACTGACCAGTCAAAGGGCTTTTACACTGCAAGCCACAGTTAGTCATACATTCCATCTCATATCCACGGCCAATTTAGAATAAACACTAAACCCAACATGCTCCGTCTAAGCTGCGCGCGTGCGCAATTGCGCACTGCTGGGACGGTCTCTGCGCACAACGTCTGTGTTGCGCACAAATAAATCTAACCTGAATTTAAATTAAAATAAATACATTAACAATTCTGTTTTGTAGTGTTAGTCAGTAAGTGGCTGGCTGCTCCAGTATGGGATTATAACGATGCCACCTTATCCCATAGTCCAGCCAATAATGCGATTCACATATACGGCTGATGTGGAGTGAAGCCACGTTAATGACAACGTGTACAACCACTGGAGATGTGAACAGGACAGACGGAACAATTGATGGAAAAAGTGTGGACCAGTTTTTAAATGTGTTGATAGGCCACGTAAAACCAGTTATAATTAAAAAAATATATGCAATGTTTTGGTTTTTTTTTTTCCTGATTACTATAGTTGTTCATATTTACTGCGGGAAGAAACGGTAAAAACTGTGTTTTCTAAGGAAAGTGCTGGAAAGCGCTCTCCACCTGTGAGTAAAAACAACATTTTAATAAACCATGTAACTTGGATGGATTCGATGCTGGCGTGACCACAGTGCACACGTCTGCTGTTGCTCACAGTGGTCTAAGGGACCGCTCAGGGAGTTTGTGTGTTCGCTCCGACACTTAAAAAATTACAGGGAACATTGCCAAGATGTCTTTGGACTGTGGGAAGAAGCCAGGGCATGCAGAGGAAAGCCATACAGGCGCAGTAAGAACATGCAAATGCCACACAGAAGGCCAGCGAGACCATTTAAATCGGGAACCTTTTTGCTGTAAAGCAACATTGCTAACAATCCAAGAGCTAATTCCATCCTGCATTTATTTGGCAAATAATGGCGTTGAAATTGCTCCAGAACACACAAACGCCACGAAGTGGCGAGGCCCAGTTAAGTGTCTCAGATCAGCCTAGTGGACGGATCAGCTACAGTTATCTGTGTCTGCTTAATAGGCCATGCTGTAAGCCTTTATAAAAACCCAGATGGGTTTAAAAAATTCAACCTCTGTATAGTGATGAGAGGAGGAATGGGCTGAAACCAAAACACTTTTTGTACCAGGCTCTAAACATGCTAATATCATTCTTAAAGTTGAGCATTTTACCATGGAAGCCTGTAGGGATGGACCTACTTATGGTGCCAGTCTTAGGTGGCCATTTAACGAACTTCAGGTTTTGGTGTTGTGTTGGCTTAAGAGTTTTCCAGTGGTGGAAAATAAATCCACAGTATTCTCCTGTCTGTTAACTCCACATGTGTTTAGGTACTTCAAATCATGAACTTTAATATGAAATAATTATTAGAAATGCTGTGAAGCATTGCTTAAACGTCTTTTTGTATGTTTTTGTTTTGTTCTTCCAGAACAATGCCCTGGTGGTGCGTGACGTGGACGTAGAGAAGGTTGCATCGTTCGAGCAGCCGTACATTAGCGCGATAAAGATGCTGTGGGCTGACCCTGGCATCCAGGAAGCGTATGATCGCAGGAGAGAGTACCAGCTCTCTGACTCGACCAAGTAGTACGTCTGACATTTCATAATTTACTGAATGACTATTTGCCTTATGTTTAAGCAGTGTGTAAGAATGCATGTTAGAATTTATATTTTTGTTTTCTAAAAATGACACAAAAGTATTGGGGGGGCAGACGGACGACATCCATTCGGTTGAAGCAAGAGAACAGAATTCAGCAGATGGCATGAGGAGCTCTTGGCAGGTTTATAAATGACGGTAGTAATATATATAGAGCCAATTCCAACCTGCATTAATCTATTTGAGCCAAATGTGGCTCCTTTGAACAGTTGAAGATTGGGATGAAACTGAAGCTTTGCATGATGCATTTATAGTGTAAGTGTTTTGTTAAGAAACAAACTTGTCATCCCCTTTCAGGGTTTCCATATTTTATGTTTCGGACTCATCTTAATATGGATTCTATTCATTTTTACACATGAATCAACACAAATGGGCAAAACAAAAGGTTTCTTTTACACTTAATAAAACCGAAATGTCAATTTGCATGAATACTTGGAGCATTTGCTATGGCAGGGGTCTACCTGTGGCTACTTCATTTCATTGGATAATTGTAAAATGCAAACTCCTAATTATAAATAGCCTCAAGTTTTAAAGAACTGTGTAGACCTGTAAGAAATGATTGTCAGTGTACAGTTCTGGACAATGAAAATCAAGAAAATTGTAAATGTCAAAGAGCAAAGTAACCTTTGGAAACCAGTCACTTAGTTGGGCCACTCGCTCAAGCTGAGGAGTCTGGGACAAAGAACTATCTTTACTAGCTTCTTTGTACATGTACAACCATCACTTTAGTGTTTTACCACGCAGGCCTTTATGGTACAACGGCCAGATCAAAGCTACTCATCTTTAGAAAGATGCTGGACTGTAGGAACTGAAACCTGTGGACACAAATGGGGTCATAAGGACGTGGGTTCAGACCTGAAGCTAAATGCTTAAAAGGATGAAAACATCTTCTAAATGCGCGCTAAGCTTGGACAATCTAAGTGAGAGATCTGTACTGGAACAAAGGGGAAATGTGTATATATATTTTTTTTAATTAAATGGCAAGGTTAAATTTACTGCATTTATATCGTGTTACATTCATGTGCACATCTACCCAGCACTTTAAGTGCTTTGGTGCGTGAATGTGCATAACAACGTATGCATTGGTCCCAGGTGGAGCTCAGCATGCTGGATGCTTCGCTCTGCACCTCAGAAAAACAAGAACAAAAGAATTATTGAATCCATTTTAAAATGAGTTGAGCAACTTGACAATGAAAGCACTGTTCATGTGCATGTTGTCTTTTACTTGACAGTTGTGTCTCTGTGCATACATGTGCATCTGTTATGTTCCCTCCCCCTTCGCAGCTACCTTAACTATTTAGAACGAATATCAACACCAGGGTATGTACCCACTCAGCAAGATGTGCTGCGGGTCCGAGTGCCCACCACCGGCATCATTGAGTACCCATTTAACCTGGAGAATATTATATTCAGGTACTGGTGTCTAGTGCTCCTGCTGGTGTTACTGGTTGGCTAGCAGCAGAAAAGTTGGTCAGCCAGTTGGAAACCGTCGATGCCGCTATCTCAATCTACACTGTGTTGCACAGCAAGGCTCAGCACATTCCTGATGGTACACTCTCAAAGACTAGTCTTGAGTTTAAGCCTTAAGCTACAAGACTTTACACACATTTGTTTTTAATTTAACTTTAGAGGATACTGCTTATCTTTTTAGAAACCTACAAGCCTTCACTTTGAGCTCTTTGACAGTGCGAAAAGTTAAAACTGAGAATTATGTCTTTTAGAGCTGCCATCACGGATATAGCTCAATTTCATTTGGAGGGGCGCTAGCGTGAAATGTCCCCCATCCACGCCTTCCCCTCGGAAATCTTTGGTTGCATCTGGACTGATGCACTTGCTTTTGGATGGAATATGCTTTATCTGCTGTATGCTTCACTTTCTTTCCTCCCTCTGTCTTTTGTTGTCCTTCTTGTCTCTAGCTATCTAAGTGATCTGGATCGTATTGCTGACCCGTCCTATCTACCAACCCAACAGGATGTGCTTAGGGTTCGAATCCCAACCACTGGGATCATAGAATACCCTTTCGACTTGCAAAGCATCATTTTCAGGTAGAAGACGACATCCATTATCTTGACACAGATTTTAAAGGCATTGGGTATACACAATTTGGGTTAAAGTGTTTTGTCTCTATTTGTAAGTTGGCGCTCAAAGTTGGATTATAACCATGATCTATCCTACGGTGCATTATCCTGATATCATTATCAATTAATAAGTCAACAGAAACTTGATCTGCTAGTATATCTACAGCTGATGATCTAAAGATTTAGTCGTTATGGTAAAGTTTATTTTGCAACATTTAATATTAAGTCAAAAATTGTACACTTTCTATCATATCATTAGCAATCCCAGTCTACTTTCATACTATCCATGTGTGGAAATGTGTGATCAGAACCAACTGGACCACCTGCAGCTGACTGATCTGCTTCAGGGTGCAGTTTCTGGTGCATGTCAAGGATAATCGCAGATAATTTGAGCTTCATCTAAACAGCTTTCTCTCCATGACCTCTCGCTCATTGTAAATGTGAAAGTATTCAGTGCGGGATTTCCATCTGCAGTCTAAAGTAAAGGATCACAAGAAGATGTCATGGAACGGGACTGATTCTAAATCGTTGTTTCTATCACTTGCTGTATGTGCTCCATCGTTTCATTACTTCCTTGAGAAATCCTCATGCACTGAAAGACCAGTGCTGAAGATCCTCTTTCAGTTAACAGTCACATTCTCTAACCTCCATGACAAGCATTTTACATTTACTGCAGCTTCTTTACAGTAAAAGGCACGCAATCTCAAATCGAATATTTTAAACACAAAGAAACAACAATAAAAAGTTGTTTGTATGCAGTTTAAAATTGTGATTTCTGGATTGTATGCATACAATAACTTTGCATACGTTATTAATGCTTTTTATTTAAATAAGACTTCAGAGTGGAGATGGAAAGGAAATGGGAGACGGGCATGTAGCAAACTGGCTGGCTGGTAGTGGGACTGGGTACTTGGTTGTTGAGAGCATTTAAGCCTAACTAAATGAAGTATAATTTGTAATAAAAATGGCTCGAGATAAATGAGTCACAGGGGAAAAAAATGCTGACAAATGACATTTCTCTAGCTGTTTTTTTTTTTAAACGTCTCAGGCTCCAAGGCTGTATTTTTACATCTTAGTCCTCTTCTGTTTCTCTGTAGTCCTGACGTGGAACCTGGAAAACAGGACATAAAAACTAAATGTCTTAGGACCTGCCACCAATACGTACAAGCGCTTCCCTTCCTCCTCCTGTTAAAAAAGGATGAGCAGATTGATGGACCCAGGAAACGCAAGTGATTACAGAAGAGTGCAAATCGATAGGAAGCCATCATGTCAGCCCCCTCCTACGCTTGGCAAGGCTAGAAATAACTCTGCTTGCAATGAGGCTGTGTTGAAGAGGTTCCCAGCAGCCCTATTGCAGATAGCCAATAGGCTCTACTCTGCTTGGCTGTGCTGATGATGGTGAATCACTGCATGTTCTCAGTGACATCAGGTTTTTTGCTGAGATTGAAGAAGCATATTAAAAAAATATATATATATATATATATATATTTTAATTTTAATGGAAGAATAATGCAATAACAAATTGCTAATTTGGTGATTTCTGCAGTGGAGCATGCAGCGCACTTGATGCAAGACAAGTTCCTCAGCTCAGTTTGTTGTAAATGTGATTATATTCTTCACACCTGTGTGTGGAGGTCTGCTTTTGTCCAAGTGATGAATTCTCTCATCAGTGGGTGAATAGGAGGCTCACTGAAGACGCAGCGTGCCCCTCAACGTTACACAACAATGCAACAGTTATGTCACCAGGTGGACTCTAAGCTGACTTGCTGTTTGGGAGGACTAACTACTCATCCATAGTGCTCACATGTGCATCTGTAAGCAATAATCGCACGTAGGACTCCAAGGATACTTGCAGCTGACAGGGGTGCTGCTGCAACAAGGAGTGCTTTCATGATGGACCTCTCCATGAGGCCCGTTTCTTTTCTTTTTTTTCATCATAATTGGCTTTTGAAGTAATATCCAGCATAGGAGAGCTTATGGAACTAAGTAGGTCACTCATCCTTGCTAGAGGAAAACAAAGGAGGTCATTTAATATAAAGGAGTTTTATTTTAGGCTTGCTTTTGGAGGGCCCCATTTATCAATGCCGTCATTTCTTCTGGCAGACTTGCTCAGTTCACCTTTGTCTCATCAAACTTTCACTGTGTCATATGTTATTTAAATGGAGCTGAGACTTAACTTTCTGGCCCACTTTCATTCTTACAGTGCCGGTCAAAAGTTTGGACACACAAGAATGGGTGGGTGTGTCCAAACTTTTGACCGGCACTGTATCGAGCACCAAAGGTTCTTCGGTGTTTCTACATTTTCATTTTCTTGATTATTATTTTTTTATTTATTTATTTTTTGGACGAGCCCAGAGCCAAACAGAAGTGCTTTTTAATCCATGATCCAGATCTCCTGACCTTAGATTTAAAGCCAACACGATGAGCCTTAAAGAAATTTCCTCCATCTTCTTACTTTTTCCCCTTCCTGATTATTTAAAATAATTATTTCCTAATTCTGCATTCTTGTTCCTCCCCACTCTCTGTGCTCCTCTTATATGCCTTCACATTTAGCACCTTATTGGCAGCACAACTTTAGTTATACTGCATGGATTCTATTGCATTGCGCTTTTCAGAGGAAGATGGTGTTGTTTGTATGTGTGCATAAACTTCCCTATGCTTCTTTTGGTTCACCTTGGAACATTTCCCCTGTCATTAGACAGTGCAAATTCATTTCTTTTTATATTGGGTTGCTTGGCTTGAAATGCATTACTACAATTTTTATTTTGAAATAGGCTTCCGTTGTAACCACCTGACCACAGCGTCCTTGAAATCTATTGACTGGCCACTGAAAATGACAAATTAAGAATCCTCTTTGCACAGATCCATTTTCTGAAATGTATTTCTGTCCTGACGTGCTTCAGATCCGTGTCTTGTTCCTGGCTGAATCACTTCAGGATTGAATATTAATATTTAATTTATTTGTAACGCATGTGCTGAACACGTTTTCAGGGCATGCGTACCCCTGGCGTTCTGTGGTTCAGGTCTTATTTGATTAAAGTAGCTCAAAGATTTAACGAATGTTAAAGTGGATGCTGAGTATAATATTTAGTGAGTTAGAAAACTTTACCCAGTAAAGACTCGCAGCTAATTAAAGTTTTTCTTTCCCCTCTGCCCTTCATCCCATCATGTTCCAATCAGGATGGTGGATGTTGGGGGTCAGAGGTCAGAGAGGAGGAAGTGGATCCACTGCTTTGAGAACGTCACCTCCATCATGTTTTTGGTTGCTCTCAGCGAATATGACCAGGTCCTGGTGGAGTCGGACAATGAGGTGAGACAGAGACTTGTAATTTCACACAACAGTTTGATGCTGTGCTCTTAATAAACTTTAAAGTTCGTTTTGATATCAACATATTTCCAGAATTTTGCAATTGTGAGCAAGCTCGGGTTTGTGTACTTAAATTATTAGGGTGCTTGAATAGTAAGCAGAGCGTATAGTCTTACTTTAAAGTCCACTGAGGTGCCAGTGATGCGAATTTCATCATCAGAAGTTAGTGCGAGAGTTCATGTGGACATCACGTGCCTGTCCATTTTTGTCCCCGCACACACTCGTCCAGAGAAATTATTAGTTATTATTTAATTAAATAAACATGCTCCCTAGGCAGTGTGCCTCAAGCGCATACATAAGGCTGCTTTTATGCTTACCCCCGTCGAAAACACGGAGTTGCGCATGCTGAAAATTGCAATTTCTCTTTCTAACCTGCGGCGTTACGCTGCGGCCGCTGCCGCAGCTGGGTTGAAGCCACCATCCGCCATTCTAATGATATTGGTAGACAAGCTCAAAGTCACAGAGTAGACAGAGGGAGATGTTACAAAAATGAGACTTTGTGAGGTTCCAGTTTTGACTTCTTCCAATATCATGTGGCGGTTATTGTCCGAGTAGTGAAACCTGTTGTTCAGGAGAACATTGGAGCCACCTGTGGCTTAATAGCAGGCATAAATAGACCTGACTGTGTGATGTTGTGACTGTGCATGAAGTGACAAATACTGAGGGTATACTGGCACCTTAAGTATAACAAGAATGACTTTTTAGCCATCGGGTCTCCAGCTGTGCATGTCCACGATGGAGTGCAAGTGCATTTATTTAGATTTTTGCAGCTCACAGCTGTAGGTTTAACTTTTTTGTTTACTCCTGCTGCACTCATCAACTGCTTTCCAGTAAAACACCTCTGCAGCTGTACTATGCAGCGCCAGTTAGCTTGTTTTAACAGCAATAGTTGAGCAGTAACAATGCAAATGAACAATTATTCAATGACTCCTTTTGAATTGGAGAAAGTTTAGTAGGTAGTGGCTCCATCGTGTTGTGGTTAATACATTTACCTAATGTGCAAAGCTTCAGGAAGGGCATCTTTTGTTTAAAAGAAGAAAAACTATCAAATCAAACATCTTCTGTGGTGACACCATATGAACATGGGAGCAATCAAAGAAGCTTTCGAGAGAGCACTAAGCAGGTCATCAGACTAACGTCGTATGTCCGCATGAATGAGACACAATTTATCAAATCTCTCACAACAAACTGGACGCAGGTCTTCTGTTTATTTCAGGGATATTTTGCCCGTGTCGTCAGCTTTGGCTTCTGACTGTTCAGATAGAATTATCGCTAATAAAGCTAATGTGATCAGCCTCTGTGTGCCCTCTGCTCCTCTCTGACAACAAACCCTTTCTCTGACCTGGTCATATGATAAACCAAACCCAGCTGCCAGCTGTGACGCTGTACATCAGTACAGCAGCTGCTGCAAGTCAAGTATCGCAGGGTCCAGTCGTCTGGCTGCTCTGTTACCAGTTTAACTGCACACGCGTATGGTGCCAGCTCAGGCACCTCGCTGGACAGACGGATCTGGTTTAATTTTTACAGTCATTTTTCCCCCCTTTAATGTTCAGACTCTAAGAGGTAATAGCAAACACCAGACAATCATGATGCTATTGTTAAACTCGTTTAATGAAAGGTTACCAGCTAAGACAAAGCTTGGCAGACTTCAGTGTGCAGAGATTATCCTGCTGTGATGACAAGCTCAAGACTGAGACTTTGACCCTTGTGGACCAGTTCAAGCCTGACGGGAGTTTTCTTTGCCTTTGATTTCATCAAGTCTGTCCAGGATTGTCTCGTCTCGCCATGATGTAATGAATGACCCCGCATGAGTAACGCTGGCAAGGATTTTTAAATTTAAAGTTTTGTTGTTGTTTTTTTGTTTGTTTTTTTGTTTGTTTGTTTTTAATCTGAGAGAGCCAGACGATGTCTAATTTTTCGTGTGTGTGCTTCCACCAGTATTACCAATTTGAAAGGATCTTGAGAAAGTGTGGAGAACGTTATGCTGCCTGTAACATTGATCAGCATGGCTGGTTTAGTGGTGGGAGATGATCTGGGGAGGCACATCCATAGAGGGGTGTACACACCTCTGCAGTCTAGTCATCTGCACCCCGACTGCCATTAGGTATCAGCATGAAATCTTTGGACCTACTGTCAGATCCTATGCTGGTGAAGTGGCTCCTGGGTTCCTCCTGGTGCACGACAGTAGCTGGCCCTGTGTGGAGAGACTAAGCAGGCAGTTCCTGGAAGATGAAGGATTTGATACCGCTGGCCTGCCCCCACACTCGCCTGCTTTGAATCCCACAGAACTCCTCTGGGACATTGTGTTTCGATCCGTCTGACTCTGTCAAGTCGCCACGATGTTGTCAGGCATGCATACAAGAATGTGAGGGCCATACAAACTGCTGAGTACCGTTTTTGAGTTGATGCGTCAGGCTAGTGCATTTTACCAAAATTTCATTGCAGCATTTTTACTCCTTAGGCATGAAAGACTGATGTAGGGTATTGTTGTCACCTGGTTGGCTGGACAGCACGGACGCTGAATTTTGAGCACAAGAACTCAAACAAATTGATGTAGGATTTTCAAGTTGATACCATGAGTACATCTGCTAAACTCAAAGCAAGTTCAAATATTGGTGAAGGTCAGAGGTCACCGTAAATATTCTGTCTCTAGCTCTAAAGATGAGACCTGTTTTTCAATTGAAATAATAAGTGCATCTACTAAAAATCTCAGATTACAAAGCCACTGTTGCCAAAAGCACTTGCAAGTTACACTGTCATCGTTACTGACCTGTATTAGAAAGAAACAGAAATGCCATATAATTGCAGGTTTTGGATAAATGGTCTGCTTTACAGTTTGGTTGCTTTCAGTGTCGAGTGAAGCTGAAAGTGAAGCGTTCTGAACACATCGCTCTCTTTAACGTCCTTGTTTCGTTGTTAGAACCGCATGGAGGAGAGTAAAGCTCTGTTCAGGACCATCATCACATATCCCTGGTTCCAGAACTCCTCTGTGATCCTGTTCCTTAACAAGAAGGACCTGCTGGAAGAGAAGATCATGTATTCTCACCTGGTTGATTACTTCCCAGAGTTTGATGGTAAGGAGTTGACTTGTAAACAAGAGTGTTTCAAAGAGTGAAGGATGTGATGTGCACGCTTGAGGTTTTTTTTTACTTTATATAGGAACCTTGCTTTTGCAGTTGTTTTTTTTTGTTTGTTTTATTGTAGACTGACACCTTATGGCCATGATGCTGTACTACAATACAAACTAATATATTCCTGTAAAATGTCACATCGCTCTCTTATTGAGCAACCTGTCACCCAAGTGTCTTTTATTTTTGTTTTAGTGAATCCTTTCCTCCTCGCTCATTCATAGCGAATACATTTAACTACACCACTCTGTCCTCCTTCCAGGTCCTCAGCGGGACGCGCAGGCAGGTCGGGAGTTCATCTTGAAGATGTTTGTGGACTTGAACCCAGATAGTGACAAGATAATCTACTCCCATTTCACGTGCGCCACCGACACGGAGAACATCCGTTTCGTCTTTGCGGCCGTCAAAGACACCATCCTGCAGCTCAACCTCAAAGAATACAACCTGGTGTGAAGGAAAATTGGAAAGACAGATGGTTAGAGTGCAAGCAAGACACCCACAGCCCCCACACTCAATGCAGTGTCCACATCTGCATGAAATGCACTCGTAAAGAGATGAGCATTGCTTTGTGCTTTTACCAGACCAACACTATCCATATTCTGCCCTCTCTTCACTCAGACCCTTGGTTGCTGTTTTGCCCAGTTTTAAGGACTCTGTTTTTTTTTGGTTTTATTAACTGCTTGTCTTGCACAATCACACATGAAACACATTCAGATATAACACTCCCTCCATTTGTCACCTCTTGGGAGGTTGTTCTCTACTCCGGCGCTCCTCGTTCGGCTCTTGCCGTGGCTCACGTTTTTCTTTCTCTACACTACAGTCTCACTTGCGCTCGTGTGGGTAGAGGACCATCTCCCGGTAGACTAAGCTTTTACGGACAAAGGGCTCTCTCCCATAGTTATTTAACCCATGCATGCTATACACTACAGCCTGAGGGCTTGAGGCCAGGTGGCACACACTGGACTCTGCTCATCTGCAGAGGGTAACGAATTAATCAGACAGTGCTGGGGTGCAGAGAGGTACTTGGTTCTCCTGGGTCTTGAATTGTCCATGATGTGTTCTTTTAACTCTTTCTGGGGGGTTACGTGCCCTAAATGAGAGCATAGAAGCTCTGTTGAATGTAAATAAAGTTTTCATGCTGCTCACACAGAGTGAGGGCTACACAGAGATGACTACATGTTCTCTTTTGACTTTCAATATTTTCATCTATATTAACGTCATTAATTCTTCTGTTGTTCGCTAATTAAACCGATCGACGGCGACTACTCAAAGGAACCCTTTCAGGAGTGGTCAGGTTCTGTTTATTATTCAGTGCCCCTGATTTTATACTGAGACAACACTACCAGTATTTTACGTACTGTACACCAGCTCCCCTGTAATTCTCTATCACTTTGCTAAATTAAAACCACCTACATTTTTCTGTAAATACAGTAACATTGCCAGTATCGTTTTAATCCCTTAACTAGTTCAGATACTAAGAAACATATTTGGGAGCTGGTTTTTGCCAAAAACTAAGTGAAGGTTTTCTCCCGAGTTGGATCGTTCCAGATGTTTAACAGCGTAACACCTCACTTTGTGTGGCATTTCTTTATGTTGTCTCAATCACACGTGTAACAGTACTGTGATTTTTATTTGTGTGAGGATAACTTTCTTGTGCACAATGTGTGAATGATGGCATCAGATTAAACTGGTGCAGCAGTCATGTTTTGGATGAAATAAAGCTTTTGCGCTGCCAGTTTGCTTCAGTCACAACTTTGGTTATGATCATGCAAATGGCTTTTTCCTCTCCTGTAATCGCCTTCATTTTTACCATATTAATCAGCCAACATTTGATTAAACTGTCACAATCATAAATTTTTCTTTTTTTTTTTTTGTATGTCTAATTTATCAATTGGATCTATTTGTTATTGATATAGTAAATGAGACGTTGTCCCTAGTTTCAGCTCAAGTTTTGTTTTTTCAACATCAAAGTTGGGAGTAGATTTTATACTGCTGTAAAATATCAAACTATTTTATGGTCAAGTGTTCTGTTTCTAATGATACTTCATATATTTAGTTGTTGCAGTTCTGTTTTTGAAGTGCTTGACATAGGAAAAAGGAAAAAAAAAAGGTTTCTGTGTCAGGTTTGTGCTTTATGCAAATAGGAAAATGAAAAACAGACAAAAAATTACTTGGTGGTTAAATATTTACTGTTCAGAGATGCTTGTACTTTTTGTAATCTTTAAGGATATGCGTTTGCTCTTGGTACCAATCCCATATTGTGCGTCTTGCCCAATAGTAGTTTAAATATTCCATTAAGCCGAGAGTTGATATGTGGCTTTTTTGTTTTTGTCTTCACTATGTAATTCAGGTAATTTTTCATGACTTTCTCATCACAAGGGCTACTCTTAGCAGCTTTGGTAGAAATGAAAGGAATCTGAATGGTGTAGAGCAAAAGGCGCAATTAATTAGCCTCGGGAGGGTGCCTGAATCGGGAGCGTGTTGACATCCTTTTGAGAGCAGCAGTCCACAGAAGCCTGATAGACGGCTGGTGGCCGTTTAGGTACCCCCCGCCCTCCCCCTGTTTTTTTTTTGTTTTTGTTTTTGTTTTTTTTACCTTCAAGAGAATAACTAAAGGAAGTTGGGTTTCTTAAGTTGCAATAGGATGTTTTTAGTGTCTTTTCTATTCGACCTTATCACCCAGGTGATCCCATTATGAATTATGTGCTGAAATCAGCGATGCAAAGTTTTCCTCTGTGCTTTTACATATTTGCCTCTTCATTGGTAGTGTTTTCATGCTTGACTTTGACACTGGCTGCATGGGGACGGGAGGGGGAGAGAGAATGCTGGGATATTTTGACCTTAAGTGCACATTGAACGAGGCGGCAGGGTCAGATTAAACTTACCCTGCTGGACTGTAATCTTTACTTTGTTTTAGATGGTAAATGGTTAATCTTTGGTGCTTCACGAAACATTTCAAAGCCTTTATTTTTGACCCACTTGCCCATGTGATGCTGACTGACTGAAGCTGGCCTTTTGGATGCCACAGAAAGGCACGTTCAGGAAACGCTGTTCCCTTGAGCCGTGGCTTGCAACCTTGAGAAAATACTGTCCTGCAGACGGTAAAAACACAAAACAAAGGTTGCGTTCAGCCTCTGGTGTCAGCACGGTGGCGTCGGTTTCCACTCGCTGACGACGTGGATTTTTACGCTAACACAGAGTCCCATGGTTACACTACCAATGACCAGAGCCGTCAGAAAAGCCGGTTCGGTTATTTTTAATAATCCTTTTCTTTTATATCTACTTTGCTTCATTCTACACACAATGCATTTTAACAAAGACTCACATGACAATCCAGTACAAAATGGTGTGCCAAGCAAATTCTGTGTTAAGCAAAGGCTTCAAAAACCTGTTTAACTTGACCCAGGCCTGTGCAGTGAAAGTTATTGCAGCATTTAATTGAGTCTTACTTGTGGTTTTAGTTTGCAAATGAAGCTTGCATGTTGAGCCTCATTTCTTTCTTTCTTTTTTTTTCCTTTTTAAATTGTATTTATTGAAAAACTTGCCAAATGAAGGTACTGAAATGGCCATTGTGTTTTTGGTGGTTGAATATGCTGCGTGTTTACATCTGCCATTCTGCGCTCTCTCTTATCTCCTTTATTTGATTGGACTGTCTATTGTTTCCCTGGGTCAAAGGCACTGAAAATACACCGCTGCAATGGGCCTGCGTTCATGCAACTTGTCCATTCAAGCACGCTCGTTGGTACTCTGAGGTGTGTGTGTGTGTGTGTGTGTGTGTGTGTGAGAGAGAGAGAGAGAGAGAGAGAGAGAACACTTTGATGGGTGTTGCTTATGCTTGAGGTCCATTCTGGTTTCAGGGATGGATATAGTGATATTAAAAAGCTCTTTGCATCTTTTTTTTTTTCTCCCCTTTTGTAAGGTTGACACACCGTATTTAGGACCACTTGACATGATTTTTCTTTTCAGACAATTCAAATTTTGTGTAGTGGTGTACAAATTGAAAGTAATGTATTTTTTTTTTTTTTTGTTTTGTTTTGTTTTAAAGTATACCAAATGTAAATTCTGTACAATGAGTGTGCCAATCCCCTTTTCTTTGTAAAGCCAGACTCTTAACAAGTGCCAATGTTGTGGAAAAAATTCAGAGGACCTGTGGATTTCGTGGTCCAGTTTTTAAAGCAAACACTAAGTGTGTGATTAATTAACAAAAAGGACAGTTTTATTCTATATTTAAGATTAATGATGAACTGCTGTTTTTAAAAATAAGTGTCATTTTAACTGCATGCGTTTTGTCAGGTTGGGGGAGGGAGTGGGGGGTGAGATACTCTATTCATGCAACGCCCTCGAGAAAAGGGTCCTAATGGTTATTGATTTACAGTATTTTAGCCATATTTCTCTATTTGTATGTTTCATTTCAACCACTGTTGCCTGAACCTCATTCATACATGATGATTTTTACATAGCCTTCTCCTTTAAATGTTTTAAATTGGAATAAAATATGTTCCTATACTCTCTTCTTGCATCCCTGTACTTTTATTCTCAAGTTTTTTTTTTTTTGTTTTTTTTGTTTTTTTATATAAATAGTGACTTGAAGATTCCACCATTTAAGGTCATGTGTAATTTCTGAATGCATTTTATCCACATGGATTGGAAAATGATTTGTTGTATAAATACTGCTGCCCTTTGGAAAGCAGCGACCTCTCTCTGCAGTCTTAAGGTAGGATACTGTTTAGTGAAAATGGATATTAACAAACAAGTGCTCAAGTGACTGGGTAACAAATCATTTTGACTCTTGAAGGTAATCGCACACTACTTTTCACAAAACTATTTTGATAACGCAGCGCACATATTTATTTTTTACTTTTAGCACCTTTTAAATCTGAGATTAAGACGTCCTAAAATGGGTTTTGAAGTATGGAAATCCCAACTTGTGAAATGCATATAAATATATACATTCAGTATGTGGTTCAGCCTCATTTACCGTGAGTTACCCCAAATTGATGCAGTGGATATGATCAGCATGTGCCGCTGCGGAGGTGTTGCTGAACCAAAGTTAGATTTTTCTTATCCTCCTCTCTGTGGGGTTTGAGTCAGGTGTGTGAGCTGGCCAATCAAGTACAGTAACAAGATGGTCAGCAAACCATTTGGTGGTGGTTTTAGCACTGCGGGCAGGTGCTGTGTCCTGCAAAAAAGGAATTTAGCATCACCGTAAAGTGCTCTAAAATATTGTCATACGCTGTGTTGACTTTGGACTTGGTAAAATGCAGCAAGCGCCAACACAAGCAGATGGCATGACACCTCAAATCATCAGACTGGAAAACGTTCACTGGACTTCAGACACTTTGATTCTGAGCCTCGCCTTTATTTTCCAAGAGACAATGTGCTAACTGAACAGTTCTTGTTGTCTTTAGCCCAGGTGAGATGCTGTATAGACGCTGTCACTGGCTCAGGCGTGGTTTGATATTAGGAAAGTACATGAACGAGGTGCTTGATGCTTATTTTGTTTCTAAGGAGCCAGACTTTATTGTAATTTTTAAAGTGGTCTTGAACAGTTTCTACAGCTGATCTAAGAGTTTTTCAAATTTTTTCTTTAGGCATCAGATGCTTTTTCAGTCTTGTCCTTGACCATTTTCAGAGGAATATTATTTTTTGTTTTGTTATGCCACTTAACACTGACCTATGAATCATTCAAGCATACAAAAGGCCCCTAACTGAAGACACAGTTGTCTACACATAACAGACAACTTGGCAAATAATCAGTTTTAAAGTGTATCTTTGAGCACTTTGTTGCCACCAGTCTGACGCAAAAACAAATAAACTGTTTGAATTTTAAGATGACAGTTTGACAGCTATAAGTGTTTTGCCCTAAAAGGTGATTCAAAGAAAGCCAAAGAGGCTTCACACTGTTGAAGAACAAAGGTGGTCAAACTACAGACTGAATTTCAAGCATCCAGACTGTTTTTGCCTCACATACGGTATTTCCATGCATGTTTCCACTTCGGTGCAGTCATTTATTGAATTGTCCCATTTTTCCTAACAAAACGAAGCAACGAGGGGTGATTCAGAACTTTTGCATCTTACCGTAGAGTTAAGGAATTTTCATAACTTCACTCTTAAAAGTATAAAACACTCACTGTGGTTCTATTAAGTTCTATGCCCATAACTGTGAATTTAAAGGTAAATAACAGTCATTTGCTCCCAGTAGAGTAGAGAGTTCACATAAAAGATTTCTTCAGTTCAGCTCTCTACAACAGGGATGTCCATTTTACATCGTTTACTTTGATATTAAGTGGGCCGAACCAGTGAAACTTCTGTTTCTGTCAGTGCGAAGCAGTTTAACTACACATTTAATCCCTGAGATATCTTAATTTAAGAAAAAGAAGTGCAATTTAAGCACTTAAAATTCTCAGCTTTTCTAACTCTGTCAAGTATGACTGCTTGATGTATGAATTGTAAGTGTGGACCTACTTTTAAAAAAGTTTCTGTAGTAGTTAAAAAAAAGAAAAGAAATTTCAGTTACGTTATTGTCTGTGTACTTTGGTGTAGTGCGAGTGGACATAGGGCAGTTCTGTAAGTCTAAATTTGATTCCCTCATTCAAATGTTTCAAAGCCATTGATGGGCTGGATTAGTGGTTCTTGGACCGATTCTGATGTTTGTCTAACAACTAAAACCTATTTTTAAAATATATATTTTTAATGTATTAATATTATATTTTTTTAATGTAATAATTACTCGTTATTCTTGGCGATAAACTATGGCACACAAACCTCCAGTGGTGAGTGGGGAGAGCCTGTGTGTGCTGACCTGTCCGCATGAGGCGCTGCTTGCTCAGACTTGGGCCTGCTGCTGTAGATCCGCGGGGTGTAGAGCTGCTCTCCGCGCATCTATCCGTGGTGTTTCTGTGTGGGGCGTTCAGCCCAGCAGCGTCGCCTTTGCCTACCCACCAGCTTCGGGAAGGGGCTGACTTTCTGGCTCCGCTGCCGATCCTCCCGCACTCCCTCCGTTCAAGAGGGGATAAACACAGAGTTAAAGTCCAAGCCGGGCAGCGTTGCAGTTTCAGCGTTAGCGGCGATTTTAATTTATTTTTTATCCCCCCTCTCTCTCTCGCTCCCTCCACTCACGCGACTCAATTGTTGCCGTTGGACCAAACGGGATTGAACTTGAAACGAACCCGCAGACATTTTGTTATTTCTGAGATTTCTTCTTCACTTTTTTCATCCCTGTGGCGGCTGCGGGGAGCGAGCCGCGAGCTGTAAGGGGGCCAACGGCACGAGGCGAAACACGGTCGGCGTTCACCTTCCGCTCCGCTCGCGGGCTGCATCCAAACATTTAGTGCACGCACGGCGTTATTAATTTACCTGCGCTGAGCTCGCGACGCTGCCGCTCGTGCGCTAAAGCGGAAAGCTTACGACGGCGATGAATCATTTTGACTGACAGCTTTTGAAGAATTAGCTAGCTTTAGCCAGCACTGATGGTGCTTTCCTGCTCACGCTAAAGCAGTAAATACGGGGTCGGGACAACCCAGATAGGACACAGACTCTTTTGCCTCTCTAACGGCCGCAAAGTGCATCACTTATAATCGGCTTAATTTTATATTTATTTATTTTGTTTAAAAGAGGTGGTGGGGTGGGGGGAGTCCCCTAGCTACTGTTAGCTAGTCATCCTGCTAACGCTGGACAGCTCCTGTGTACGGCTGGGCTAGCTTTGGACAAAAGAAAGAGCAACGCAAGGGGAAATATAAACATCGTGTTTGGGAAGGAGAGCAACAAACAAGGAACTGACATGATGTTTCCACAATCAAGGCACTCAGTAAGTGGCTTTTCATTTCAGCACTGTTGTCTGCTACGTGTTTACGCATGCAGGTTGAGTCGGGGAGAGAGGAGATTACGCATGTGACTTGTTTCTTGGCTGCAATTAAACAGAGTTGCGTTTTTGTTTTGTTTTTTAGTAAGAAGAAGCAGTGTTTGTGGGGCAGTAGCACAGTGTTGGTTTCTAACTGGCACCGTTTAGTTCTGTAGAGGACGTGTGGACTCGACATGGCAGTATTTGTAATATTTGCATTGAAAAGCTGTTAAACTTTTTTTTTTCTCCCAGATGATTGCACTGAAAATCATCCAAATCAAACCTCAGTTGAATGCTGTCACGTTTCATAACCACACGCTGCTTTCACTCCCTTGTGCCGTTTAGTTTCATTCTCCAAAATGCCAAAAAGCAGGCATTTAGGCAAATTGAGCTGTGCACTGTTACATGCAGGTGGGTGATTTTTTTTTTCCTATTTTATTTATTTATTTATTTTTATGAGTGGAAAATGCACATCTCTGTTCTCCTAAATTCCAAGTTTCCATGGTAACAGATACTAGTCCAGGGCATGCATTCATCAGTGAGGAAGACTCTCAGCCCTTTGGTCAAACATTTATGTTTAGTGACTGGCAGAACTGTGTCACCTGTCACTGCATGGCTTTAGAGCCCTGATTCTATTAGCTAGAAAATTAAATTAAATAAGTATGTTTTTTCAATCTTTCTGGGCTTACATGTGACTTAAAATTACATTGGAAACCTTCTCCATTGTGTTATGAGAAACCTTTTGATGGCCTCCAGTTTTTGCCCTCTGCAAAGGTGAAAGTAACAGAGTGATAGATCCAGGTAAACACAACAAACCGCAAAAAGACTTTTGCTTTGCTGTTATGAATCATGCCCTCTGTTTTTCTCTGGCAACATTTTGTTGCCACCGCTAGTTCTCTTACTGTTGAAAGGGTAAGGGTTGTTTGCTGAAGCCGAAACCAGAATGTCTTCTGACACGAATGCTTTGCCCTTTGGCAGTCTGTGTGGCAGCCTGATTATGCTGCACTGTGCTGCTGCTGCCACTGATGTGAGTCTTCAGAAGTAGGATGGAAGGATTTGGGAACCTCTGGTTGCAGTCTGGCTTGTCAGATCGGTGAAACCCTTCATAAGCACAGAGTCCCAAGAAACCTCAGCTAAATTATGTTATTTTCAATGCCATCTGCAAATCCGAGAATACATAAGTCTCTGTTTATCCTTATGAATATCTCCTAAAGTAGAGAGTTTATCAGAGGTATGAAAGCAAGAGGAAAAAAATTTATTTGTCTACAACCATTTTATTAGCATAATAACCAAATCAGATACAATTACAGCCTCTTACATTTTGTTTGTCTTTGTGCTAATTAATATGCTTCAGTTACAAACAGACCTTTCACAGTTGTTGAGGTTTGTGTAGCTACAACGTGTAGTTACATATTTTGGAAAGTGCAGGTCCAGCATGGCGTATGGAGCTCTCTGAGGTCTACCCTGTAGATTAAACACAGTACTACAAATCAAACATTAGACAGGACACAAATCCGTTATTCTTTATGTGTATTTAAAACTGCTGAATTTCATGTGAGAGAAAGCAGATTTGAATTATTGCTTCACTAACAAACTGCAGTTCAAGGTGGCTCTCATGAGCTTGGGAGACCACTCCCCCTTTCCCTCGTAATCCATTCCCAAACCCTGCATTTATTGCAGATGTACTAAATTGAACCCTAATGCATAGAAAACACCTTGTTCTTAGTAGCAGAGCAATCCAGTTTAAACAGTTACGCAACTTTAGAGCCAGTGTAATCTACACCAATACTTGCATCAAACAGAAAACCGATAGCTGCCAAGAGGCTCGATGGATTCAAATGCAGTGTAGCGCTACTCCTGTTCTGACAAGATGTTTTGGACTTCCTCTTCATAACGTGCACTGTCAAGCGGCAAGAATGGGTTGACATTAAAGTTCTGCCTGCATATGAGGATTTCCTCGGGTCACAGGGTGGCAGCGTACTTGACTGCTTGCTTTAAATGTGTTCACTGAACTGATCATGGTGATTTCATCTTTATCCTCACCCCGCAGTTCTAAATTAAATTCATCGAGCAGGCCGGTCAGATCTGTCAGGAACGCTAAGTCCAAAAGCTACTGGCAGTCCTCTAGTTTTGCATGTTTTCAAGCTTCAGAAAACCAACTCTTTTAGGTTGTGTTCATACCTCTGAAAATTTCCTTAGTAAGAACAAATGGGCTTAGAATTTGACAACGTTTGCATACAAGTACTTTTGTGCCATCTGGTTACAATTTAGTTATTTCCTTACTGTGAAAAATTGCAAGTGTGTATGTGAGAGACACTGGGGAGTTTTTATTTGTCACTTTCACCATGAAGACAGTAACATGTTGAACTTGTTTACAGATAGAGATGAATACTTGAGTCTACCTTGATTAGAGGACAGAAGTGGATAGATATCAGGTACAGAAACAGGAAAAACTGTAAAGTCATAACATTTAGTAGCATTTAAAAAAAAATACTGAAAGTTAATGTTAAGTGTTTGTTCTGTGTAACAGTCAATTGAGTCTGTTAGGTTACCTAATTTTTGTAGTGGCTGTCTAAAAGAAAACAAGTACCACCTGTGCATAGTCCCAGCAGTGTTGCAACTTGAGTCTCCTGATAGAAAAGAACATTTAGTCATTATAGTTATTCATATAAACACTGGTGTACATTTTTGTGTAAGGTGTGTTGTGTAAACCACAACACTGTGGAGCTACTGCAATAACGCAGCTGCCAGCACCTTGTTTACTTAGTTGTTTACTTGCACTTACTGCAAGCATCAATAAAACATTGTTCGGTACTTCTTCTTTTTTTTTGCATTGTCATTTACGCAAATTTTATTGAAAAATTGTGATGTCATTTTGAGGCTATATCGCCCACTCCTAATTGTGCATGACTATCTCTGGAAGAGAAAGTTATTATTGTAGCTTTTGTCTTTGTCTTTGCCAGAGTGCTGGTTACCACAACACTGTGTATATCCTCCCAGATACTCCTAACATTTGAGTGAATAACAACCTCTGCATTTTGTTTGCTTCCAGTGGATCTCTGTGGATCCTAAAGAAAACCTTTTATCAGAGAGTACAGTAAAGGTACTTATGTCAGACAGTTGTTTTTATTGTATTATTAATATTAAAACCTGCACCTCACATTGGGTAATTACTGGGACGAGATGCCATCTTCGGTCTTCTCTCGTCTCTGGTTGAAGTTATAAACCAGTCACCTCCTGATGGAGTGAGTCCTCAGTCACCTTTTCCAAGGTGAGAGCAGCTGGGCCACTCCACTCCTGCCTGTCTACTTATCTAGGAGGTTATTTTTCTAATCCAATTGAGTGCTCTTACGCTTTATTGGAGTATTAAGACCAAACTCACAGGATTAGACGTGGGGTTTGGGAATTTAACGTCTTTTCACCGGAGCTGCAGCTGGTTCAGTCTTAACCGACTACAGTCGGTCACGCCTAACCTTTCACATACACACCGCCCTCCACTGTGATTTTTCACATAAATAAACTGTACAAACACACACATTCCCTGTTCAGATCCTCTCTTCAGTTGCTGCTGTTGTCATAAAGGTTCAGGGATGGGAAGTATATGTGACACCCATATAGATATGAGTGTCACCGATAAGGACCTGGCGGATGAGAGAAGTGGCACCGCGATATAGCAAACTGATGGGTCTCGCAAACAAATTTAGTTACATACACATTCAACAATCTTCTCATGTCAGATTTTCAGGGGAAGCTTTTATTGGTTGGGATGGTTATTAAAATATTTAGGTATTTTTTTAAAGCTGTTGACTTTACTGAGACACTTGAGGCACATTTCCTCAATGCAAAGTGTATCTAAAAGGCATATTTGCAGAGGCCGGTAGGCTTTTAGCTGTTTCATAATTGTACACAAGTGACAGATTTTCCCGTCTCCGTACTTTTTGCTGTTTGGATAGTTGCTTCTTTCCACGGATATCTGAACCCATGGACCATATCAGCTAAGTCCGATAACATTACAATTTTAGCAAACATTTAAGTGCAATTTATTTGCTTCATTGTATTTTCAGTCCACTCTACCTTTGTTGAGGCTACAGATTTAAATATACTGATTCTAATTTTTTTTATAGGTTTCATATACACTGAAGCAAACGCTATCATATTGTCTGACGCTGGGAATACAACGGGCAGCTGGGTCTTGGAAGCAGTTTTGTTCCATACTTGGCATGGCTTTAGATCAGACTGGGAGCATTTCAGAAGCAGTGTTCAGTCTGTATAAGGTCTTTTAATTTGAAAATTGATTAGATTCTCTTTGCTATTCCTGTGGCTTGATTTCCTGCCCTCCTCAAGTGTTCTGTGCAACTTGACTGCTTCGGTTAAAAGCAGCACAGAGTGGAGAACTGCTGCAGGAACGCTTCTGAAATATCTGCTGGAATTACAAGTTGTTTTAGGTGAGAATAAAAAATGTGACCTCAATGACAAAGAAGAGGCTATCTTCAGCTGCTCTGTTATTCACAAGGGGTCTTCACAGTAGGTAGCTCGGCATGTTTGATTTGGCAGAGTTTTTACGCTGGATGCCCTTCCTGATGCAACCCAATAAGGACTTGTGTCTCCTCCGGGATCCACTCGGGACACGATCAGTTGGCGAATATGTAAACACTGAACTCGACCTTGACCTTAAGCACAGTTTGGGTGAACACCCATTAGTTTATCAGTAATATTTTAGGAAAAATAGAGATTCTTGTGAATTTTGGTCAGTGCATCCCTTGCTGTGAGCTTATTGGTCATTTTACCGTTTAAGCTATTCATACATGATTTTTGTTAAGTGAGTAGGCCAGTTCATTGCATGCTGCTTGGTTATTACATTTGTTTGCTATACTATGAAGCACTTTGAAAACAGCCACAGCAGATAGAACATGCTGTTGAAAAAGTGAGTAATTACGTTGAAAATGATAAAAGTCCAAAAACAACAAAAGTAAGAACAACTATAATACAATAAAAACAAATAAGATCACTGTTTCTGTATAAATTGGCATTGCTAGTCAGATGACTGGTGAGCTAGTGTAACAGTAATCGAGCCAAGACTATAATAAATGCATTTATTACTGTCTAAATTCTGCCTATGGAGGAAAGGTTTCACCATTGCCAATTACCTTAAATGAAAGAAGCTAGATTTCACTAGTGCACCAATTTAACTGGCCATCTAAGCGATGATGCCACCAAATACTTACAAAAGCAGGAGATAGAGTTGACTATCATCAGCATACCAGTGAAAGGAGGTTCCAATTTTTTTGAACGGATCCCAGTGGAAGCCCTTAAATTGAGCCCTGTGGAACTCCGCATTGCAGGGATCAGAATCAGTGAGACAGAAAATAGTTGGAAAATAGTTGGAAAATAGAAAATAGTTGGAAAATAGACCTAAAGAAGTGCCACAAGATGCTGTAAACAACTTATTAGGATATCATAGTCGACTCTATCAAGCAGAAGAAGAATTACATAGTCACCAGAATCTGTACTAGGAAGGGTTTTAAATGTGGATTGAAAAAACTCCCAGATATCATGCTTTTCCAAAAAAGGTAAGTTGAAAATTGGTTGCTAGTAGAGCAGGGCAATATGACCAAAAATATTTATCACGATATACATTTGAAAATTTGCGATAACGATATAACTGACGATATAACTGACACTAGACAAAATACTTTGCAACTCCACAACTTTATTAGTGCAAAAAAAAAAAAAACTATGTATTTTCACTTAAACAAGCAGCTGTTTTTTTTGTTTTTTTTAAAATATGCATTAGTTATATAACAATTTAACAGTGCAAATGCAAATTCCTCGCTGACAGTTTAACCAAAAGGCATTTCCAGTGGAAACTGGCCGACATATCCTCAGCACAACCATGTAGAATATCCACAAAACTTAAAAAGAGGTTATACACACACAATACGGTAATATTATGTTGAAGCACAGTACGTATCACTCCGCGAGGCTCCTGCCTACGATAGCCGTAATGCTCCGACAATCCATCAAGCGGTGCGGCTTCGTAGCTTAGCAAAGTCGTACTAAAACATTTGACAGATTTTCGAGCGCCGTGTACCACATAAAATCGTTTTGAGGTCAGTAAACACAACCAGAATTCATACATAAGGCACACAGGATTATAAGGGGCTCTGTCGATTTTCAGAAAAATCAAAGGATTGATTTTAAGTGTGCTGTATTTTCCAAAAAACACGGTAATAACGATGGCCCACTAGCATGCGCTACCAAAAATAGTGCTTTGTTGTGTATCTGACGGACGAAAGCCAAACCAGTTCAAACCCACTGAAGTTGCAGCATTTTTGCAAACCAGTTCTGGTTCATCTGTTTCATTCAACGATCCACTTTCGCCCTTCTTATTCTGCGTCGCCGCCATGCTTTTTCCGCCATGTGTGTATGAAAACAAAGGCACTACACATGCGTGTTTTACCCATATTCTATCGCCATATTTCATTTTCTTGTCGTTGCCCAACATTATACCGGTATTACCGTGAATGGTATGATATAGCCCAGCCCTAGTTGCTAGTGGACATTTTAACCTCCAGTTGCCAAGGTAACCCTGTAATGTAATTGCCACCCACTCATATGTCAAAGAGCCCCGCAGATGCTGGTCTAAAATGTCCTTCAGTGAGTTATCTGATGTTCATATATCAGCTAAGGAATCAAATATTTTACACTTGTAGTTAAAAAAGAATTGGAGTAATCTCAGCGGACTGACACATTTCTAAGGTTTTTAAACATCTGGCACTGTGCTCATCGCTTTGGTTTCTAAGTTCCTTGGTTTATAGTGGAAAGTTGGAAATTTCAAATTGTACTGTAACTTTCACATAATTTATTACAGCGTTAAAAAGAAGTAAATATACACAATTAACTTTCACATTGTGTTTGTGTTATTAGTTGGTGCTTTATGGCATCGGAATAATTGTTTTTCCATAGAACTTTCGAGAAAGTTGAACGTGCACTCCTCAGCTGGCAGTGATGGAGGAGGATATCCAGCCCAAAGAGCTGCAGCATGGCTCTGACTCTACTGTTAGAACCAGTGGGAGAGTTTGGTACAACCCAGCTGTGGACAATAACTTGTGCTGAGCGCTGAGCAGAGAATCCAGGTCTTGTTAAAACCACGCGGCTTAGCTGGCTTATCCAGTGCCTGTGCAAAATATTGCGGCTGTGGACGGAGCAGAGTTGACTGCTCCTGTTGTAAGACAGAGATGTTGTATTTAAGCTGATGCACTGCTGGCTCAGCGGTTGAATTGATATTTTTTGTTTGCGCTTCTTTTCATGTTGACACTAGTGATCTTTATTTGGCGCTGGAAGGGCGCCAGATTTTCTCCATGCAAGAAAAACCCTCATGTCTGAGTGTCAGAATCCTTTAATATATTGATACAGCCAGCAACGTTGCATATTCCATGTCTGAAAAGGGCTTTAGAAACAAAGAAGACTAAGGTTTCTGAGGTTTAACGGGGATTCACTTGTCATTTTATGTCAGTGGGCACGTTTTAATCCCCCGTTGCAGGTTACGGGCACAGTTCATTGGTTTAAGAGGGAAAAGCCTCATTTGATCGTGGCACAGTGCCTGACCCAGTTGACAGCATTTGCCATATTGTTTGGGTGTTGATTAATCCTAATGCAGCTTCAACAAAGCTGGCAGTGGCGTGAAAGTGGAGCAACCGAGAGGCCTGGTGCCAAATCCAGAGAGTAGCGCAAGTAATATGGGAGGCAAAATCTCACAAGTCCCCTGAGCATGTGCTCGACTGTAGAGATGGCCACAGGTTGCGCGCGCGCACACACACACACACACACACACACAGACTCTTGCACACAGCATACACACTTCCACCTCCTCTTGTCTGTCTCCCTTTATCATGTGTTTCCTCCCAGATCTAATGTAGTGGTGGGAGGGTCAGGGGCAGAGGGTGCACAGGCATTATTAAGCCCACTTGAATTAACAGAACAGCCCCCAGCCTTTCCTCTAAAGCCTCCAGCTGGGGAGAGCTTAATCCCCATGGTCCCCTGTCTCGCCCATTAAACAAACTCCCCCCGCCCCTGCTCCATTGCTCTGCTGCACACACACAGACACACAGTAACGTGTGTCTGTGTGTGTGTATGAGAGAGAGCAACAAGCTTAACTATGTGTGTCCGATGATTGGCGAGGGGGGGGGTACTGGACATTAGTGCGTGCACAGAGGCGAGCATAAAAACGCACAAACATGCACGTTGGCTTTATTTTCTGGTAATTATTGCTCTAGTACATGCATAGAAATAAAAGGATTTTTCCCTTTCAACGTCAATAAGAGCCCCCTCCCCCTCTCTCTCTCTCTCACACACACACACACACACACACACACACACACACACACATTCTTACCAGCCTCAAGGGTCTTATCTGCTTTTTGTATCTGGGGAAAAAATTGAATGTGGGGCTTGACACACGCAGGCCAGCAGATGTCTGGGTCATTGAGGTTAGGCCAGCTGATTAGCATGACAAACACAGCCCTGCATGTGCCCCCCACCTACCAACCCACCCAAACATCACCAACCTGCAGGAGGCCCCTCATTTAAGTGGCCGAGTAGAGGCCATGGGTCACAGGTGATGTTGATTTTGGTGAAAGGCCACGGTGGATGATTGTCAGAGTGCTTTGGGGTTTGGCTAAAATGGAGGGGTGTAGATTGGTACAGCCCTTCTCTTGTTGAGCATACACACATACTGACTTAGACTCAAGTAGGCAGAAAAGATGCGAGTACAGATTCAGACACTGACTTATACCTCCTGCTGGTGGCTGGCTTCCCAAACTCTGCAAATGCACATTGGACGACAGTGAGCTGAGTCTGTTCCTTTTTCTTCTTTGTTTCTAAACACAGAAAGCCCAGCTAAAAATGAGAAAACACTGCAGTGCCAGCATAATTTTCATGGTTTCTTTTTCTTCAACAACCCATTTATGTGTTTGGTTGTAGAAGGAACCGTTTCTGCTCACCTATAGAGTAGATCAGATGTGGGAACATGCTATGTAGTCAAAACAATAGATGGATGTAGTCATTCATGTATTGTGCATATTGAAGCCTTGCCATGTTCTTTTTTTTGAGCAAGAAATTATTATATTTGGATTAGAGATTCACCAGTTGACTGTCCAGAGACAAGAATTGGTCTGTTTCCACTGCTCTCCGCTCATATGACCATTAAAGCGCTAGTCTGTGTTATGCCACAAAGCCGCACAGGCAAATAGTTGGACACACACTTAAAGCCACTTACTTTGTTGTTAGCTTGGAACTGAGTGAAGACTCAGACATTTCACTAAAGTAAACAGCAGAGAAAACCGCATAAATGTTCGTGACATCAAACCTAATGAGTCACTTAAACATGGACATTTTATAGAAATTAACAAAGAAAAAGTGGCTTAAACTAGAGCTATCCAGAACTCTGAGCCAGCCACAAACTAACAGCCTCAGTCTGAGCAAAGGATAAAAACAGTTATGAGAAAAATTATGGAGCCGCATGAATCCGAGAGAAAGGTTTAATGTCCTGTTATTTAGTGAAGTTATAAAGTATATGTGTTGTATAGGCTGTCAGTTTTAGTTCTTAGAAAGAATAAGAATAATTGGCAGATAGCAAATAATCAGAAATCATAATTTGCTGAGGAAATTGCAATCGGTGCTGCTCTAATTTGCACAAGAAGTAAAGTGCTTCAGACCTGTCATAGTTTCTGTATCTGCAAACCTGCTAGAGTGTGCTTGGGTGACATAAATTTTGTCCACATACTGTGTGTGCGAGGCTCCGTGCACACGTCTGCGTTCCTGTAAATTTTATATGATCACACAGACTGAGAAACTGCACTGCAGTGTATCAATTATACACATGGACCCTTCAGGCAGACTTCCAGCAGAATTCCCAGAAGTAGAACAAGAGTGACGATCGGTCCATGGTGTTTGAACTGCCGAGGGGCGCAATGCAAAGACACATCTGATTAATCTAATTACAATTTCACTGACCAAAACTTCTTGGATGAACTTTACACAAGAAGCTATATTATTAGTTATATAGCTGCATTAAAAATGCTCAAAAAGGCATCAACAGCACAAACAAAGTTAATAGATCAGTGGCTTCACTTAATTGATTTGTATTTGGGTTTGCCTTGATGATAGCATAGGGGTAACTGGGGTTCTGTGGTTCATGATTGCCATTTTAACCCCTTACCTTGCAGTTCCCCGCATGTATGCCTTCTTTGTGTTTGACTCCATAAATAAGTTGTCTTTTGCACGTCATCAGTTTGACAAGTTACTAGAAAAATATGACCATGTTTTTGTGAAATGGGGTGAAGAAAAGGCAGATTAATGTAAATTTTAATTCACTACTGTTGGGAAAATATTAAGAGTTGAGTGCATTAAGATAAATTGAGACTGAAAAAGATGACGTTATAAACAACATGGTAATGGACTGGCTTGCATATAGGGGCTTTTCTGGAGTTGCTGACCACTCTAAGCACTTTCAACTTCAACCCACATTTATACATTCACACATTGCTTCATTCTATACACTTAAAGCACTTTGTCTGCCACTTCTGGCTATTTTAGAAGCACGAGTTAACCTAACATGGATTTAACCTGAGCACTCAGAGGAAACCCATGCATGCAAAGGGAGAACATGCGAAACCCCAGTCTGGATTAAAAGTCGAAATCTTCTTGCTGTGGAATGACAGTGCTGAAAACGTCATCACTGTACTGTTTATAGTTTTTCATGTAATAATTGTTGACGGTTAGCGTTTTCTCATCATACAAATATCGATGCTATTTTAGAATAGAATAGAATAGAATTCAACTTTATTGTCATTGCACATGCACAGGTACAGGGCAACGAAATGCAGTTTGCATCCATCCAGAAGTGCTTTAGTGATATAGATATATTACAATATATATTAGCAATAATATAGATATGTGAGTATATTACAGAAATGGGTCTATTATGGTATGTTATAATGTACACGGTATGAAGTATGTTGTGAATATTCTATAACTATAAGTATGTACAGGCTGTAGTGAGTACAAGCTATGTACAGGATATGAACAGGATATAAATATGAAAAACTATACAGAATATGAAATAAATAACTTTACAGAATCTGAGATATACAGCTATACAGAAATGGGAACTATGCAAGTTGTAAACAGTTGTAGGATTAAAGATTATCGAATGTACAGAATGATTATTTACACAGAGCTATACAGTAGTGCAGTTAAGATAAGTGAGGGTGTAGATAGTTTCTACAGAGGCTATATAAAGTGCTAGTGGTTGTGAGTGGTGGTTCAGTCCATGTTATTATTGTGTTTGAGGGTACAGTTGTCCATTGTGGGTGTGTGTATGTTCAGTCCATGAGTTTAACGTGGGTCAGATGTCAGGAGGCAGAGTTCAGGAGTCTGACAGCTGTGGGGAAGAAGCTGTTCCGGTACCTGGTGGTCTTAGTCCGGAGGCTCCTGTGGCGCCTCCCAGAGGGCAGGAGGGTGAAGAGTCCATGTGATGGGTGACTGGGGTCTTTGATGATTTTCCCAGCCCTTTTCAGACACCGCTTCCTGTAGATGTCTTTTATGGCAGGAAGTGGTGCTCCGGCGATGCGCTGGGCAGTTTTCACGACCCTCTGCAACGCCTTCCGGTCCGAGGCAGAGCAGTTCCCGTACCAGACTGTTATACAGTTGGTCAGGATGCTCTCGATGGTGCAGCGATAGAAGTTCACCAGGATGTCTGAGGACAGGTGGTTCTTGACCAGCTTGGAGCAGTTGGTCGTCCAGGTGAGATCCTCGGAGATGTGGACTCCCAGGAACTTGAAGCTGCTCACACGCTCCACAGCCGTCCCCTTAATGTGGATGGGTGGATGTGGGTCAGCATTCCTCCTGTAGTCCACGATGAGCTCCTTGGTCTTCTCGGTGTTAAGCAGCAGGTTGTTTCTGTCGCACCACTCAGCCAGACGATCTACCTCCTCCCTGTAGGCGGCCTCATCGTTGTCACTGATGAGGCCAATCACCGTGGTGTCATCTGCAAACTTAATGATGGTGTTGGAACCATCAGCCGGTCTGCAGTCGTGGGTGAAGAGGGAGTAGAGGAAAGGGCTCATCACACAGCCTTGTGGTACACCGGTGTTCATTGTGATGGTAGATGAGCAGCGGTTATCCAGCCGGACATGTTGGGGGCGGTTGGTCAGGAAGTCCAGTAACCATTTGCAGATGAGGGAACTGATACCCAGGTCTGTCAGTTTCCTGATGAGTTGTGAGGGGTGGATTGTATTGAACGCTGAACTGAAGTCTATAAACAGCATTCTGGCGTAGGTGTTGTTGTTGTCCAGGTGTGAGAGGACAGAGTGCATTGCGATGGAGACTGCATCCTCTGTGCTCCTGTTCCAGCGGTATGCGAATTGGTGGGGGTCCAGGGTGGGGGGGAGACAGGATTTGAAGTGTGCTAGGACCAGTCGCTCTAAGCACTTAGTGATGATGGGGGTGAGTGCTACTGGGCGGTAATCATTGAGGCAAGATGGGTTGGAGTTTTTGGGTATCGGGACGATGGAGGTGGATTTGAAGCAGGCCGGTACCACAGCGTGGGCCAAGGACAGATTGAATATGTCTGTGAGCACTCCTGCAAGCTCCCCAGAACACGCTCTGAGAACACGCCCGGGGATGCCATCAGGGCCTGCAGCCTTGTGGACATTGATCCTGCTCAGCACCGCTCCTACATCGGTGGGGGAGAGAGTCATAGGTTGGTGGTCTGGCGTCATGTCTGCTTTGGTTGTTTGCTGCTGCTTCAGTTGAGCAGACGCTGTAGTGTTCGGTGATTCAGATTCTTCACCCACATCACGATTTATGCTCTGAGTCAGTTTCAGCCTCTTTTGGCTTTTATCAATATTGTTTCCACTGCAGTTTAGCCAAAGCTAAAGCATACTGTACATTAGTTAGTTTGAACTTTTAAAAAAGTTATTGACGTTTCCATGCAGTTGTTTTTTTTTTTTTTAAATGCGATAAAGGATTCATAAGTATGTCTGCAAAGAGGAATATTTTTTAAGTATATTATGTATAACAACAAACGCACAAGCACCTTGGAGTTTATGGCACCCCAGAGAAGCATATGGCTTGAACAAAGTACTGAATCAAGAGGACTGAAAACGTGTCACCGCTCTATAAATGATGCACTTCCCTGCTGGGCCAATCAGTTACAAAACTCTCACCTTGTGGTGATTTTATAAATAAATAAATAAAGAGAAATTAACATGATTATCCACCGATTCTGAGGAAAGAAATAAACAACTAATGGCGTATTTTTAAGTTACAAGCAAGGCTAAACCTTTATGAGAGAGCTCGTAAATGCTTGTTATGTGCTGTATGTGTTACAGTTACTGTCATTAAAAAATAAAATAATTGTAATTTTAAAATGAAAATATATTTCATAATAATTATTTTCATTTTAGCTCCTCCCCTAAACTTCTTTAGTGGCGAGGAGTCAATTATCCATCTCTTATCTGTCTATTTGTCCATCTATCTGACTCCAATTCACAAGATTCAGTATTCCTCCTTGAAACTTGAACACACTGATCACAAAATGATGATAAATGTCTTTATCCAAAATGTGCTCAAGGTCATATTTGTCTTTTTTTGATCACTTTTCCATTTTATAGGAGTACTGGTCAGATTTTGTGAGCCTATTTAGCTTCTCAGTGTCTTTTCTTACTGTCACTTAGTCCAATACAGGTAACCAATGAAAACAAAACTTTCCTTATGTATTTCACACATTGCAGTAACCTATGAATTGTGATGGATCACAAGCCAGATGAGGGACTGCGTCATTGACATTCTGGTTCTGTATGATTATAATACAGAAACTAAAGGATCCGCAGAAGCATGAGACTTGCCAGTTGAGTTGTCGGTGCATCACTTTGTCAGCTCGGGCTGCTTTGCTTTACACAAAGTACCACAGCAAATTTACCAGAAAGAATGTGACCATAAACAAAAACAGATGTCCTGTTGTTGGTTTCGCTCAAACCTGCGGGAGACACTGATGTGTGTGTTTCTGAGTGTGCATGCGTGTATTTCTGCTGCATTGCCTTCACGGACGAGGCCTGCATGTCAAGGTTACAAATTCACAAGTAATAGACGGCTTTGTTGACGTGGGATGTCCTTTTATTGTCTGTATACATTCTTCTCTTTTAGCATGTGTACAAATTGTGTGTGCGTGCGTGCGTTTCCACACAAAAAAATGTGGTAATGACTTTGTGCGTGTGTGTCTTTGCATGCATGTTCGCAAGTTCCTCTTAAAGTGCGTGTGTGGTTTTCTCGTGTGGGAGTTAATGTTGGGGGGATGTAGTGAGGAACTGCATCAGTATTCAGCAGTTGCTTCCTAGGAGGAGAGTGTGGGAGGTGGGAAGAAAGGAGGGTGGCGGTGGGTGGGGTAAACCTTCCCCAGAGCAGAACGGTGCGATGGGCTGGAACAAAGCGGCTCGACGGGAGGCGGCTTGATTGCCCCTGCCTGGCCACAGCCCGCAGATCTGCCAATGTGCAAAGGAGAATTAGCTGTTCTGTTTGTGTGCCTAACAGCGGTAAGGCCATGACTGAAACAATATGCTACCACATCCCCACCAACAGCCTTTTCATTCAAGAGCAGGGCAATGAGAACCTCCCTTGTTCAGTCTGTCCTGGTCCCATTACTATAAAAAACTAATTTGCATGCTGTTGGCGTAAACATGAAATCAAATAGAGCTCATCAGCATACACTTGAAATTACAATACTCTGATAGAAAACAATATGTGCCAAAGAACTTTGGAGTTCCCCCGGTGTTGCCCAAATGTCAGAGCTCCAGCTTTCTCCTTTCATTGTTAACTTGTTGCAAACTTATCTAATCTTCCCTTCTTCGTTCCTGTTTTTTTTCTCCTCCTTTGGCTGTTGTAAGTAATAACCTTGGTTTTTACAAGCAGGCATCAATCATCTACACAGCCGTACTGGGTGTAATCTTAAAGCCCCCCTTCTGCGAGTCTGGCTTTAATCTCAGCCATGGTTTCCAAACCCACAGTACTGTCGGCCTCACCACTTTCCCCACTTTTGACAAATTGCCCATTTCCCTTGGCTTTGCAATCTCTGCACTCTTTTCCTGTGGTGTGTGTGTGTGTTACACTATGCCTCCCCCACCTTATGTTAGGTCTTATTGTGTACAAGCCTGCGTGCGTGTGGGTATAGTGTACTATATTTTTGTACACAGGTGCATCTGTGTTTGCAGGGCAGTGTGCTATAACTGTCGTGTTTGTATGTGTTTGTACTGTGTACTTGGCTGGCCTTGCCAGGGGGGGTCAAGATAGTTCAGAATGGGGAGGGAAGGTAAGACATGCCAAGCCTATGTTTGCAAGGGCACTTCTCTCGAAGTGATAAAAGTAGAATAATCCCCTTTAAAGCGTCTTAACGAGGTCAAATCTGTTGGGCTGCAAGAGGGAGGTGTGTGTGTATGTGTGCTTGTGTGTTGTGGGGATAATGCTGCAGAAATGGGGGTAAGCCTCTGCTTGGTTTGTGAGAGATAATAATCAAAATCAAATTCCTGGCCGAAACAGGATTAGGCTCTCCCCGTGCTCTAAAGCCCCTGTCCAGAGCGGCTGAAGACACAATCCTATTCCTCAGCCTCTCCTCTCTGATACACATACACACACTTAGCCGCTAACATAGCGAGGCTTCCTTTTGGCCCAGACAGAGTTGGCTGGGGGTGAGCTTGGATGTGGGCCAGTTAGCCCTGTCCCTCTCTCAGATCACTGGGCTCATATGCTTTAGTCCAAACACTAATCCGGGATATTTAGATGGAATTGTTTGGTTGGAGCTATTCTTAGATGGAGGATGTGATCTTGTTTGCTGCTCGTGTATTAGCAAAAAGCTTAAGCCCTCAAAGGCTCTGTGAATCATGTCAGGATGGATTTTTGCTGAAACGTTTGCCCAAATAAACGCACACACCATGCGTTCGTTTCACCAGTACAAAGAGACGGGATGATGCTGAAAGTGGAATGACTGCAGTCGTGCTCAGACAAATGGGCGATGGATTGCATGTATATTTATAAATGCAGACAGACATTGTTTACAGCACATGTTGGAATCAGTCTGAGTCGATGAGTGAAACTCATCTGCGATGTGTGCCTTTGCCATAAGGTCAGGTGGCTGTCAGCCTGTTATATTCCTATGTAAAAGCAAGGTTTTTTGCAGTTAAATCGGCATACTGCAGCAACTTCATCACTAAAGGCGGAGGATTTTCTTACTTTCTGTTTCAGTTCTGTGCATTAGGGCTGGGCTATATCATACCGTTCACGGTAATACTGGTGTAATGTTGGGCAACAATAAGAAAATGAAATATCGCGATAGAATATGGGTAAAACGCGCATGCACAGTGCCTTTGTTTACATACGGACATGGCGGCGACGCAGAATGAGAAGGGCGAAAGTGGATCGTTAAATGAAACAGATGAACCAGAACTGGTTTGTAAAAATGCTGCAACTTCAGTGGTGTGGAACTGGTTTGGCTTTCGTCCGTCAGATACACAACAAAGCACTATTTTTGGTAGAGCATGCTAGTGGGCCGTCGTTATTACCGTGTTTTTTGGAAAATACGGCACACTTAAAATCAATCCTTTGATTTTTCTGAAAATCGACAGTGCCCCTTATAATCCCGTGTGCCTTATGTATGAACTCTGGTTGTGTTTACTGACCTCGAAACGATTTTATGTACACGGCGCTCGAAAATCTGTCAAATGTTTCAGTACGATTTTGCTACGAACCCGCACCGCTTGATGGATTGTTGGAGCATTACGGCTATCGTAGTCAGGCGCCTCACTGTGCTTCAACATAATATTACCGTATTGTATGTGTATAAGCTCTTTTTAAGTTTTGTGGATATTATACATGGTTATGCTGAGGATATGTCGGCCAGTTTCCACTGGAAACGCCTTTTGGTTAAACTGTCAGCGAGAAATTTGCATTTGCACTGTTAATTTTTTTTATATAACTTTAATGCATATAAAACAGCTGCTTGTTTAAGTGAAAATACATTGATGATTTTCTTTGCACTAATAAAGTTGTGGAGTTGTAAAGTATTTTGTCTAGTGTCAGTTATATCATCAGTTATATCGTTATCGCAAATTTTCAAATGTATATCGTGATAAATATTTTTGGTCATATCGCCCTGCTCTACCGTGCATTACTGGCTGGACTCCGAATGCAAGTAGTTAATGTGAATTTCTCTGTTGAAAGCCACAGGTTTGCAGATTTTTTTAAAAATCACAAACAGATTGCACTTAACTGCCAACTTCTCCCCATTAAATCATAGACTGACTCCATCTTTGAAACGGCTATTTCAAAGACGGTGCGTTTGCAAATTATTTTTTCACACCGTTGCAATACTTTTGTTGTTCTGCGGTCTCCGACTGCTGCTTTCTCTGGTGTGACTGTAGCATTATAAAGCAGCTGTACACACAGGTTTGACATGCTATCTAAATTGAGTTACATTTCAGTGAATACTAGTGCATAAAAACTGCTTGTATAAAATCATCAAATTTAATAAAAGCTGCCAGAAAGTTTACAGACTTTGACTCCACACACTCTTCCAGCTGGAAGTTATACTTATGTCACCGTCTTTGCTCTTGAGGAGATCTCCCATTGATTTTAAATCATGACAGCGCACAGAATGGATGCACCAACACCGCATTTCTACTGCAGTCAGTGAACGTGGCTGTAGCAGGTGTGAGAGTAGTACACAGGTGGTGCATATCAGTTTTATAGTCATGAAGTGTTTGTATTTTAAAAAAAGCACTGAGTTTTATTGTTGTATTTCCTGTGTATTATCTATTTGTCTTTACTTATTCCTGTTGCATAAAGTCAGTAAAATACATGGCAGGTATATGTGCTGGTTTCAGAATCATACAGAGCCTACAGATTCAGATTCATGACGAGTATTTGGTGTACATTATCACTGGATTTTTAGGGTGCTTCTCACTTTTATGGTTGAAAATCTGCATTATTATTATTGAGTCCTTGGTATTAAGATATGTCTAAATGTAAGCACTTGTACTTGGTGTGAAAGTAAGTTGAACTGGGGCATCGCCCACATGCATACTGCCAGCAGTAAATTACCCATAAAATGTATAATCTCATTCAGACTCAGCTAAAAAAAGAATACTCTTTATTTTTTGCTTTCAGCAGAAAAAAAAAATCAGATGGAAACACTTGTTCTTTTCAGTCACGTAGAAAAAAACGTCACGCCTGAAGAATAATAATATGCCTATACTCCACACTCAGATGGGCAGTGGGAATCTGTGATGGACAGAAAAGCCGGATGGCTCAAATGGCATCCTTGAGACTGTTGCTATGGAGCAAACACATCCTGGCATTGAAAAATAGGCCAACTGTTCGTCAGTGTGGATCTTCTGCATTCATTTAAAAGTGGGAGTGAGATAACATCCAGTCATTAGTGAGTGATTACAATGCCAAGGTTTCATCCCTGCCCCCAGCACACACATACATGCACGCACACACGCACACGCACACACACACACACACACACACACACACACACACACACACACACACACACACACACACACACAGAAACACACTCCGGCTGAGATGTAAACAGTTAGGCAGTGCTCCAGGAAATACAATCCCCACACTGCTGCTACCCTCAGGCAGGATTTATACTGAGGAGGATGTTTTCCAATGTATCCTGCTGTTATTGTGTGTGTGTGTGTGTGTGTGTGTGTGTGTGTGTGTGTGTGTGTGTGTGTGTGTGGATACATGCTGCTGTCTCGGCTCTGTTGGTGTGTCTAAATGCTCCACTGTATTCTTGTATTGTTGGTGTGTCTAATCACTGTAGTGTGATCTATGTGTGTGTGCGTAAAGCTGAGTGCCCTCTGTAATCTCCATCCTTTGCCATCGCTTTTGTCGACTGATCCGTGGAGCAGAAACGGCCTTTGCCTGATTCTTATTTAAAATAGACATTATGGTTCACAGTAGACTTCACATGGATTGGACCAGATGATGAGGCCAGGAAGGGTGGGTGCGTGGGGAGGGGCGGGGGTGGGCGATGAGTGTGCTTAGGGTTGGTGGGTGGGGGATGGAGGTGGGGCAGCAATTTCCTGAAACGATGAATCCCATTTATTCGCTGAAGACTGTCTCAATTGCCTCACCAGCGCACAAAGCTTTTTAATGCTTTAATTACGTCTCAAAGGAGCAGGGCAGAATCAAATTAGAGATTGTCCTACATTTAGGTGCTGTGCGCACGTGTGTGTGTGTGTGTGTGTATTATGCAAATTTGTGTGTGTGTGGGCTGTTTTATCCTTGTGTATGATTCATGGCAGTGAATATTTGTTCCTCTGGCAGCCAAGCACCATATATAGAGGCTTATCACACCCCACACACAGATGTGCACACACACATCCTCTCAACCGTTTACGCTGTCTAGGCTATCACTCTGCAACACAAACAAAATGATACACACGCACGCGCACACACACACATGCATTAGCCCAGCTCTCTCTTGGACAAACACATCCACTTCACGCAGCATGCAAGCACCTTTTTTTTTGTCACCGCAGATGGCATGTGTCACAATATTACGGCAGTATTTCATTAACATTATGGGCATCCATCTGTTGTGTGCTCTCAGGTCCCCATAGAGCACCTTGTTTTAGTCACTGACAGAGAAAGAGATAATAAACATGGTTAACAATGTATGTTTCATGGCGCTCGGATAGCCCTACATACTCTGGTTGTAGAGTGGTAAAAATCTCTCACTAGCACTGTGAGAACTGTGCTCATAGCTCTTGTACTTTGCTGGATGTCTTATCAGAAAAAGGGTTTGATTTTGCTGTAGAGTTTTAAAATATATTTAAAACTGTGAAGCATTTTTTTTCTTTTAAAGCTATATTGGCTTATGCAGCCACTTGTTGACAGCTGCCAACCACTCAGTCTATCGACCTTCCTACATACGACACAGTTTGCATTTCACCATCACCATGTCCTTTTATGCAATACAAATAAAAGTAAAGTCTATATCTCCCCGCCTTAAAGGCTTTAGATCACGCCACCTTTTTCCTCCTGCAGGCACATGAACTGAAATAAGCTGATTGACGTTTTTTTTTTTTACATTTCTGGAGAAACTGAAGAGACTTTGCAATGCATTTAACTAATTAGTAACTAAATTTACTAATAATTGTAACTGAAAATTAATTACTGAATTTAGTACAGTAATGCATTACTGAAAAAGGTAATGTGATTACAATATTTACACCCAGCGCTGCAAGTAATATAGTCAAATCTCTTTCCCTTAGGGTCATATGATGCACTGGGGTAAATGACAGTGTTGCCATTGCTGCACAAATAAATGAAATAAAATGAAAAATATCAAGCTGAAAGTAGAGAGTGTAGAATAATTACTCAAGAAGCAGAGTTATCAATCAGATGTGAAAATGTCATCAGCGATTTGGAGTCAAAGTAGATAAGTTAGTAAGCGTCAGGTTCGTGCAGGCTGCAGATGTTGTCATTCAGGCTGTGGCTGCTGTAAATGTGGAGGAGCAATATTTGTCAGACACTGTTTGTCATTTTTGGTGAAACTGAGCCACTTGTCCTCAGCGACTTCAGTGTGCTGTGTGTGATGTACTAAACTAAAAATGACTTTTTTAATGTGACATTTTCATTATCTTGCCTGATACGTCACGCAGATCTATCATCGCTGTTTCTTTATCCAGTTTAGTTTATTAATTGACATGTTATAACTATGGCAGCCAAAAGCTGATTTTTTTTATTTTTTATTTCATGCTGGTAGGCTGTTATAGAATGTGAATCTTTTGCTGTTGCATCCAACATTTCTCACCTGTTTCACAAGATAGTGATGGGAAGGTGAGACAGAAAAGCTGTTATTGCCATAAAAGCCCTAATCTGGCCCTTGTGAGTCTTGGTGTTTGGTTTTATGGTGTGTTTGTTAGGCTATGTCCACATTAGCCCGGATAGATTTGAAGTCGTTTTCACAGAGGCGTACATCCACATTGAAACGACCGAAAACGCTTACGTTCCAGTCCTGCGCATGCGCGAAAGCGAGTGAGAATTAAAGGATTTGAAGAAAAGCTATCTGGAGCATGTACAAACTGATATTAATCTTTTTTTTTTTTTTTAGGGCTGTCAAAATTGAGAGCAATCATAACAACTGCTTTATAATGCACTCAACTAGCTTTGTTTAATTGGTCACATGACTAAAATGCGGCATTGTTTTAGAAAGTCTGTGTTTTCGAGCGTCCACACTGCGACGGGGCAGCTCCATTTTGAAATGAATGCGTTTTTGAGAGCGTTTCCAAAACGCTGCATTTTTTTCCTTGAGGAAAACGTCGTCTCAGTGTGAACGGGAGGCCAAAACGGAGAGAAAACGACGCGTTTTCGTTTGAAAACGCCTTAGTGTGGACGTAGCCTTAGAAAGTTCTTGCTCCTTTTCTTGCTTTTTCTGTTTCTTATTTTTCCTCCTTCTGCCTCCACTTCTTTTCTCTTCTTCAGCTACCTGGGGCAGCTGACTCTTTGGCATGTTAAACGCTTGCATATTACAGTTCACATTGAGGAAATCGGATCTTGAGCAACAGCTCTGCCCTCTGGCGCAGGGGGCAACCTGTACATAGACACACAAGCATGGACACACAGTGCAGTGTGAGCTTCACGGCTGCCTCTAGCCAAGTGCCTTGTGTTGACACAGGCTCTGTGTGGCACAGGCCCATATAGCTGAGCTGTTGTTTGCTGAGCTTGGTCCATGCCGTACTGGCTAGAGAGATAATGGAAAAGGTTATTCTTCTTTACAGTCGAAGCCTCTGTCTCCAAGCAGCAGACTGGTTTGTTTGGGATTGGGGTTTTTTTTGTGTCTGTAGGCAGAATTATAATGTCAGGGCTTCTCGTACCATTTGGATGTGTAATGGCCGAGGTCACTGTCAGAGTTTTACAGGACTGCACGTTTTATGTTTTTCTAAATAAAAGTCTTAAGTGCCTGTGCCTCTTCCGACCTTAGCGCTTCTGAATTTCCAAATGTTTTGCGGCCATAGTACGAAACGCATTTCATGCATGTACAGGATACCAAATGTTGTTACCCTGAAAGAATGCCTTCCCTACTTAAAACCATGGTAGAGTACTCGCTACCGAGCCATTAACAAAAAAAGAGAAACAAAAAAACTTTATCCTGTGAATCAAATAGATCTGCTCTTACAACCTGAAGCTATCTTGTTGCTTCGTATAGTCTCAGTCTATTGTTCTATGAATGCAGAGGAGGCTATTTGCAGTTAAAAATGAGACTGAGCGGCATGTCGTGGTGAGCGGGGTACAAAGCGACAGGTCATTCCTAACAATGTCGGGCTAGCTTCCTGTAAGTGCGGCAATCAGAATTCTGATGGTTTTTTGTAACTGCTCGATCGCAGTGTGGAAAATGTCTCTTTTTTTCTTTTTTTTTCCTCCCCCCCCCACATGACCCATTATGCAGCCTGCTGAGAAATAATGAGATTTTGTCCCTATTTGGGTTTGATGCTCTCTGTGCTCCAACACACAACCAGTGCATCCACTGCTGCCCGGGGAATGTAGTGTGGAGAGAATTACAATAAGGGCTAATGGCAACATCCAGGCTAGGCAAAAGATGTTGTTTGCTAAAAATCCCAATGTGTCTTTGACATGACATGGTTGTCATTTGAATCACAGTATATCTAAAACGCTCTGTTTTTTGTTTTTTGTTTTTTCTGTGTGGCAGGTTAATTGTGAATGCACAGGCCACTCTGGGCATTAAAACATGGCTTTGAGTTAAACCACTTTAAAGTAACACAAACTTTTAAATAGGTAGCCTTACTGTCTTTTATCTGTTTCACTGTTAAAAGACGATTATCAACCCATGTAACCTTTGCCTCCCAAGAAATGAACTTTTAAGATTCTTTTTAAAGGCATCAGTGGCGGCAAAATATCTCAGAGATGAGCTGACACTGCTTATGCTGAAGGCTGCTGCAGGAGCTTGGGTTTGAATCTGCCTCAGACCATTTCCTGTGTGTCATTCCCCCCTCCCTGCTTTCCTGTCTGCTTTCGGTGCTTTCCTATCAATAAAGGCAGAATGCCAGAAATGAATCTTAAAAAAGACAACAGTGAAACACAAATAATGGTCCTCGTCACCATAACCAAATCTGTTATTTTTTTGTATTAATGTGGTGAAAAAACAACCTTGTCAGGTGATTCTCCAAATTAGCTCCAAACAGACAGTGTCATTGTGTTATTTTATGTATGCTAATTTAACATGACTTTGGCTACAACATAAAAAAACAGCGACTGAAGCAAATTCAAATGAAGTCATCTGAAGGGAAACCCTGAGTAGTGGAATTTAATGTGATTTTTACCTTGAAACATACCACCCATCTTAAACTTTTTGGAAACCAAGGAAGCACCCACAAGACAGCGCTTCCAGCCAGAATCCTCAGGAATGACTTGAGGAGAGTTAAAGGCACAGATCCCAACATCACTGAGCATCCAAAGTACACGTCGGAGCAAGCCTGCCCCATGGAAACCCTGCCCACAGCACTCAAAGTATCCGCTTCCAATATCCTCTTTCCAAGACAGCACAGGGGAAATTCTCAGAAATCCTGTGTCTGTGCCCTACTATGTCATACCTGTTTTGTTAGCATATGGGTAAGTTACAACATAGTCTCTGTAGTTATTCATAACAGTACTTGCTGTCTTGGCTGAAACACCTTTTAGTGAAGGTTACGAATGATCTTCTTACTGCCTCTGACAGCGGACTCGTCTATGTGCTTGTCCTGCTAGATCTCAGTGCAGCTTTCAGTACTGTTGATCATCACATTTTATTACAGCGATTAGAGCACGCTGTAGTTATTAAAAGTACTGTGCTACAGTGGTTTATATCATGTCTATCTAACAGACTCCAATTTGTTCATGTAAATGGAGAGTCCTCTTCACACACTACGGTTAATTATGGAGTTCCACAGGGTTCCATGTTAGGACAAATTCTGTTTACATTATACATGCTTCCCTTAGGCAGTATCATCAGAAGGCATAGCATACATTTTCACTGCTATGCTGATGACACCCAGCTTTATCCATGAAGCCCGATAACACACCAAGTAGTTAAACGGCAAGAATGTCTTAAAGACATAAAGACCTGGATGACCTCAAATTTTCTGATTCTAACTTCAGATAAAACTGAGGTTATTGTACAGAGCCTTCACCTCTCAGGCCCCTCTTCTGTGGAACCAGCTTTCGGTTTGGATTCTGGAGACAGGCACCCACTCTACTTTCAAGAGTAGGAACCAGCAGCAATAGATCTAGGGTCCTGGGGCAGTCCAGTGAGTGTCCAGCATGGAGTGTTTCTTCTTCAGTAACCTTTTTCACTCGCAATGTGTTTATACACCGCTCTGCATTTAATTATTATTTGCTATTATTATCTCTGGCACTCTTCCATAGCATATCTTTGTCCTGTCTTCATTCACTCACCCCGAACCGGTCATGGAAGATGGCTGCCACTCCTTTAGCCTGGTTCTGCTGGAGGTTTCTTCCTGTTAAAAGGGAGTTTTTCCTTTCCCATGTCGCCAAACTGTTTGCTCATAGGGGTTCATATGATTTCTGGAGTTTTCTCTTTTGTCTTATTGTAGGGTCTTTACCTTACAATATAAAGTGCCTTGAAGCAGCTGTTGTTGGGATTTACAAATACTGCAAGTACTGTTACAGTGTGGCAGAGAGACACATAACGTCAGCATTGGAATTTAAATTCCCCATAAAGATACTTTTATAAAGTATCTTCATAAAAGTATCATTAGTTATACAAGAAGCAGGCCTAAATGTTTACTCACTGTCACTCAAAGTGAATGCTGGAATAACAAAAAGGAATGTTAAGATAATCATTACCCACTTTGTATTACCATTGTACCTCATGCATCATCAATCAATAGGATGTTATGGCTCACAGCATGGCTGTTTTTCATCACGGCCCTGGCTAATAACTCATAAGGTTGCTTCAGCACTGTAAAGAAGCAGTGTGTGCCAAACCAAGGACAGACTGAGTCTGGGTTATGTCTATTGAAGGTTAAGTAGGGGTGTGTTTTAATCTATTTATGGCTAATTATATCTCTGTGTGGGTCAGGTTTGTGTGCGGGTGTGTAAGAGAACAGTTCGTTTGCAGGGGTTTAAAAAGCTGGCAGGAACGTTAAGTTTAGATGTTTCTGTTTTTGAGCATGCACACAGTTTCGGGGGTTTTCATTTGGCCCGTCGCACTTGGAAACATGCTTGGCAACCAATTTCTTCGTAATGCTTTGCTCGTTGGACTGTGGCAAATTGAAAACTGTTTGATTTCATGTTCGTGTTTTTAATTATTTCTCCACGTTGGTCTCTTGCTTCTCTTGCCTTCACTCACCTATCCTGCTTTTTTTGTTTCCTCTTTCAACATGGTTCTCAGTAGCTCTTCTCTAACGTTTTTCTCTCTATGTTTTTGCAGGCCTCATCGCAGCAGCTGAAATTCACGACCTCTGATTCCTGTGACAGGATCAAGGATGAGTTCCAGTTTCTTCAAGCACAATACCACAGGTGAAAACACTGCTGCATGCAAACAAAATTGAAAAGCTGTACATATGACAGCCTGTTAAGTGCAGCTCTTTTTAATAAGGAATATATCCCCAGGCTGTACATGTGTATTTTCAGGATTTCTGTTTATTGAACATACTGTGTTTGTGTACCAGTAGCCGGTATGTTAAACATAAACTGAGCTGTGTTGTGGCAACAAAAACCTACCATTTCTTGGTCAGAATGGCTTTTAATGCGGATGTATGTCCTTTTTTCTTTTTTTAAACACTTTGTTTTACATCAATAATCACTAACAGTAACACTTGGAAACTGCCTGACTCTACAGCTAGCTAAAACTCAGGGACAGCGAAGTAGTTTATATTTGTGAGCATATTCAGACAACATTTACTGTCTTAATATTAAATAAATTCAGATAATAATAGTGATAATTAATTTTATAGGAATTGTAAAGAAGTAGCAAACAGAGGGTTTGCTGATGGTTCACGTCCTCTTAATTAAATTTAATCGAATACAAAGAAGAGAGTCTTGAGTTCAATTCCACCATCAGGCCGGGGTCTTTCTGTGTGGAGTTTGCATGTTCTCCCCGTGTTTGCGTGGGTTCTCTCCGGGTACTCCGGCTTCCTCCCACCATCCAAAGACATGCAGCTTGTGGGGATAGGTTAATTGGATAATCCAAATTGCCACTAGGTGTGAATGTGCGAGTGAATGTGAGCGCGAATGGTTGTCTGTCCCTGTGTGTGTTGGCCCTGCGACAGACTGGCGACCTGTCCAGGGTGTACCCCGCCTCTCGCCCCATGACAGCTGGGATAGGCTCCAGCGCCCCCCGCGACCCTGAAAAGGATAAGCGGAAGCGAATGGATGGATGGATGAATACAAAGAATTAACAAAATATGATAACAGTGCCAGGGTTAAGTCTGTATTTTCACTTTAAAAAAAACAACAAATGGTATCATTGTTTGCAGGATACCTTCAAGAATTTAAATAAAAATCATTAGACTTTTAAGATGAATGTTTGCAGCCAAGCACAGTGTGAACTCGAAGAGAACTGTTCTGTGGTAAGAAAAAAATGGAGATGTGTGCCTTTGTTTCAGTAGTATCTCAGCTCTATTGCCATACTGCACACTAAGGAAGCCTTTATTGACTCATACCTAAATCAATCTCGTTTACCCTCGGCTATTGATCTTCCTTTACTGCTTAAATACCGCTACAGCTCCAGAAGTCTGAGGTGCTTCCAAATTCCGACCTTCACTGATCTGTTTGATAGCTGTTGTAAAGAGGAGGGATGCCACGGGGTCTGCATCAAGAAATCCACTCTTTGTGCGAGTGGAGTCTTTGAAGCCTGTCTTCCTTCCTGAGGAGGTTGGTTTGTTCCTCTGTACCTGTACTCCCAGAACCTTCCAGAGGCTTGCCTCAGCCGGTTACAGACACAGGCAAAGGCAGATGAAAGAGTAACACATTGTGTGTAAAATCCTTGCTCTGGTCTGATCGCTTTTGTTTGTAGGGGATTCTAAAGCTGCAGTAATGCCCTGTGCGTCTTTTTCCTCGACTTTGGTTTTTGTAATTCCCACAACAGTGAGCAGCACCATTTAACCCCCTTCAGAGAGTCACGGCGCAGTTGAAAGAATGCCTTTTTTGTCTGAGCATACAGAACATGCATACAGTTCCTATTGACTCAGGAGGGGAGCTAGGATTGGGTGGGGGGGCTTGGGAGCCATAGACGAGGCTTTGTAGTATTCTGCTGAGCTGCGTGTGTCTGTTGCTGAAGACTTTAAAAGGCAAATGTACCGCAGGCGTTCCCCCGGGTATAGTACCGAGCATTGTAGCTGTCGCTGTCTTCTTCTTCCCACCCGACAGCCCACCCTCCTTCCCCCGTCTCTTCTCCCCTCCCCTCGTTCACATGCATAAATAGATCAGGGAATACATAAATCAAAATAAAGATGACAGCAGGAGCGATTTAGAGGCGGAAGAATCGGCAATAAAACTCCATCAAAGTGTCGTTTGAGAACAGTGGCGCAGGCCCGGGGGCTGCTGAGCACCAATCAGAGGAGGCACGGAGCCAATCCCAGGTAGGCTGGCAGCGGGGACGCCTGTTGTCATGACAACCCACCATACAGCCTACGCATGTACACAGGGATGGCGCTAAGGGTTTTATGTAAGTGGGAAGGGGAACATTTTGGGCGAGTGGAGGCTGCTCGTACGAAAACAGGATTAAGGATTAAAATCACCAGCCCAAAGAAAAAAACCCTTCACACATGTCAGTGTTATCAGGTTGGACATCTGTTGCTTACCAAGGTGTGAGCAGTCATAACCAGATATCCTTAGCTTGGAGCAGCCAACAAGTGCACATCTTTATTTTGCTTGGTTGCATTTTGGCTGCAACTGTTCTCAATTTCTTCGTATCGATAAAAAGAGTTGGATGGTTGATACGATAAATGTTGAGTGTTATTGCTGCAGAGTGGATTTTCTTTTAAAGCGGGTCACTGTTTACTTGTTTTATACACGTGTGGATTCTTGAGAAACATTGTCATGCACGAAGATGACATCCTTGTTTTCAGCAGCAAGAACCAATCATTACATGAGTTTAAATATTATGGCAAATAAATAATAAAAATAAAGGGCATTAAAAATGTTACTGATATGAAGACCTCAAAGCTGATACTGGGAGGCTGGTTGGATTTTTTTTTAAAAAAAGGAAACCTCAGGCATGACAAATGTCAAACTAAAGGTAATAAATGGAAGAACGAAGAAGTAGCCAAAAGGAGAAGCTAAAACTTCAGAACAACACAGAGACGTGGAGAAAGACAGAGGCAGTAACCCAGACAGGAAAACAGCCAAGCAACTCAGATGAACTGACAAGTAAAGGAGGAAGAGACCATCTATAAATACACAGAGAAGACTAATTGGGAAAGAAGACTCAGGTGAATCTAATGAGGGCAGAGCAGACGAGGGGAAAATGCTAACACAGTAAGGCAAACCAGCACACAAGACACACAAGGTGACTTATTAACAAAAAAGCAGGAAGTAACAGGGTTACAGAGTTGTTAACAGAGTTCAGAGTGACAGAAAATACACATATAAAAGGAAGGGAGACAGAAAAGGAAACACAGGAGACAGAGCGGGGGGAAAAAGGTAAACTGTTTGGCTGTTAGCGTTTACATTAGGAACAGCTGCTGTGAGAGCACCGTGAGAGCTGAGATAAGACAGAAGAGGATGTTTCTATCTACTTACAAACACAGATATCCCATCATCAGTTACAATTGTGCGAAAAAAACTAAATAAAAATTTTCATTCCAGAAGGTAAACTTTAATATTTTTTTTTTAACGTTTTAGTTTTGATGATTATGTTCTTATAGCTCATGAAAATGAGAAATCCAGTTGAATAATGTTCAATTTCACTTATACACTCAGTACTTGGGGGTCCTTTACTGCAAATTATTGCATTAATGCGGCTTGGCGTGGAGGTGGTCAGCTTGTGGCACTGCCAAACTTTTATAGAAGCTTTGATAGTAGCCTTCATCTCATCTGTATTCTTGGATCAATTGTTTCTAGTTTTCCTCTTGACAATGGATTTTCAATGTGCTTCAGGTCAGCGGACATGGCTAGCCAATCACAAACCTCTGCAAAATAATGTTTGCTGACCATTAATAATATGTTCAGCAAATGTTTTGGCATGGATGCAGTTGCTAAGGTCTGCTGAAAAAGAAAAGCAGCATCTTCATAACGTTTGCCAACACATGGAAGGATAAAGTGCTTTGAAATCTCCTAGTAGATGGCTGTATTGACTTTGGATTTGATAAAACACAGTGAGCCAATCACCAGCAGATGACATGGCATCTTAAATTTTCACAGACTGTGGAAACATCACACTGGACATCAAAATCCAACCTTACTTTCTGTGCCTCTGCACTCTTTTTCTATTCCTTATGACCTTGATTTCCAATGAAATGATACATTGGATCTGTCCAGTTCCTTTTCTCCTTAGCCCAGATAAGAACTTGCAACATTGCATCTGGTTCAGGAGTGGCTTGATATTAGAAATGTACTAGTTGAAGTTCCTTTCCTGAACATTTCTGTGGGTGGTGGCTGATGATGCAATGACACCCGCCTCAGGTACTCCTTGTGAAACTCTTACAAGTTCTTGAATCAACTTTCCTTCACAGTCCACTCAAGGTTGCAGCCGTCCTTGTTTCTTTTTCTGCTTTGCTTTTCCTTTCTAGTCAGCTCTCCATTAACATGCTTAAATCCACTTTTCAGTAATGACCTTCTGTGGCTGTGGGATTCACGATTGTCATCTGGATAAGAGTCAAGTCAGCAGTTTTTTTCCGCAATTGTGGTTGTGTTTAATGAACTAGACTGAAGGGGCCTCTTCCAGTGCTGCTTTTATCTGAACAATGTGTTTGTTTTTGTTCACCCTGGCCTTTTGTAAATTGTACCTACTGGTAGGATGTTTTTTTGGTGCACGTTTTTTCTTCTGTCTGCCAATGGTGGATGGATCAGCATTGGTCTTATTCGCCTTTCCTTAACACCTCTGTCTTCTGCTGCCTGAGGCACTCTCACTGCTTAGCAGCAATCCTTGCAGTTCACTCTAGGAGGGCATCTTACTATTCATGACTGCTCCACACGTCCTGGATAGTGGTATAGACATGAATCTTTGTTCCCTCTTCTGGGTTTTTTTTCTGGAAGATCCTTGGAGTCTTGGACTTTGGGTGAATTCCATAGAATTGAGAAAGCTTCTCAGCACCTGTTTCATCCACTGAGTTTGTGGCTTTCCTTGCCTTGTCATCAAGCCTTATTTGTTTAGTCTTTTTACAATTGTGCAGTCATGAAATTCAATCTGAGGACTCTGGAGACTGAGATGTAGCTCTTGGTTGATGAGTTAATAAATTTATTTTGATTAGCAGCACCTGGCTGCTACTTAACCTCCTACTTCCTATAGAAGCAGTAAGGAGTTCACAGCCCTGCATAGTACTGTGAAAACTTGCTTTTTCTATTGCCAAAAGCATTCACTTTTCTGCTTTCACGCATATGAACTTCAGTGACATCCCGTTTTTTAATCCATAGGATTTAATATGATGTCAGCCCACCCTTTGGAACTATAACAGCTTCTGCTCTTCTGGGAAGGCTTTCCACAAGGTTTAGAATTGCGTTTATGGGAATTTCTTTTCTTTTTTTTAACCATTCTTCCAGTAACGCATTTATGAGGTCAGACACTAATGTTGGGCGAGAAGGCCTGGCTCACAGTCTCTGCTCTAAATCATCCAAATCAGGTTTCGTACTCTGTGAAGATCAGTCAAGTTCTTCCAAGCCAAACTCGCTCAACCATGTCTTCATGGATCTTGCCTTGTGCGCTCGTCTGCAGCCACGTTGGAACAATAAAGGGGCATCCCCAAACTGTTCCCACGAAGTTGGAAGCATGAAATTGTCCAAAATGTCTTGGGATGCTGAAGCATTAAGAGTTCCTTTTATTAATTAAGGGGTTGAGCCCACCTCCTGAAATACAACCCCTTCCATAATTCCCTCAGCTGCTGTGGAAATCCGTTCCATGAAACTCCCTGCGAACTGTTCTTGAGCTAATCTGAAGGCCGCGTAAAGTTTAGAGGTCTGTAGCGATTGACTCTCCAGAAAGTTGGCGTGCACTGTGCACTGTGCTGTGCCCAACATCTGCTGACCCCGCTCTGTAACTTTACATGGACCTTCCACTTCATGTCTGAGTTGCTGTCATTCCCAGTCGCATTCACTTTGTTATAATACCTCTAACGGCTGACTGTAGAATATTTAGTACCATGGAAATTTCTTGACTGGATTTGTGGTGGCATCCTATCACAAACCAGTCTTGAATACTTTTTCATTATATTGTGGTTTTTGTATTTAAAGTCAGGGCAAGGGTGGAGGCTCTAGCTGCAGTCTACACTGCAGTAGCTACAGTAAGTATAGAAAAAGCAGCACAATTCTGTGTGTATGAGTAAGCTTACATTATTGCCTGTGTGTAACACGGTGTTCAGTCTGCCAGTTAAGACTAACAGCGGCAAAGACTGAGCCATCGCTCGCTATAATCGAGCTGTCATTCCTGCAGACAGCTGCGAAGAACAACCCTGCATAAATATACACACACCATCAAACAGGTTACAGACTTATCCTAAATCTGAACCTATCTAGCATGTGTGTCTGCATATTTTGATGAGTCTTACCCACGCTTCACATCGGATGATTCCGCCTGTGACTGACACGCTATAAAAGGCTGCTTCAATCAAAATCACAGAGGGGCTCTTTTTTTTCCACCTCTGTCGTTTTTATTTGACAATCAGGCTGACTTGTTGATGCATCCTCCTTTGTCCTGTCGCCTCGCGTGACATCAACGCTGACATGATTACAGCTAATGGCTGTCGCAGGGAAAGGGTCGCAGAGAACGCGTCAACACTATATTTAGACTTTTTGCTTCGCTGCCTCTTCTTTGATTTAGTGAGCAGACATTTTGGCTCGGCTCGTCTCTGGAGTTCAGAGGGAGTTTGACCTCCTCCTGTCAATCGACACATGTCAGGTGTGGCGAACACGCTGCCACTGACCTAATAAAGGCGAGGATGATGATGATGATGGTGCTAATGATGATGATGCAGTTGGCAGCGATGATATAGATGAAAATGGTGGCGGGGGATGATGAGAACGGAGGTGGTGCTGCTGCTGCTGCTGATGATGATGGTGGCGGTTGAAGCAATGATGAAAGTGATGACAGTGCTGCCGGTGAAAGTGGAGGTAATGATGATGAAGGGGGGTAGAAGTCACCTGGTGTCAGCACTTTTAGAAGGAAGACTGTCGAGCTGAATAACAAGGTCTGACTCTGTCCTCCTCTCCCCTCCCTCTCTCTCCAGTTTGAAGCTCGAGTGTGACAAGTTGGCCAGTGAGAAGTCAGAGATGCAGCGCCATTATATCATGGTGAGTTAAGCTGTGTGTGCTGCGCATCAGAGCTGATGGTTGACACAAAATGCCATCTTTTCACTGTTTTTAACTAATGTAGATTTTTGTTGTTGTGCAACTTCTTTGTATTTTCACTCTACCTCCTCCATACCCTTCATCATCTTCCCTTTTGCACAGCAAGTCATTTTCATAGATTTTCTTAAAATTGCTTGCAAATGATTTCAGTTAGCAAAGAAGTGACGCCGTCGTTGTGCTTCTCTTGAAAAATGTTTCCTTTGTTTGGGAATCTGACAGTTACATTATTAATTTTCCAAACTCATCTAAACAGTCTAACAACTCCCTTAATTAGATTCTTCTTCGAAGAAAACGGACGGCATCAGTTGTTTCAGCAAATGCCCTGAAAAAGCATGCCTTAATGATCAAGCGACATGTCCCTTTAGTGTTTGCTGGAACAAAGGCTGTTGTCTGTCAGCGAACAAAGAAGGAAGTTGGGTGATGTTATTACAGAGCCGCGAAGCCTGCAGCAGGAGGAGATTGGACTAAGTGAGCAAACAAAACTTTTGCCGTGCTAATGGATCGTAAAATGTAATTTTTTCCAGCCGTGATTTGCACAATTTTGGCACAGACAGATAACGCCATCCTTCAAATTAGGATATCATATCTGGAAAAAACATTTTCTTTTAGTTCAGTTTGAAGGACATGTTGGTGAAACCCTAAAGTGCGCAGTGCAATCAAATCCAGTTGCTGACTGGTGTTGATTGTAGCCCCGTTAGACTTGAAATCTCAACACGTAACATGATTGAAATGATGGTATCATGTTCCCTAAAAACAAAACCTGAACTGAAATAAACCAGAATTTTTCATGCTTTGTTCCCTTTTGCTTCTGTAGTTAATGTATGTGTTACTCGCCTTCCCCAGCCCCCTTCATTTCCTCTTTTTTCCCCCCCATCTCTCTGTCTCTGTCCACACATTCACATCCACACACAAACATGCACACACAGATGTGGTTGCCTGCTCTCTGCTCCACCTCGGGGCTAATCTCATTGTTGCTGGCCGTAGCTGTGTAGCCGTCTGATGTTTTGCCTCTAATTGATCCTCTGACTGGCTTTAATCTCATCTCATCTGCGCTGCCGCACTGCTCTCTCCACCATCAGCAGGGCAGCAGACACATACAAACACACAATTCCTCTGTGTATCTTTCAGGCAGACATGTGTACACACAGTTTCTCACACACACACACACACACACACACACACACACACACACACACACACACACACACACTCGGGCATTGTCGTCCTTGTGCACATAAGCACACACCCACTGAAACAAGAGCACAGTCGTGTAAAACAGATTTAATGAAAAACCGATGCCACGAATTTCAGAAATAAATGGAAACTCTTACTAAAGTGTGTTGCAGAATCCATCAAATTCTGATTTGTGTGTTTTTTCTTTGTGTAATTGCAGTGATTTATCCAGATTATAGGTAATAGTTGATTTAAGCATTTAAATGTTTTGAAGAAACGCAGCTGCACAAATTAATAAGGGACATGATGACTTTTATAGTCAGAAAAATGTTCTACAGACTGTTTAGTAGCCTGCAGGCTGATATTATCAGCACAAAGTTTTCATTAGGGTTTGGTATTTTTCTGATCAGCTTGTGAGGCACTACAAAGTGATATACAACTTTCAGCTGCTCTGTTTTTTGGCAACGTTAACCAAAGCATCTCTTTTTTTCTTTTTAAGAGTGCTCCTTTGCCTCCAGTTCACTCAGTGACTCTGTGATGCATGTGCTAAATCAATTTAAGGGACACTTTAAAAGACAGAAACCAGACAAGGCTGCATACATGCAATGGGTAATTCAAAGGCTGATGGAGGCAAAGCTCAGTTTGAGTGTTCTGTGTAGTTTCTATCCCCTTAAATGTTGTGGTCCTGCTTTTAAATGACTAAGGGACAGATCATTATCTCTTAGGACCACTTCAAAGTCCTATATTGTACCAAGTTTTAACAAGATAATGTAAGTCTTTAATGTCCCAGCATTGTGTCTATTTCTAAACAGATGGTTGTTCCTGCTTTTACTGAAGTTACTGAACCTTTCTTGCTTAACAACAGTCAGCTTTGGTACAAGTTAGCAGCTTGGTGCTACATTACATTACATAGCCAGGCTTGAAAACCCCTAAAACTCTAGTTTAAGAAAATGGGTATCACAGCAGTGGTTATCAGCTTCCATTGTTAAGCTAGACTTTCTTTATCAGATTCTGTCTGCAATATAATAGTATCAGAGTGTATATTTGACTCTTCTGCACAAAATTGATTAACTGAGTGCTTCTTACATTTGTTAAGAAGACCAGATCATATGTTTCTTATATGTTGAATATAAGCACAAGGGAACACTGGTGCTACAAGAAAGGAAAGCTAGCAGAAAGTTTAGCTTTCTGTCTTTCATTTTTTCTAATGTGATAGCTGCACTTTGGACATCTTAAATCTTAAAACAGAAACACACTGATTCAGGATACTCGAGTGGGTTGGTCTTTACTGCAGTTTCAATGATATATCAGTGCAGGAGCTCAGAGATTCCCAGATTACACATCAAGAGATGTCAGACGTTCTGAAGCAAACTTTGCTTCCCATTTCCACATCTTCTACTTCTTCTGACTTGATGCATCTATCGTTCAGAACAATACTGCAGCCAGGAGGGAAAACTGGGCTGGAGCCAGTCCCAGCAGACACTGGTCAAAAGGCAAGGTTCACTCTGGATGGTTTGCAACCACATGAACTTCCCTATCTTACATGTGGCGAATCAAGAATCAACAGGAAACTTAACATTCCTGCCTTTGGATCGTGTGAAGACGCCAACAAGTTACTCAGGTGAAGCTGCTAAAATTGGCCAAAACAAAACTGATAAATTGGTTTGCTTAGATTTGGTAATAGGTGGTGCTTTTCCCCATTTTGATGTTACAAGAGGGGAATGATCTTTTCTCTATTTGGTAGGTTGGGCTGTGCGATATGACCAAAATCTCATATCCCGATATAAGAATTCTATCGTCCTGATAACGATATAAATCACAAAATTTTAACATTTTCTGTAAATTCTGTGAATCTCGGGCAGCTCGACTTGCGGGAAGTGTTTCCAGCTGCGCGTCATGTAGCTGGAGTCGAGTGTTTTAACTGATGCATGAAACGATACATTTTTAGACATAAGTTGTAACGGCCGCCGTTTTCTTTGTGAGTATTTATTACACGGCGTGCTGCGGGGGAAAGCCTGTTCTAACGTTTGAGTCTAAGGTTTATTTTTTAGCACCTGGCGGCTCTTTTTTAATTCTCATCCATAAATAATCTGCTCTTTCACGTGATTTAGTTTATTTTGAAAAGTCTCAACAGGATCTTGAGCTTTATTGTGAAAGGTTTATGTGGAACATAAACAACCGGACACGCGATGCTGTTACCGTCGTTGTTGCTAACCACAACGCATAAAAACAGGCGCTTGTCCGTCCGTAGTGTGGTTATATTAAATATAAGAGAAAGAGAGAACTTTAAGAAATTAATATAAACACTACAGTGACCAAAACAATGAAAAAATATTGCAGTAAACAATGAATTTTGCGACACCACGAAACAAACAATAGCGTAAAATGTTTATGTTTATATCAAACAGCCCTATTGGTAGGTGTAATTATTTTGCAAAAGCCATGGAAGCATTGATTTTGCAAAATAAGCCCCATTTAAAACTTTGCAGTGATGTTATGTGATACTATGTAAAAACTGGGATAAGACTTTCCAGGGAAACATTGGAAAAATAGAACAAATAGTTGAGTAAGATCCCTGGCTTCTCTCTCTCACCTCTGCAAGGCATGAAGCGGGTGTGAATGTCGGCTTTAGAACATTAAAGATAGAGTGTGTGTGTGTGTGTGTGTGTGTGTGTGTGTGTGTGTGTGTGTGTGTGTGTGTGTGTGTGTGTGTGTGTGTGTGTGTGTGTGTGTGTGTGTGTGTGTGTGTGTGTGTGTGTGTGTGTGTGTCACCCACTATCAAATGTCAGGAAGGATGCGGGTGAAAGGGGTTTCTAACGCTATCTGACCATCAGACATGCAATTCAGACAGAGCGTAAATCCTGCTTAACCTCACATGTCTAACTTTAGTGAGGAGGAGAATATGAGGCAGCTTTTTCTTCAGCCTGCATCTTATAGCTATCGTGCTGGAAAACAGTGAGACAGGAAGTGCGCAGCTGAATGAAACATGGACACTTTTAAGAGAAAATGCCAGACAAGTAGCACTTTGCAGTGTTTCCAGAGTCTGCTGAGGAGTTCTGATTCTTCGTTACAAGGTCTTTCATTTTTATTTGAAACTCAAGCTTCATATATAAAATGTGAGGGGCATAAAAGTGCAATCTGCTTGAATCTGAGCAGTTTAAAACCATATATAACAGTGAACGCACCAGTTGTTTTATAAACATGTAATTGGGTCTGGGAAATAAAACAACATTTAAAAAAAAAAAAAAAAAGGCAGCCAGCAAATAAATAAATAGTTTGCGTCCAACCCTGTTACAGATTTAAAAGAAGAAATAAAATGTTGTCTAGAGATCTGTGACAGTTTTAAAAAAGCCACAGTATTGAGGCTAGCAGGTAGGCCAACTTATCTGCAATCCCAGCTGATCATCTCACACATTCAATTCCACCTCAGCTCCTTCTTTGCTGCATCTAAATTAATCAATATTATATGTGTTCTCCCTATAGATTAAATCCGATCTGTGCCATTTTCCTGCACTTCACTCAGGCAGCAGCCTCATTTCCAGAAGTGAGAACATGGATCACTTTCGCCAGCTGTGCTTTAGACTGGCAGCCACGTTTAATTTCAGTTCAGTTTAATTTAATTTAGAGAGGGCAAAATCAGAAGTCGTCTCAAGGTGTTTCATATTGTAAGGTAAAGATCCTACAGCAATAGAGAGAAAACCCCAACAATCAGCTGACACTTGGTGACAGTGGGAAGGAAAAACACCCTTTTAATGGAAGAAACCTCCGGCGAGCTCAGGCAGGGACAGCCACCTTTAAATACAAAGTGGTGTGCAACACATATTTATAAGAGGTGTGTTTAGAAGAAATAAGCCATCATAGGAAATGTGATGAAAGTTGAAGGCTCCCATTCTACTTATAAGTACCCTCAAAACCACAAGTAAACCAGCAGGCTGAGACTGAAGTGCTATATTGGGGTGATATGGCACTATGAGGTCTTTAAGATAAGATGGGGACTGATTATCCAAAATGTGAGGAGAAGAATTTAAAATTTGACTTTGGATTTAACAATGAAGAAAATCCAATATGGGAGAAATATGCTCCTTCTTCCTAGTCCCTGCCAGTACTCTCGCTTCAGCATTTTAAATGAACTGGAGGTTTCTTAAGGATGTTTTAGGACAACCTGATAATAATGAATTACAATAGTCCAGCCAATAAACTCTAAACTAGTTTTTCACATCACTCTTACACAGGATTGTTCTGCACAAATGCAAGAAAGCAGTCAAGCTAACATGGATGTCTTTGAGAGGAAGCACATACAGGGTTTACACGCAAACTTCACACAGGATCGTCTTACTCTGAGGTGACAGTGCTAACCGCTGCACCATCGATACATGTGAGAAAGGAGAGCAGATGATGCCCTGACCTGATTCTGCCAAAAGTTTCAGAGTTTTTATGTGAAAACGGCTTTAGTGAGGAGTGGGACTACCACGTGCTGCCAGAACAGCTTTGGAGTGTCTTGGCATTTATTTCACAAGCCTCTGGATCTCTACTGAAGGGAAGTAATCATGCTTTTCCAAAAGAATCACATTTTCTTAATTATTTAAAGCATTCTTTACCTTTTTAACTCTTTCCCCCATGACTGCTTTATATCAAAATAACTGGTTGTGCATCAAAAGTTAGTTAGTGAGAGTGATCTCTGCCTGTATAGCTTACTGGAGCAACCCTTGGAAAAAAGGTTTTTATGGGGAAAGAGTTGATGAAGAATTGGCATCACTTGCCAAGACACCACTCCCATCAGTATGGAAAATTTTCATTATAGGATAAAGGTGATGCCTCAGAAGGGATTTGTATTGATTTGCAGTTGCTCTTTCCTCCAAGGGGACACCTGCCCCAAAATAATTACTGGATCTCCTCGTTTGTAGAGGTCAAGCGTTGAGATATTTCCTTCACTTTATCACCCCTCTGTAGATCCGCTGTATTGGATTAACTGAGATAAATTACACGTTTGTTACCATTTGCTTACCATTTGTCTTTTTTAATATGTGCACAGCCCTTATTGGATACATGCTGATGTAATTGTGCAGCCATCTTCACATTCAGCTGAAATAAAACCTGTAAAATTGAATTGTGAATGCAGTATTGCCAAAACAGCCTCCTTCGCCCACTCTGACTCGAACGCACACACAGTCAGCCACGCACACACATACGCGCACTTTCAATCGCACTTCCACTCCATCAGTGGCAGGCCGAGTCTTGTATCCCCACTACGACCTCCCCACTCCTCCTCTAATAGCATATCAGGTTGCCCCACTCCCCCAGCCAGCGGCAGCACCTCCATTTCCCCAGCGCTGTAATTACTTTAGGGAGCTTCCGCGTGGGCACAAGCAGCTACGGAGCTATGTTTTAGTGCGCGTGCATGTGCGTGCGTGCACGTGCATTCACTTACAAGAGAGAGCCAGTGTGAAATTGAACACAAACAACTGTGTGTGCGTGCATATGTGCGTGTGTGTTTGTGTGTGAGTGACAACAAGCGAGAGACAAAAATGTGTGTGTGAGTGAGAGATCTGTGTGTTGTTTGTTTTCCAGTGACAGAGCCAGTCCCCCTGCAGACAGAGTGGGTGATTAACAGGGTTGACGCCTAGAAGGTGGCCCTCTCATTAACACTGAACACACACACACACACAGACACACAACAGAAGCCGTTTCTCTTCTGTCTCTCCTTTTCTCTCGCAGTCTCTCTTCCTCTTTGTGTCTTCTCTTTGCATGTGTGTGTGTGAACATGTCTGAAGTGTAGAAGTAAGTAAAGGGACTGTTACCGATCACATCGACTTGTCTGGATAATTAATAATTCTAAATAATAAATGAGGCAGCGTCTCTTGTTCCACGTGCGCACACATGTGGATCCTGCTGCTGTGTGATGATTGCAGAGATTAATGAAACTCATCCTGCACACAAACAGCTGTAAGCGACAAACAGAACTTCAGTACGCCCTTTAAATTAAGCAACTGTTTATATTCTCTGGCAGTTCATACATGCAAATTTCATTTGTATGAGGGAGCTGGCGTGTACATGAGAAGGAGGATAAAATGACAAACTGGCAGATTAATTATGCAAATCAGTTGATCGGTTTATTTTTATGTGCCGTCGTAGCTTCGGTTTCAGCAGCTCATCATTTTACATCAAATAACATCGAACAAAGAACATTGGAGGTTGTTATTAAGCTGTTTACTTAAAAACAAAGGCAAAAATGAAAAGGCGAATAAAGTCTTCCGCAGTGTTTCAAGATTACTGTACCCATGTGAATTCTTGTTCTTATTAATCTGCAGTGTAATGATGCCTTTCGGGAATCATCTCTTGGATTTAAGAAGGCCCGTATAATGTTTTTTATGATCATATTAGCATTCGTTGCTTTTGGTGGAAAAAAGCAACGAAGCAAACTGAAGATGCTTCGAGTGTTCCAGCTGAGAAACAGAATTTTTGTGCGATTTCCGATTGTGGTGCAATCAAAATGCACATTAGCTTCAAACGTGATTTGTCACATGCAGTCAGTTGAGCATGATAAATTGTTAGCATGGAGCTCCTGCACAGACAATTTTTCTGGCAACAGTTCGGTGCCTGTGTTTTTATAGCTTTTTCTTCTTCTTCTTCTCCTCTTCTTTGTGTAGTACTATGAGATGTCCTACGGGCTCAACATTGAGATGCACAAACAGGTAAGTCTGTATTTAGTCTCCTTAAAGTTCGCTCTTTTATTCCCATCACATAGGATGTAAAACTGTTGTATGATCATAAACAGAAGATTGCTTTTGTGAAGAAAATTGAAACACAGGAGGATGCCTTTTCTGCTTGCAGGATGTGATGGATTCAAACTGAGGGGCATGCATGTTTATCAAGTTTCTATTGTACCTCCTGTGTGTATTATGTTGCTTAAGGCTTCCTTTCTAACATGCTTCTATAAACTGAGGTGTCTCCATCGTCATGCAACTACTGCCGAGGGTTATCAGTCTAATGTTTTGTTATTGCTTTTACCAATGTTTAGAATTTTTCTTCCTGTCAGTTAGCTTTGACATGTGGATTTAAATACTACAGGAAAAAATCCAAAGAAGCCAAATCTGAGTGAAAAATGCTTTTGTGCTGTCAGCAGGAAGTAGCTACTTTCCTCTGCATAAATGAATTATTTTATAAACCTGGCTAGCAGCTGTCTGACAGGCAGTGCTCTCTCTATACGTGTTATGGATAAACCTGCGAGAGCCACAAATAAAAGTTGTAGTAATTTCAGAGCAATTTGTTTTAATATTTACAGATGAATCATACATTTACCAATAATCTAGCGTCATTTTGTACTCTGTGATTGAAAAATGTCTCAAGGACTCGCTGTCCTGTATCGTTGCTTGTTGTTCATACTGACGATTCAGCTGGGAGAATTTCCTGGACTTTGAGGTGCCAGTTGGCTAACCTCATCAATGCAGATAAAAAGACTTTTAATACTTACTGAACCTTGAATTATGCACTTCATTACAGGGTTCTTTTTTTCTTTAACCTGGCTCAGATGCATTGGTTGCCAGGGTTGGGAATGTCTCCATAAGTTACCTGTTGCATGTGCCTCACTGATGTTTGACTGGCAGATCCACATTGCTGTATTGTGGTAGCCTTATTATGCTACAGACATGGATACTCAGAGAGCAGCTTAGTGTTTTGTTTTTTTTTTGATGGGACGGGTGAGTAAACAGTGACAGGTACAAAGATTTACCATACACAGTATAAAAGATGGACTTTGTGCCAACATCTGAAAGTGAAGTTAATGTGGAAGTACTTTAAACTTGCATTTTTTTAATGGCCAGCAGGGGGCGACTCCTTTCCTAACAAAAGTATGTCTGGTAGTATAGATGTCTATGGGGCAATGGCCCTTGGCTACCTAGCTGTCTGACATCAGATCACCTTCCTGATGAGTTCATGGGCTCAGTCACTAGTTTCAGGTCACTGATTAAAACACGAAGTTCAGTTTGGCAATTATGGTCATTACTAGAATAAGTCCAGTAATTTTTGTAAAAAGGATTTTTCAGGATTTCCGTTCATGGTCTCAGGAGTCTCATCTCTGCTTTTGGCGGATGGTGTGGTTCCTTTGGACTCATCAACCTTGTTCCGGAAGCCGAGTGTGAAGCAGCTGGGGTGAGAATTTAGCACCTGAAACTCCGAAGCCACGGTTCTTAGTCAGAAAAGGGCAGCGTGTCCACTGCAGGGTGCAGGAGCGAGCTGCTACCTCAAGTGGATGATATCTTAGGGTCTTGTTTACAAGTGAGGGAAGAGGAAAGCAGGAGGCTGACAGATAGATGAATGCGGTGTCAACAGTGATGCAGACGCAGTACTGGGCTGTTGTGGTGAAGATAAAGTATGAAAGTACATCTATGATGTACCTTCTTACCCTCACCTTTGGCCCAGCAGTTTTTGATTTAGTTGTAGCCATAGTCTTTTGATTAAAAAAACGTTTAGTTTTATTCCTAATTAGGACTAAATCCTTTTAGTTTTAGTCAACTAAATATCATAGGATTGTAACAGACGAAGTCTAAAATTGATTCAGTTGAATAAAATACAAAGTGTCAAAGGAGCTGTGCATTCCTCGTGATGCACCGACAGCTTATTGAACTGTTGGTGTGATTATTAAACATAATCTCTGTTTCCTTTGGGGATCTCATTTGAGTGAGGTCACCTAATTCTGTGTGTAAATCCAGTTGTTGTTGATTTTTTTTGTTGTTTTTAGTAATTTTGAGCATCACGCAGTCATTTCATGTGGATGTAGGTCTTGGCAAAATGGCATTATATTTACATCCAGTGAAAACGGTGCTGTAAGAACTAGTAAGGTATTTTGAAATGGAGGAGAAAAAAAGGCCCTCAATCAGGCAGGGCGTGGGTGAGGGAGTGGTCCATACATCAGTTTGTGTTGCTGCAGCAGGGGGAGTAATTTATGCTCAGCCTGCAGGAGGAGAGAGCGATGGGCCTCCAAGGGGCCAACCCTTATCGATGACCTCGTCTGGTATTGCCCATCCACACTCACAAACGCACACGCACGCTGTCGTATGATTGACGGCGTGCGCTGACAGCCATATTGGAAGAAGGGAGCATGCTTTGACGAATGGAGACACACATGAAAGTAGCAGCTTCCATGATTTAAAGACCTTCACTTGTATGCACCCGCACAAACTCTGAGGTTGGAAGCACAAGACGGGCACCGCGATGCATGCTGAGCAAACGCACACACCTTTCTCCTTTATCTCATAGGGATTAAATTCATAGGCACAAATGGAGTTGTGTGTTTGTGTGTGTACCCAGCAATCTTCGTACGTGCGTGTGTGGACATTAGCTCATGTACTTTCCCATTGGCTGTCTGCAATCTTTTAGAAATGTCAGTGTGTGGGTAGAGCCAGCGTGAGCTTCGGTGTGTTAGCGTGCACGCTCCTGAGCCCCTCCAGTCACTCCATCACCGCATGTGCCTGCGTTTTTTGTGTGTGCGCGTATGTTACCAGCGCATGTTCATAAACGTTTGTGTCTCTCTGCTCGTGTGTGCTGCTGTTACTGTGTGTGCGCACACGCCCGTCCTTTGTGCACAGTGTGAGTGGGTGCCGAGAATCGCTAGTTCCATTAGAGAGTTGAAATTGAAGGGGATGTGTGGAAACGAGTGTCGAGGAGCATTCATGTCTAGGCCTATTGTGCAGAGCCACACTCCCCTCTCTGCTCCTCCTCCTCCTCCTCCTCTGTCTGTTTCCCTGTTTTTTCTTTCTTTCTTTCTTTCTCTCTCTCACACTCACACATTCAATTGCTCCCTCTTGATCACTCTGTCCTACTCAATTCAAAAAATGCCTCTCCACTCTGTGCAGTCTGTCTCTTTGCTCTCTGCATCTCTGTTTTGTCTTAGTGAGGAAAAGCAAGGTTGAGTTGCGGATCGAACTGGGAGTGTGTTGAATGAAGCTGTATCGTTTATCTGTTTTTCCTCGTTTTCTCTTCCTGACAGCATTTGTGTTTTGTTTGTGTTGTGTATAGTATATATGTTCTCATTGTGTTCATCACATAAACCAAACTATGAAGGCAATTCTGAGTATATTCATCTGTATGTGAGCTGCATCTGCAGGAATAGTTGTTCGTGTTCGGCATGGTGGAAACTCTTTGTTAAGCAGAAGTGGCGACACTGAAAAGGCTGTGATTCAGTTATCCAGTCCTAGTTTTAGGAAATTTCAAAACAAAAATGCCAATTATTTTGACCTCGTTTCGTGAGCATTACTTTTTTTTTTTTTATTCTTTTTATCTGATAACAAACTGAAGATATATATGGAAACTGGAGCAAAAGTCCTTTTGATTAGTCATGTAACTGGTCACATTTGTGTACATGAAAATAATATTTTCAACCTTTTAAAGGGAGAAAAAGTATAAATTTAGAGGACAGAGGGGCAATTTGACTTCATTTTCCACTCATACCAGAGGCCAATTAGGTTTGGACAATTCAGACTAGTCGGTTAGGTTTAGACCAGGGGTCCCCAATCCCAGTCCTCGAGGGCCGGTGTCCCTGCAGGTTTTAGATGTGTCCTTGATCCATCACAGCTGATTTAAATGGATAAATGACCTTCTCAACATGTCTTGAAGTTCTCCAGAGGCCTGGTAATGAACTAATCGTGTGATTCAGGTGTGTTGACCCAGGGTGAGATCTAAAACCTGCAGGGACACCGGCCCTCGTGGACTGGGATTAGGGACCCCTGGTTTAGATAATCTAGACCAAGAGTGTCAAACTCCAGGCCTCGAGGGCCGGTGTCCCTGCAGGTTTTAGATGTGTCCTTGATCCATCACAGCTGATTTAAATGGCTAAATGGCCTTCTCAACATGTCTTGAAGTTCTCCAGAGACCTGGTAACTAATCATTTGATTCGGGTGTGTTGACCCAGGGTGAGATCTAAAACCTGCAGGACACCGGCCCTCAAGGCCTGGAGTTTGATACCGCTGATCTAGACTATTTGATTAGGTTTAAACAATCTGGACTACTTGGTTAGATTTAGCTAATCAAACCTGCTACCACAAGTTTAGATCATAAATCTTCTTGATAAAAAAACTACTCAGGGCAGATTTAGGTGTTAAAACTATTTAGCTAGGTTCTGAAAAAGGTCGTGGTTTGGGTTGAAGTACAACAGATGGCACTTTGATAAGAGCCACCTGCAGCATGTTATCATGTGTGTGCTGCAGGCATAAAAACTATTCCTTTTCCTCTTTGTATTGAAATATATTTCAAAGTCACGCTTACAAAAAACAGGACAGCTTGCTTTCATAAACGAGAAAAAAATCTCAGTATTTCACATTTTGCCATGAGACCCTGTGACTATAGGGGAGCCCACGCAGTGACAAAGCCAGTACACTCTAAGGAAGTCTGTGTAACGTTAGGTTTGTTTACTCTGCCTTCCATACTTCCTTGAAACAGAATTTCGTCAGTGAAAAGTGCTCCAATAGCATTTTAGGAAAGCCAGAATGAAGCAGAGTGAAATGTAAAGTGAGGACACGAGAGAGGAGGCTGCATTCAGAACGAAAAATCTGAGGGAGAAGAGAAGGTGATGGAGAGCAGGGATAACAGAATAGACAAAAGCTGGGTTGGAAAAAAACAAGATAGACAGAATAAAGGGCACTGAAAAAGAGGCAGAGCCATAGTTAGCGTGGAGCGAGTCCCGCAGAGACATTTTAGAGATGTCAGGGAGATTGTATGTGTAATGATGAGCAGATAGGAGTGAAGCGCTTGATGGGAACTGTGCTCTGCATGCCTAATGTCTGTTAGAAGAGCCTCTCTCTCCTCATCGCGCCTCGAATTAGGCTCTAACACAATTACTGCTGCTTTGCATATCTCTTATGGATTGGATGATTACCAACCAAATGTGATAATAGACCTGCATGTGAGAAAGATAGGGAATGTGCATGATGTGAAAGAGAACACGGCGTGTGCGTGCGTGTATGGGAGATTATTACTGTGTGTGCGTGGGTGTGTGTGTGTGTGTGTGTGTGTGTGTGTCCGTCCAAGTGTTTTTAGAAGCGTATTAAGTACAAGCAACTAAATTAATGAGGTGAATAAAGGGATTCTGACACATCTGATATATGTGCATGTGTGTGAGATATATTTGCTCCAGTTTGGGAAGGTCATAGCAGATGTTTCCCATACTGATGAGTGTGGCTTAAATTCGCTGAATGACGATTCACATTTAACAAGGGTTTAAAGGATAAGTGTGGTGATACTCTTTATTTTGAGCTGTCATTAAATCCCATGAAAAGATTAAAATGAGCCGTGAGCTGCTATCACATTTTATCTGTGTAGCCTGAGGCTATTATGCTGAATTCTTCTGTTCCATAGAGTTGTTGTCCTCGACACTTTGCCCTGGCATGGTTTTTGTTCACCTCTTCTGGCTTTGGTTGTTCTATGTTATCATCTCTGACTTTATTCATTCATTCGTTCATGAAATCTTCTCCATGGATCTCACAGGCATTAGTACCCAGTGAGGTGCAGTAACATTTTTTACATTCAGCAAATCCACATCTATGTGCTAAAGACACCACCACCCTACGTTTAGTTGCTCAACAGCCTCAGACAGAAGCAAAGCTGGTATGAGCTTCCTTCTGTTAGTGTATCCCCTCATGACCGAGCATTACTTAGGTGACTTAATCTAATAGAAAAGTAAGAATATCCTTCCCCTCTGTCCCCTGCACCATTAATTCTTGACTATAGACAGTATAAATATGGACGTAGGCGCCCCCATGTTGTCTGTCTTAAACCTCCATTCTCTTTAATGGCCACCAGGGGGAGACACCTGTGGTGGCTAAAAATAAAAATAAAAAATCTGCAAGCACTATCCCGCTGAGTTTATGGGCTCAGTCACTCATTTCATACTGTATAAAACAGTGGTGGTGTGGTGTAGTTTTGCAGTTTGAGGTGTACTCCTAATGCTCCAAACCTGGATAAATGCGAGGGTTGCATCTGGAACAGCATCGAGCATAAAACCCGGTCATTAATCCCAATCTGTGCGCTGCGGTGAACTCAATAAACCATAAAGTCCGTTTTGTAAATTTTGATCATTGTAAGATTCAGAAAGGCGAATAACCCAGGATCTGAGCCTACATTTCACAGTCAGATCCGCCCCTTACTTCATTATGAACACACCCAGTGTGTTTTATTTTGAGATACTCATACATGCAACGTTCTATTCTAACCACTGAATATACAATTATCCCTGTTTATTACAACAACTATCAGTTTTTAGGAAACAGTGGAAAGTTTTTTTTATATTTATGACCATTTTTAAGGTTAAAATTATTAAGCTTTGATGCTGACAGGGTGGGGAAGATGGAAAATAACCATTTGAGTTACATATTTTTTCACTGGGTTTGTTGGGAGTGATAAAAATATGGAATACTATAAACCACTATGCTCTCCTTCAACAGGCTGAGATAGTCAAGAGATTGAATGGGATCTGCGCACAGGTCCTCCCCTACCTGTCTCAGGAGGTAAGCGCGTGCACACGCACACACGCACGCACACTCTGGCACAGAGCCGTCAATAACCCTCTGACCCTCAGCACTATTCCTTACATCCTGGAATGAGATCACCCTCATTCCCACCTCATTACCTCTCCACCTCCGTGACCTCAAGCTCAGCATCCCTCTTCTCTCCTCCCATCATTCATCATCACTTGCTTCCTGTGTTTCTTTCCACCTCAATTTCCATTTCACCCTGCCCCCACCTCGATTCTGCCATATTCAATCTGTCCCATCCTCACGGTTGTCCCTTCCCCCCTCCCCTTTTGACCTCTTCCTTCACTCCCCTCTTTCCCTCCATTTTTCCCTCCTTTGCCTCCTCCTACTCCATCCAACTCTTCTCTTGCTTAATACATGTGTGTGTTTGTGTCAGTGTAATAAATGGCTGTGCGATTCAGATAAGCCATGCTCTTATCTGCCCACCAGGGGGTTGACCTCCACCCATTACAGCACACCAGCCGACCATCCATTCCCGGGTGTCACACAAGGCGTGTGTGTGTGTGTGTGTGTGTGTGTGTGTGTGTGTGTGTGTGTGTGTGTGTGTGTGTGTGTGTGTGTGTGTGTGTGTGTAACTGGATGAATAGCAAAATGGTCAGAGGGGGAGGCGCAACACCAGAGAGGGTTGTCGGGTCTCTGTTGGGACTATTGATATTGATCTAACCTCTCCACCCCCCCAACTCTCCTCCCCATGTTTCTATCTCGCTTTTGTCTTTCTCACTTTCCTCCTCTTGTCTTTACCCCCTGCCTCCCCCCTGTCTCCCACCCACCATCTCCAGCACCAGCAGCAGGTCCTGGCAGCCATAGAGAGGGCCAAGCAGGTCACCCCCCCGGAGATGAACTCCATCATAAGGGTACGTTGTTGCAACCCTAACCCTGCCTGAAAAAGTGCAAATATTGACCAACCCGATCAATTCTATTGTTTTCTTTTACATCTTGCATTTATTGACTTATTGTTTGTGAGGATAAAAACCTTTGTGTGTCATCGCAGGGTTTTTCTCAAAAACCTAAAATGTTTTTTTAATGCTTTTTTTATATCGTGTGAAATGAAAAACCCTAAACCTCAAAGGTTTCCTGCCCCGATCTGTTTCCTCCTAAACAGAGCATTATAAAAGTAAATAAGCATTTATTAGCTCCAGTTGCTAATGAAAAACGTTAAAATGACCCATAAATCATGATTATATTCAAGCGCTGGTAATGTATGCCTGCACAGTAAAATAAACATTTATAATTGTTCCCACTGTTTTGTTTAAGCAGCTCTGGGAACAATTAATTTTTAAAGGGTTTCTTTAGAGTTATATTGATGAAGTCCAAGAGAAACTTTTAAAGCACAGACTTTCTTTTTTTTTTCTGATGCACCAAAAGTTGGAATATAAGAAATTAACTTTTCTAGAAGTGGCTAAGCTCCAAAGAAATGCTGGATTCTTCTGTTAAAGCCTCCATGCCTTGAAATGTTTTTGTTTAGGTTTCATGTTAAATGTGCAGATTTAAGTAGAGATAACCTCGGGGCATTATTAGGGTTAAAATCTCTTCTACACTTACGTCTTAGGAGTGTGTAGTACTCTTCATCACGAGTAAACTACTTTTTGTGTCTTTTTAAAGTGGTGGTATCCATCCCATCGAGGGGATAAATTTGATTAAGCCACAATCCTGTCCATTGAAGCAATTACAGCACAGTTATCTCGCTAGCTAAAATACCAAATCTGTACAAACCAGGCCAGCTCGTTAGCCTGCTATGCGCAGATATTCTTTATATCGGCAGCTTTAACTACTAAAGCTACGCTTCATCATTATCAGCCTCGTGTTAGCTATCCTAGCTCCTCCATCATTTCACTATTGTCTAGTGTTCGCTAGCCCAGCCACTCCATCACTGTGATAGATGATTCACGGTGGTGCGTTGCTTTTGTCTTTGTGTCTGCGACTTGTGATAAAGAAGGTGGCGCTCTGCGTTGGCGTTTGTGGTAGGGCGTTCTGTTGTCGGTGGATCTTTTGCTTTCAAAGGAGCTTGTAAAGAAAAGCGTCTGGACTTCTTTAAGTTGCTTGAAGACGCTTGAAGTCCAGACGCTTTTCTTTACAAGCTCCTTCGACTACGATGACCTGGATGACTGAGAACCTTTACAGACATCTTTTGCTTTGACTTTAGTCGCATCATGTAGAAAGTTAGAGGATCAGCGGGGGCAGTTATGTGTCGATTATAAGAGGTCAGAGGGAGCTGCCGTAAAAATGAACTCACTTTTGGGTGTGTGTAAAAGAGAAGCGTGGCAGTAACAATGTATCTCTCTGTACTTTAAAATCAAAGGCATGTCGATCCCATGATATTGTTTTTTCCAGTTCTGTGCTCAGATACCTCTTTGTCTGCACTTGTTTCTTAGGCTTTTATACATCTTAAAAACTGCATCTATTATAAATAAGCTATGTGTATCTTCTACTGAGCATGTGCTATGATACGTGCGTTCCATCTATCCTGTTGTCTGTAAACTATTAGCGCTGTGCCTCAAGGGTTATATATTAAACATGACCTGTGGTTCTATAATAGGTCTGTCCTGTGTTTTGCAGTGATTTGTGCGCTTGATCTATCCTACTGTCTCTAAGTTGCGTCTGATTCTTTTCCATGCAGCAGCAGCTCCAGGCTCACCAGCTGTCTCAGCTTCAGGGCCTGGCCCTGCCCATGACTCCGCTGCCGCTGAGCCTGAGCCAGCCGACCCTCCCTGCCGTCACCACCTCCTCTGGTCTCTTCTCCCTCTCTTCCCTGCTGGCCTCTCAAGCCCAGCTGGCCAAGGAGGAGAAAGCATCGCGGGATGGAGTCGACAGCCACCGTGAGGAGGATGGAGACAAGTCTGATTAGATGGTGTTTCAGCCCTATTCAGCTCTGTTTTTATCCAGAGACCTGAATCCCTAGATTCAAGCCCACTTGGCCTATAGCCTCTCCCCCAGGTCTCCCTCTCTTTGACACTACCTAACATGGGCTTCAATTTCATCTCTTCCGACCCCCTAGCCAACCCCATTATTGGGAGGTCTTTGGCACATACCACCTTATATCCTGGTATTCACCATAGTTGGGTTGTTTCTATCTCTTTTTTTTTTTTTTTTTTTTTTTTAAGCCATGAGACTGTCGCTTTCTTATGTATCTTGTATTTTCAAGTGCTCTCTCTCTCTCTCTCTTTTTTGCATGTGATTAAGCCACATTTATCCCTTTTTAAAAAAAAAGAAAATCAGGACTACTTTCTATTTCAGTTTCTTCCTGCCTCCCTCTTGCTTTTTCTCTCTCTTCTGATTCCTGTTGAGTTTCCGTGTTTTCCTTTCTTCTCCATGCCTCTCTCTCTCTTCCTCCCTGTCTTCCTCCCACCTCTTGCCTCTGCCTCTTTCATAGGTCCTTGTTAGACAGGACTGATCCGTCAGACTGAATGCACTGTTCCGTAGGTGTTAACAGAAAAACTGTTAAACACTTGGATTTGCTGGCAAGCTGTAAAACTTGTCAGATGCAACACAGGATTCCTAAAAACTTCATTTTCCCAACATAAAGGTCTCACCGAAATCAGCAGTGTTGATATTTCATGGTGTTTCACCTCGCGTGTATTCATTCTAAGATAAAAGTGGGCTCAAAGTTTAAATGTTGGATTGATAAAAGATCAGAGAATTGTTTAAATAATGCCCCGGCTAAAGACAGAAGCGTGCTTAAAAGCTATACTCACTTTCTAATCAAAAACCTCTGCCTTCAAAAGAGAATCGGTGTTATGAAAAGACATATCCGGGCAAATTAGAGATTTTGCGAGTAATCCTAATTTTATATAAAATAAAAGCATCTTAGATCCGACTTAATGCTGAGAGCCGTCAGAGTAGATAACAGACCCACCTTGATAAGTAATCCCCCCGACGTTTGATCCTTGCCCGACCCTGTGAGGTGCGTTGGATAAATCCACCCAGCACCGTAACTGAAAGGCATCATTAAACGGAGCTGAGGTAGCACAACGTGCAGCAAAGAGAAGTAACGCCACTTCACGTCCACACCTTCCCACCATCTTTTTCCTCTTTAATGTGCACTAATATCAGAGCAGACACTGAGGGGAGAAAGAGTGCATGTTGTGTGTTTGACAGCAGAGGGCAGCGTGTGTCTTTGAACCATCCTCCTCGCTTGTGCAGAACAAGGACAATGACAGAGTGCAGACTGTGTCACAAAGGGAATGGCTTATTTATCCAGTCTGAGTGTGCAAACTTAACGCACAGTAGACACTAGACCGGTGGGATCAATTACTGCAGTGATGCAGGTCTCGAAAAGTTGTCTGCTTTGGTTTATTTTGGTCTCTAAATGGAACGACTCCACCTAGCATGAAACAAAAACACGGGCTCTCTGTAAATTCACTTTTAAATACCCTACGATTCACTGCACATAAAGATCTTTCACATATCAGATTAATCCTGCATTATACAGTTGATTTAATGCCTACATGGGGCACTGAGTATGATTGAATATAGTTACATTACTGTAATTCACACAGATGAAGCACAAGTGCATTCTACAGCTGCTGCTATGAATCCAAACTAAACAAAAACACCCCCTTCAAACAGAAAGGTCCTGTACGCTCTTGGTTGTTTTCAGATTAGACCTCGAGTCTGCTGGAAGCTGGGCGAAACTATGCCAGCCCACCACAACATTGATGATCTCATTGCAATACAAAGTTCAGCTGCGGAATCTTCTGGTTTGACTTTCCTTTAGATGTTATTACGAGCAACGGCACCTCTGCCACATTGCTGAAGGTCTTTATCCGGTCAGAGGATCTACTACCACCGTCCTGGTGCCAGACGCCAAAGGACAATTCCCAGATGTCTCGTTTCCATGCACCAACCTGTTGGAGCTTTTTTGGAGGTGCAAGGTAACATACTCAGTGTTAGGCAGATGGCTTTAAAGTTGTGGTTGATTATTTTATTAAAATACCCACTGCATCTTTTACCAAATTCTTAAGGGAAAAAAAAGTTCTGCTCCATGTGGGGGTCTGCAAAAAATGTAGTAGTTGACGTTGCATAGTTTGTCCAACAGAGGGCACTCTGCAACACATGTGATTTGAATGCCACGCAGCAAACGCAGCAACCAGCCGGTCACTAATCTGGGAACCAGGTTTACTAAAGTCAGACTCTAACTGTAAACTGAGCAGATCAGCAACTCTGAGTTGGTATCTTCATGGAGGCTGGTCAGAGTAGGCAGCCATTTTTAATGATGCTGTCTGAAACAGAGGTCGCTTGTGACATATTGAGTCTCATAAAGGTTAAATAAATAAAACTAAAATTATGGTGGGCCGCTCTATATAATCGTAGAAAAAAGTTTGTACCATAGGCCTGCCATCGGATCAGAATTGAATCCGATCATTTCCTATCTGATTTCTCAGGATTAACAAACTCTGAATTTTAGCTAAACCTGCTTCCTGGAATAGGGTTGTGATCTGAGAGGAGCATAATATAATATCACCAAATACTGTTTGTTTTTTGTTTTTTAAAATTAAAGAGTGTCTTTTGCATTACATACAGTTCCTTACTGTGATCTAAAATTGGTCTTTACAGGAAATGAAGACACATCTGCAGCTCTTTAATAAACTCTTCTGTTTATTTATTTTTTAAACCAGCATGGCAAGAATTCATGTTATTAGTAAGGAGAATAATCAGTGATCGCTTTTAGAAGCATCTGAAAGTCTTATGTTGCATTTAATTAAGAACATTTGTATAATGATAGCATTACAGTCCAAATTCTCAGTCAGTTAGGAGACTATTATTTGTAAAGTAGTATAGAGCCAGTTTGACAGTATCTTTTGTTCGGTGGTTTTCACTTCAGACATTTTGACATGTCCCAGTAAGGTAAGGTGTAAATAGTAGAATTAATGACTTCCATTGAGCTGTTAAGTACTGTTCATGCTATCATACTGTCATTGCTTAGTGGGAAATTTAAATTGACCAGAGCTGTAATTTATATCAGTAACACAGATATTCTACCTGTTAGTACAAGTCAAAATCTCTGCTGTGAAAAGTATCAGTGCAAATTAATAAATAGTGGAAGTAGACCAATTTTTATACCCAGTGCGCATTTATAACACCAAAAAAAAATGCAAAATAGGACTGAAAATTTGTCTATAGTTAAAAAACAAAAAAGAATAGAGACTACATCGCGTTCTTCATCATGTTTGGGTTGAATTTGTTTGCTTTTTGGATATATTGGAGTTTCTTTTTACTGTCCCGGGGATTTGTCAGGCAACAGAAGTGCGAATGGGCGAAATGTCTGCTTTCAAAAAGATGACATGCAATTTGAGAGGTACCACGTATACTTTGAAAATGTCGAACCACACTTAAAAGCACGTACACCTGTCTTGACCTCCTCTCTTTTCATCTCTGAATGGCTTCATTGAGTGTAGCCATCTCGAGCTGTATATGTATTTTAAAAAAAAAACCTGCTCCTTTCATTTGGGGGAAAATAAGCTCAGAATGGTCTCCGGTTTGATGATAAAGCACATTTTTATTGCAGAAGTACCCTTCAAAGAGATCGGCGAACGTGCACGTTTGATATCCAAAAGTGAAAATACATATGAGGGACTTTCAGAATAAAAGCCTCCGTCTTCTAAAGGTTCAGGTGATAAACTGTTGATGGCATTTGCTGGAGGACTCTTTCAATGATCCCCATTGTTGTGTATGTATGTGAATACATAAAACAAGGTGTGTATAAACACTTGTACAGATCCCGTAGTCGATGCTAAACCAGATGAAATGCGTTGCTGTTCTTACAACTAAAGCTAACATGCTACCTTGCTTGTGAATTAAGCTCGCGGCACGTCGTCCTCCCATCTAGCTGCATACTGTATGTATCTAGTTGCATACATACTGTACTTGTTGTAGTGAAATGCAGAGCGTGTAGACAAAGCAGAACACACACACACATCAATGCATGTCTGCGGGGGAACTGAGATTGATTTCTTTCTAGTGGAGACATATTTTTTTTCTTTTTAAAGAATGTTTGATCCAAACTTTCTGTGATCGATGCACTCGTTCCTTTCCTCCCCCCTTTTCTTCGTTTTTAAATATTAATCGATATGAACTAGAGGGAGATTTGCAAGGCTGACGTTTTAGACGTACAAATGAAATTCTATGTATTTGTTGAAGTAGTTGGAGGTGCTCGCCTCTGTATACAGTTATACATAGAAAGCTTTATGTGTATATGGCTGCATCTTCTCTTGTCTGTCCTGGATGATTCTTGTGCTATTGTGTTACAAAACTGATGTGACACCAGGGGGGAGGGAAACTGCAGTATGTTGACCTTTTCACCCTTTGATCCCCCTTTCCTTTTCTCCCCCCTCCCACCACCCTAACACTCCCTCCCTCCCACCCACTCCCCTTGACTCCTGTGCCGCCTCTTTGCCCTCATAGCGTGAAGCATTGTAAGCGTTTTGAGCTTTGTAAAGGTCTTTTTTTAAATACTTATTTTGTGTATAATGTAAAACCTAAAAGTGTGTAATTTGGCAAAAAAAAAAATGTTTTGTGTCTGAAATCATAGCTTCATTTAAACAAACGAAAAAGAAACTCTAAAAAAAAAAACGTACAGCAAACATTTACTATAAATAAAATGAAATGTTCTGCAGTAAGGAAGGACTTCTGGTGCCTTACAAATAAAGTCAATCAAATCATAAACAAGTCTCGCTCGTCTTTGACTTGATGCACACCGTCTCCTGACTGGGAAGAGTGGCTCTTGTGGGCTTCCAACATTTTATTGTCCTTTTTCTGCTTATTGCTGGCAGGATGGAAGAATCGTTGCTTCCCGGTTATCTCAGCGTTCGAGTGTGAACTTGCAAACTGAAAAATTTGCAATCAACATTAACAATAACCAGTCCCTAGCTTGGCTGGCTGCTGCACCACTCACACCCCAAAAAGTTACAAAGAAAATGTTATTGCAGGGTAAGTGAGGTTCTTCAGGTATGCCCCACTGTGAGGGGAACCCTAGGGTGGATCCAGGACATGTTTCTTCTCTTGGCTGACCTGGGACCACCTTAGTACCCCCACAAAGAGCTAGAGGCCTGAGAGAGGGAGGTCTGATAATCTCTGTTCAGGCTCGTGACTGGATAAGGACAAATGGAGGGATGGATTGATTATTAGGAAATATGCACGTTGTGATCAGGTGAATACCGTTGCTTTTCCAAGTGTGCAGGTTTAGCAACACTGACTCCTAAAAATAAGAATAACCCAAAACCCCCTTTCTAGATTTATGCCACTTTAGACAGGTGACAGTGAAAGTCTTATTTATTTTAAGGTAACACAAACCTAACAATTTTTAATTTCAGCTCTAAAAAAAATCACGATTGTGATCTCTGCCAATAGATCCCACTCGATCCTACTTTAATTACAGCATACGCCCATGAAGCACACTTCACAAGGTAACATATTATTTGGAACATGGGCAACTTATTTTTTTTAATTGGATGAAAGATGCAGAGCCAGTGATATATTTTTAAATCAGTTTCACTTCATGCTACTGAAGTGCTCTTTTGCCAGCATTCAGAGAGACCGATTAAAAACCCAAACGCTGGCATGGCTGATTAATGTGCAGATTAATCAAATCTCTCTCGAGTGTTTCAGCTTAAACTTGAGCTTGTGCGTGTCTTTGGGAAACTGTTACTCATCACGCCAGCGCAGATGTTCTTTATAGTGGCACTAAAAAACTCAACATACGAGTGAATCACCCATCTTTTAAATTTTAGGGTCTAACTCCAAAGCTTAGATAAGAGAGCACTCAGTGTTTTAACATCAGCGATGTTTGAGGTTTTTTCCAGACCCGGAATTATTCATTTAAACGTGTCCTGATGTCTTCTGACCGCCCTAGGGTGGCTGTAGTTCACGTCAGATCCACCAGGAGGAAGTGTTGATTTACGTTTACCAGCCCTTTTCCCACTGAGGTGAACCCGGCAGGTAATTGCTCTGAGGTATTCTCACATGCGCTCCTGTGTTTGTGTGTCACATAGGAGGGGAAGCTTCCTGTTCTTAAGACTGCAATGATGAGATTTTATCTATTCTGCACTGTGTGTGTCCAGATTTGATGTTACATCTCGAAGGCAGCGGATCACGACCCCGCTTGGCGCCTGTACAATATCCCCATTTGGATGCTCTGTTTATCAGGTTTGAGCCCTAACTTGGTTTGCTGCATTCACCACTCCTCCTGGTCCATTCAGGTGGATGCACATCCAGTGGATTTTCGTTTTTCTTTGTGCAAAATTACATTGGTTTCTTTCTCATTTCCTCCTCAGTCTGTTTTCTCTTTTTCCTCCCTGTCACCGTCTCCCTCTGGTTGCCTTCCTCACTGTGTGTCCAAGCAGCTCTGTGTGTGTGTGTGTGTGTGTGTGTGTGTGTGTGTGTGTGTGTGTGTGTGTGTGTGTGTGTGTGTGTGTGTGTGTGTGTGTGTGTGTGTGTGTGTGTGTGTGTGTGTGTTCAGAGATGAGGGAGAGGAAGGCTTGTGAGCCCTCTGAGTTCCTGTGGTTGCAGCCCTTCCTCCCCTCTTCCTCCCTTTCCTCTTATTCTGTCTCCCTGCAGACGGCTCTGGATCTGACACTTAAATAAATATGAAAGTGCCCTATTTTTTCCTCTTTCTGTCTGAGGATTCACACATTCCTCACAAGAAGCTACACAGGCAGCAGAGGAGGCGCGCATCTCTCTCATCCAGTGTTTTTTTTTTTTATTATTTCTTCCCCTCCCCTCCCCTTTCTAAACCCCATTGGAAAAAAAGTGCCACATTCTTACTTAGGTTGTTTAATTAGTGGCACTTTAAAGGATAAAGTTGGTGTCATATTATGTGAACAAATCCCATGAAAAGATCCCTATTGTAGCATATTCCTCAGTGCTATCTCAGGACGACAAAAGCAAACAAAACATGCCATTAAAAAAAAAAACTTTAAGATTTTAGCAGTCCATGCTGGAGAAAGTCAGTCTTTGGTCCCCTATAGCTCCTCTCCTCACTAGCACACATAAAAGACTCAGAGCTAGGACAGCAATATGCTGCTATTTGTTGTTAATGGTGCTTGGCGATGCAGGCCAGTGCCGGCCGCTGAGCTACATTTATTTAAAGGTGCCCAGCCCGGCAATGTATCGAGGCTGCGGGAGGGTTAGGAGTGCAGGGTTGGGGGTGGTTTGAGATACATTATACTTTGTATAAATGAGAGAGTCACAACCAGACAAAAGCCGCTCACATTTGTTGTGATGCTGAGATGTAACCAACATGAATTTTTAAAGGCACACTTGTTATGCTTGTCCTTAAATTCTGCCACATATATATTGTGGTATCCGATCTTGAAAGTCAGGCTTTGTGCAGCACATGAGTCAAACACAGCCCAGTATAATATTAGTAAGAGCGTATATACTCAACATAGGAATCTCGCTCACACTGCTCCACCCACTTCCTGTTTATACCTTTTGCTTGCAAGCGGCGGCCAATCAGAAAGAAGTTGGCTTAAAAATGTAATAGAAGGGAAATTGTGAGTCATACAAAGCAACTCCAGTAGAATCCATCAATAAAAACACGGAGCAGGAAATGAGCATAACTGAGACTCATTATTTATTTCTGCTGCTATTTGTTAAAACGGTTAAAATCTGACATGGTGCTCTCACTGCTGCATAAACAAATGAACCTCTTTCATTACAGCTGCGCTCAGAGCCCGTCAGTTCTCTGCTTGCGCTTTTCCCACCGGGCACTTTCCACCATTCAGCTGAGAGCTCTGCTTATATCCGTGCCCGCTCTTCATATAGCACACAAATGTAAGTTAGTATTGTCACTGCCCACTTGCTGCTTGTGTTGAGCTTGATGCTGTTGACAGAGTCGGAGTGGAAAAGTCAAATCTGTAGATCATGTGCATTTATATTTTAATCCATTCCACGTGCGTGACTCAAAGCTGCACGAGCCAACAGGTTTGGAACGGACACGTTTGAAGATGCCGGCTGTGGACCTGCAAACTGAATGAAAGCACCGACTCTGTATGCAGTTCTGATGGGAATGCACAGGGCCTGCACTGGAAAACAAGCGTCTGTGTGTGCGTGTGTGTGCGCGTGTATATGATGATGATGATGAGTGCAAGCAAAAAGAAAGAGGGAGAGAGCGGCGGAGAGCAAGAAGCGTCTTGATTAATCATGATTGACTCATTCAGAGCCCACTCGTCTTTTCCCCCTCGCTCCCTCGCTCCAGCTCTCCTTTATGGCTTGATTACGGAGACGTACTCTATCTCTCATTACCTCCCCTCCTCCGTCTCTCACTTCTTTTCTTCATCTTTTCTCTCTTCCTCTGACAACCCCCCCACCACCAATACTACTCACCCCCCCCCTTCAACGCCTACCCAACTGCGCCACTTTATTCATCCCTCCCCGGAAAGGAGGCTGTCAATCTCCACGTCTGCCGTGTCTCCATCCTCTAACCCGCCGCCGCACTAGCCCTCCATCCATTCATCCCCAGCCCATCCATCAGTCATTCTTTTCCCTCTCTCCTTCCTTTTTCCCTCCCTGCCTCACTCATTCCTGCCACTTTGTGACTCTTTTATATATAAAATTTCCCCTCTTTCTCCGTTCAAAGCTTTCCTCTATTTATCTTCATCCCCCTTTTTCCTCCCTCTACTGCATTCAGTGATCAGTGTCTGCGTGTCTGTCAGGCACGCTCGGAAATGGAAAGAAGCAAACACACAAAGCAAAAACCCTCTCTCTCTCTCATTCTCAGCCTTTCTCTGTGTCTCTCTTCCTTTTCTCGCGGCCTCAGCTGGAGGAGCTGAGTGTTGACACAGCCTGGTCTAATACAGATGCTTCCAGAGATGCATCCTGGGAAAGCATCTCTTGGCCTGCTTTTCTAATCTTGTCTTCTCTCTGTACAGTTCCCGAACGCATGCACACGCACAGTTCATGCATGCTTTTATGTGTGTGCTGCATCTGATCTTTTCTGTGTGTGTGTGTGTGTGTGTGTGTGTGTGTGGCTGGTTTTCGAATGCAGAAAGAGAGATGAGAGACTATTCAAACTTTAATGCACTCATACGAGATACAAACGACCTTTCTCTCACTCCTTCATGCTCTGCCCTCTCCTTTACTCACCTTCCTCATCTCTTCTTTCCTTTTCTCTCATTCTTCACTTTGATATCTTCATCTTAAAAAAAAAAACAACCCAAATTTTACTCTAACCCTTTGTCTCTCCGCTCTCTGTTCTCTCCTCTCTTTGCTCACCTCCTCTTTCCTCCTTGCTCATTCTCCATTCTCTTCATCATCTCACCCCATTTCATTCACTTCTCGTTTTCAGTTTTGTCTTTCATCTCTCACCCCGTCCTCGTGTTTGACTCATAACCACTCTCACCTTATCTCTATTACTCAGCATCTATCTCTGCTGCTTTTTTCCTGCCTGAGCCGCCTCTCTTGTTCTGCTGCCTAACGGCTGCCGTCTTCAACCAAGGCCTTTTTTTCCCCCTTTGGACAATTTTCGAATCTTTGTTGATAAAATTGTCAACACTGTCTTTTTTTTTTTTTAACAGTTGTTGATTTACTGTGAAGATAATCACAGAAATATTGTTATTAGAGTTTTTACACTGCTCTGTATCCGTGCTTTAGGTTTACAGCAAGGAGTTTGACTTGTTCAGCATGGCTGCTGTTAAAACTAAACACTTCTGAGCATGTGACTGATTTAAGAGCTGTTGTGTTTCTGCACAGACCGGGCGTTTCCAGGAAGATTTCAGGTTTAGTCACTGCATGCAGATGTTACTCACCAATGTTAGATGCAGGGTGTAGCTTGCTTAAAGTCACTATTACCACCACAGGCTACATTCACAGACTGACACATTCACAGTTTTCAGACCAAAGTATTTGTATATGAAATTAACATCTTCATATGTATTTCTTGAACAAAACAAACAAGCAAGAGAAACTTTAATTATATTTTCTTTTTGCCTGACATTTGACTTGGTTCTTGGTTGTCTTTGTATGTGGACAAAACACATCATTACTTTTGCAATGTAATCCCATCATGGATTAGGTTCAGGTGGGGCTTTATTGCACGCTAAGCCCACATTAGACTGCATTTGTCTACAGTTGAGCGTGCCTGGTGTTTTTGTTTGTTTTTGTTTGGGATGCTTTTAGGTCATAAGCGTTTGGGCAATGGCACAGTTTTCCTAACCTCGCCTCTGTACACGATCACATTAGATGTTAAATCAAATGATTAGATTGAAGTGCAGACTTTCAGCTCTAATTCAAGGGTACTAATTAATTACATTAACAGCTTCTCTGGGAAAAAAAGGAAAGACGGGATATTCTTCAATAGCCGACTTAGTCACCTGATTTCAAGCCAAGAAGGCATTTACTGAAGACAAAACTGAAGGCAGAGAAACCGTGTGGTTGCATGTTTAAAGGCCTGGCACAACACCTCAAGGGAGGAAATGCAGCATTTGGTGGTGTCCATGGGTTCTGCACTTCAGGGAGTCATTGACTGAGCGGTGTGCCTGGTTATGTCCAGTGTTGTAAACCTTGCGCCCTGCTGTGTCAGCCTGCGTCTGGTGCATCTCCATCCATTTATTCCTTCCGGCTCTTCATCCATCCAACCCATCCCTCTTTTCTCTCTTTCTTTCCTCTTCCCTCTCTGTTTCACTCATTCCCGAAGTTCCTTCTCTGCTGACTTTGCACAGTCGTTTCTCTATTTGTTGCTCGCACGCTTATTAACTCGCAATCACTGAAACAACCTCGAACGTTAGAGGGAATGAAAATCCCACCATCGCTCATCAAAACATTACCTCACGCTTCTGCCAGGGGTCAGATAGTCCTCGTGGTATTATCTGCCACCGATGTCATTCTTTCCATCTAGTTCTTGAAAATAAAGCAAAGAAGCTCCGAAACAGCTGTTCCCAAAACAAATTCTCCTCTGTGCTCTTTCCATTTGATTTTCATCTCTGCCCCCTAAAACCTCCCCACATCTCCCTCTGTAGTCTCTCTGGCCCCACTGGTTGTGTTGTTCAGAGTGGAGCCCTCCCCTGTGTGGTTAGTGGGCTGTTACCCAGCTGCCTCTGATACTTCCTGCCTGTCACTTCCAATCCCAGTGACAGTGTGTGTGTAGAACGTGCACACACACACACACACTCCTCGTTTTTTTCCGACACACCATAGTTTAGGAACATTATTTAGCCGCCTGTCCAAAAGATATGCACAAACACGCACACGGAAGTTTTTTGCACACAAATCTGCAGAACAATTTGCGTATTAAGATGCACAGAGACAGCCATGCAGAGGCACACACACACACAGAAACCATTGCTGGCAGTCATACATGTGTTTATATGAGGATATGAACATACAAGCACATGTGCCTACACACACACACACACACACACACACACAGGCACACACATTACTGGCGCAGCAGTGGAGTAGACTCCCCATCGCTGAAAGCCAAATTCATTTAGCAAGTGCCCTCTCCCTCTCTCCCTCTCTCCCTCTCTCCAGCTCTATTTGCAGCCTGCCACGCTGCTCCTCCTCCTCTTTGTCTCCTGGCTGCCAGAGGAGAAACCAGGTCTTCTTTTTCTCTTCCTCTACCTTCTGTCTTCCCATCTTTTTTCTGCCTTCCATATTTGTCAGCAACTCGCTCTCCTTCTGTTTTTATATTTGCTTCGAGCCTTTGTCTGTCTGCATTTCTCACAGTTTTAACAGAACAACACTTACTCTGCACGCAGACTACTGTGCATTCACAAACTCTGCGTGTAAATAGATTCATACATTTACGTTGTGTACATAAGTAGCTTGGGAAAATTGGGGCTACTGTGCAGACGTTGTGAAACGTTTCAGAATGATGAAGGTCCTGGTGCCACGTTTCCACCTGTGAATGCACTTCATCTCAGTGGAAGTGCTCAGAGTGGTTATGATCAGGTTCAGTGGTTTGAAGTGGACTGATTCTGTGCACCGTAGAGATTTATGTATTCAGGATATCTGTGACATTTAAACAAACTCGGCACGCTCCCATCTTACTGCAACAAATGCTGCCATTCAGTCAAAGCCTCTGATGCATCCACGTCACTCACAAGGTGTCCTCTGGTCCTCGATGCACCGGCCACGGCAGCACTGGATGCTGCATCAAAAACCACATTAGTGGGTTGGAGTGGCAGCAGTTTGCATCCCATTCGGACCTTTGTTTTCACTTCCTCCATCATTTTATTTTGGTTTTAAGTTGCTCCTCCACAGCAGCAATGGCACATTTCATTATATGTAAACCTGTGTAGGATTTCAGTACGTTGAGGCAGTGAAAACAGCAAAATGAAACATCAAAGCTATTAAGTGTAAATCTGTGTTGAGTCTCTTTTTGAATGCACAGGTGTATTTGACCTCAGGTCAGCAGTAACTGAAAGCACCTTCAGCACACTTAGATCAGATTCTAGGCTTGTAAACAGTGAGCAAGTCAGAAATGTACTGAGGAACCAAACCATTGAGGTACTTCTATAGTTCCCTGGGAACCAGTGAAGTGACTTCAGTGCTGGGGTGATGTGGTCAAATGTCAGCGTACCTGTAATTGTCCTGCAAATAGAGCATTTCAGTAATTGAAGCTAGTTGAAATGAAAGCCTGGAGCAATTTGTCAGAGTCAGTTTAAACTCTTCTGCATTAACACTGCACATCGAAGGATGCCTACTCCATGCACTTATTTTAACTTTGAATCCCTTGCGAGCATCCTTATGTGATCACATGGTAGCAGAGACACGTCAAAGGCATGAATGGGACACTTTAAGTGAGTTTGATGAAACTGCATTAATCGATGCTCTGGGAATGAGAGCAGGCCGGATGAGTCGTACGCTCCCTGATTATAATGGGTGATGAGGGCTTGGCACAGCGCTGTGTGTTTGCTTATAGGCGTCTGATTAAATTGTTTTCACAGTTACTAAAAGTTAATGCAACCAATCAGGATCCAGAATTATTCCTGATCTTACATTTATTTATGTGCTAAAACAAACATCGGACTTCACATGTTTCCTTTGGCTGTTTGTTTGCGGTTTAGGCTGAGACTCACAGGAGCCTTAAATATTATACTGTTACAATGTTACTGTACTTATTACATACTGTAAAGGGGTTTAAAATGCACGTCTGCTACTCCATATAAGGCAACATACATGCCATAATTCTACGTTATTGTATACAGCATAAATTAGTCATATATGTTTGTATATTTTTGTCATTTCATTTCAAAGTGTTTTATTTTTTGAAGTAAGCTCCTTGTTGCAGAGAAGGCCAAGTGTAATCACAAATATTTCTGCCTTCCCAACTCTTCTTTTGTAATGTTTGCAGATATTAGGCCAACATAAGTTTCCTTATTTGCATGTCTCCCGAGTGCCTGCCGGGAGGTTTGAGAGGAAGTTTAGTTCCATTCGTTTTAGATATAAACAGAAGACGTTATGCTGTTTTGATCATAATGGAGAACAAGGAAAAAGACCGTATTTATCATATGGATACAAATCTATGCAGATGAGGTGAATAAACCTGTTTACGCAGACTAGAAAATCAGCACAAGCGCACGCATGTTTAATAAAACACAGGTTTTGACGACTGTGGCTTTAACGTTACAACATTTTCTTAACTTTACTAATATATGTTTCATATAAGCTCTGTTTGGTCTTTGGTGTTATGAATAAATTACATCCCTCCTGAAACTCTCATGCAGAGGTTTTCTTTTTTCTTTTTCTTTGTTTGACCTCCGTTTTGTCTTACCTGTTTTTTGGCTTCCTTGCTTTTCCACCTTTTCTGCTTTTATCTTCAAGGGAGTGCTGTTACGCTCCAAGTGCATCTAGTTCATCAAAGCCTGGCTAATTTCTCAGCTTGTTTGATTTACTGTTAATTGTTGCTAAAATGCCAGCATTGAGCTGTGAACTTTGGAGGAAAATCTTTGAGCGGATGAGAAAAGAAAAGGAAAAAAAACAAGACTACGAAAACTAAAATGAGATAACACTCACACTGACAGGTCTGCAGATTGCACTGAAGCTCGGCTGGCATGTGTGATACGTGTTGACAGTTCGTGGGTTCATGGCCAGCCCGTCCCGTCTATCACTCCGGCCTCACACCCTGGGCCTACCTGTCCCATGTGTCCCGGCTCTGTCTGGTCAGGCCTGTTGTTTCTGGAAAGCACTTTCATCCTGATCCTCATCACTAATTCATCCGCTTACGACCTCCATCCATCAGTGCTAGCTCAAGTATGAAAACACCTCAGGCTAACTCGCTACAATAGCGGTCTGGCTTCCTCCTTGCACCATGAAACCTGCTCTGCTTCTTTCTCTTTTTCTACCTGAGAAAAACACCATCTTTCTCCCAGTTTGGCTTTTCTTCTTCGATTTCTCTCTTCTATTAGTTACTGTCAGAGGTTTTTGTTTTGTGCCTCTTGTATTCTCTGTTTATTCTATTCTTTTACCATTTATTTCCCCCCTCTCTCTGTTTCTTACTGCGTTTATCCCTTAGATGGAAGCACTGCAGCGAGAGCCACTGACAAGATAATTGCCTTCCTCTAGTTAGTCTCCTAAACACAGTAATGCTAATGTTAGATCCTCTCTGCACCTTTGTGTGCTTCACAAATATATTCCTGGCAACACGTGCTTCCTAATTCTAATTTACCTGATTTTCTATTTTTCTTCTTCTTTCTTTTCTTTTGTTGTTTGTATTAAAAATGCATGCGACTCGTCTGCAGCACCGCTGCACAGAGATCAAGGTTGCAGACTTTTTTCACGTGGCCAACTTATTTGTTTTTTTAGTGTTTTTGTCCCCTTTCAGATCTGGCCTTTGGCAGCCATTTAGATCTTGTGTATGACTTAAAAATACACGGTTGTCAGCCTGTGAAATATTAGGTTTGCTCAATTGCTCGAATGCTGATTCCTCGGTGATGGAAGTGTTTCCCGCTGTCACCTGTGCCAGCCAACATCCCAATACTTAGAAAACCAGTGAAGTCAGTCCACACAGGATTTATCCACGCTAGAAACGAGATTGTACCGAGGTCGCTGTTTATCTTTTGGTCATTTGGACTCTTGGAATTTTTAAGTTCACTAATTCAGCGGACTGTTGTAAATCTTTGTGTAAATATTAATGATCCCATGGCAGTAAACCGATCAGCCACAACAATAAAACCAGCTGTGGGTCATTCCACCATGTTTACCCTCCCTAACCCAGTCATAGATTCAAAGACTCCAGAGGTAGTTTTAATGGGAATTATGCAAAATTTTAGATCTCTGTTGTCATTAGTTTCAGGAGTGCAGTTCAAGTTAACACAATGACAGTGTCGTGGTCCTGGAATTGTTTACCCTGCGTTTGACTATTTGGACGTTTTAATTTTATAGTTATTATACGAGATCCCAGCATTGTGTAATGCTTGTATTACTTATTGTATTCCTCCTCTCACTGTAAGTTTGATGTTCCTCCCCCCTGTTACAAGTCTCTTATATTGAGTTCCTTGGTGTGTCTGTGCCGTCCCCATTTAGTTATCACTACCTGTTGTACTTTGAGTCTTTGTGGTCCTGGTGTTTTGCTTTTAGTTCCCATCCTTTGTCTCGTCTGCTGTGATTTGGTTCACCTGTGTATTACTCTCCCCAGCTCTGTACGCTCTGCTAAATGACCCCTCTGTGTATCTATTGTTATCTCATCATCACAGCATCTGCTCTTCTTCCTCACTGAATCCGAGCCCTGGGATGTTTTCTAGTTTTCTCCTGTTATGTTCCAGCAGTCGTTGTTTTCGGTTCACTTGTGGACTTTTACTTTTGTACCACATTCAGAAGAATAAATGGCTCGCTCTTCGTTAAATGTTGCCTGCCTGAGAGTCTGCACTTGGGTCCTCAGAGAAAGTTTATGTCAATATTATATCTAAAAATTTTAATGTGGTATTTATTTATTTATTTATTTATGTAAGAAAATATAAAGATATTTGGGACCTGAAATTCCTGTCATAAAGTTGGAGTTTTTTTTAAAAGAAAATCTGTGAAGGTCTGGGAGGAGGGGGCATCCTTCTTCCTCTTCCATCTCAGGGCAACATGTGTCACCAAAGCAAATATGAGGTAACGCCACGAGTGTAGGAATGTTGGAGCTCTCTTTAGTCCATTCACTTAGAGCCCATTCATTTGGTAAATTGTGCTCACATTTTAAACATCAAATACGATCGCTTCTCTAGTTTGAATTTGCCGTGCCTGCAGCCAGTCGACCACGTGTTATCATCAAACAAAGAACGCCTTTCAGTGCTGGAAATTCCACACTACTTTCCTCCTGACATCTGAGAAAGGCTCCAACAAACTGTGCAAAGTAATGCGTGATCTCTACTTAAGGAAACATCTGCCGCCTCTAGATATCCTTTCTGCTTTATTGCATGCTTTAAAACATTTGATGTAAGAGTAATCAAAAAGAAACCAAATGGATTAAATTGCATTTCTTTGACAAAATAATTAAAATAGTTACATTTGTCTTAAAAAGTGAAAGATCCCTGGTTTGATCCCAGGAGGAGGCACAAAAATCCCTTTGTAGTTGCATCAGGAAGGAAACAAATGTATCCAGTTACATTCTCACCTTGGAATTTAACTGGCTGCAGATCCACAGCGATGAGTGACGGTGAAAGGCTCATTTAAACCACTCATTTTTGATTTTTCAGCATCTTTGTCTCTTTGAATGTGAGAGTGAATCTGAAAGGGAGCGTCAGTGTGCTGCCAGGTAACACGCTCCTGTAGCTCGCTATCTCAGGTTACCTGTGCAATATAACGTTAAGGATTGCATGCAGGTGGTTATTAAGGGAAATTGTTTCTCCATGGTGACGTTGCTCGGCTGTCGGTAAATATAGCGGGCTTTACGCAGACAGGATGAGGACGGAAAAATTGCTCAAACTGGCTTCTTAGTCCCTATAAATGTCTTCTTCCTTCATCTCTGTGTTTCTGCTCCGTTTTTCCTCCCCTGACAGTCTGTTCCTGCCTTCTTAACAGCACTTCATTCCTCTTGCTAACTCTCCTCCTGTTGTCCTTCCTCCCTGACTCTTACTCCTGCCCTTCCTGCTCCACTTTTCTTCCTTCATCCTTTGACACTGCCATCACACCTGTCCTTCCTGCCATCACTCTTCTTCCTTTGTGTTTTTTTTATATGACTTTCTGTCTTTTTCTTTGCTGCTTTTCCTTCCCTCCTCCTTCCTCTCCCTCCCTGCACACAGCCATATGCAGCTCTGTAAATGGCAGGATGCTGTGTGGCTGTGATGTGGTCTGGCTGTGGTCTGTTTGCACTGCCACTGTGGTTCATTCTGCTTACCAGCCTGCTGCTTCACCCTGTCTGGACCCGGCCGGCTGCCTGCCTGCCTCCCTGGCTGGCTGGCTGGTTGGTCGTCCGATTGACTGACTGCTGCGTAATTGAGGCGGTAGATGCACACACATAGATGCTACCACTGTCGCAAGCCTGTCACAAACCATTACAAACTATCCCGTCGCTGCAGAGACGCAGGCCAGCCATCAGAGTCGCATTTACTGCTCTGTTTTCAACTTAATGCCCCCGTCGTCTAAATTTTCTGACAATACCACCAAATGGCATTTATCATCCAATAATTGCAGCCTGCAGAAAACTGGTCAGTGAGAATGATTAACGCGATGACTCATGGGCTGTGTTAGCCCACCTGATGGGAGCGGTGATATATTATGTGGAGCAGAGGACGGAGTCTGTATCCGAATGTGGGTAAAAAGTGTGTGCCGTCTGTGTGTTTTGGCACATACAGTGGAGCAGTTACATTAAACAGTTATATCCAGAGAGACACAAATTGAAAAGGTGACCATTTTGGAGTAAGTGCAGTAATAAGGTAATGTGGTAAAGGGAGACTTTCCATATGTGTGTTTCGCTGTCTGTGTGAGAGAGAGAAACTGAGTCAGACAGAGAGCGAGAGAGGAAGAGGAAACAGGAGGAGGGTTGCTGCCAGAGGGTGAATGTTGGAACATAGAGCATGCTGTGTTGATTTGATTAAATTCAGTTCTGTTCTATTTGCAGTAGGCCTAGTTACTCAGCTATATTTGTACAGTGCTGTCTGCAGAGTTTTAACAACACTGACACAGATCCGAGTGAGAGCGGGAGGCCTGGGATTAGGCTGCAAAATACACTTTTGAAAAGGATACGCCAAGTTTTGGGGGAGATTAGCCCCGTTTGTACGGTTTATTTAAATTAAACCATGTGTCCCCCGTTTGGACCTGCTCTCAGTGCTAACACTTTAACAATTTATCGTACAAAAACTACAAAAAACGTGGAGTGAGGACTAGCATTATCGCAAATTTAAAAAAAGATGAAAGAATAGACCTTGAAGCGGTGCTATAAATAAACACCCAGCAGCGTTGTGTACAGTACTTCTTTATTTTGAATACAAAAGACTATAATTGCATCTGCATGGCTAAACATTGCCATTTATTCATGTATTCATTCTATTTTTATTTATCTTTTAAAGTGTCCCTTGTAGTGGATGTGCGTGACATCAGAGGAAAAGCTTAATCAGCAGCCCTCACTTACATCCTTCTTGTTTAAGAGCCAAAAAAGACCCCACCCAGGTTTTCTACTGGTTTTCTACTGGGCAGGAGATTGACTGGCTTTAAACCACAGTGGAGCTTCCATGGAACTGTAGGTATGCGAATGGCTGTTTTGTATCCTTGCACATGTATGAATGGTTGTTGTGTTTATTGATTTTTGTTTGTCTGTAACATATTCTGTGAATGAAACGAGCCGAAACACTGGTTGTATTCTGGTTACTTTGATATATTAAAGTAAGCAAGCAAACTACGTCACTATTTGTGGAGGAATTTCAGTGAGGTTGTGTGAATTTAGATTGCTACAGACAGTGATGGGAAGGTTATTTTTTAAAATGTATTCCACTACAGATTACAGATACAAAATACATTTTGGGGCATGTAACGTATTCCGTTACATTACTCAATGAGAGTAACGTAACGGAATACTTTGGATTACCTATTATATTATCATGCTTTTTACAACTACATGAATGTACTATTGCTGTGTGAATTGTTACTTTTACTGAAGGTTACTCGCCATACCAATACCGACTAGATGTTTAAATCTTAATATAAATGAGTAACAGTAGGTGGACATTAGGTAAGGCTGCACGTTTTGCAGCGATCTCGTATAGAAAACAGTTTCACGCGTATATAAAACAGGACCGCGGCTCCGAACCGTAGTAAAGGGGCCTCTGGCTAATACGTCAGGTTCATGTCGGGCTCGTAGCCGAAAACTAGCTTTACTTTGTTGTGTGGGTCAACTTTGCTAGCGAGAGACAGAGAGAGGCGTTGAAAGGCTGCTCCAACGGAACTTATTGTTTCGGAGGAAAACACGAACACAGCGTACAGTCGAGTCTTAAGAGCGTACTTACAACTGGGCTCGCCAGGCACTTTTTTTGGTTGCAGTGGTTATTATTATATTTACATGCTTCCAGAGTCCGCTTCTATGGAAGCCCGTTTCCACCACAAAAAAAAGGATCCATAACTCGAAATTTCAACTTATTAACTCAAAATTTCGACGTATTTTTGAGTTAATAAGTTGAAATTTCGAGTTAGCACTGCCAATCAGTAGTCTACGTGGATGACGTCATTTCCTTGTTACCCGGAAGCTGAAGCCCTCAGGTACAAATGCTACAGCTAAGCTACCGGTATTACATCCAGTCATGAATGCACAGATTGCTGAGTATTTTCAGCGTGGCTTCAAAAAAGGTGAAGTCCTTGTGTTATTAGCTGAATCACACGGCGTTACTATCAGCAAATGTACTCGCGAGGGCGGCAATTTGTCGCGATCTGGTTTTGAGTGGGCGTTACTCTGCGCCATATGCTTCCGGGTAACAAGAAAGTGACCACATTCACGTAGATTACTGACTGGCAGAGCTAACTCAAAATTTTGAGTTAAAGTAACTCGAAATATCAAGAAAATAACTCGAAATTTCGAGTTATGGTTAATTTTTTTGTTTGTTTGTTTTTAGTGGCGGAAACGGGCTTCCATACGCTTCTGGTCGGTGACAGCTCGTACTTTTCCACTCTCCTTTTTCTCCCTCCCTCGCTCACAAACACATAACGGGTACGGCAGTCCATTCTCCCTGCAGCACGGCCCATGAAGCTACATTCTTTAGGGCTACGCCTGTAACACTCTGCCTATTGCCTTCATATTAAATCATTTTTGTGAATAATTTTTTAAAAAATATTTCTTCACATCATTATGCGAACCGCAAGTAGGGGTGACATTGGCCGCGAGATTGAGACACAGACATTGGAGCCTCTTAATGCGTGTTTTGTTTGGGGCATGGAAACCAAAAATAGAGAGGACACAGCCGAACATATGAAACAGGAAAATACCGCCGAGTAATCCATTTATTTCAGCAAAGTAACTGTATTCTGAATACCACCTTTTTAAACGGTAACTGTAACGGAATACAGCTATTCATATTTTGTATTTTAAATACATAACGGCGATACATGTATTCCGTTACTCCCCAACACTGGCTACAGATTTGCAGTTTTTTGCCATATTACTACGAGCAGATTGCATGTAACTGCCATCTTGACCCCATTCGCTCGTAGACTGACTCCACCTCATCCTGCTTTTTATCCAAAGTATCCTCGATGACAGTAAGTGACTGTGAGTAGTTGCAGACCTGGTCCCATCTTCAAAGCAACCATTTCAAAGGCAACAGGATCACAAGTTCATTGCACACAGTCCCAATAATTTTGGTGGTGCCGTGGTCTGCGCCCTGTTTCCCCTCTTCAAACTTTACATTCTTCTCCACGCACCTTTGACAAAGGTGAGAAACTTTCATCCAAAGAATAAAATATGTTGTACTTCACTGAAAATCCTAAGAAAGAAGTTAGCATGTAGCTTTGGAACAAATAGTTTTCCCAGGGAAAATCCAATGCATTTGATAGTGAGGCTAGTATTTGAGACTTTCCTGTTGACAGGATGGTGTTTTATATGTGTAATCTTTGTACAATTTTGAATTTTTAGGCATTAGTTTGATGTTATTCTTTGACAGCAGCTGTGTCTTTCAAATGACGGGAAGGTTCGGTCTGCTCTGAAGCCTGGAAACAAACAATCGGTGTTAAGTGAAAGCTTCCCTGGTCTTGTTTTGCTCCTGCACTTTCATTTGAATGTGTATAACTTTCAAGCCTTTCGAGTGACAAACTACCCAAAACTCTGAGTGATATTTATGATTTTAGTTTAATTAAGATAAATCATCTTGATGAGAGTTTAGAATAAAGCTTAAACTTTGGAAGCATTTGGCTCCGGCTTCTCCTTTGTACTTTTTACCGCGTGATTATTAATACAGTTATAACTTTTTGCTCTCATCGGCTAAGTGGCTGCTAAGTTTGACAGGCTTATATACAATGTGTGATGTGACCGCTCAGACTAACCGGAGCTGTTTGTGGAGCCAGTAAAACAAATACAAGCTGAAAACTGTGCATCACCACCTCAACCCCTGCGAACGAATCAGATGTGCAGCCTATTATTTTATATTACACTGAATATTTGTTTATTTATTTTACGATTTTGAGCAAATCTTCAGTCCACCACAAAATAATCATTTTGTCATCAGGGGTAAATGACCACATCTGCTTCTTCTTCCTGCTTTTCCTGTCCAGTAGCACCTCTTCTCAAAAGCATGCTGGGCGCACTGTTAGTTGTTCTGACCTCTTTTTAAGCATTAAAGCATTTTGTTGTCCTAACAGCGCATGACGTTCCCTCCACCTGCAACTTTTTTGTTTCTAACAGGCTCTCAACATTTCTGAAACTGTCAGTTTTCAATGAGAAATGCTTTTTCAGAGAAGGCAGTTTGATACGACCGGTAAGAGGGTCGGGTGCACTTTTTCCTTTTAGACACCGTTTGACAAAATGGACAGAATGAAGTTGTTTCAAGCACTTTAAATCCCCACACAATCCAACAAGCAATCTGCATAAAGTAAGTCTGAGTTACTCTCAGAATTGGTGGTCACATGTAGGAGGCAGAAAGGGGCCCGTGGTCCAGTTAGAAGCCGGTTCATCTCTCATATCCTGAAATCATTCAGCACTGCAGACAGAAAAACAGCAGCGATGCTGTGGCCTGAATGCACGGTGCTGCCAGCGAAATCATTGAAGCCTTAACAGGACGAAATGTATCCTGATAGAGAGTTCGATAGGGAAATACTTCCTGAAAACAAATCCAATTCCAGGTGTAACAAAAAGGGAGAGATCTGAAAAGTAACGCTTTCAGTGTGAAGCTGAAATCGTTAGATTCGGCGTGGAACTCAGAGTTTCTCCGAGTGTGTTTTTGAATGTGATGGATGGATCGAGTCGATGTGTCGATGGTGAGTGTATAGGTGCCTGAGTCAATGTCTGGTGACAGCTTGGGAACAGTCAGCCAGCTCCAGTCCCAGGGGACACTCGGAGTAGGTCGCGCGCACACACACACACACACACACACACACACACACACACACACACACACACACACACACACACACACACACACACACACACACACGGCCCAGACCGGGTTGATGCTCACTCAATGTCACTCTGACATTTACTCTCTGAGGGAACGCTGCTGTCACTGAGGACGATGTGTCATGAGATGGAGGCAAAAATCTTTTACAGCCTTACTCTGCAGTAAACACGTACAGTAATAATACAGGGGTGGATTTTTTTGTTTAGTTTTCGGAAGTGAAATCCTGAGTTTACGTTTCTTTTGAGATCCGTTTTGATGAATTAGTTTCCCTTTCAGAGCTCGATGCGGAACACATTACAGGTTTTTGTTGTTTTGATTTTAGGTGGATGTCCCGCTACTGCTGCATGAAACCCATCTGACCAGACACACAGCTTCACTTTCTGCTCAACAGACACACACACAGATGTACTTTACCTAAACTCTATAGCTTTCTCTCCTCCTGGTCTACAGCTACTCTTGCATACATAGCACCATTTTCAGTACACACACACACACACACACACACACACACACACACACACTCCCTGGTTGATGTTGTCCCAGCTTCCTGCCAGATGGTGTCATTTGGCCAGACAAGGTTGCTCTGCCCCAGTTGCTGACAGAAATGTCAACTCTAGCAACTTGTTTATAGTTTCACTTCACCTCATATATATATATATATATATATATATATATATATATATATATATATATATATATATACTGTATAAATATATATTAAAAAAAAAAACACCCAGCACGCCCCTGCGGGCGGTTTATCCTTCAAGCTCGGGTCCTCTACCAGAGGCCTGGGAGCTTGAGGGTCCTGCGCAGTATCTTAGCTGTTCCCAGGACTGCGCTCTTCTGGACAGAGATCTCCGATGTTGTTCCCGGGATCTGCTGGAGCCACTCGCCTATCTTGGGAGTCACCGCACCTAGTGCTCCGATTACCACGGGGACCACCGTTACCTTCACCCTCCACATCCTCTCGAGCTCTTCTCTGAGCCCTTGGTATTTCTCCAGCTTCTCGTGTTCCTTCTTCCTGATATTGCTGTCATTCGGAACCGCTACATCGATCACTACGGCCGTCTTCTTCTGTTTGTCTACCACCACTATGTCCGGTTGGTTAGCCACCACCATTTTGTCCGTCTGTATCTGGAAGTCCCACAGGATCTTAGCTCGGTCATTCTCCACCACCCTTGGGGGCATCTCCCATTTTGACCTCGGGACTTCCAGGTTATACTCCGCACAGATGTTCCTGTACACTATGCCGGCCACTTGGTTATGGCGTTCCATGTATGCCTTGCCTGCTAGCATCTTGCACCCTGCTGTTATGTGCTGGATTGTCTCTGGGGCATCTTTACACAGCCTGCACCTGGGGTCTTGCCTGGTGTGATAGACCCCAGCCTCTATGGATCTTGTGCTCAGAGCTTGTTCTTGTGCTGCCATGATTAGTGCCTCTGTGCTGTCTTTCAGTCCAGCTTTGTCCAGCCACTGGTAGGATTTCTGGATATCAGCCACCTCCTCTATCTGCCGGTGGTACATACCGTGCAGGGGCCTGTCCTTCCATGATGGTTCCTCGTCTCCCTCCTCTTTCTTGGGTTTCTGCTGCCTGAGGTATTCACTGAGCACTCGGTCGTTTGGGGCCATCTTCCCAATGTATTCTTGGATGTTCCTTGTCTCATCCTGGACTGTGGTGCTGACACTCACCAGTCCCCGGCCCCCTTCCTTCCGCTTAGCGTACAGCCTCAGGGTGCTGGACTTGGGGTGAAACCCTCCATGCATGGTAAGGAGCTTTCTTGTCTTTATGTCAGTGGCTTCTATCTCCTCCTTTGGCCAGCCTATTACCCCAGCAGGGTACCTGATCACGGGCAGGGCGTACGTGTTGATGGCCCGGATCTTGTTCTTACCATTCAGCTGACTCCTCAGGACTTGCCTGACCCTCTGCAGGTACTTGGTGGTTGCAGCTTTTCTAGCGGCCTCTTCATGGTTCCCATTCGCCTGCGGGATCCCCAAGTACTTGTAACTGTCCTCTATGTCTGCAATGTTGCCTTCTGGTAGTTCAATCCCCTCAGTTCTGACTACCTTCCCTCTCTTTGTTATCATCCGACTACACTTCTCCAGTCCGAACGACATTCCAATGTCATTGCTGTATAGCCTGGTAGTGTGGATCAGTGAATCGATGTCTCGTTCACTCTTGGCATACAGCTTGATGTCATCCATGTACAGGAGGTGGCTGACAACTGCTCCGTTCCGTAGTCGGTATCCGTAGCCAGTCTTGTTAATGATCTCACTGAGGGGGTTCAGGCCTATGCAGAACAGCAGTGGGGACAGAGCATCTCCTTGGTAGATCCCGCACTTGATGGTGACTTGTGCTATGGGCTTGGAGTTGGCCTCTAGTGTTGTACGCCACATCCCCATTGAGTTCCTGATGAAGGCTCTTAGGGTCCCATTGATCTTGTACAATTCTAGGCATTCCAGTATCCAGCTGTGGGGCATTGAGTCATAGGCCTTCTTGTAATCAATCCAGGCAGTGCACAGGTTGGTCAGTCTGGTCTTGCAGTCTCGGCTGATTGTTCTGTCTACCAGTAGCTGGTGTTTTGCGCCTCTGGTATTCTTGCCAATCCCTTTCTGTGTCCCGCTCATGTATTGACCCATGTGCCTGTTCATCTTAGCCGATATGATGCCTGACAGGAGCTTCCATGTAGTACTGAGGCAGGTTATTGGTCGGTAGTTGGAGGGGACCGGTCCCTTCTTGGGGTCCTTGGGGATCAGGACCGTCCGGCCTTCAGTTAGCCATTCCGGGTGTCTCTCGTTAACTAGCAGCTGGTTCATTTGTGCTGCCAGACGCTCGTGGAGTGCAGTTAGCTTCTTCAGCCAGTAGGCGTGCACCATGTCGGGCCCTGGTGCTGTCCAACTCTTCATACTGGAGACCCTTTCTTGGATATCTGCCACTGTGATGGTTACTGGACCCTGTTCAGGGAGGTCGCTGTGGTCTGCCCTCAGATCCTCTAGCCACTGAGCATTGCCGTTATGGGTTGCATCCTTCTCCCATATGCTCTTCCAGTATTGCTCCGTCTCCAGCCTTGGTGGTGCTGTTCTCTTATTGTTCCCTTGCCACTGAGAGTACACCTTTGCATGCCTTCTTGTTCCAGTAGCCCACTTTTCGTCAGGGTGCCCTGGTTCCTCAACACCTGACGCGGACCTTGTTGATCCGGGCGACGTCCGAGCCGGCATGCCTTCATATTTATCTGTCTCGCTCATGTCTGTGGTAGGCTTGCTTAGCATAGGGGGTCTAGCCTTAGGACCCTTACTGGATACAGACGCCCCAGGCAGGAATCGAACTTGCGATCCTCTGTTCCAAAGGCGTGTAGTCTAACCACTACGCTATCCAGCTGCTATATATATATATATATATATATATATATATATATATATATATATATATATATATATATATATATATATATATATATATATATATATATATATATATATATATATATATATATATATATATATATATACACAATAAACTTTTCCGCTTTTCATTAGTGATGCCTAACTGTATATTTTCATTTGTTTACTTTTTTTTTAAAATTTCCTATTTGTCTCCATTCTTGCATGATGTACACAAACGGAGGATTGTTTTTGGCTCTTGGAGCTTTGGAATAAACAGTCACACACCTTCGCACAAACAATATCACCGTCACTCTGGATAATCCGTAGAGCTCACCTCACTGACAGTTGACTGAAAAGTGTAGCAGACTTCTCTTGGCCTTAAGACTGAACGCACAACTCGGTGCTTCCTTCCAATCCTCCAACATCCTTTGACTCCTGCGCTTTCCTTCGCACCGTCCCTGCCTTCACTGTATCCTCGTTTCCCGTGTTACCTCAGACAACCTCACGCTTCCACCTGTGTTCACATCCCATTACTTTTATATCTGTCAGCTCCCAAAGATGCCATTTCCTTGTTTAACTTCCCCCCATCACTGAACACAAAACTGGGTTAATTTTTATGGCAGATGCTCGGAAGTAAGTTTGCATGCCAGGGCTTTGTCTCACTCTTCTTGAATTGTGTGTGAGGCTCTGCAAATGTGTGTATTTCACTCTCACTTCAGGCCAGGGTTAATGCTGTGGATTGCTGGTAGAGTCTGACTCTAATTAGCATGATATAACCCGGGCATGGTGCCAAGCTCCGTTTGCGCGTGCTCATGTGTGCGACGGGGACGTGCATCGTGTCTTATTGTCTGTGTGTGCACACATGGTTGTGCTTCTGTTTCAAAAAATATCTCAAAATAAATTTGTGTGTGTAGATATGATCATTTAGGCACATGCAAAAGACGTTGCGTGCAAATACGTAGCTCGTTTATGTGTTATTATGTGCGCAGACATGCGGTGCAGGTGCCGCAAAGCAGGAGCAATATTTCATGTCATGTAGCAAAAGTAAGAAAAATGCATTTACTAACCAAAGCTTACAAGGTGAAGCCATCCAAGATTTTAAACTGAAACCTAAACCTGACCTGAAGCCAGTGCAGTGGAGTGATATGAGGCTGAGTTAATCGACTTACAGCAGCATCTTCGGGCAGACTGAAGGTGATTAAAAGATGCTTTAGACAGATGAGAAAAGCTGAACGAATATCTCTAGTTCACAACCCTGAGTTTAGCAATATTTCTCAAAAGACAAAAAAATCTCTGAAAGTATTTAGTTAAAATAGTTTCTTCAAATTCATGCAAATTTCTTTTCACTGCAATAGACTATGTGCACGTTAGCATATGCTACTTCCGGTGCGGAAACTCCTGTGGGGAGCTTTGTTTCCGGTGTCCTGTTCGCGCCTTGTTTACGGTCCAAAACAAGTTACGCAAATGAATGAATCAAGCGGCGATTTACATTTCTATAGATGTCTTGGGCATTTACCCAATATATCTGTAAATGATGTTCATCGACTTGTTGATATTTTTCCCCGGCGCCTCAGAGCAAAAGAGAAAAGGGATTCAAATGTTATATTTCTCAGCTGTCCCTCGTTTATCGCGGGTGTTATGTTCAAAAAATGACCAGCGATAGGTGAAATCAAGTAGCCAATTTTATTTTTTGACGGTGCAAAACGTTTTGTCGACATACAGCACTGCACTTCAGAGTCACACTGCTAGCGATCGATGCAGCGATTCTGTACTGTACAGGAGAGACGGAGGAGATCGTCTGCAGCGATCAGGACGCAGGACACAATGTGACGTAAAAAAAATAAGCACGCAAATTTGCATTAAAAAATCCGAGAAACAGCGAGGTGAAAGGTGAACCGCGTTATAGCGAGGGACCGCTGTAATTTTGAAGGTAAGTCACAACATAGTACCCTCATAAATACTAATGTATAGAAACCGTTACCATTCATTTTTTGTGTGGCTTTTTTCACGGTTTGTTAATATGCTGTGTAGGTGTGTACTTGACTAGCTGATATCGACATAACGGGGAAACATCTGGTTTGACTATTCTTCACCTGTAGTTTGAATGCTGAACATTTGCCTGTTTAAATCATAAGACCAGTCACTATACAGAGATGTGCTTCTGAATGTGGACGATGTGTCTTCTGCTGCAGTGATGCAGTTCTGCTTGCGTTGAGTGATGTAAACAACTGATCGATCTAAACTGTTTAAACGTCAAAGTTGATCATTAGATTTTTTATGACACAACAGTGGTGAGTGTTCCCACCTTCTGCTCTTTGTAACTTAACGCGATCTTTCCGTTTTCGAGTTTTGGACATGATTTTGGAGGATATCTTCGCCGTAGCGATTGACCGCAAAGTAAAGCTACCGGAAATGTACAACCCCACATCCGGTCTCAAACCAGGAAGTTAGCATTTTCTCGTGCACAGGGTCTATTTTGAGATCTTGGTTTCTTTTACAGACCACGTAGACGAATGACGGTGCAACAACGACTGAACTGGGTCTTTAACCTTGCAAGAGAGGGTATATTGAGTGTACTGCATGCATATGAGCTGAACAGTTATGTGATGTGTAATTGTTTCTTTAAGGAGGACACTGTCTGCTGCACTACCTGTTAAGAGTGACCGTCTTCCTGTGATCACAAGTAGAAGGAGTGAAATACTCACTTTCACCCAATAAGACTGAAAGAAAGAAGACCTCCCCAAGCATTATCATAAAGTTTTTATTGATTCATAAGAGAAAAAAACCTCTCCTGCACACTCCCTGGTGTATATTTCTGAATAACAGATTCAGTATTAATAAACCTTAAAGCTGGTAAAACAACAGTGAAACCTCCACTGAGATTCACGATTAAGAAATCAAGACAAATACGATTATATTACTGACATCAGGATTATTGAATCATGTTGATAAGACAACTCTTTCTAAACAAAAGCAGTGATGGCTCCTTAAAAAAAGTAGAACTAGAGAAGAAAATGGGGCTGTAATGAGAACGCTGGCTCATATTCAGCTCTGTGTGAGGCTCCGGGTTGGTCACGCCGGTCGCTGCCAGTTTCCATTACCTAGTGCAGAGTCCGAACCCGCTCCACTTGGGCTCAGAGTGCTCTGTTTGCACGAATGATCTTGGCACGCTAATGTCTCGAACACCTCACTCAACAAACACTGTGTCAAGGGAGCGGCCACAGAGTAACGTGTGTAATGGGGAGTTAGGATCACTTTGTTCATTGGCAAGGAAAACACGTCTTGTTTTCTCCAATCTTCCCTCGACCTTTATTGCTACCTCTGCCTCTTTTATTTTTTTCATGCATACAAACAACACAAAAAATGATTGATTCATTTTTTTTGGACCAAATATTATCTAAAGATGGTGCTCATTCCTGATTTATTGCTGATCAGCCTTCTCCAACTGAAACCATTTTAATGAGAGGCATAAAAAATGTCTCCAGCTCACTTCATCAAAAAATACACTTTTTATGAGATATTTTAGTTGTTGTGTGCTTTTGTTTGCTTTGCTTGGCACAACACTGTTACCAGTACTCTGCAACCTGAAAAGTAGATTTTAGTCGCACTCAAACTGAATACTCAGGTAATCAATTTTGGGTAACACTTAACTTTTCAGATAATGATATTAAAAATAATATGACATAAATGTGACAATTAAATGCTCAGGCTAACATAAGTACTGTTTACAGTTAGCTCCATATATATTTGGACACTGACACAAGTTTTGTTTTTCACCTGTTCAGTGAAACAGATTCCTGTTATAGTTATATAATAAACATGGACATAATGTGTAGACTCTCAGCTTTCATTTGAGGGTATCTACATTCAACTTGAATGACGGATTTAGGAGTTTCAGCTCCTTAACACGTGCCGCACTCTTTTTAAAGAGACCAAGAGACCACCTGACTCATGGGCAGGTGTGGGCAATTACTCCTTTATGTCATTATCAATTAAGCAGATAAAAGCCCTGGAGTTAATTTGAAGTGTGGTGCTTGCATTTTTAATATTTTGCTGTGAACAGACAACATGCAGTCAAAGGAGCTCTTCATGCAGATGAAACAAGCCATCCTTAAACTGTGAAAACAGAAAAAAAAAAAATCCATCTACAATATTAGGTGTGGCAAAATCTGCAGTTTGAGAAAGAAAGAAAGCAGAAAGCAGTGGTAGACTCTGCAATGCAAAAAGACCTGGGCATCCACAGAAGACAACAGTGGTGGATGATCGCAGAATCATTTCCATAGTGATGAGAAACCCCTTCACAACAGCCAACCAAGTTAACAACACTCTCCAGGAGGTAGACGTATCCATATCCAAGTCTACCGTAAAGAGAAGACTGCATGAAAGTAAATACAAAGGGTTCAAGGTGCAAGCCATTCATAAGCCTAAAGAATAGAAAGGCTAGATTGGACAAACAAACAAACAAACAAACAAACAAAAAAAACCCCTGAAAAATCTTTTTTAAAAAGCCAGCACAGTTCTGGAAAAACATTTTGGACAGATGAAACCAAGATCAACCTCCACCAGAACGATGACAAGAAAAAAGTATGGAGAAGTCGTGGAACAGCTCATGATCCAAAGCATGCCACATCATCTGTAAAACACGGTGGAGGCAGTGCGATGGCTTGAGCATGCATGGCTGCAGGTGGCGCTGGGACACTAGTGTTTACTGATGATGTGACACAGGACAGAAGCAGCCGAGTGAACTCTGAGGTGTTCAGAGACATACTGTCTGCTCAAATGCAGTCAAACTGATTGGGCGGCGTTTCATAATACAGATGGACAACGACCCAAAACATGCAGCCAAAGAAACCCAGGAGTTTATTAAAGCAAAGAAGTTGAATATTATTGAACGGCCAAGTGAGTCACCTGATCTTAACCCAACTGAGCATGCATTTCACTTGTCGAAGACTAAACTTTGGACAGAAAGGCCCACAAACAAACAGCAACGGAAAGCTGCCGCAGTAGAGGCCTGTCAGAGTAATGAAAAGGAGCAAACTCAGCATCTGGTGAAGTCCATGAGTTCAAGACTTCAGGCTGTCATTGCCAGCAAAGAGTTTTCAACCAAGTATTGGAGATGAACATTTTATTTTCACTTATTTGATTTGTCCAAATACTTTTGAGCCCTTGAAAGGAAGGGATTGTGTCAAAAAATGCTGTAGTTGCTCACATTTTTATGCAATCTTTTTGTTTAATACACTGAGTTAAAGATGAGATTCTGCACATTTGTTTAATTTACAATTCAATGTGGTAATGTACAGAAACAAAATTATTATTGTATAGTGGGGGCTAAATATAGTTATATCAGTGAAAGAAAAGCTTTGAAAATCTCTTCTTTTTGGTAATATCAGTAATGATGTTGCATTGGTTACCATAGTTAATCTAGTCAGAAAAGACTGGAAAAGTATAGAATGTATCAAAGAGGGTTGGCTCTGTATTGTGGGACACAACTATAACTACATATCTGTTGTTGTTGTTTTTTTCTTTAAAATATGTAGTGCAATATTAAACGTCATTCCTGCTCTCAGTTTCATGTATACTTGAGGAAATTAAACCAAGATTCGTTAAAAGATCAACAGATCTGAGGTGCCGGTAGGTTTTTGACTTTATTTTGTACTTGGTGGGAAGAGAGTTTGTTTGAAATCTGAATATATTTGTCAGAAGTGTGCTAACATGTTATTGTTCTGCAAATTTTGTGGAACAGATAAGTAGATCTTGGAACTTTTGTGTGACAAAGAAACCCCCGAGGGATAGATGAAACAGAAAACCAGCGAGAAGAAAAAGCCAAATACCAAAAAGATCTTTCTTTTCTAACTTTCTGTATCTCAGCTTCTCCATGTTTCTTACTTCTAACTCTTTCTTTGATCCCATGTCTTTTGAGTAGACACACACACACAATGCACGGGTCCAGTGTGTATTGCGTGTGCGTGAGCGAGTGCCGTGCATGCCTGCTCTGTAAGGCCAGTTGAACAACAAGATATCCCCCAGGAATCTCCAAACATGGCATCATGAATTTTTCAACACCGACATTCGCCATCTGCACCTCGACCAACACACACATGCACAAGCGTGCACACACGAGCACACACATCCCGATCCAGCATTCCTCGCACGCATACGTGCATCTGCTCTCTTTCAGTCCATCTCACCTCTCTCTCTTCCTCTGTGTGTTTTTGAACACTCTGCATCTGGTCGGAAGAACCCCTGCCAGTACATTTCACACTTACATAATGTATCCTACTGTCAGAATCTTTAAGAAGAGACGGAGAGAGGTGAGAGAGGAAGGAACAAAAAGAAGGAAAGAGAACAGAGCAACGGGGAGAGGTATTGATATTCCTGTTTGATTAGTATTATCGATAATGCAACAAACCATTTTTCCAGTCCAATGAGGCACGATGCAGAATTCGAGGCAGAGCTGAGAGTTGGACGAGGGAAAGCTTTGATATGCAGGATGTATATGGAGCAGCATGCCGAGATGGAAAACAAAACACAGCGATTGTGTTGTACTGCTGGATAAATGACCAACTATCACAAAGTAAAGAGCTGCATGACTTTATTTTCCTGGTGTCAGTGGAAATGATCAAGAAAAGAAAAATGCAGAGGCACAAATGAAATACGTTCTGCTGGAAGCGTTAGCTCGGCGGGGAACTGTTTTTGTGTCCTTGACTTTGAAATGACATACGTGCCTTTATTAAACCTTTTTTTTTTAAGTTAATCTATTATGTGTGTTTGTTCAAGTGTTTGTTTCAGACTGTGCAAGTGTATATAATCAGTCTACATTCAAGCTAGCACCTCTGTGAAGCCGTACTTTGGCTCAGCTGTGAATGTCGTCGGCATGCTAACATGGTGATGGTGTTGAAATGGTTCCAATGCTGCGTTTGATATATTAAAAGCCCCATTAGCTAATCGCCACAAAACATAAAGGCAACAGGAATGCTATTTGTTTGGAGAGTAACCATTAAAAAAAAACCCTAAAAAAACGAAGTACTGAATGAATTAAAGCTGTAACGGGAACTTGAGAGCTCATTTCATGGCTATCCACCAAATAGCTGTGAATATGTAGAGCAGTTTCTCTCCAAACCACAAATGTCAGCTCTTGACGAGAAGTCAAGGGATCACCACAGGCGGAGGGCTTCATCTCTGGGGACCTCAAGTATGAAAATTCAGTGACGATCCACCCACAGCGGCTTTTTCAGTCTGGACGAAACTGGCTGAGAGAGCTGACAGAGCAGTGCTGCCATCCATAGAGCCACGCTGCCAGCTTGGCTAAAAAAGTAAGAGTAAATATTGCTATATGCATTCAGGAGAGACACAAGCAGGTCTGAGTGCGAGATGATGACAATAATGGTGGAAGGGGAGAAGGTATTTTGTTTGCTGGAGTCTGCCTCAGTCCAAATTAGTCACAGAATTGGCTCACGCAAAGCAGTCTGATCCCAGGACAGTCTACTACAGCCTGGAGGGTGTGGACACGCATGCCACACATGCACACACACAAACTGAGTTGTGCAAACACATCTGCATAGGTAACAGCTCTCGTGGCACAAACACAAGCGTTCTCACCGGGTGTCCAGTTTGTAGTCCACGTGTTTCTGAACAATCAAACATTTTTTGTAATTTTTCCTCTGTGCATCACCACAGACAAAATCCTCTGAATGCTTTGCCTTGTTTCCTGTGAATGAAGCGAGGACTTTCAGCTTTAATTCAAGTGATTTAACAAAAAAAATTAGTATTCACTTTTTACAGGAACCATTTTCTACACAGTCCCCCATTTTTCAGATGCTCATGGGTAACTGGAAAAACTAATATGATTATGATGATATAAGGGTGTTTTGTAAAGATTAGACGAAAATCATTTGAAGTCTCAAACCCACAAACATCACTAGATGTTTGTGGGTTTGAGACCACAATGTATGTGGCTACAATGTAGCTGCCATCACCAGTGTGTGAATGTGTGTGTGAATGGGTGGATGACTGGATATGTAAAGCGCTTTGGGGTCCTTAGGGACTAGTAGAGCGCTATACAAATACAGGCCATTTACCATTTAGATCCTCTGCTGGGCCACCTTCAGTTGCTGCTTATTTGTGGGTCTTTCTGCTTCGGTTTTATCTTCAGTAACTGAACATCTGCTGGTTCAGGTGACCGACTTTGCCACTGAAGAATATCCCGTTTCTTTACCTTGAGAAACTCTGGAGTTGCTTTTGCACTGTGAGCGAATGAGCAGCGATTATAGACCTGCTCGCTTCAGAATTCATCTGAATAGAATAGATAATCTCCAATAAATTAAAGCTGAAAGTATGTGTACAGTATGCACATGCATGTTATGCATACTATATCATCATATTTTGGGAAAAAACATGCTGCAAACACATTACAGCTTATCAGATGTGGAGATAGCTGATACAAACCTTTTACTACACTTATTGCATCCACCTGTGGTGAGTGTGCGTCAGTGGCCTGACGTGACCAATCACACACACGAACAATATAGAAACAGGTCGTAGAAATGTCATGACTCCCCCTTCTTCTGAGATGCACAGGTGGAAAGCACGGAGTCCCCTCTCCTTTTATGTCCTTTCACATCCCCAGATGCTGATCCCCATCGTCTGGATATTTGCCGCGTTTCCTGCTGAGCTGACCTTCAGGTGAACAGTCCATTAAGAGACATAAGGACTTCTGAGTAAATGAAAAATTAACCAGACAAACTAAGGATAGCATTAAGTGTTGTTTGGAGGAACTGCATTGTATTGTACCACTGACCTCTAAGGCCTGTTGCATTCACTGTAGGACCACACCCAGTTTTACTGCTACGTGTTGGTGATGATCAGCTGAAGTCACCACAAGATTATCTCCTGGCTGCATCTTTTTTTTTTTCCCTTTCTGTTTTTGAAGCAAACTTGTCACAGTAAGATTTCCTGAACCAGACAAGTTTAATGTTCCTGGGGAATTATGCCGATGTTTGAGAACTTTGAACCTCTGAATTCAATACCAGTGTGCAGTGCAGGGTACAGGAAGCGGTGCATCCAGCTTTCATGCAAAAAAAACCAAAGTTTGCCTCCTGTTACAGGCGGGCAAAACGTTTGATCTGAACATCCGTGTACTGGAGATATTATTAGAGAAAGACACAGCACTCAAGGAATTCTGCAACAGCAAAGATGATGGTAGAAATAATCTGATCTGACTGCCGATTCCATACACGCTGTCTTCATGCCTAGCTGACTATTGAATTTGAAGCTAATTTAGACAGTTCTTCAAAACAACTTCCTAAAAAAGTGGGCAAAGTGGTTTTGTTTCATTTAAGATCTAATGTGCCGGAATGCAAATCTTGCCCCATAGAGATGCACACATGCACATCACACAGAAGTGACACAGTTCTTTCCTGCAGCAAGGAGCAGGAAATAAGTTGGACGAAGATAATTATGGCACAGAGTGTTGCTGCACATATTCCACACAACCAGCCAGGAAGTCACACTGATCTTGCAGAAACATACACAGTCACACCCAAACACGTCAATACACGCACAAGCACGCACTCACACATATGCACAGATCCTTTCACAGTATAGCCCAATGTTTGCACTACCAGGTCAGGAGATCACATGTGTTTGCAGGCACTCAGGGGCCTGTAACCCACCGCAGGTATATGTACATGGCAGTTTTATTCGCACTGTGTGTCTGTGTGTGTGTGTGTAGGGGTCTGCTAGTAACGCATGTCGGCACATTCCCCTGTTTGTGTGTGCCAGTGTGTGAATAGGCGTCTATTTATCCGGCATCAACCACACCAGAGCTTCTCCAGACTCCCACATCACAGGGATAGGGTTTCTCCTTGTGCCGTTTCCTATTACTGAATAGATTAGTCAGTGCAGATCTGCAGATCGCTTCCCTGACTGACAGCTGTGTGTGTGTGTATGAAATCATTTAAACAAAACAGAAAACATCAGAATTGAATAGAAGATTCGAAGAAACGAACTCTAAGTCAATCAGTTAACTTTTTTTTTTTTACCGCTGCGTCTCATAGTTGACATCAGCAAGTAAAGTCTACTTACTCCTGATCTTGATCCTCCACCATGTCCTTGGCAACAATTAGGTTCAGTCTGCAACTGAAACATCTGATAGACCCGACCCGAATACCTTGAAGTTTGATTAGAAAAACAGTAAAGTTTCACAGTCATAAAAGCAGAATAAGGACCAGCAAAAAAAGCAAAGAAATGAATTAAATAGAACGCACTTTAAATCTTACTAAAACTAACTAATATTACTAAAACTACTGAAAAGATACATGCACAAGCTTTTTAAATGAGGCTCTGCAGCCACAGTTCGAAGTTTTTCTTCTTCCTCTTCGCCTCCTGCCTGACACCTCCAACTTTGTCCAGTATTTGTGAGTTTGATAAATCAGTAATTCTAAAATGGACATCGGTGTGGACGTCTTTGTATATGTTTATATGCGCCTTTAAACCCTGAATCGAATAGAAGACTGATGGACAACAAAAGAACTTTCATCAAAGCTACAAAGGAGTTTGATTTCCATTTCACTTCTAATAATCTGAAACAGCAATGATAAATGTCATGGTTATGGTGCTTGACATTTCTAAAGAGCAAGCGATTGTTTCCAGACAAACAATGTGGGTATAAACCTACTGCAGAAGACGCAGAGATGCCAGTTGCTCTATTGACGTCCTACAGCAGGTGACGCAGCCACACGTGCGCTCCGAGCCAAAGACAAGGATTCGCATTCAAAGAAAATGTACTGCGGTGTGGAGTGCACTTCCCTCTAAACATCACTGTCTTTGGTGACCTCTTGGTTCTCCAGCATCCGTGTTCCCTTTAATGAGTAGGTACAGACAGACCCTTTTACTGCATTTCACTGCCACACATTGACAGTTTCCTCTGTAGCCTGTCCATAAAGCTTTATGCAGCCTTCCACACACCTAAAGACAAGACAGCGAGTACAATGGCACTCAGCAGCTTTTTATTTTTACCCTGCAGTGCAGAGTTGTAAAATGTGGTCCGTGAAGGGAGTCATCATGCCGGAGCGTGTTTTGTTGAGACACACCAAATTTGCACAGTATCGCTCTGGAGGTGCACGCAAGAGCTCAGTGTGTGTATGTGTGTGTGTGTGTGTGTGTGTGTCTGCACGCATGCACTGCATACAACGACGTATAGAACGTGCCACAAACAGCAGTAACTACGGAACTAGAAAATCATGTGTGTGTGTGTGAGTTTATACACTATGTGTGTGCGAGTTGCATCTTTAAAGATATAGAAATTATTTTACACAAAAAGCAAGACAGAAAGAGCTGGGAAAACACATCGGGCATGAAAGCCAGACGCTGCAGGTTGTTTGTCATATCCGACTCGTTTTATGTGTTTAGGTTAGGGTTGTTCCACATGAATGTTTACTTATTTTAATTTTTAAGTGTTTGAAGTGGAACAAAGGAGCAAGAAAAAAAGGCTTTAATTTCGTGCTGGACTTAACTGCATGTGAGGTGTGTGTGTGTGTGTGTGTGTGTGTGTGTGTGTGTGTGTGTGTGTGTGTGTGTGTGTGTGTGTGTGTGTGTGTGTACAGTATCCTGTGTGAGAGACCGTGTGTGTGTGCAGTAGAAATAGCGGGATTGAAATTAACGGCAGAATTTACTGAGCATTTATGTAGCGTGACTGACAGGGTGCGTGTGTGTTTGTGCGCGCGCGCAGAATAATTGGAACTTCAATGCCCACAATCCCCACAGACTCGTCGGCTACCCCCCTCCCCGCCGCCGCCGCCGCCACCACCGCCCACACCCATTCAATGGCCAAGCTGCACCACGATTGGCCCGCTCTCCTCATGACATCAGGACCCAACGTGGGGTTCCCTGAAGGCAATTGGTTAAAACAGGGAGACCCTCCCTCCAATCAGAACGCGGAGAGAGCCCCCAGTCAGAGCTGAGCTTTTAAGGTGGAACCGAAGTGTTGGGGTGTGAGGGATGTGGGGGGCGGTCCTTTTCTACAGTCTAAATTGAGACGTGTTAGCATGAAACTCGAGTTTCCCTCACCTTTACGGCGTGTTGTTACCTAACTAATAGGTGATCTTATTTGAATGTAAGTGTATTCAGTGTATTCAGCCACTGGACATTTTTAGTTCAGGCGTCGTGTAAAAATGCCGCCACTGCTAATTTGTCGATATTTTAACTGTCATTAGGTGCCATAGTTAAGTTGGCTGCACTAAGTTTTGGTTGCTAACTCTATGACAGGTTTTTGTCTCATTGTGTAGTGTTAGGTTGTAGTACTGGTTATTTTCCATTATAGACCATGAGAGGACCATGTTTATCCCATGATAAACATGAGCCTGATCTCGCTCTGCTAGAAATGATTACCACACATATAAACAGTGTATAAATCATCTGTTGCTGCTATTTAGGGCTTTGGAAGCTGAGATCATAGTGTCATTGTTGTATCTCATCATGTGACTTTTTGCATCAGTCTGAAGGCGCTGACTCAAAGGCAAAGGTCAGTCAGAACACACTCCTACGCATGCGTTTGATATCCATAGAGAAACTGTAGGTTGTCCAGGGTTTCACCAGTCCAGCATTTCAAATTGGCAAAAGTATTTCTTTCTTGTGATTTTCTGTGTTAGAAGACATTCAGTTAAGGCTCTAACATGAGATGAGTAGGCTCTCTGTGTATCCCAGATAATATCAGTTGTTGTACACTAACAGATTATGCCTCTATGAATGTCACTGATGGACCTGCTGGACTTGGTACTGTGATGTGACTTGGTCCTTTTGGGCTAGTGCACCCTCATAAACCAGTTTAGCCCATATAGCGTTGCGTTAAAATCAGGTCGGCACTATAAATGCTTTGAACCGATCTGTACTGATGTCTGCATCTGTCTGTGTGTTTGCATGCTTACCTATCTGTCTCTCTTAAACCCAATGTGAGGAGTCGGGGGAGTAATTACCTGCATAATCCATTCTAGAAAATTAGATAATGCTGATTAGTACAATGGGCTACATGGGGAATAGTGGTGGGCATCACTGAATGACAGTATGTGTGTGTCTGTGTGAAAGAGAACGCTAAGAAAAAAGCTATTTAGAAAGAGGAGAGAGGGAAATCAGAGGGAAAATGTGTTTCCTCACTAAATGATAGCTTAAGCAGACTTAAAAGTTTTTTTATTTTGTTTTATGCTTCCCTCTCTCAGAAGTTTCCTCAGGTGACCTGTCCACCTCTAGTCCTGCTCGGATTAATTGTTTGGATGTGAATAATCCGGATGCGTAGATTTGATGAAGAAGGTGATGCGCTTCTTTCTTAACCTTTGGGCTGCTGTTGCTTGATTGCACTCATGATTTCCATTATGTCTCAAACTCTGCTCGATGCTTCAAGTGTAAATTTATGGAGAATGAACTGAGAGAGTAAGGACAATTTCAAACACTGAAAATATAAGAGCTTCTGCAAGTTCTCTGTCCATTCATCCATTTTCTTAACCAGTTATTCAATTCAGGGTTGTGAAGGTGTGGAGCCTACCCAGACTTTTAAAAGACAAGAGGCAGGGCACACGCTGGACAAGTCGCCACTTCATCACTGAGCTAACGCAGAGAGACGGACAACTGTTCACACTCACATTCACACTTATGGCCAATTTAGACAAGCAAGCTAACAGGCATGTCTTTGGGCTGTGGGAGGGAAAACATGCAAACTCCACACAGATCTTTGGTTCATGTTACAGCTTAAATTTTGTATTATTTCCCATTGGTTAGTTAGCAATAGTAAGCAGAAAGGGGTCACTTTCAGAGTAGAAGTCATCCAGTATTATAGTGGGTAGAAATGCTTTTTAAAAATCTGGGCTTTTATTTTGAAAGGCATATGTATTGCGATATAACAGACATGAGACCACTAACCATAAGACATTAACTTGTCGGCTATTTTGGACATGTGACAGTCATGGCGGGAGTCAGTCAGTCGCACAGGCCTAGAGACTGGTCGTGAGGGGAAAAAGGAGTATGGCTGCGAATGGTTGCTGGCAGTCACTGGAAAAATGGTTGGTAAAGCTCCAGTCACACAGGCCGGTTACACCCCCCCATTTTTCTCTAGTGATCCACCTGTTGCTCTAGAAGGGGAACACATAGGCAAAAACCTCGTTGTTTGCTTGTATGCTAGTCACAGACTAGTCTGCAAACACTGTCCAGCTTTTCTCTGAGCTGTTAGCTGTAAAGAGCAACGCACAACAGAAATGGGGACTGTTTGCCTTGAAATTAAAAGTTGGGCTTTTTGATACATTGATAGTACATTTCATGGTACTTATGGAGTATATGGAGACAAACATGAAAAACTACAGACAACCATGGCAATCACTAGCAGGATTTGAGTGCAGCACATTCTTTGCAACCACTTTTTCCAACTAAAGCCAGCAACCGCCAGGAACCACTGCTAACCAATCGGGGGAATAGACATTTACACCATTTAACCCTATAGAAATTAAAACAAATTTCATTAGAGTAATAAAGTGGCACTAGCGTTTCGAATAGCTAGCTAAACATAACAACAGTACTTAATCTACCCATGTTTTTTTTCCCTAACCCGTATTTGGGGGGCATCCTTGTGTTTTTGCCCCCGACCATTATTCTGTCCTTTAAATGACTGCTGGATAATATGTAGGAAACATATTTTATCACTTTTAAATTTAAAGAGTTGACATCAAATTATTTCCCTTTTTTTGGTGAAACAAAACACGAAGAGTTAAGATGAATGAAAGACAGAACATATGAAATGGATCCTATTTCTTCTTTTTTGTTGATTAGAAATCAGTTACCTTCCAAAATGATCTGAAATCAATTCCAGTAAGACAGCTAACAACTGAAATAATTCATTTATCATAACAACAGATTGGTGTGTAACATCAAGGCTCATCACTCCCCACAAATATGCTTTATATTAAATTAGGGAGTGACGAGTACAATCCCCCTGGAGCTCAGAGGTGGATGCTGGGGGTGAAGGAGGGGTTTTAAACAGCAGGCGGTGAAGTCAGATGGGCGTTTTGTTGGGCGAGACGGTAAATTTTGCAGCTTAAATAGATAAATATCCAAATTCGGATGGTGTGTTTGTAATATGACGTAAGGTGGCAGGGAAGTAAGTGTGCATGATGCATTGCAGCTTGCCTGAACTAGCTTGCAGGCTTCTCACCATTAATCAACAGATTGCAATTAACAGCAGAAATGTCTGGCCTCATCACCACCACAGCTGCCCGTCATAAATGTATAGTCTGCTGAAATTAACTGTAGAGCCTGGCTTAGTTTCAGTCAAATGACAAATCAAACATTTGAACAAATGTAGAACAATGCATTTCAGAGCGCACTGACAGCAGATTACTCCAGGATCTATAGTGTGTGGTAATAGGCTGTATTGGATAATAGGATGTCTGTATGTGGCCTTAATTGAAGCTCTGGAGCTGCCCTCTGGCTAACCCACTAGTTATCCAATGCAGTTTCTGTCTTACTGGAAACCCTCCACGGATGCCAAGACCGACTGTCCGATTCTACAGCGCCGGATTAATGGCTGTTTGATCAAGTTCAAAGGCAGAGCTGCTCTGGATAAACTCATTATAAACTGCGCCAAAAGACGGCTTGGCCACACTGTCGTACTGTACGTGGAAAGGCTTTAAATACCAGGTCTTAGTTGGTCCAGGTCCATTCTGGGCAGTCCTGTAAATAACAGGTGCGCTGGAGCCAAGAGTCAAAAGTAGGCAGGGAGACATTTTTATCTTGCTCTAGCTTGGATATTTCTGGTGCGTTACGCTGGTAATCCTCCAGTTACTCGACGTGTTGATTTAGATGGCGTCTTTGGCGGGAAGTGGACGTAACTGTAGCGTTCCTGCTCTGAAGTTTTGACAAATGTGGCCATAATTATCCATTTTAATTCAGAAGTCTCTGCAGGTGGCACGTCTAGTTGTTTATTCCAGCTGAGTGTTCTCGTTAAGGTGCAAGTTCTGACAAATAGTCTGTTTTTTAAACTAAATCTTAATGCCAACGTGTTTTTTTTAAAATAATATACTGTGAGTTTCTGTTCACCTTAAGAAACCCATGGAGAAACAATAGATCAGAATTCAGAACCACCAAAAACAGTTCTGAGCAGATTATTTTTAAAAAGGGGCGTATGTGTTGTGTTTAGAGTTTTAGGCCCGTTGTAGAACATGATAAGGCTCTTGCTGTCTGCACCTTTAGTGTGGTAGCCCTGGAAAACTTTATCATTATGAAGTGTACGCCAAGCCCTGTGAATAGCCTCGAACTATGCGCATCAAGTGGCACCCTTCTTCCAGGTGAACCAGAAAGCAATATGAGACACCTCACTGGGTTGTATCCTTGTATCCCAGCCCGTGCTTTCATATTTAATCATTACTGCAAACACGCTCACAGCCTTTAGACATAAACGTGATAACTTTACCGTTACAGTGCGTACTTCCGTGGCACTCTTCTGTGTTAGAGAGGCTGTAGGAGCAAATGTATGCGGTCTGAACTCCTGGATGCAGTGCTTCTCAGGCCTTTGAGGTGTGAGGAGTCACATTGGTAGCAATCTTCAGCGCAGCCTGAGTGTGTTTACACCTGGATTTGTGCGCGAATAGGTGTGATTGGATTGCTGTCGCATCGTCCATGCCGCATTTTAATGCGAGGTGCAAACTGCCTAATAAACTTATCACTGTAATTGTTGTGTGTGGTTGGTGCTGCACATCGAGTTTGTCCGCATAGCTGTCGAGCGTTTTGTGTGTTTGAATCTCGATTCATATCAGTTTGAGCCCGACTCTTTGTGCATGACTGATTGCTTTGTGTGTCTGACCACAATTGAAAAGAGATCCATCTCTCGCCTCTCTCTCTTGCTGCCCCTCTGTGTGCGACTGGGTGTCTCTATCTACTCAGTTCCACCTTAAGAGGAGCTTTAGCAGGCTGTCGTGTTTGTGTTGAAGCCAACAGGCACAATATATTACAGTCTAGGGCTTGCTGCTGAAAAGCCCGCTGGATCCTCCACTGACCTGCTGTTCTTTCCTGCTTTCCTCTTGCATTTTTTTTCCACATTTAGATTAAAAACAAAGCTCTCACTCTCTCTCACACACACACTCTCACTCCCGTCCCCTCCTCCTTCTCCTCCTCCTCCTTTTTCTTCTTCTTCTTCTTCTTCTTCTTCTTATCCTCCTTCTTTTCTGCGGCAGCAGTCAAGGCAGAGGCTTCAGTGTGTCACAGAGAGGGCGAAGAGGAGGAAAAAGCAGAGAAGAAGACTATTTGATCGAGCTGAGTGTTTGTTTACGTTTGTGTGTTTCGCCATTGGACGGCTGGGTGAAGGGGCAGGAGGAGAAGAGGGGCGAAGAGTAGGAGAAGTGGAAGAGGGGAGCTTGTCTGGATGAAATTCTCTGTGTCATGTCACTACGTGTGGACCCTGACTGATCACAGGGTGAGGAGAAGGCTGAGAGACGCTAAGGAGGAGAAACTGAGACTTTCACTGTGGAAAGGACAAGAGAGGAGGAGGAGGTAAAGTCCGCTGCTCCGTTTTGTCATGATATTATCGGATGAAGGAATTGACAGACTTCTTCTTCAGTTGTGCGTCAAGAGGAATATGCAGTAAAAGATAAATATATATATACATATATAGGGAGAGAGCGCGCGAGAAAAAGCAAAGAAGAACAGAAGAGTAAAGACTGCTGCGTTCAACCCTGCCAAGGAGCAGGAACTGGACTTATTGACTGGTGAGAGTGTGCGGGGGTTTGTGTGTGCGTGTGTGTGGCTGTGTAACCGGTGGAGGGCAGAGGAGTGGAGGGCCAGGGGACTAACCTGGCCATCAAACGGACTGGCAGCCTCTCCTCTCCTGGGATCATGTACCCTCAGGGCAGGCATCCGGTATGTACCTCCTTATGTCTTTTTTACCTGTCTGTCTCTGTCTCCCTTTTTATGTCTCCGATTGCATTGTCACTTTTTTTTTCTTCAGTATGTCTCTTATCTTGCGTCTTTCTGATTTCTTTTTTCTTTTTTTAATTTCCTGCTGGTCTTTCCTTACGTCCCTCCTCTTCTCAACTCTCACCTTGTTTATGTGTCTGTGTCCTTCTGTCTGTCTTTTTCTGTCCCTCCTCCTTAGTTTTACTGTAACATGAGGAGTGAGACGTGATGGGAGGGGAGGGGGATGTTTGGGCTAAGAGATTCCCTGTTATGCACACACACACACACACACACACACACACACACACACACACACACACACACACACACACACACACACACACACACACACACACACCCCTCTGTCATCTGCAACCAGGTGCCTTTGAGATCTTGTTGATAATTGGCAATGTAGGTGGCACATAACTGAATCTGCACCTTTCTGTGTGTGTGTGTGTGTGTGTGTGTGTGTGTGTGTGTGTGTGTGTGTGTGTGTGTGTGTGTGTGTGTGTGTGTGAGAATAGATCTGGCTGCATTAATGTGTGTGTGAAAGACCATCAGCTGTCTATTTGCTCATTTCTGTTGTTAAGCAAACACACACACACACACACACACACACACACACACACACACACACACACACACACACACACACACACACATAGACATAGGCCATTTAATTTATAGTTAAATTCTACTTAATTCATTTCCATTACAACTACGAAAGGTCGTGAGTGCACAAGTACTTCCCCTTAATACCTCTTTAAAATCCCTCCTTCAGTTTCACCCTCCACCACCAGTAAGAATTCGCCGTTAATTTACCTGCCGGGGTAAAATAAAGGTTAAATACGTAGACTAAAAAGCACAGAAGGATGAATGACAGCTTAGGCTCAGTTTGGCTTAGGCCATTCGTTTCACAAGGGCCCTGGTCTGGTTGCTATAATCAGATTTGGTTGTCAGTCTCTTTGTATCTGCTACAAATGGGTCAGTGGCCACTTTGCCTCACAGTCAGCCAGCAAGCCAACCACTCAGTCAGTCAGCCAGCCATCCAACCAGCCAGCCAGCTATCACACAGAATTATGAATGACATTTCCACAAGAGGAAGGCATGAGGAATCAATTATACGTACAGAGAGAATGCTAATAAGGCAGCAGCGGGAAAAGAAGGGAGAAAAAGACACTGGAAGAAACAGAGGAGTAAATACAAATGGAGAAAGTGAAAGATGTAAGAGCCAAGAAGGAGGAGGGGGGGCAAAAAAGGCTAGAAAGAATTCTTTAAAAAGGCACGGCTGGGGGTGGAAAGAGAAATGAAAATGAATGAGAGATGCGAAAGAAGAATAGAGCGCGAACATTCCTCTGTTCTCTCCTTTAGAGACGAATCAGAAAGCTTCCTGCTGCGATGCTCTGCCTTTCTGATAAAGTTCAATGCCAGATTGAGCCAACTCCAACCGATCAATAGTCTCCATCTCGCTCTTTCTGTCTCTCTCCCGTCTTTCTCCTCCTCTCTCGCTTCTTCCTCTGCGGCCCTCCTCTGCCAGAGGAACTTTATTTCTGGTGTTGCTGTGAAATGTGATCTGTGGAGAGGTGCGAGGGTGCAAAGAACGGTTACGTGTGTGCGCGCATGTGTGTGGTTGTCTGAGTTTTCATGCGCTTGTGTTTGTAGACACTGTGTGAGTGTGCTCATATGAATATACACATGTGCTCAGTTCAGACTTACTTATAATTTGTACTCTTAGCTTTTTAGCAGTCCGTCAGCTTTTCCACATGCAGGAATGCTAAATATTATTATTTTTCCCTGTTTTCATACTAGTTTGTTGTTTAGATACTTGAATTGTGCCTATGTGAATGGGAAAAGGTTGTAATAGGTATAAATATATACTCCCTTCAATAACATCAAGCAGGTTTCTAGGAATGAGCTTACATTTAAAAAGTGTGTTTCTAGTTTAGAGGCAGATTTCCCTTTTTTTCAGTCAAACATTAGTTTCCATTCATTTAAAAGAGGCTTGAAAGTTGCACGAGTCAGATCATCTCTGACAGTAATCGCTGTATTGCCTTAATTGTTTGTGGTAAAGAAACACTTCTGTGTTGCTGTCTTTTTACACGGATCCCCATCAAACATTCTCCTCAAAAACTAGTCGACTGCATCAAACAGCTGATGAGTGTCACTGGTAAATGCAATCAGAAGACAAACTGTAAGGAATGTGAAAGTAAAGTACGAGCTGTGTGTGTTTTTGATCACACCACAACAGTTTACGAAATCTGTGTGAAACCTGCGTTACCAAGAGCTGATAATGTAACTTTGAATGGTTTCATGTCACGACCAAGTTAGGTTATGAAGTATAACTTATTTGAAAGTTTGTCTGAAGATGTCTTAAATATACTTGATTTCTTCATCTAAAGTGGTGGTTAAGTCATGATTGATGATGTGATTTTTCCTCTTCAGTCTGACATGTCGGTTTAATTCCCAACAGGCTGCCTTGAATGTGACATGCTCCGACCCATGCCTATTTGGAAGTGATGTCTTCAGATTAATGGATAAAACGAGGATGCAAGGCTTGAAATGCATCATTACTGTTGTTGTCATTTTAATTGTTTTTGGAAAAGTCAGACTTTGTTCTGGTTCTCTGGTGGGAAAGGGTTAAAAACTGAGGGTTGATTTGCCAGGCGAGCAGAGCTGTAATTGGTTCCACTGGATTTTTGTGGCAAGCGTTATCAGAACTGTGTGTACAATTTTGTGTGTGTGTGTGTGTGTGTGTGTGTGTGTGTGTGTGTGTTTGTGTGTGTGTGTGTGTGAGAGAGGGGGGGGGGGGTTTGTGCGAGGTGTGTTTCTGTTTAATGTGTGTTTTGCAGCGCGTGTGCTTTTTCTTTTAGGTGTCTATTTCCTTTTAGTGCTTTGCGAGTGTGCGCATATTTGTATTAGCTGTGTGTGAGTGTGTGTCGCCTTGTTTGTTGACTTAGATGTGTGTTTCTCAGTGTGCATTTCTCCAGTGTAAGGTTCAGTGCTGTCTTACGTGCGTTTGTGTGTAACCATATGCATGTGCTTGGCTGTAATGCTGTTAGTTTTTATTTATCAGTTAAATGCTCAAGAACCCCTCGTTCTTCCTGTTTATTTATTTTTATGGTTCACGTTTGTTTACTTGCTGCACATGGAATTTGGGACCAATCAGACAGCTCTATGCCAGTATTGCAGGGTGGATATGAACCCCCAAACTTTTGCATGTGTGTGTGCTTGATTTGGAAGTGGAAGTGCAAAAGGAGAGCCGTGGCGGTGTGTGTGGATGTGTGTGTATGTGCCTACAACAGTAACAATAAATATTGTCCCAGTTCGACCTCGACTGCTGCTGTGAATGTACAAGGCCTTGATTGGCTGCCACACCCCAGTGAGCCAGGGGGAGGGAAAGAAGGGGCGAAAGGGAGAGATTTCCAGTTTATTTTCACGGTTAACAGAGATGTCAGGGACTCCTAGCTTGTAGAGGGGATCATGATTAGACTCAAACTGAAATATACACGCGTACTTATCTTCTACGTCATTATATACAGTGTATTTCACAGCCACACAAACTCTCTGCACGTTTCTTTAAAGGTGCAGAATCTACACATTTTGGCTGTGTGTTCACCTTAAGCTGCTTCCCTGTGTGTGTGCTACAAATTCTTCCTTGGATCCCACATTTGCGAAGACTCTAGTGTGGAGGACAGAAGCATATGCAATTAGAAGAGAAAGAGCAAAGCATGGTCGAGCCAGGAAGAGAAAGGTGTTGAATTTTCCACAATTGTAATAATAAAAGGTTGCAAAAAAAATACTGGAGATATTTAACCACATCTATCATGATGTTACAGTTATTAAATTGTTCAATATTTGCCTTTCAATGAGTTTCCAGACAAGTAAAGGGGAAAGTGTTTGTTGCAGAACTTAAAATGTACAGTCATCTCTGTGCATGTATGAAATGAGCTTGCTTCTCCTGTGGCCATGAACAGACTGACAAACTAATTGCAATAGACGGCCACAGAAAGTACGTATGACTCAGTAATGAGGCGAGAGACGCCGAAGTGTTTCTGTGCAACTTAAACTCGTTTGATGAGTGTGTGTCAGACTAGTTGAGATGACTTCATTGCGTTGGCAGTAATTAAGTAATTGTTAGTTTGTTCTGCAGACATACAAATATGCAGCGTTTGCTTTCACATGCACACACTGGCCCTGCCATTTCTTCTTCTTCTTTTTTGCCAGCTGTGTTGGGTAGTTTGTTTTTTTCCAAACATTTGTGGCTGTAATGACATCTACGTATGGTAAACAGCACAGAGGATTGCTGTAACCTCCCACAGATGACATTCTCGCCTCCTCCCGAGACATTGTCCTTGTGTTGTTTACATTTAATTTCATTCAGCATTTCAGAGGCAACCTTCTAAATGGCAAAAAGTCAAGCAACAACAATACAGCTGCAGTGAGACGACCCGCAGGATAAGCAAAAAGTCAAACAACTAACCAAGCAGCTACTCCTGATCAGCCATCAGCAGCCACCCAGATTAAGGCTCCTCTCTGATTAAAAACAGGCCTTTTTTCATCCTCAAATCCTGCGTTCTGTGTTCTTTTCTTTGCCATTAAAAGAAATGATCAGAGCGAGGCTTGGATCGAGTCCAGAGACTCATTTAGCTGCCAATCTTTCCCTTATTTGTAATCCACCTCTGGCTTAACGGCTGACTGGTGAGCTGCAGCTTTAACTGGCTTGCTTTCTGACTGACTGGTAACTAGTGGACTGACGGGCTGATTCAATGTCTATTTCACTTTCGGGCTACTGGAACACTGACTGACATTGATTAGATCTTATTGATACAAGCAGCGCATTTGATTTAGCTTGCAGTTGTGTTTTGTTAAGTTTTTTTTAATTGATCCTCCTCTCGATTGCTGAAAAAATATTTTTTTTGGTCTTTATTAGCATCCACCCAGCTGGGTTATTATCTCAGAGTGAGCTGAAGCTTTACTACAATGAAATTGAAATAATTATTGTACCACGTCAGGGTTTTTCCTCGCTCAGAATGTGCCTCCGGGGAGCGACTGTGCACTTGAGCGCAATTGGTCTGTGTATAATTCTGGGACAAAGTCTTTGTTACCTGAGTTAACAGAAGTTTATAGAGTTTAAAAGAAATAAGCTTGACTATATCAAACTGTCCAAATTTTTAGTACTGATGATTTTTCATATGGAAGACCAAAATATCCCAGATAGATGAAAGGAATTTCAAGCTTGAAGAATGCAATTCTGATGCATTAGATGATTTTTGTGCCGGTTCTCAGCCGGAAACAGTCTTGATTCAAATTCTTACCGACTGTAGCTGTTTCTGAACCTCATGGAGGAGTATGTGAAAATCCAAATGTCCTACTCAGTCAGACCCCGGCATTAAACAGCCTAATCCAAAGGCTGTGTAATGACCAATTGCGCTGATTTGTGCCATTGTGAAAATGCTGCGGTTAAAAATCTGCACGCTCCTTTCAGGCGCTTTCTTCGACTAAACCACACTGAGAGTCTCCAGTAGGGGGAATGCATCTGAAGTGGATTTTCTCCTGCTGTGTGATACGTGTGAGACAAAACCGCTTCAGACAATGTCCCAACCCGTTTTCCCTAAACTGTCCGGACTGCATCTCCTTAAGTGTTAGTTTGTTAAGATTTAAGCTTTTAAAGGCTTGAAAAACCAAATAACTGTTAATAGCAAAAGATGTCCCCGAGTTCTCAGCACAAAGAAAGAGCCAGAACCTCTAAACGGGACTGTTGGATGAGTGTTTTTCTCTTAGTAATAAATACTTTTGAGTGGAAATGCAGGGACAGACTTACAAAAATGAAACTCTGAGGGCTTCATAAAAACCTTGCTGATATGTAGGTACGTTACATTACCATCCTTCCCTTAAGCCTCTATGTTTAGCTTTTCATCCACACACAGCCTAAACCAAGGAGCTGTTCCTGATGTTACTGCTCACTTCAGCAGACACAAATACTCAAGCTCACACATATGCAGGCGTGCGCACAGCACACACACACACACACATATACACACATGCACAAGGGGCACTGACACTCCTCTGCCACACTTGGCATTTCTCATCTATTCGTGTGCCTTTTTTCCTAAATATTTCACCAGCCAATTATTATTTCATGTGCTATCTGAATGTGTCTCTGCTTGTCTCAGACAGACACACAGGGGAAGGGGGGAAAAAAGAGGGAGCAGGAAGGATGAGTAAAGAGCGACAGAAGAGAAGAAGGAGGGAAGAATGAGCCCGAACGGCAAGCGAAAGGGCACGAAAAAGAAAAACAAAAGAGAAAAGTGTTCTGTGGGTGTTTTGGTTGAATGAATGCGTCCATGCATAGGCATGCCTGCTTATACCGTGCGAATACTTATGTGATGGTGGAAAGTGTGCCAGGGGCTAAACAGATAGGTGGAGGAGACAAGCAGACAGAAAGAATCATTTCATTCCCAGACCTGAATCTGTTTCACAGTTGCCTCTCGTGCAGCAGCTATCGGTGCTGGAAGAACAGGCAGCAGCTTGAACAGAAGACAGACAGGCAGAGAGACTGACACAGACGCAGGCTGACCTGATACCTGGCAATTTAAAAAAATAACTGAAAAAGTACAGAAAACAGACGTGAATTGAATAGTTGGAAAAAGTATTCATGCGCAAATTCACAGTCTTTAATACTTTTCCCACAAAAAACGAGTGCCCGTGTGTGTACCGTGACATTGACTAGTGACATTTACTGAATGACAGTTTGTAAAGGCTACATGAGATTTGACGATGCTTAGTTTTTCACCTAAGAAATGATTAAATTAATTAAAACACCAGAGTAATGTGTGTCTTTATTCTGTTTGTAGTATCCACACTCAAATTGATGCTGGCACCAAACATGGGTGGCGTGATTCACGTCCCATAGTTGGTTTTTCTTTTATTTTGACTGATATGATGGTGCAAAGTAGTTTGTTTGCGCCTGATGGAAATAAGCAGGCATAGAAACAATGCAGGATTTCAATTATTTAAGAAACTGCTTTGTAAATATTTTATGATATTTCTGAAGAAGCACATTACTGCCACTTGTATCTCTTCAGTCAATGCCCACAGCTCATGGCAGTAGATGAGGATAGGAAAATAGATTGACCAGTAAATCAACAGAGCGCTAAAGCATCCGCATCGTTGCAGATGCCGCAATGATCCTCCTATCAATCTTCCTCTGGATTCTGCCTGGAACTCGTGAAGCAGCAGGTTTCCGGTCCAGATCATGCAAATCCACCAATTTTACTGCGGATTGGAGTTGCTCATTCTTACTCGCTCACCTCCAGAGTGTCCCAGTTCAAGCTGGAGGTCAACATCAACCTTCAGAAAGTCACGACACCAGCCCACCAAAACTTGGCCTCACCTAGAAAATCTGTCAGGGCTGAGGGTCGTTATGTCCTTACAGCCCTTGCAGTCAAACTCCTGACAGGTGGATCAGTTGACAGACAGGTAATAGTTGCGTCCAGCAGGTGGGTCCCTCCCCCGTGCCGTCTCGTGACACGGTAAAATAGGCTTCAACCACCACTCCCCTCCCCTCGCTTCCTACCATATACATAATCCTTCCTAATTCTCTGCTTACCCGTGCCAGCTCGTCCAAATTGTGATTGACTGCTGGCCCACATGGTGCATGTGTGTGTGTGTTTATGCACAAGTGACCTTTATTTCTCTTCCTCTCCCCTCTTCCACCTCCTAGATTAACTGGATCAGTTTTGGGTTTCAGGATCCCCTATGCTGGATGATATGGTGCTCTCTCTGAAATGCACACACACACAGACACACACAGTCACACATAAAAACATGGGAGGCGTTAGGCTGTTTTTTGGCTCATCGTGACGCCCTACTGGACCCCTAACAGTCTGGTCTGCCATCTGTCACAATATAGGAGAGAAGGCTCACACATACACTCAAACAACAGTGTTTGTTTGGTGTACATAGAGCATTGCTTGCTGATGCTTCTCTCGCAGAAGTTCAATCTTACTCTTACTGGCTTAAGTGTCCTTGAGTAAGACACTAAGTCTCCTGTTATTACATTTAAGCATGAACTATTTTCATTCCAGCTTCCCATGCTGGTCTCTTCATTCTGACAGAAAGAGCTCAGCGCAAGCGTGGAATATTTCTCCTTTTGCCTCGGGACCTTATAACTTTTTTTTGTTGTATTTTTCATTTCCTTTTTCGTGCATAAGAAGCTTTATCGCTCCAGGCTCTTTGAAACTCATTCAAAAAGGTGCAACTGGCAAATCAAAAGTAAGACATTTTTCGAGTTTTTGTCCAGCAGATGAAAGGATTCAGGTCTCTCTCATTAGCGCGCAGCACAGGACGCCGTGGCGACACCAACGGTTGTGACTCGCAGATCTCTTGTATAATCCCGATCTGTGACTATGGGCTTTATTATGTGACTTAGTGCTGCTGAGCCAGCAGCACTTTGTCTGTGTGCTCATGTGTGCATGGCAGCAGATGGTAGAAGCAGTATTACCACAGGCCGACAGACAGGGTAGAGGGACCGGGCTGTGTTGACTACAGCAAACACAGCATCTCTCTCTCTTTTACCCGGTCGGTCTGAGTCTGTGTCTCTCTCTCCCTATGTCCTCTTCCCCTCGCCTCAGTGTCAGACGGATGAATGGCTGGCTATCTCTCTCAGTCAGCAGCCACACCACTTTTTCATCATCTGTCTCTCTGTTCGTTCTTTCATTCCTCTGGAAGAATGTCAGACTAGTCTATCACACCCTCCATCCCTCAATCCATCCACCCCTCTGTCTGTCAGATGAGTATCTATCTTTCTTCTGACCCCCCCCCCCCCCCCCCCCAGTCAATCCATCCCTCTGTCCCTACCCTCCCTGTGTGAGTTTGTGCGTCGTTTGTGTGGCACTGTGTACTTAAATTGTGAACCTACATGCACAGTGTATGTTTGTTTATGTGTTTTTCAATAAGCTTATGCTGTGTGTGTGTGTGTGTGTGTGTGTGTGTGTGCCAGATCATGGTCTGCAAGCCCCCCCCCGACACACACACTCCCGTCTCTCCTCCCCCACTGGGTGTCTGTGGTGTGAATCAAGGTCGGTGGGGATCTGTTGGCAGACACCATCATGTATCCCATCTATGCCCTCCCTTATACGCGCGCACACACACACCCTGGGGGTTTGTGTGTATTGCGTCCGTCCACCCATCTAGACGTCCCCACCATGCCTGCCTCAGTTCAGTTAAGCTCGGGCTCAGCTCGGCTCCCCGGATTAATTACTGGGTAACCCACCGCGTCTTTGACCTCCACCGTCGGACTAATTGAAATCTAATTGAATTGTGCTTGTCTAGACTAATGAAGAGCCACCACTGAAACCGCCAATCTTTTAGCCGTGGCTGTTGCCCGATAGCCACCCAACTGCGCCATAGCGACAGCACCAGTCTGCTCATTCTGATTGGATGGATGACTGCACAGAAGGACGCGTGGATAGGTATAGAGACAAACAATAGTTGATTTGGATAACCAAAGCAACCAAAAGAAAGCTATGAAATAAATATGATATCAACAAACTTTAACAAGGGCGTATTAGCCTCTGCTTAATAACCACCGTTAGCCTTTTGCTCCTGCAGTGCAGCCCTGAACTTTTAAAACTTACTTGACAAAGGTGCAAATGTTTGATGCAATCTGACTGGACATTAGCTGGTACCTCCTTGGTACGAAGTCCGTGTGATTTCAGATTGCAGAATGTCAGGACGGAGCTAATTTTCTGGTGCATTTACCACTAGTGTACAGCAGAGCTCACCTAAACCAAACAAAGCAAACGTGTCCGAAATAGGCAGCTATGTGTGATTCTCTCAAAATTGTCCCTAGTGCAAGTGTGATAGTTGTGATACAGGCAGAAAAGATGTTGGCATTGAGTTATGCACCTGTAGGACAGCGGAAGACTTAGCTCAGTTTACACTTCTGCGCGCCTGTGTTGCTCTGCAGTCTCCCTGACGAAATGCTACTTGGCGCTTCTCTTCAAGTTGATCCGTTTTCCTACAGTTGATTGGGAAAAATTGTGGCTGCAGGCTGCAACGACGTGACGTGCTGTTACTTTTATAGCAAGACGCACATCGGGTTACAACACAGGCTTTTGGGTTTTTGTGCAGCATAGATACAACACAGAAGCATAAATTCCCCTTTAGTCTCCAAACACTACAGGAATCTGGCTTCTGTCCTCAACTGCCATGCTCTTGGCTTTGGTGGGGGGGCTCATGGTCACAGCGGGGATTATTTGCAGCCTGGAAGCAGATGAGTTGTCCTTGTCAAAGGAATTTAAAGGGGATAGTGGTGAGACTGCACTCTGACAGGTCATAAGAAGTGCGAGCCTAGCAGACTGCCAGGTGCCAGTCTGCTAGGCTCGCAGTGTGCGTCATAATACAGAAAAATTAATCAGTCTAAATTCGGAGGAAGTAGGAGAAGAATGGAAAAAAAAAACTGGTGTCTTCTTACATAAAAATGTCCTCCGAGGATTGACAGTGTCATTAAAAACACGCTCGTGCTCTTCCGCGTACTCCAGCCCCATCCCCAAACAAAACAACTTCTGCATCGAAAAACATCAACACTGGCCTCGTTTCTCAAACTTTGCGAAGACTATGGAGAAGCAGGGCTGCTGTCGAAAGCGTTTTAGACAGGCACGGAGGGCTGGTGGTGGGGGACCCTTGGGAGATGCTTGTTTTGTTGGGCCTTCTTTGGCTTTTAGCAGGTGAGAGACGATGCCGTGATTCCCTATAAGTTATTCATTTGATGTTTCCTCCCTTCTCAGCTCTTTGTAGGCTGGAATACATTAGCAGCCTGCCAGAGTGAAGAGGATGCTAATGTGGAAGCGAGGGAGAGCGAGAGGAGAGGAAGAAAGGATAGGGGGGCAGTGGAGAGAAGGAGGCAGAGTCATTAGAGGAGGAGGAGAACAGAGAGAGAGAGGACAAGGCTTTTATGATGTGTGGGAAGGGGAAGTGACCTTCCCTCTCACTTTCATCTTGGCTTTTTTTCCTCCTCGTGCATTGCTCCCTCACACACAAAAACACACAAACACACTTACAGTTTCTCGCACACACTCCAGTATGCAGGTTCACATGCACCTGCACATTTACAGCAGTGCTTACAGTCTGCTCTCGAACAGGCACACACACATTCACACCTCTCTATCTGTTTTTCAACCACTCTTTGTTCTGTTTTCTCCCCTGTGCAGGTCCCCTTGCAACCTGGCCAGTCTTTCAAGTTCACAGTCCTGGAAACTCTGGACCGAATCAAGGAGGAATTCCAATTCCTCCAGGCTCAGTATCACAGGTACCCAAAACACATTACACAAATCCATTTGTGCATGCGTGCAGATACACAAATTTATTTAAAAACATAAATATTGTTGGGAAACGAAACAAGCTTCCTGAATAAGCTTGAAACCAGTAACGCTCTTCTAGTCTTAATATAGAAACAACAAATTGTAATTCAGTTCAAATAATAAAGATAGAATGGCTGCACATGTGTCCTTTAATCTTTATAAGGAAATATGGGATGCCTATCATACCAAATTCTTTCTCTTTAGCTGTCTCTACATAAGTTTCAGTCTAATAGGCATCCGTTTACACTAATTTGGGGAGAAATATGCTATCATTGTGTCTGTCCGTATCAACCTTAACACGATATTAATAAGAAATAAATATATCACATCTAATTTTAAAATACTGCATTTTTTTTCAACAGTATAACTGAGTTTCCAACATAAAAAAAGAAAGTTAGGTAATTCAGGTCTTTTATTTTTAACTGCTGGAGGTGACTGATCAGCTTATCACGGCTGGTTGACCTGAAATGACCTCAGCTAATAGAGATAAAGAGTTAGGTTAAAAAATAAAAGCCTCTTTCTCACACCTCAGCGGGCAGGTTGAACAGCCTGCTGTGATACATTAACAGTAATTCACTGCAGGGTGTGGTGGATCTGTGCAAAACACACACATATCTACAAAATCAAAGAGCATCACTAACGCCTTTCATAATAATGACCCACTGGAACTTTCTTCGTTTAATCACTGTTGATTCGTTTTAAAACCACGCACTCTAAATATCTGTCACGTCTAGAAACGATAACAATAATAAAAATGCAGAGCAAATGTGCAGTTTAAGCAGAATTGAAAAAACGTTGCACTTGGTAGCACCGAATCGGACACCTTCCCACACACGTGTTGTTTCTGTGGTGAACTGCAGTCAAGAATGAGAGACGCCCTTCTGGCTGTTGCTGCTATAAAGGTGAACATTTTCTGTGCTACTTTAAGCAGACCTTAGACCTTAAATAGTATTTTTTTGGCATGTATGGCATAGCAACCTAAACTATGTCCTGAGTCCTGTGTAAATTATTTCACTGGATTCAAGTAAACCATTTCATTCATGTGTTTGTGCTTTTTCTCACCCTCATGCAGCCTGAAGCTGGAGTGTGAGAAGCTGGCCAGTGAGAAGACTGAGATGCAGAGGCACTACATCATGGTGAGTCCAGTCACATCTTTACCAAAGCTATATGTTAATTGACTAGTCTGACCAGGGCTCTCGGCTCTCTGAGAGGAGTCTGCTGGGTTAAAATCAAATAGATGGTATATATCGAGGGAAGTATCTTAAATATCAATAACAGCAGAACACGCTTGCACATTTGCACAATAGAGTCTTTGCTATCGAGAGTTTTTCTCACACGCCGTTTATCTCGCTCTCTCATACCTGCCTCCGTATCTCTCGCCATATTTTATTCCTCATTCAGACCTTTTATATTGTCTTTTTCTTTGGCTCTTCTTTTTCTCTGTTTTCTCCCGTGTGCTAACAGCCTGAGCTCCTCGTGTCGGTGTGTCTGCGCGACTAAAGGCTCACATGTATCGTAAGCCTTCGTCTGTGGTACAAAACCCACACAGAGCCGACCAGAATACGATATGCACCATCTGCTAAGCTGCTCGCATTTCATAAACCTGGGAGAGCAGGCAGGATCAGGGCCGTAAGCTAGATAGACACACAGATGGAGAGACATAAAGAGGGAGAGAGAGAGAAGAGAAGCAGACTGGCAGATAGACTGACAAAAGAGAGAGAAAGGTAGAGAGAGAGAGCACTAAACAGGCAAACTGGCAGACAGACAGATGGATGTAGATGGCCACAGACAGGCAGGAGATCAGCAGATAAACACACACCCACACCCACACAGACACCCACCCACACACAGGATGTACAGGGTACTCGTTCATTCATCCATACTTGCACACGACCTTGTTCCTCTGTCCTTACGAGGACCTGATACAAGTGCATGCCAAATGCTGTAACACATGCATTTCTCCAAATAAAACAAAATTCCTTTTTTTTAAAAATAAAAGAGCATAAGAACACTCTCTAGCAGTTGCTATTCTTATTACGTACAGTAGTTTGGTAAGGCCTGACAGCCTCTGATCGCTAAGGAAATAGTGTAATTCCTGACCAGCTGGAGAGGTGTTGTTAGGGGTTGCTAGCTGTCGCTAGGTTAAATTAGTCGCAGAGACTGCGCTACATATAAATGGTAAATGGCCTGTATTTGTATAGCGCTTTTACTAGTCCCCCCTAGGGACCCCAAAGCGCTTTACACACCCAGTCATCCACACATTCACACACTGGTGGAGGCAAGCTACAGTTGTAGCCACAGCTGCCCTGGGGCAGACTAAAAAGACTAAAAACCTCCATGCAAGTGCTTTGGTCGTAAGCACAACGAAACAACCTGTAGAGTGCATGGAAGATGAAAACTAGTCTGCAAACTGGAAATGAAAGTAAAAGAAGAAGAAAATGCGCCATTGTTCAGCTCACTGCACTTGGGTGGCTTACTGCTGTGACCCTTACTTCCGTCCAGTGTCTCCTAATAGTTCTTTCAGCTAATATAGCATGTTTGGACAATTGTGTGATTGAAGTCACTGAAACTGTTTTCACGCATGCACTGCAACCCTGAACATTTCTGGGCGATACGTGAGAGCACAACTGCCTCGTGCTGTTGGATCAGACGTAAGCCAGTCAACCTGTGAGCCAGAGTCTGCGTGATGTCATTTTGTACCGATGTGCAAATAACACAGATAGTAGTACAGTGTTCCCCTCCTGCACGCACCATCCAGGCTGCTGCCAAATGACACAGAATACTTCCAGTTGTGCCAGCGCGTCTGAAGCAGGCTATATCCTGCTGTGAGAAAGAACAACTGTGGAAAATAGCCAACCTCATTATCTCAAAATTGGCTTGAGTTCATGTGTGAAAATGTCTTGAGATAACACGCTGATTGTACAATTCTTTTGTCTAACAAATATTTTAGTTTCACGAGAAGAAGACTGAGTGTTTCACCAGCAGATTTGCATGTTGCTCAGGTCGCTCACTCAGGTTATAATGACATCTTTAAAACGACTGGAACAGAAATCCGCTGTGCTGCTTGCAATCTAAGTGGCTGTTCAGCAAAAGGTATGCAAGCTCATATTAAAGTTATTTATTATTCACTTATTCTGATTTACAATTGAGTTATAACAGAATTTCTGATTTCACTTAATTGTATTTCCATGATTTGTCACTTACTCCCAATACGGGAGCCTTTTCATTACATTTTAAAGTTATTGCATTTTCTGGCAGCTGCATAAACACTATAAAACTTTAAATTAATGGCATACTGCATATCAATAAATTCAAGCAACTGGATGACGAAATGCTGATTGAGGATTCCAAACAACACAAAAGCATGTGCATTAAAGATGAAAGGTTGTCAAACTGACCTCATTATAAAGTTTTTAATGTGCTTCTCATTATAAAAATCAAGAAGATGCATGCGCACATAAATATGGTGCGGTACAATGTGGACAACTTGAGCAATTCAGGCACTCCCCATTTTAGCTTCACACATTTACTGTGGGGAAGAAAAAGCTTAGATAAACATCCGTCTTCCCCAGTGTAAATCTTCACCACCCTTTCTTATACAATAGGGGCAGCGGCATGCCAGAACAGATACATTTCCGTGTCTTTCAATAGTCAGCGGGATTTAATCGAACTTGTGCATATCATATGTCACAACCTCTGTGACCGCTGTGGATGGAGGAGGAATGACACACAGTATCCGCTGCTGTGTGTTTAAACACGGGGCTTTAACGGCTGCCTTTTGCAGGAGGTCAGGGAGCTGCAGATGCTGATGACATACCCATATAGGTTAGCATAGCAGAGCGTTAGCACCGCAGGCTATAATATTTGAACAAGGGCTCACTGTATTGTAGTGGATGGCTAACGCAGTGTAATGCTACTTCATAGGCATGGCTCAGAAATGAGAGGGAGGGAAAGAGGGAGAGAAAATGAGAGAGAGAAGAAAGAGAGGCTCAAAGGGAAAGATAGCTTGAGAGAAAAAAAGGCTCAGAGAGTGTCAGACAGAAAAAAAAAAACAGGGAGCTGCTGAGGGAGGAAGGGATACAAAAGGAGGCAGAGATAAAGAGAATAAAAGAGGAGAGGGAGAGAGAGGGAGAGAGACGAGAGAGAAAGAGTGTGGAAAAAAAGCTGAAAAGGAATGAGAGAGAAGAAATGAGAAAGAGGGATACCAGGGGACGGAAAGATGGAGACTGAGGAAAAAGATGCTGCGAAGGGATGAAATGGACAGAAAGGGAGAGAGAGAAAAAGAGTATGCAACACAGAGTGCGAGAGAAAGAGATAGCGATGTGTTTGTGTGTGTGGTTGGGGGGGGGCGTGAAATGAGAGGGCGAGAGAGATGGAGAAGGAGAGAGAGGGTGCACGCACAGACACGTAAATAATGTGAAGCAACAACGGACTCGCTGCGCCCACAGAGGAGATAACCCAGAAGGCTATATTTAGCTCGTTAGGCCTGTCATCCACACTGAGGCCTGTTTCCACAGGCTGGGGCTCTGCGCACCATGCTGCACTGCTCCTGCCTTTACTATTCATCAGTTTTAAGCTCTTTAAATACCAGGGTGAGGGGTTGGAAAGTAGGAAGGTAGTTACACATAACTGGAGCGCGTGTAAGTTCTTGTAAACTGTAAAAGCTTTACATTCAAGATGACATGACAGTTAAGAAACATATACTTTGTGCCTAAAGGTGGGAGGTCTGGGTGTCTCTTCGGCATCAGAAAGCCTGCTGCTTGTTTCATACAGGCAGTCACTTTAGAGCGGTTAAAAAAAAAGTATACTGGTTAAAAAAAGACATGCAAGTTGAAATACGCTTCAGTCTTTGTTTTAAATTGCTTTCCTAGTAAACCATTTTAGTAAAAAAATATTCTGTGAGTACTTTTTGGTTCCCGTTGATTTGGTTTTGGAATCAGTCAGTCGGTAATTTGTTTCCTGAACACGAACGAACCACATCAGAAATGTTTCCGTTTACTGCATTCTCAAGCCAATAGTCTCACACCACAAAAAAGATGAAAATAATAGTGTTTGCACAACACGCCATCATGCCACGATTGAGTCAACCCAGGTCGGGCTGTTGCTGCGTGCTCGCATGTCCGTGGGAGCGCCATCTCTGATCTGATTGTTCTTGGCTCTACCTGCACTTGTCCCATTTTCGGAGCAGCATCTTGCTCTGCGGTCGTTTCAGCAGGACAGCGCCCACCCACAAAGTACCAAAATAGCTTGCGTAGCCAGACTTCAGTCCTGATATGTATCTTATTGAGCATGCCTGGGACATGCTGGGCTGACATGATCATCAGAGGCAGTAACGATGCAACGTACAGCTACAGGCGGCACTCACTGAGGAATGCAGAGCAATTCCTCAACAGCAGATGCGGATACTTGAGAAGTTCATGCGCAGATGGGTGACTGCTTGTATCACATCCAGGGGGGGCATACCTCGTATCAAACATCTTGCACATATAAATTTTTCTAGTGGTGGTCTATAACATGTATTTACATTACTTTTTTTGCCTGCTATAATGTCTTTACCCAGCATGTGGTGGCGTTGCTTGGTCGGCCATTCCTCTGGTAACTTCTCAGAACTGCAGCATTTGTGCATTTATCACAAATGAACCGGTGTTATGATTTTTGCTTTGGGACATGTTGAAAACAGGTGTTAACTGAGCTGCTGGTGTACGAAATTACATTTGAAGGACAGTTTTTTTATGTGGAAAACCACAAATAACTCCTTTATTCTTGTAAACACGAATTCTTTTATTCAGTTTAATCACAGTGTGGTTGGGAATTGCAGGTTTTACAAATCACATTTCTTTGTATTAATCATCTTTAGGCTAATGATAATTGCTAAATGGAGGTAATAGTGCTGAGAAATACTAATTGACTAATAGCAATAGACTGGAAATGCCCCGTGTTCATTAAACTATTTGAGAGAATGAGGCACAAACAAATCAACACGAAAAATAAACTGAAGTTAGAAAGTAGCTGTAGTGTGTGTGTGTACACAGAAGGTGCAAGTTTCACTGTGCTGCTAGCTCTCTCCTTATGGCATTAAACTTTTGGGGAGATGCTTTTTCCACACATTTACCACTTTAATTCTATAGTTGGCAATGGGTACGTTTTACACATTTCACGCTTCAAGAGATGATGCCATAACCCCCTCAAATTGCTCCTGTTTGTGGCGTGTTGCCGCAGTAAAATAACACAGCCAGGTTTGGATGTAGTATATTTCTATGTTTGGCAGAGCGAGTCTCTGTAGCTCTTTGGATGGGATATATGTTTTATGTTGGCTAAGCTACTGGGCCGGCTCACTGGCAACGTGCACACACACACACATGCGCACACACAGACAAACATCAAGACGTGCACATTAAGTGTCTGTGGGAGTCTTGCTCTTATCCGGCAGTTGCATTTATAATTCATGGCTCTCAGATTTCACTGCTCTCCTGGAATTCCACTGTGTATTTTTAAATAAGGTTACATTGTAGCCCTGGTTAATCAGCGGGCGTAGACATGTCGGTCACATGCTCGCACGGTGCGCAAGCGAGACTTCCACCTGAAGAGCTGCGTTCGCCCAGCGTGGCCTGAGGTTGGATCTCGCAAAGAACAGATGAAAGGGCGCGAGGCTCAGAGGAATTTGAAAGGAAAGGAGTGATAAAGTTGTTTTCTTGCGTCATAAAACTTCCAAAGTCACCTACGGTTGAACCTCTTGTTTTAACCTCTCCTCTCCCTCCTTCCTTCATGGCTCTAGGCAACATGAGGGTAAGAGAGTGGGATGCTTGTGGGCCTAAGATTGGAAAAAACTCCTTGATGACGATTTTATGGCTGAAAGTTTTACAGTCAGTTCTAAGTCAGTTTTGCCCTCGTCTTCTCCATTTTCTTTTCTTTGTAGGAGTTAATGCCTTCAGAAGCCTTTTTTTTTCTGCACAGAGAATTGCCTTTGCTGCAGCTCTCCTCTCATCTCTACTGTCAAACACAAGACAAAACTCTTACAGAGGGGTGGACTGCCCAGCCCCTTTAATATAGAGTTTAAAAAAGACATGTCTACTGGAGGGTGACAGCTCGCAGTTGGGAATCACATTAGGTGGCCTCTCCATCACTGCGTTTGTGTCTATGTGTGTAAGTGAGGTACAGTGGAGCTGCAGGGGTCTAGGGTTAATGAAGGGCCATGCTGCTAGCAAGAGACAAAATATTGTAGCATTACGTTTCATGATAAAAAACAATCGCAGGATGAAGCGCTTGGTATGAAATTCTATATTTTATAATTGTGTTTTCCCTTCCTGTACGAGGGGACTGCGAACAATAGAGCTGTCATCATTTCAAGCTACCGTTGAAACATAAAGCGATGATTTTAAAAAATTCAAAGTGCCTTAAGTGTCAAACAGCAAGTGGAGACTCGGGATTCGAAGCCAAAGCATTCGTTTCATAATTCAAGAAGCCTAAAAATTAGACTGAACATGGCAAATACTGTAGTCACTACAAATTTTACACAGGCGATTCTTAATGCAGATATCTAATCAGCCAATCACACGGCAGCAACTTGATGCATTTAAAGCATGTAGACCTCGTCAAGATGTTCTGCTGAAATTCAAACGGAGCATCAGAATGAGGAAGAAAGTTGATTTATGTGGCTTTGAATGTCGCTTTATAGTCGTGTCGGAGTTTACAGAGACTGGTTTGAAAAAGAGAAAATATCCAGTGAGTGGCAGCTCAAAAAGCCGTGTTGAGAATGAGCGTTTCGAGCTGACAATACGGCAACAGTAACTCAAATAACTGCCTTTTACATCTAAGGTATGCAGAAAAGCATCTGAGGGTACACTTTGCATGGGCTCACCAAAACTGGACAACAGAAGGTCTTGATTTCTTTGAATGGTAGGGTCAGAATTAGTGTAAACAACATGAAAGCGTGGCTCCATGCTGCCTTGTATCAACAGTTTAGTCTGCCGCTGGTAGTGTAACGATGTGGTGATTTTTATTTTAGCTAACCGTGTCCCTGTTGGTACCAACTGAGGATCATTTAAGTGCCACAGCTTAGCTGAGTACTCTAACTGATCAAGTCCGTGCCTTTATTACCAAAAGGGAAGTGTAACCATCTTCTGATTGCTGCTTCCTGCAGGATTACTGTCAAAAAGCTCAAACAAAACCAGTTTCTTGAACATGACAGTGAGTTCACTGCGCTCAAATGTCCTCCTCAGTAACCAGATCGCAATCCAGTAGAGCACCTTTGGGATGTGGTGAAACAGGAGATTCCCATCGTGGATGTGCAGCTGACAGCAGCTGTGTGATGATATCATGTCAATAAGTACCAAAAATCTGAGGAGTGTTTACATCATCTTGTTGAATCCGTGCCACAAAGAGCTGAGATCGTTTTAAAGGCAAAATAGGGTCAAACCCAGTACGAGCAAGGAGTAACTAAGAATAACGTGAGCAGTGATTATAGCTTATTGTTTTAGTGCATGCTAAGCTTTTGTGGACAATAATGCAACAGTGAAAGACGTGGTTACTCATATTATATCCTCAATAGGCCTTGTTTGATGTTACACACCTGCTTTTTGTGAAACTGATCAACAAGTCTGACAGTATCAACAGATAACTTCAAAACTAAGCTAAGCCTCCTCTAGTGGCTGTAGGCTAGCATTACACCTCCTGCTGTTTTATGGCAACTTTTTGAAAAGCTTTTACTGCAGAAGTTTGCATTTTAAGGATTAGTTGGCATTCATTACATTAATATCAAAACTTAGAAACATCATGCTACTCAATTTTCCAATTTAAAACGATTAAAAGAAAACTGAGATAGAAAAAACCCACTGGTTGGTCACAGTAGTAAATAAGTAACATTTAATACTATTGGTATTTCATTTCTTACATAATTTATTACCTAGAAAGCTTACATTAATGGGGTTTCTTTTAGAATCACGGTGTGTATCAGGCTTTTCATGCTTTTGCTCATGTTTTGTCTCATGCAGTCATTTTCTGGAGCATTGTGAGGATGTGTTTGTGCATGGTTTCTCTGTCTTAGTTTGTGTGCGTGTGTGTGTGCAAGTATATATCTGTGTGCATTGTCCGTTCAGACCCTCAGGCAGGGACTATGTGTGTGTTAGTGTGTGTGTGTGTGGATTAATGCAGTGCTCTCAGCCTCTTACTCCACTCCCAGCTCATCTGTCTGATTCAGGATGACACACTGTGTTCTCTTCAGCAACATTACAGTCACAGACTGCTTAGGAAAGGGGGGCGGTGGAGGATGTAGAGAAAAGGAAGGAGGGCGTATAGAAGCAATGAGAGAGAGATGGGGACAGTGAGATAGATAGAAAAAGGGGTGAATAAAACTGAGATGAAAGAGAAATATGAGAAAGAGGCCACAAGGGCATTGGCAGAGAGAGAGAGAGAGAGGGAGGGGAAAAAACAGAGCAAGGACACTGCTGAAGAGAGAGGGACGGAGAGAAACCCAGAAAAGGAAGAAAGTGCAGATTTTTCTACACGAGGATGATGGAGGAGGGTTCAGAAAAAGAGAAATGAGAAGAATCAGTTGGAAGTAAAAAAATAAATAAAAGTGATGTGTGATAGGAGGAAGGCACAGGGCAGAACCCGAAAAGGGATCGGACCGTGCTAAGCTAAATGTTGCCCCACCATCCACGAGTGGGAGTTGGCCAGGCAGGGATTTAAGCATGGCCAGATGTAGGGAAGGATTGAGTCCGTTTTAAGAATCTTAAACCTGTCTGAACTGTCTGGAGCGAAGTAAACAAACAAGATAGGAGTATTCATAAAGACCGAGCGAGTCTCTGTTGCAGAACATACTGTACACATGTGTTTAAGGATAGAAACCCCTGAAATTCAAGGTCAGTTATCCGGCTGTTGTTGTGACTCTCTTTCTCTGATGAAACTGGCTGCAAGAGAAGCTGCAGTGAAACTGGATGTCGGCTGTGACTGATTTAGTCGTCACCCGCTGACAGGACACAACAGAAAGTCAGCGTCTGCTAACATAACCTCCGATGTGGGTTAGCACAGCGTGCTAATAAATGTTTTAACATTGGCGGTATGTGTGTGTGTCCAAGTGCGTGTGCGTGGGCGGGCAGATGAAAGAGACAAGCTCGCCCGAGAGACATCGGTGAACAATGCTTTTGTTAAGGCTTTTTCACACACACACACACACACACACACACACACACACACACACACACACACACACACACACACACATGCACACACTTACACCATGCTCGAGTAAAAGCATGCCTGTAAGCTACACACAGACTGTATGAATACAAACATGCTGTAAAGCATTACACACACACACACACACACACACACATGAATGTCCCATTTAGATAAATCACCTTGGATTAGACCCACTTCCTAAAGCTCATTTTAAAGTCTGCCAGCGTTCTTTGCAGAATGCATAGAGGAGATAGAGGGGAAGAGAGAGAGAGAGTCTGGCACTGTTGTCTGACACTCTCTCAGCACCATGAGGGTGGAGGGAGGGAGGGCGGGCAGAGTGGGGGAACGAAAGAGCAAACACTCCCTGAAGAATGGAAGAGTGGAAAGGAGGAGGGAAACACAAGAGCGAGGGAAGAAAGAAGCAGGGAGAGGGAGAGCATTTCATTGAGAGAAATGCAGGAATGCTTTTTGTCTGTTTGTGCCCCGATGATGACAGTGCAGTCCGTATGTTATTAGCAGGAGATGGATGCTAGATATGAAGTGTGTTCAGAAGAGTGGGATGTTACAGTTCGATCAGATAAACAAGAATTACACTGCTACCTCATTTATCTAAAGTAACCCGCCTGCTGAACTGACATAATGAGCCGAAAAGCAAGCAGAAAATGAAGGAGTGATAATGGAGTGAGTGAGATGTAGACTCAACATGAGTATACAAGTATTTCCTCTCTCCCTCTCTCTCTGTTTTTGTCTTCTTCTTTTTATGTTTGGCTACACTGGGAATTGAAAACATTTTTAAGGATTCGCAGATTTTATTCTCCTCAGCTGTATGGGTGAAAAGCTTCACTTTAAGGAAAAAAGAAAAATTGCACACAAGTCAAAGAATTAAGATTTTGCTTTCTTTTCGAAAGGATAAAAAAGACTTCAGATTTGTAGAAAAGTAATAGTTTGCAGATGCAACTAAGTGTTTAATTAAATTAAACTTGCTCCAGTCTGTTAATTCATTCCTGTTCAGTTTACTTCCAGTAGAGGTCAGTTTTCATATTAAATCAAGCCAGTATCTTAGAAGTAAAGTTGCCTTTCCATTCACAAAGAAAATACTTTCATGGAATATTATTAAATTTACTCAGTCTGTGCCAAAACTAATATATATAAAAGATGGATGTAGCCACTGTGAAGTCACTTACGGGTTAGCGAAATCCTGGCTCAAAGCCTCGGGCCGAGCAATTTGGCTGTCGACACCTTGGTGTTTTGACACCGGACGTGACGAGTGAGGAGAGGATCTGACTGAGAAGCCGCGGTGCTACAATCGGAGGTGTAATGGCCGTTAGAAAGAGTGCAGATTTCTTTGTTTGCACACATTATGCTGCTAAAATCAATCTCTTAATTCCGAGATAATAAATTTTGGCTTCAAAACAAAATGAGGCAAAAAATAAAAACAAGCCAGTTTGTTACCCAAACTATTCTGCAAACAATAATTATGTATTATTGTTCACGTTACCTTGGGGGGTTGATGACAATTTCGCTTTTACCGAGGTGAACTTGTTGTTTTGTGTTAGTGTTGCTAATGGATTGCACCTGTGTTGTCCGTTTTTCATGTTTTGTGCATGCGTGTCTATAATTTTGCGAACGCACAAGAGCACATTTAGGTTAATGCAGCCATGGACACCGATAACAATGTCTGCATCACATAAGACGCTCTCATTAAATGTCATTTGGCGATGGATTCACTTTAATCTAAGAGCGCTGTGAATGCCTCTGTGGCAGAAAATAGAAAATATACATAACCCAAGTAGATTAGTCTCACTTTCCCAAGCTCTCTGTTTGTCTCCTTACAGTTCCCATTATCTTCAGATGAAGCTTCACTGTCTGTTACAAATACACACACCACAGTACACGTGCGCACTTCTCTGTCTCTGCTCGCTGGGTGGGCAGTGCTGGGTGTTCTTGGTAAGTGATGTCAGCCGGTTGGCTTAATGCCCCTCTGCCAGGCTTAACATACCACACACATACACAAACACACATGCTCATCCAGCGCATGTGCCTTGCACTGTGTGCGACACACACACACACACACACACATGCCCACAAAGCCTGCATACACCATAGATCTTACACTGAGTGCTGAATGAGATTGCAGTGGCACAACAGAGGGATTATATAAGGCAGAAGAGCAGGCATCAGTGGGTGTAATTGGAGGTTGGAGGGGCAAGCAGTTAAGAGGAGATGAACTTATTAAAAACAGGACTACAACAGACAAAACATACTGTAGTACAACAATTTCAACTGTTCAGACAGAAGCGTTATTAGTCATATTGTGCAGTCATAGTGCAGCTGTTATCCCCGCCTACTGTAGGGGACCGTGTGGTGCATCTGTTACTACTGGAGTGCATATGCACAATGCAGTCCCACGTTGTGATATAATTTTCCATCTTCAGTTCTACAGACTATAGTTAAACATATTTGCGAAGTGGTTGACTTTAGTATTATCAAAACAAAGACATTAATAGTGGTCTGTACTGTAAGTGCCAATCACGTTCGTTTTAAATCAAACTCAGCTTTTAACTGCTTCAACAGACCAGGCTCCCATAGGGTGCTGTCGCTGCCGCTCTGCAGAGATCGCACAAAGAGTACAATAGTCACTTTACTGCTGTCTGGCCAACTCCCACTGGACAACTGTTACTACATTTCAGGCTCCTCTTTTGTGCCTCTTCAAAGGAAACCCTGGCTGAGACAAGTTTTGGACCAGTCATTTTACAGTTTAAAGAGCCTATTTCTATTTGGAGCAAGTTACCAGTGTAAATCAGCGATGCTCTAAAAGATACGCTGGCTTGTGGCTTGTGTCCCATTCAGCTCTTAGCTTCTTATCATCTCTTGGTGTTTAAAATCCTGCAGATTTCTATGTGTGGGAATTCCTGTTTTATTTTCTTTATACTGACTTAGATTTAAGTCCTAGTAGTTTATATTTGGCATGCACACCATACTGAATAATTATTTGCTGCTTACGGAGGTTTTCCTTCCCCTGTACTCGTTCCTAAAATGTTTAAAGGTAATCCGTGCGTTCATGTCTTTTCTAATGAGCCAGGAGTGGTAGAAACATTTTAAACAGTGCACTCAAAGTATGAAAAAAGTAAAAGAAACCCTGTAAGACCCAAACACCCTGCAAAATTCAGATTTTTTTGGAACTGAGATGTTTACTAACCCTTATAACAAAATCCACAATTTTTGTTTTTGCTATATCATGTTGTGTATGATATATTTATTACATCGCATTTGATACATTGGGTGTTTTTGGCAACTTTTTGTTAACAACAATGTTAATTTTAGACAAAAAAAAAAGAGTTTTGTCCATAACAAGTATTGATCATGTTGCTGAGATAGAGGTCTCAGAAACTCATGTATCAAATATGATACAAAGGGCATTATTTGTGGGGTCAGATATCCTTATAGGGCAGCACGGTGGTGAGCAGTTAGTGGGATCGGGTAAATGGATGGTTGTAGATTGCCCGTATGTGTGAATCTTTGTGCTAGCCTGGCGACAGGTTAACGATCTGTTCAGGGTGTACCCCGCCTCTTGCACTGTAGTAGCTGAGATAGACTTCAGGTTTTGAAAGTTTTAGCCACTTTTCCTACAAATCAATAAAAAGTTGAAAAAATTTATGCTTTCCTGTTAGTTTTGGGCACCAAAACAACCCTAATTTAGGAAAAGATCATGGTGTGGTTTAAAATAGACCTTTTCATTTTGCTTGGTTCCTCAAGTGACGAGTCTCATCCCTACAGTATGCCCCCGGCAACTGCCTTTATTATAAAAATACTACATTTTAAACCGTGGACCAACATAGCTATTACATGTTTTGCTTTTGGTCTCATGCAAGCTAAAAAACATATTAATGAGAATGTGAGCAATCACAGTTGCTCATACCCTGTAATACTGCAAAAAGAAATTTTAGGCTGTGGCTTTTCTCAGTGTGTCTGATTTTCATGTGGATGTTAAAGCACCAACCGGTCCTAACCTGCGATGAACACAGGGGGCAGAAATCCTCTGTCAGCCAAAAGCACAAATAGTGATACTTACAGATACCTACAGGGATACAGTACATAGATCCAAAAACAACTGCACATACATTTATGCAAATAAAGCCAAAACACTGACAGGAAAAATCAGTATCCATAATAAGAAAAGTACCAAATGTGATATTCTGTATCATGCAATATAGTGAGTGATCAAATATACACATTAAAAAGCTATAAATGCATATAAAAAGCAATCCATTAGATGACCCTACATAACTAAATTGTTTATCATAGGGCCTGTGGTAAGACATAAAGACCTCTTAATGAGCACAACAATAATTCCTCATTTCATCCCGGAAGATATACTATTTGCACAGATTTCTGCTTTGTGCTGTTCCACTGCAGGATTTTGCTTCTGCCCAGTTTTATCTGTAACTTTTTCTTGATCTCAGTTCTCCCGCTACAGTGGAAAAGCTGCAGGTTAGCTTGATTTCAAAGTTTTAAATGTGAGAGAGTTTATCGAGCTCTGAACTTTCCCTGTCATTAAAGGCTCATTTTTAAAATCCGTTAGCTGTGGCTGTCTTTATTTATTTTTTCCACTTTACTGTAGGCCGTTTGCACATGGGTACCCTGCCTTTTGCATAACGTACAACTGTACAATCAGCTACTTCGTATAAGTCCAGACTGGAGTGTCCTTGCAAAGGTCGGCTGCTGAAGTGATCTGGCAAGGTTGTATTCAAATATAGGAGCCCCAGTTGTAGCACTCAGCTATTTGTGTAATGGGAAAAATGTTGATTACTACTTTTTTTTTGTAAAAGAGGAAGATGTAAGAGAGGAGGGAAGGAAAGAGTAATGACAGGTAGTGAGGCTGATGGCAGCGATGGAGGGAGAATTAATAAAGAGAGACAGACAGGAATCGAGTTAAAACGATGGGATGAGCTGAGGGGAGGTCTAATGATGGAGAAGAGAGAAGCTGAGGATAGATGGAGAGAGGGGGAGAACAAAGGGAGATGTCACATGTCCTTTATGTTGAGAGGGGCTGGAAAGGGAGACACCTTCATGCAAAGACCTACTCACATGTGTTTGTGTGCATTTGCTTTCAGCAAAGTTTGTTTGCATTTTCACAGGTGAACGAGATCGCAAGATTGCATCTGCTTTTGTGCACATGACTTCTTTTTCTTTCTTTCCTTTTTTTTGGCCAGAAATGGAAAGAATAGAGAACTAAATACACAGCGGAGGTGAGCTCGACAGAGGGAGAGAAAGGAGAAAATGTAGATATAGCACTCAACAAGGACGAGAGCGGACAAAATACACAAAGCAAGGGAGCCAAGTAGAAAATGTCAATAGAGCGCGAGAGCATGAAGCGGGGCGAGAACATAAAGGAGAGGGATGATTGATAGAAATTACTAAAAGGGGGAAAGAAAGGCTAAGAGAGTGTAAGGGACGGAAACAAAAATGATACGGCAGATAGATAAAACAAGGGGGGAGGGATAAAAGAGTGTAATGGGGGAGAGGGAAAGAAGGTCAGAGAAATGAACGAAAAGGATAATTGGCCAGAAAAACAGAAAAGGCTTTGGCAGCTGAGAGCGAGAGAGGATGCAAGGGAGGAAGAAGGTGACAAAGGAGAGACGGGACAAAAGGGTGACAACAGAGGGAGTCAGGTTTGGTCGTGGTGGGGCACAAAGATGACTTGTGGTGATCTCGACTCCTGCAGTTTAAAAAAAAAAAATCCATTTCAACCTCTTTCTAAGATGTTTTACAGTAATGATGTCACTCTGTGTCTGCCATCGTTCCTGGCAAGCCAGTAATAATTCATACAGCCACTAGAGGCCCTGATGGGTAAATTGTACTGATGTGCCAATGTGATTTTCTATGCCTTGATTAAGGACGATCTGTCAACTCACAGTGGTGTCTTTTCCCCAAATAATAGCTATATTTTATGGAATGGAATCACTTTTATATAAATGAAAAGGTAAATTCTTTATTTATAAAGGTGGCCACTGGCCACTCATTTCTGAACTAGAGCAAAAATACCAAGAATTTCACACATGCACAGACGAAAAGCTTAATGACGGAAATACTGACACACCGAAGCAGCAAAATGTGCCACAGCATATCACTACCTGAGGGGAAAACCAGGGAAACTGTACCGAGCTTCTTCAAAAGTCCTCCTTTTGCTTTTGATCTTTAGTCGTTCTTGCAGTACGCTAGTATGTAACCCTGCAATATTGTAAATATATTGTAGTAATGCAAAAACTGCTTGTTTTTTAAAACACTGTTCTTATTCTTCTTTACATTTTCCGAGTATGTAATTTGAATTCGAGATGGATAGGTGAGTCCATGGGTAGAGACAGATAAAGGCAAAGATACAGAGTTCAGTAAAATGAGACAGGAAATAGAAAAATACACTGAAATGGAGAGTGAAAGAACATCTGACAGCTAGGAAAAAAAGGGAAGGGAATAAGTAGAGAGCAGCATGAGAGAAAAGATGGACTGACAACCCCTTAAAAGATAGAGATTGGAGTGAGAGGGAGGGACTGAATGAGGCGGGGAATAAATGGAGAGAAGAGAGAGCGATCGAGTGAAAATGAGCAAGAGAATACCGAGAGTGGGGGGGAAGAGAGAGAGCCGTGTCTCACTCTCATCAGTCAGAGCGTTGCTCATCCACCGGCAGAGGATGCCTTTGTCACCATGACGGATCCTCGCTGTCTGTGTGCCGCTCGCCGCCAACACCATTACAGAACATTACTGATGTACACACAGAAACACACAGAGGAGAGAGAGACATATTTAGGAAGGGAACACATGCAGTGGTGATAGCACACGGCATTTAATAAGAAGAGGCGCAGGTATTGTGTCAAACATACAAAGGAACACAAAACATACTCACTCAGGACAGGAGCCTGACATGCGCTGGTATTGATATGTTGTGTTATTGACCTCTTTAGATCTTGTTTTGATGTGATATGTGCACATTATGCACAACACGGCTAAAGCTGATAATAGTTTCTATGGTAGTCGGTCTGTTAGTTAAATAATAAGTCATTTAGTCCAGAAAACGGAGTAAAACGATGCAATAATTATTTGCATATAAATGCAGAAGACACAAGTTATTTAATCATTAAAATATTGCAAATGATTGACAGTCAGCTGAATCCATCATTAATCAGTTCGATAGCTTAAGCTTTTAGCTGGATAATGACATCTGATTGGAGGCGTTACATCTTGTGTCCCACATCAAGGGAAGCAGTGACGCTTTGCGGGCTCCTGTTTTTCTCTGTTAAAAAAGGGCCTTTGAAATTGGCAAAAAGCAGGAAGAAGGCGTACATTCATTTTTTTTTCTCGTGGCCACACTGTCTGCATTTACACCTCACCTGTGTGCTCACAATACCAGCTTCTAGATGTGGTTTGGCCAAGGTTGTAGCAATCCAGTTGCATTGTGTTGTGCGTGCATTTACGCCATGCATTGCCAGATGTTTTTTACTTAAAATACCCGGACAGATATTTCATGGTAATCCAAGGTGTGGAAAGAGATTTTGTGCCTGTAGAGTATTTGACACACAGACTATACACACACCGAGCACAATATGTTCACAGTAAGCATTCACAGAGTCTTATTATTTGGATACAACGCATAGCTGTTCGTGCGCATAAAACCAACATCCACACAAACGGTGAGAGAAAACAACATGCAGTTAACACACACAAGCACACTCATAATGTCATGCTCATTTGGCAGCTGTGCACAAATAGTCAAACTGTTAAAAGGAAGAAACCCTGACACACGCACGACACGCGCGCACATACAAATGCTCGTGTAACACTGAGACAAAAATATCTCATTACCTCCACGTAGACAGACACGCACTTGTTGTGCATCCCATGTGCGCTCTTCATCTTTTCCGTCTTTTGGCGCGCTCGTTTTCTTTCTGTCGTTAAAACCGCAGTGACAAACAGCAGCATATGCGGCTGTGCCGAGCAACAGCTGTTCAATGGGAGATTTTGTGTAAGAATGAATGTTAACGTGGGCTGTGAATAAAATGCTAACAAAGCTCCGTGTGTCTCTGTGTGTGTGTCTCCGCAGTACTATGAGATGTCCTACGGTCTCAACATTGAGATGCACAAGCAGGTAAGAAACTCTGCATGTAGTATGATTGGATTTCTTCCAACCTCCAGGTTGTTGCTGTGTGTTTGGTTGCCGTTCATATGTGTACAGAGTAATGTGGCTGGGTTTAAACTGTATTTTCTTGCGACCTCTATGTATGCAAACAAATAGGACACTTATTGGTTAAATGTATGGTTGTAATGCTGGTTAATGCATACCACCACCACTTCAAAATGTACTTTGCATATAAATACACACAAATATTTCTCTTGACTGAATTTTTGGATGATATTAGTATTCTGATAATGTATATATTTGGAAGGCATTGGGGTATTTTGTGGTTAGGAGTGTGTTCACACATCTTGGTTAATTTGTTCCCGTATTTTAAATGATTTTGTGCACACGCTTTGGTTTATTCGTGTGCTTGTAAATGGAGAGCCTGCACAGCAGATTAGCCTTTCTCCCCAAAGCATTAGGTGAACTCTGCCTGCTACTTAGTACAGAGTTGTTAAAATACAAGCACCGTCTGTTTCCTAGAGTAGTAAAGCACACAGCAAGCTACAGTCAAGTGTTTGTGAAGTGATTATGCTGACGCTACTCTGACTGAAGATATCGGACATTTTTGTATTATCTCGGGGCTCTTTGCAGATGGTCCACGTAAATTTGTCCTGCTGGGGTCGCACGTAGAAATTTCAGTAAGCCTCATCCAGCTGACCTACTGTCAGAGTCAGTTTGCAAAAAACACCCAAACCAAGCGAAACCTTTTATCCATTTATCTTTTTCTCCTACTACTATTATTGCTCTTTAAAACTGCAATGAAAGCAATAACTAAATATATGTAGCTCCCAGCTGTGTTTCTGTAGATAGGTTATGAATAAGAAAATTTAGCTGGGTACCATTTATAAGGCATATGATGTTAGTTATGCTCTTCCTTGTGTTTTAACTCCACAAAGGACTATAATGGTGCAGCACGGTTATAGAAAACCCAGCTGCTGGATTCAGACTGGCTGCAGTAGAAGGAGTGAAATATGCATTAATAAAGTTCAATAATTTGATTAAGAGTTCAAATACTCCACGGCCATGTTGGAGTTTAATTTCAGAACCTCACAGCTGCTCTGTCACTAGTAAATGAGTAAAAAGTGGCCTTGAAAGATTTTTCGCTCTATGGTTACTGACAGGCTCCATAGACGGAGTGATCCCAGTTTTTCCTCCTCATTTATGAAGACTAATAATCAGCCCAAACGTAGCAAGTTGTTTCAAAAGGCTGAAATTTTAGTAAAGGTCACTGCCCAACATTTCAGTTTGGAGCTGCAGCGATTCATCGAGTAACTTAATAACTTAAAAGTTTTGCTTTGATACTTTAAAACCGCGACTCTGCAGCGCTCAGTTCTCACTGTGTAACAGTTTAACGTGTCTGTCTGCACACACAGTGTTTACACACAAGGCTGATATCAGGGGTCCTACTATCACTGCAGTATGCAGGGGTGAGCCTGAAGGGGGGCATGAGGTGTACTACACCATGTTTATTTTAAGGCTTTAGTAACATTACTTTTGCACATGTAGTTAATATAAAATATAGGAAACATACACATGAACATACACCAACTCTACGTATAAATATTGTCAGTATTTTATTTTATGGCTTTGTGTCGGTCCTATGTATAACTATTCTATTTAACATCACTGTACTTGTGATTGTTTATTTATTTTTGCGTTTTTAAAAAAAGTTTTCTTTAAAAAAAGATTTTAATATGGCAATTAAATACAACGAAAGAGTTTAGTATTTGTGGACAGATGTTGGACACATTGCAGTTTCTCAAATGAAAACCAGTGAGTGCTTCGTTTTTTCCTCTTTGACTAACTAATAACTAGTGTCGCTCATGAATAAGACAAAAGTATTTTATGAGATCACTTGATTCATTGGAAAATTGATGGAATACTCAATATACCTGTGCATGCATCAAAAGCAAGCGCTGCAATCTCTGTATGAATGAAAAAGTCATCGGTTATCTCAAAATTATGATAACCTATGAATGTGTATTTGTGTGCATGTTTTGCTTGATCATTATAAAGTAAAACAAAGAATAATGTGTGCAAATGAAAGAAGATATAATTACTCGTGAGAGACAGCTGACCGGCACAAAACGGTGACCTTAGCAATGATGAATGTATGTTATACAAAACTGGTATTGACAGATTGAAGACAGGTGACACTAGCTCAATAAGGATTAGCTATAATCTGCAGCATGTGATATGATCAGGGTGTAAAAATCATTCCCCATGGTTCTCCTACACTGTAAAGAATACCATGTAGAGAGTAGTGTAAATTGTGCAGCGTTTCCACTTGTCCTTGCTGAGACTGGGTGTTCCTGTATGAAGACGTGTCTAATGAGCAGTGTGTGCTCTCAGGAGCCAGTGACTGCTTGAATTCCCACACTTGCTGCTAATTTGCTGTCTGTGTCACGTTACAGGAGAGAACAACAGTCAAACCGCACGTAGAAAGACGTGCAGACAGTGAGATAAATGTCTTGGCAGACGGACAGACGTTGAGACCTGAAAGCTGTTTTTTTCTCCGTGTTGATAGAATTATTATCCGTGATTATCCACCTTAAAGACATTTCCTTTAAGAAGCCTGCATTTTCCCCCCACCTCCCTCTCTGTATATCTATCAATCTATCTGCGTCATGCTAACTCTCTCCCTCGCTCTCTGACTTAGACACTGTCATGGAAGAAAAGACAAGAGGGGTTTATTATTTTCACGTTTCACAATGGGCTCTCAACCTGCCTGTTATAGCCTTTCAGAAGGAAGCTCATTGTTTGAAATAATCTCCAAAACGCCTTTAAATGAAAGCCTCTGCACTTCAACCTTGTAATCATCGTGTCATTTAGCCATCAAGGCAATTATAGCGCAAAGACATCCAACAATGGCTCCACATGTCGAGTACTGTGTACATATGTGCTCCAAATCCTCTGCTGGGTGTCGTTAGCTAAGAGAAAACACATGTTTAGGGGCAAACGGGGCATATGTATCGATTGATCTGAATCAGCTGTATTAATTTGAGTCGAGATCTTTGTGTAAAGCATCCATCAAAAACACTGCATCGCATTCTGTTGTTGCACTAGAACTTCCTCTTAAATCACGTTGTGAGCGAACAGAGTGCAGCACAATACGTCTCTTTCCTTTGGTGAAGTAAGGATGTGTTGTGGATTGCCTCTTATGTTGTAGTGTTTTTGAAAACTACAGTTATACTTCAGCAGCCTATTCAGTGTTTGAGGTAGGTGAGACTGCCCATTTTTTAAAACTGTGACATAGAAATGAAGCTATCGTCACCTCGCTGAAAGTTCATCAGCTTGGTTCCTGTTTTCTTGTAGATTTTTTTAGGCCTACAGTCTGCATATCAGATACGTACTTAGATTAGTGATATTTAAGACATTATGTAACATGCTTGTGAGGCACCTTCATGCTAATTCAAATCCAGCCTCCACATCTTCATTAAAAATCATTATTCTGGTCTGCTATCATACATTATCTGTTTTTCCAGTGCACAATTTCTGCTTTCAAATATAAAACTAACACTATCACGCAAACACTCAGAGTTTAATGGATGCACTGGGGGCAATTTGAGGTTAAGTCTCTTTCCCAAGTACGCTCTAACATGCATAGTCTTCCAAAATTTAGCATATTTCTTTCTACCCTTCCTCAGCCTTACAGTGGACACTACTACATGGCACAACTACTGAGGAGCAACGATCAGAAAGAGTGGAAGAAGGCAAGAGTTGATAAAAAAAAAACAAGAAGGGGGACTAGAGTTGAAAGAGATCGCAGTACTGTGAAGGTTTTGTGTTAGCAACCATTTATTTCATAGAGGAACAATTCGAACTACAGTAGGATAGAGAATGATATAATGATATGTCAGCTTTTATTAGTCCAACTGGTGAATTAAATATTTAAATAATAATACTTGAAACAAATAAAGCCAACCACTGAAATGCAATTATCTTTGCTTTCCTTGACATTTAATGCTACCCCCCTTTTAAATGTATTTTGGGTAAACCAAACGAAACGCAGTGAAAGTTTTATGTTAATCACAAAAAGGGAAACTATTACTCAGCAGGAAGGGAGAATAGATAAAGAGAGGCAGAGCGAGTGGGGAGAGAGAAATGTGGCTGGCAGCAAAAGCCAGGCAGAACTGGACTGTCAGCTTTTGTCGCCAAAAAAGAAGAAATGGACTCGGTGCTGGCTGCACCTCTGAGAGATGAAGAGAGAGGAGGAGGGCGAGGAGGAGGATGATAGGTGGGGAGGATGACAAAGAGAGACCAAAGGAGAAGTGAGTGAGGAAAATAGGAGGAGTGGAAGGAGAGATGGGAAGAAAAGATAGAATGACAGGAGGAGACCAAAGAGCCGGAGTGGGGCATATGAGAGTGAAAAAGAGAGAAAGTAATGAAGAAGAAACGGTCTGGTGTCAGGAACCAGCGAACAAGGCTGCGAGAAGAGCTAGCAGCCAGAATATGAGAGCGAGGAAAGGTGGAAACAATTTATGATTGAGCAGCGGGAAGGAGAAGTGCATATGTGCAGAAAGAAGGAGGGCGGTTAAAAGGGATGGGATAAGATGTAGGAGAATCGGCGTGAGAGGAAATGTGAAGCAGATAGCAAAAGAGTACGCACGGTATCACGAGTAGAAAAGGAAACAGAGAAGCCCAATTTGACAGAAATAGAATAAAAAGAAGGTGGTGGAAGGGAAAGTGGTCTAGCACGGAAAATTAGGGAAGTACTGTAAAAATGGCATCAAAAAGAGAGAAGATGTAAGAATTTTTGAGAGAAAAGAAAGTGGACACAGTCATTGCACAGAACGAGAGGTTGTGGAGGATGTTACAAAGGGAGAAGGGCTATAAAAGTGAGTGGAAGAGTTTGAAAAAGTAAGATCATTTATAAAATTGGGGACTGAAGACATAAAAGTACAAGTGCACGTAGAAAAAGACTGTCAGAGTATGGGAGATAGGGAAACTTTAAAAAAATGGCAGGGAGAGCCGATGTTGGAAAAAGTGTGAGAGCAGTGATGAGAAGGAGAATAGGAGAGAGAGATTAATTGAACGGATGAAAGAGGAGAGGGTAAACAGGAAGGATGGAGCCTCAGAAAAGACAGATAAAGACCTCATAGAATAGATGAGGGGAGGGGGAGCGATGGAGATGAAAATGAGAGCAATGGGGGGAATGGGAAAGAAAAAAAGGGGCAGAGCAGAAATAGGGAGACATAGAGAGAAACAGAGACATCAAGAGAGGGAGGGGAGCTTTGAGCTGCAGCACGAAATAATGAATCATGAATAGATTTAACAGTATCTGCTCTTATTTCCTCTCCACACACCCCCACCCACCCTCCAGCTTCCTCCTAACATCCTGTCGAGATCACTGCTATTGCCTCTCTCTTTCTCTTTCTCCAGCGCACGCTCTGTCATTATCTGTGGCAGGGCCATCTCATGTCCTGGCATTAATTGAGCTGTAACAGTCATCTCTTGCCTTTCTACCCTTCCTTCTACCCTCTTTTGATTTTTTTCTCCCCTCATCTCTCTCTTTTCTGTTCTTTTACAATTTAATTTTCACATTTCTTTAAATTTCACACCGCTTTTTTTTTATCTCTGCGCTTCTTTCTTTCACTCTCTTCCTCGTTCTTTCTTTGTGCTCCGATGGTAGCATCTCCCTCCTCTTAGGCTGTATGGATACACTGACATGCATGCACACACGCACACCATCACATTATCTCACTTCCATTATCATATCATATATATATATACTAGCTGTATCCCCAGGAGGAGCGAGGGAGGCTGTGAGAACTTTACGCTGCTCTCCGTGGTTATTCTGTATTCATTGATATAGCACTTTTGGGGCTTGAGTAGTTATTGCCTGTATCCCCTGCTGTGCACAACATGTATATTCAGTATATTTTGTAATTCATCCATAAACTGTGAGCTCAGAGTTGTTGGCAGAGGGAAGCTTACAGATGCAATAGTGTGCTGTATGTCTTGAGATGTGTTTTGAACAGACTGAAACCTGTTTTGTATTGATGCTTAATTCTGGAAGCAGATTGATAAGTTGGTGGGATGGAAGCTGTGTTAGACTCGTTTCCCACAAGAGCACAGTGCAGTCTGGGAGACTGTGAAAATGTGAAAGGCAGGAGGTTAATAAGATAGAGCCAATACTTGTTTGCTGTAGCAAAAAGACAATCGCAGCAGAACTAACCAGCAGCTTAAGATTCATAACTACGGTGAGCATTACACGCATTATTGGTATTTAGCAGACAAAAAGCTTCACAGGTTAGAAGTTCACGGTTTGATTATGATGACGTGAATACAAATATTTACTAAAATAGTCACAAGAACAACCTGGACAGACACAGTCTCAGTCGATAAAAGTGTCATTTTGAACGGATGTCGTGTATTTGAACTGAACCGGAGCGAAAAAGAGCAATACTGGCAGTAACGTGACACGCCACCATTTCACAAGCAATATACTATTGTTCCTTCAATTCATTGTTCATCAAAAATGACTGACTTGAACACAAGATGATACTTGCATCCCATCTTATATGATTTACAGGATGGGATGTAAGTAACGGGAGACAGACGCCCTCTCTACTTTTGAGATTAGCTGTAAAAATGTCTTGTGTGTCTTTGTCCTGCCTCTCTCCCCTTACTCATAACCAGTCACGGCAGATGTTTGTCTTAACAGTTCACTTGGAGAAGTTCCTGTGATTGTCACTATAATGACTTACTGGAACTCCTACTGGAACTCAGCCATCATTAATTTCACCAGTCCTTTCCCCGCTATGCTGAGTCAAAATGTCTGCAAAGACCAGAATTCTAATCAACCAGTGAGTGAAACCGTCTATTTGACGGATCATTAATTGTTGAAGAAGCTGTAATGTAAAGTGGCACAAAGATTAGCTGTGCAACTCGAACATAAAGCACATCAATCTTTGCGTGCTGGTATGCTGAGGTGTATACAGGAGTGTATCACTGAAATGCCAGTAAACCTGTGATACCTACACAGCTGGTCGATGGTGCTAGGTGCAGAGAAACGCCCCGCCTCCTAAACAGACTGCATCTTCTGCACTATAAGCTGGCTAACTGAGACTATTTTGGGGGTTGAAAATGACAACATATTCATGTATCTTTCCTCTATTTTGTAGTACAGCGTTGAACGGTGCATCCTCACAGTTTCAGTGGTAATATGCGATTTCAGCAGTAGGCTCTATTGCTTCTTTGCTGGGGTTCTGTCCCCTTGAAAACCCAGGGGGTCTGCAGGGGCTGTGGCAGCATTTCAGTAACTGTCTGGGTAAGTGTTTCTGTATGACTGGATCGGGATCTGACAGTGCCTCGCAAAAAAAAAAAAGAAGCTCAGATGACTTCCAGGATTCAGCCTTAGGCTGCCTCTATATCTTCACCTCCTTCCTAACAAAAATAAACTCCACACATTAGTGTCTAAATTATACCTGGAAAGGAAGCAGGAGTGGATGAAACGCACATGGCCTAAGCTTATGTTGCATCATGTAGCCGCTCTCCTCCCTAACAGTCACTCCACAATCTTATCACTGGAAACAGGAAAATCCTGCCTTTGACTCCAATTTGGGAGACTTGATCTCGTTAATTCATTATGATTATGCATGTACAATGATCGCTGCTTTTAGGTGTGTATAAATGTCTGCCTGATTTATTTAGAAATCAATATCCTAAGGAAGCAAATAGCAGCCTTTATGAGTCAAGCTTGCGTGGTCGGCTGATTGAAATCCGTGATTTTTACATAAGGATCAACACTGAGCCGTGACAACAATTTTAACCAGTTTGACGTTTGAAAAATTATTCACACTGGGAAGCTGGGGTTGAAACTGCTTATTTGTTTGCATTTAAACAGCCTGATAGAACGCGATGCTACAACACAAGGCTACTGGGCAGCAAGGGCAGTTAATTAGGGATTAAACAGCAGGAAATTGGAGGAAAGTGTGAAGTTAAAAGCCGGGTCACAGCTGAATTTTTATAATGGTGCATACAATACATTGCTTTCATGGCAGAACACATGCATTTACCAACTCGTCTTTTTCTTACAAATACCTGTATTTTGCTTTCTGGTTACACTCACACGCAGTGTAACCCTACAGTGTGATGTTTGCAAGCCTTTAACAGCAGTTTTAAAAGACGTCTGCACCAAACTCATTAAATATTGAGGTCAGTTTAACTAAGTAGTGTTTATTAGCAACAAATAAGCAGCCAAAATGTCTCATTTATAGTCAACTGAAAGCATACCTGTTGTATCCTATAGGATAAAACCTGTTTTGCACCTGTTTTATCCTATAGGATAAAACCTGTTTTGCACCTGTTTTATCCTATAGGATAAAACCTGTTTTGCACCTGTTTTATCCTATAGGATAAAACAGGTGCTTCCTCTTTTCTGCGTGACTACATGTATGTTACAACCATGTTACAAGCAAGTAAAAATAAATCTGCATTATATACCTGTCATATAAGTGGCCCTGCCATTAAATTCCTCCACTGTCAGATATGTTTTGAAATATCCTCTGTAATAATTTTACAGGCTAAGAGGCAGAAAAGGTGGCCAAGTGGTGAGCGAGAGCATCCCATTAGTGAAAGGTGTCAGTGTGTCCTTGAGCTGGAGTGAACCCCTGGCTGGTTACTAATTTTAAGCCATTTAGGATAATAACAGCGTGAGATAAAAGCTTTAAAATTAGTAGCTGGGAATTTAGGAAACCAAACCTAAAACCTCAAATACTTATTAAAATATAAAAATTACACAGTAGACCGACGGCCAGCGTCTTTCCAGTCATCTTTCCGAAGTTTGGTTCCTGAACTTCAGGATGAGACTCAGTGAAATAAATACTCGGCACGAAGGGGACGCTACGTTATTTCAGCACACATTTCCCCTCAATAAAGAGCAGCGTCGGTAAGAATGCCAGATTCCCGCACTATATATGGCATATTATAAGAATCAGCGATGCATACATATATATAGCCTTTACATAGTGTTTCAGGATTCTAGTTAAAGAGATTGTGTGGTGCACAGAGCAGGCAGGATATTATAGGAGGCTGTGTTTGATAGTCAGGATGCTCAGCAGCCAGACTGTTTCCCCTGTGGACTCCTGAGGACAGATGAAGCAGCTGGCTGTCCTTCCTTCCTGTTCCCTCCTTTCATTTCACCACCACACATATGAGGCCGAGGGTGTGGGAGTGTGTGTGTGCGAGCGTGTGTGTGTGTAGGCGTGCTTTTGTGTGAGAGAAAACAGCGAGTTTCCCAGTCATTTTTGTACTCCCATTTATGTGGCGGGTTATGTTATAAAGTAAACAATTTTATATTTCTCAGCAGTGAAAGAATAAAAAAACGAGCCGAGTAGTGGTGGGAAAACCTGAGAAAAAGACAGGAAAGAGGCTGAGCAGAGAAATAAACAGAGAAGATGAATAAAACAGAAATGGGGACTAAGGAAGATTAAGAGAGAGTACAAGCAGGAGAGAGAGATCACACGGGAGAATATTTATCTGCTTGCGTCGTGTAAAAAATTGTGTGCATGCGCTCATCCTCCAGCCTAATTAGCCCGGGCTGTCTGGCCTTTTTATGCATGTGTTTGTACACATGCGTGTGTGTGTGTGTGTGTGTGTGTGTGGTATATTTGGCTGAAGTTGTGACCTGAATCCTCATCTCAATGGGGAGAGGGAAGAGTGAACGAGAAGGAGAAAAAAAGGGGGGAGAGTGTGAGCAGGAGATGCCTTCATATCATCTCAGCGCTTTGGTTCATAATAGGATTGGGCTTCCCTCTCTTTTCCTCCTTTTTTCCCCTTCTTCTGTCTCACTCTTTCAATCTCCTGTGCCTCAGATTTTTTTTCTTTCATTTTCACCACCCAGTCAGTGCATAATCCCATGGTTGCGGTTAGATTTTTATTTAAAGTGGTTTTATTTGAAGGGCTGGATTAAGATGAGGCTGGATATGTGGGTCAGCTGAAACAAGCTTTGGAGAGGTCAAATGACTTTGTTTGTGTGTTTGTGTGTCTGTGTGCGTGCGCGCGTCTGTGTTTGGACTCTCTTTGATAGTGGTGGTATAAGCAGTCTCCTCTTTTAACATGTTAGCATCTGTGCCCTGTGTGTGTGCGCGCGCATGTGCAAAGCTTTGATGTCTCACACTCTCTTTCCTTATCTCTCTCTCTCTCTCTTCAAACCGTGTGTGTGTTTGCTTTTGTATACATGTGTTGCAGAGCTCATTTGTGAATAATGAAGCATAGACAGCGAGAGCTGGCTAGTTTGATATAGCCCTTTAGGAATGATAGAGTAGAAGTTGAGAGAAAAAGAAACACAGTGAAAAAGAAAAAGAAAGATGAGTTGAAAGATAAAAGCATGTGATTAAATTCCCAGGGAGCTAGCCTTTTAGCGTAATAGCTTTGTCACATTGGCAGAGGATCTCTGGTTGCTTCACAGACTATATTGCCTATAATTCTGTGTGTGTGTCTGTGTGTGTTTTGACATGTGCATATATATTTGAAAGGGCTGTATGTTGTGCCAGCGACCTGTGCTTGAACTGGAATAAATAAGCTGGCTAAATTCGGAAGACACAGTTGTAGTTTTCACTATAGATAACATATTCTGGTGTTTGCTTCATGTTTCTTGCTTCACGTTGTTTTGTTTAAAGACATTCTTGTAGCACAATGAGTGAGACGTTGATTTTAAATACCAAAGTAATAATAAAAGTATGATATTTCTGTGTTCCACTATCTTTCACTCATCATGAAGTTCACATTTTAAAATCCTTTTGTATACTTTTACAATTTTAAATAACTTGGCGCCTAGTTACCTTACTGACCTCATCGACTTGTATCGCCCCAAGAGAGCACAGATCCTCTAACCAACTGCTCTTAGTGCAACCAAGGCCCAGACGAAAGACTAGAGGGAACTGAGCTTTTGCAATTGCCGCACCCAAACCGAACTATTGATGTTCACACATCCGAATCCATACAATCATTTAAATTGTGCTTAAAAACTCACTTGTTTAATCTAGTTCGGACTTCCACCCGGTCTGCATTTGTGCTACATAACTGTAACTGTTACTGTAACTATAACTGTTTTTGTTATCTTTTGTTGTAACCTGCGTTCCGGCACTTGTGTGAAGCACTTTGATGAACACAGGTCCTTTTTAAATGTGCTATAGAAATAAACTTTGATTGATTGACATTTGTTATTTTGGAGGTAATGATTCAACCGATTTTAAATGAATTGCAAAGAAATTTGCTTCAGAAGTGCAACTAGACAAATTGATAAAAGGATGAAGAATTTAAGTACTGTCAAGTTAAACTGCTAAACATCAACACGTTAGCATGTTGATATAAACATTTAGCGTAAAGCATGGCTGTGTCTTTGTACTGAATTCGATTTCCTTCAGCACCACGGCTAGACTCTAAAGTTTAAGTAAAGTAGAAAAGTCAAGCAAAACGAATTCAAAGTTTGTCTGTGAAGTGATTGTTGTTATACTGACTAATACCGCTATAGGCAAGCTCATAAGTCTTGGCAAGACTGTTCTGATTTTCTGTTGTCCAATTTTTTGTGAGCCTGTGTGAATCGTAGCCTCAGGTTCCTGCTCTTTGGTGTCTGAAGTGATACCTGCTGTGGTCTTCTGCTGCTGTAGCCCATCTGCTTCAAGGTTTGACATGTTGGCGGTTCAGAGATGCTCTTCTGCTGGTTGTAACAAGTGGTGTTTTCAGTTACTGTTGCCTTCTCTGACCTCTGACATCAACAAGGCAGTTAAGAACTGCTTCTCATTGAGTAGTTTCTCAGTTTTGGCCATTCTTCATAAACCCTAGATGTAGTTGTGGAGAAAAATCACAGTAGATCAGCAGTTTCTGAAATATTCACACACGTCTGTCTGTCAACGACAACCATGCAATGTTTAAAAGTCACCTTTTCTCCCCCATCCTAAATGCACTGAGTTGCTGCCATGAGTTTGGCTGATTGAAGAGTTGCGCTAACAAGCACCTGAACAGGCATACCTAATAAAGTGGCTGGTGCGTGTATAGAGTGACTGTTAAGCAGATGCTGAAAAAATAAAAAGGCTAAATCTAAGAAACTGTGTCCCACACCATAGAGCGTATGTTTCAGCATCTCACAGACCCGGCAACAATGAGATACATAAAAGCAACATTCATTAGCGTATATGTAGGTGTCGGTGTGTGTGATGCGCACGTCTTTGAATGCCTTTTCATGCGTGCATACTCTGCAGCCAGCTTTGCTACTCTGGCTACTTTGTGTCTGATTGCATTGTGGATGACATGGGTTTGAAGCCGTATGCAGTCTGTCAATGCAAGCTGGTGAGCTGGCACAGTGTGAATATGACTAATAGCTTAGTGTATAATAGAGTCAGAGAGCGCAAGATCTAGAAAACTATCAAATTTCAACCACAATTGCAAGGCAGAGATTTTGAATCTCATTGTCACAGGCTTGTGTGTGTGTGTGTGTGTTTGTGTGTTTGTGTATTTCAGAAGCATAGAGGGTGTAAGGACCGTGCATCTGTGCGTCTCGAAATTATCTATGTGCCTTTTGTGTGAAGTTTTTGCAAGTACATGTTTCGTACTGTGTGGCACCTCCATGTATGATTGGATACGTGTGTTCATGAGAAAGTCGAAGTGAGCTGTCTGTCTGTATTTTTTATTCTAAATGATTCTGCTGCCCGCTCCGCTGCCTATCTCGCATTGGTTCTGCACTGAAGGTTGAATCTGTGCCTGTGTGTATGTGCTGGAGCAAGTGTGCGGGTGTCGGTCCCATGCTGTGAGGCTGCTTGCTCTGCACACAGCTCTGTGTATGCGTGCTCCTATGTTCTGTTTAGATTGGTTTTCTGTGTGCTCTTGTTGCTCGGTCCGTGTGTATGTGCGTGCACAAATGCTCGCGGTGGCTTTTGTGTGCGTACTTGTGGGCTCAGTTGCGATATGCACAATTCCGAGGGTGCGTGCATGCTCGTATGTGTGTCGTTTTGGTGTATGTGTCTGTGTGTTTTGGTGCCCCCCTCCCTCTTTCTTTCTCTGTTTCCCTTCCTCTCCTTCCAGAATAGTGGGGCCATCAATCAGAGGCAAGGGGGATAGAGGAAGGGAGTGAAGGGTGGAGGAGGCGAAGTGGAGGAAAGGAGCTGGCTGGGTGCCAGGGAAGAGGAGCTGGCACGCTGCCCAGAGGAGAGAGAGAGGAGAGAGAAAATAGGAGGGTAGAGGGAGACTCTGGGAGAGAGAAACAGGGCAGAGAGATGGAGCAAGAAGGGGAGAGAAATGAGAGAGAATAAGAAGAAGGGCAGAGAGAGAGCAAAAGAGCAGAGCCAAGTGCACCGAGGGAAAACAGAGGGAGAGAGCAAGAGAGACACCGTGGAAGTGGGGAAAAATGAGCCAGCAGAATAGATAAAGAAGAAGGCTGATTGCTTGGAGAAAAAGAGGAAATATGGGGAGGAGGTGGGGGGGTACTGAAAGGGAGGAAGTGGGAATGGTTGTTCTCACCGAACAGCGATGTGTCTGCCACCCCAATCAGTGGGTGATTAGTACGTCATTGGCTACAAATATTTACCATAACCCTCAAAAGTCACCACACTGCTGCTCGTAATGATACCAACTTAGACTTAGTTCCTCCTGCGCTGGATGGCGGATTGGGCGGCAAGGGATCGCCAACGAGCTCGGTTTGCAGCCACATCTTCAGCCTCGTCCCATGAAAGATCGACCGCTTTCAGGTCCTCAATGAATGACCATCTCCATGTCTGTTTTGGTCGTCCGTGGCTCCGTGACCCCTTGGCGGGTCTCCACAACATGGCTATCTCCGGTAATCGTTTCCGATGTTGGCGAAGAACGTGACCGGCGAAATGGAATCGTCGCTCCAATACCATGTCCGCTAGCGGTCGTGAGGCAGTGTGCTCGTTGGTAACTCGATACGAAATCTTGAGAATCCGTCGGAGGCTGTGCTGTTGGAAAACATTCAGTCGTCGGATAATTGTTGCCGTCGACAACGTTTCACTCGCATAGATAGCCATCGGTACAACTATCGTATTGAACAAATGGACTTTAGATGATATCGAGATGGTGGTCGATCTCCAAACCGGTTTCAAGTTGCGCATGGCCGATGCTGCCTTTCCGAGCCGACAGGCAATGTCCTTCTCCGAGCCACCGTCCGGTGTTATCACACTGCCCAGATACGTGAACTGATCGACTTCATCAAGCGGGCAATGGCCGAAGAGTACCGGAGTATCGGACGAGTACCGGAGTCCGATACTCTGATGCCAAACGATGATGATTAAAATGTGTTTAGTATTACATAATATTATAAATTTTGAGGATTTTCTCTTTTTTTTAAATAAACTGGATCTTTTACTTTATCAATTACTGGTTTCTGTTATCTTGTGTTGGAAGTAGAGAGTGTATTTGAATGATTATGAGTCCACTCGCAAAACGCATACGTTTGCAAAAACTTGCACAAATGTATACGATGCTTTTAGAACAACTTTAGTGCCATGAACGCAGTAAGATGAGCTTTCATTGTGATTTACAAATACTATGAGCCACCACTTGTATAAATTACGAAGGTCAGAAGCTCATTACTCCTTCTGTCACCACAGAACAGTTTTTTTAAAACCTTTTATATCGATGTGAAAATGACTGGATATTCTGTTTTCAGTAGCATCATCTGCCACGCTCACTGTGGAATGCATTCAATTTAAAGTTGCCCGTTGCCTTCGGTGCTCCACTCTTCCTTTTTCCAACCAGTAACTATTCCAGCAACAAGCAAGAGGGGGAGCAAAGAACAGAAACGGAATAGGAGCTAAGAGAGGTGGCAGAGATTTTTGTTAGGAGCAATTAGAGCGAGTAGAGGGGTATCACTCACACACTTATGCACACACACACGCACGCACACACAGACACACAAAGCTGGCTTGCTCAGCCATAGTGGGACTCAGAGGCTGGCACAGCTGGCAGTGCCAGAGCACACTGGGCACCATCTTCCTCTTCCCGTGCCAATCTCAACCCATGCTCATCACATTCAAATTCACCAAGCTTTATTGGCAAGACGAAGGCGGTCAGTGTTGCTCGCTGTCATGCTGAGAGACCAAATTGAATGCTGATCTTTCACAGGGAAGTGGCTTCCCCATTGTTCCAGCTCAAGTTTACTTTAATGTCAAAAGTGAAAATGTGTGTGCTCGGAGAAATGGGACTTTCAGTTTAGCCCTTCATTTGAGTTTCTCTGCATTTAGTCTTCGTCGCTTTGTCTGGCGATATGTTGAAGCTACACAGGATGAAAAAAACACAAGATGCTTTGCCATTCTAAGCAAACAGCTGCGTGCAGATTGTAACACGTAACGCGTAACACAACCTCCCTACGAAACAAACTTTGGCTTTGTCAGAGCAAAGCCAAACTCTTGCACTTTTTTTTTTTTTAAGAAAATTGCATAGGCAGATACGCCATCATTCTGCAGTTGCTTATCTTGTGAGTGTTATAATTTTCTTTTTAGAGTACGCACAGCCTCATCTTCCCACCTGTCTGGACTATTTCTACTTCAGTTAGTCATTTTCAGCATTTTCCAGAATGCATTTTGACAGCCTTCATAGAACAGACAGGAACATGTTGCGTTTATCGTGTGGGTTAAATATGTGGGTGGACGGAGAGCAGCAGATAGCAATTGCAAAGTAAGTGCGGGAGAATGAGTTTGTTTTTTTTTTACAGTCAAACTCTAAGAATTACACCTCTAACTCAAAGCGTCACTCTTGCCTCTGCATTATGGTCCACTGAGCCGAATGCTGGTGTGGAAACTGTCCCTCCTGCCTGTCTTTGGAGTTCCTCCTGACTGACAGCTGAATGTGGGTCCAAAATGTTGGGTCAAGGACAGTTTATTGGCATGTATGTCTGACTTGCATTCAGATTTTTAATCATGATGTCAAATCGTGTGCTGCTGACCACTTTAAAGAGAAACATCAGCTCAACACATCTGTCTTTTTATAGACTAAACTCTTCACTTCTGCTGAATTGCAGAGATATCATCATGCTGGATGTCATGTTTCTGACAGTCTTTGATGTGACTTAGTACAGTGTGCTGTGTCTAGGGTACTGACATTTTTTTTTAGTGGTTTCACGTAGATATTTATGTATTTTACAATATGTGGTATATAATCGATGCGGAATATACCTGCATAAGCCTGGTAATTGCATAGTTGTTTTAGATTTGAGAGGATTGCATCCTGTCAGCGATGAAAAGCCTAGGTGTGCTTCTACTGAGTGAGCTTGTCTGTTACATGAAGACACCGTCATACATGGAGCATGTGTGTTTTTATGCCTGTGGCTCGAACAGTCCTCAGGAACAGACTGTCTTTGTCCCAGCATTCCTTCTTCTTCCTTGTCTTCATTTCTTTCAATTTCCCTTCCTCTGTCAGTCTGTTTATTCTGGAGACTGTTTTGGTAGATTTTTGCCCTTGTGATTGAAAAGCTATTCCCTCACCTATATTTTCTCTCTGTTTCATCTGAAGCTTTTTTCTCTGTCTCGCTGTCTGACTCCATGCCAGCTGGCAGGGTATCTGCCCTCAGGTGTTTATTGACCAGTCCCTTGCTTTCCTTTGTATCTATCCATCCATTCATCCCTCCATCCAGCCAGTCTTTGCCAGTCCTCCCCGGTGGCTGTGCTTCGGTTGGACAGTGGAACGACAGTGTGCTGTGTTGTTTCTGAGACCCGGCCCGGCTCAGGCTGCTTCAGCAAGCTCGCTTTCGTCCAGTTGTAAAACCCATCAGTTATTGGTATCTTGTGCTTATAATACCTACTGTCTCTCAGGCATAACGTGGAGTTTGTTTGTTTATGATCTTCTCTTTAACTTTTGTTTTTTATCTTTCCAGTAAAGTTTGTTTGTATGTCGTAAGATCAAAGTTATGGGGACAGTAAATAAGAGTGGCTTCATAGACCAACCATGTTCAGGTCAGTCCCTTCAGATTGTATTTGGTTATCGGACATATGGTTAAACATCAGTACTGTCAGATCGGTTTCCTACTGGCCAAACTGAACCAGGTCATCTGAATTGATCTGATGGCTGAGCACAACCTGTTGCATGATAAGCGGCAATCTGGCATAGTTGCAAAGATAATTAATGGAGGAGAACATTGAACACTGAAGTGTACTGAACTATACCCTGCATAATTAGCAAAAACTCAGTGAGAAGTGGTTGTGAACCATCTCACAAATTACAAAATGACAGTTAATCCTCAAACATGTGTCCACTTAGAGCAATTTGTGGATCAAACTGTTCCCAGAGTGTGATCTTTTTTAATTCATAAGAACTTGTTTCCTATTTCTAAAGCTGTTCGTGTCAACTCAGAGCAACAACAGATATACGGTACTGTGCAACAGTCTTGAGCCACCCATTATTGCTTTACATTTTGCTTCCAAGCAGCCAGACTTTCTTCTAATGTTTTACTGAGGCCTTGAGGAATAGTTCTTCAGGCCATCTGAAAGTCTTTCAAGATTTTTCTTTTGACATTTGCTGCTTTTTTTCTCTCATTTTCACTCCCGAAATTGAGGAAGAGTCCTTGTACCGGACTATGTTCAAGGAAATGTTTTCTTAACACTGACCCGTGAATTATTCAAGCGTAAAAAAGTCACCTAACTCCAGGGATGAACCACTTTAAATTCTGTCTCTAGTCTCTTTGTTACTAGCACAACACATCATTTTTTCCCATTTCTTTAGTTGAATCTAAATGCCATGTTTGACTGGCATAAATGATATTTTTACACCAACAAGGTGATTCCCAAAGAGCTATTAGCTGAAAACATGGCACATCTCAGCAATTTGAAATTTCTTTTTTTAACATTATCAGGAAAGAAGTACAACAATAGTCCCACAGACAATGCAAATGCTGTAAAAGCATACTTGGATAGAAAAAAACACAGTGGAACACAAACGGTTATAGGCTGGCCTTCCTCGAGCGCAGACCCGAAGCAGTGTGGGATCATCTTTACAGCAAATGGAATAAAAAGCAGCCAACATCCAAGGAAGAGCTTTGAATGACCTTCAAGAAGCTATTGCTGACGACTACCTAAAGAAATTACAAGAAAGCTTGACTAAGAGAGTTCAGGCTGTGTTAAAGAAGTAAAGATTGGCAGAACTGTACAAATGCTCATGTTTCAATATATCCCTGCTTCTATTTCCCTGCTTCTATTACGAGTGCTTTGATTTATTTCCATCTGCGATCTAGTTGGACAGATTGAACAAGCAACAGGCTAAAGTATAGTCAAGCAGACTGACCATGGTTTCAGATGAACAGATACCACTTGAATACAGAAGAACGACTCCCTTGAGTTTAATGTAGTAAAAGTTTCACATTGGCAGCAGGCGGATAATCTACTTCCAGTTATAAAAAATATATTCAGGTTTGCCAAGTTCTTCTTTCTAACTCTTTGTGGTCCTCACATACATACAGACACGCATGCTTTATAGAAATACACCAAAGGAGCTGAGGCACAGTCATCTACACATGAATGCATAGGTTTACACACGCATGAAGCTGTGTCTGTCCTTGGAACTGAGCCGGGTGTCTGGTGCTAATTGTTTACGAAGCCTCGTTGAGAGTAACCGAAAGGCTGGTTGAATGGTGCGTGTCTCTGAGAGCCTTTGTATGATGGCATACACAGCCCCGTCAGTCCTGCGCTGCCCTCCATTGCCACGTCTGCTGTCTTTTATCTATTCCTCTTCAACGCCTCTAAGTGCCAGCAACATGTGTTAGTGAGGATGAAGTGATGCAGAGAGAAAGAGAGACTGAAAGCAGGACGGGCAGATGGAGGAAAAAGGGGGGAAAAATAAGACTGTTGGAGAAAAATCACCGAAAACATGAGAGCGACTGATGTTATAGAGGAAGAATAAGAGCAGCTGAGGGAAAAAGAGGGCCGACAGATTATAAAAGAGAGGAAATAATATAGAAAAATAGAAAGATGGGGAAATAGACAAAGAGAGCAACTGAGGGGAGGGAGATGAGAGAGGAAGAGAGAGGGGGAGAGGGATGGGAGGAAGAGGATGAATAGGGTAATAATGGCTCAGTGTGAGAGCTGTTGTAGAAAAAGAGAGAACGGCTGAGTGAAGAAGAGAACAAAATGAGGCTGAGGGCACTCAGACAGATAGAATTAGACACACCGCAGAGGTTCACTGTGCGTGTGTGTTTGTGTGCAAGGCTGAGAGGGAGTGTGCTTTTGTTTCTGTGTGTTTGTGTGCACTGGTGTAGAGTGTGTGTGTGTGTGTGTGTGTGTGTGTGTGTGTGTGTGTGTGTGTGTGTGTGTGTGTGGGCAGCAGTTTTCTTAGGAAGGGCACTATTGCTGCTGGTGTGAATGGATGGATGGAGGATAAGGGGACCAAGAAAAAGCATTTTCGTGAATTTTCACAGTTTTCGGAAATGGACAAACATAATAACATGAAATAGCCGGCTGAGACAGGTGGAGAGCTCGGGAGGAATTTTCTGAGGTTTTCGGCTCTCTGTGAATGTTCGTATGTTTATTGTTGGATCGTGAGGACAAGCTGAGTGAAACTAGTGTGAAGGTGCTAAAAGACCCAAATGATGAGCATAGCTCTAATGCTGCCTCCATCCCACCACCTCTGCTGTTCGCTCACACAATCCCCCACATGTTTCTTCTGTCAGTCTCACAGAAATGTCACTGACAGAACTTCTTGCTCATTAAGAAGGTGTTTAAATGCAACAAAGGCTTAATGTGCTGTAGAGGTGTATCATATGCTCTGTGCTCATTGTGTACTTATGATCCTGCAATATGCAACATGATTATATATCCCCTACTACTCTCTCCTTCTGTCTCTCACTCTCATTTCTCTCTCTTTCCATCACAGGCGGAGATTGTCAAGCGTCTCAGTGCCATCTGTGCTCAGATCATCCCTTTCCTCTCTCAAGAGGTAAGTGTTACTACAGCCAGAGACATTTACACATGCACAAGCAACATGCTGGCACAAAAAAGGGGAGAAAACCACTCATACCTCAGACACTTCCTCACAGAATATCAGAAATCATATACTGGATACAGCAGCGGTCCCCAACTTTTTTTGCACCACGGACCAGTTTATGCCCGACAATATTTTACGGACCGGCCTTTAAGGTGTCGCAGATAAATACAACAAAATAAAACTAGTACCGGTACCGAAAAAAAGAAGATTTATTCATAACACACGTGAAAAGACCCAGGAAAACCGAGTTAACGATAAAAACGATAACAAAATAATGCTGAAAACCGATAAAACCCCTGAAAACCATACATTTCATACCTGAGCCGCAACTCTCGCGGCCCGGTACCAAACGACTCACGGACCGAGGCCCGAGGGTTGGGGACCGCTGGCATACAGGACATTTAACAGTTGAAGAATTTAAATACTAATCCTGATTTGCTACACAGATGTTAATTCATCCAAATCCTTTACATTTTAAAGTAAGCATATTGATAATGGAACGTTAACTTTCAGTGGAATGTTGTCACTTGGACAGAATTCTGTATTATATACAGTTAGATCCATAATTTGTTGGATAAAAACATTTAGTGTTGCCTCTGAGTCCCACAGTTTCAGGCTTAATGTCAACTGGACAGTGTTGCATTTGTATTTCACTTTATTTTCACTGTAATTTTGCCAGTGAATAATTCCACCATCGGGCTGAAAAAGCAAAATAAACCGAGAGAAAGCAAAAACTTTACGAGTGGCCAAATAAGGACTCCACTGACCAGCTCAGCTTTTTTAACAGCAAATCTGTGAGAAAAGTTGGAGGCAATGTTACGGCTGCCAGTAGAACCATGTCAGTAGTGTTTACTGATGATGTGAATGGAAAATGAACCAAAGCAGACTGAAAAAACAACCCAAGAGTTTATCAATGAAAAGAAAATGGGTACTTTTTAAAGGCAAAAAGTGATTCACTTGTTCTCAAACCAATAGACCACGCTTTTCAGGTATTTAATACAAATCTTAAGGCAAAGAACCGACAAACAAGAAGCAACTAAAAGCAGCTGCAGTAAAAGTCTAGTTGAGCATCCTGAGGTAGGAAACACAGCATTGATGTTCATGGGTTCTAGACTTTTTGCTTCTGAAAATGTGGAACTGTGTATAAAAATATCAGTAAATACTAAACAGTTGAATATTTCTTTCTTTTTTAATGACTTGAATTAAAGCTGAAAGCCTGCACTTCAATCATGTCTTGAGTGTTTGATTTTAAATCCAATGCGGCGGTGCACAGAGGCGGCATTATTAAAAACGGTCTCCAACAAATTATTGATCTGGCTCTGTTAGGCGAACACAACAACTGGCTAATTTTTAAGATAAATAAATCAAACCAACAATAATATATAACAATAACAATTTCACAGTTAGTGTAGCAGATGTGATTGATACTTCTACATTTCTGACTTGAAGGGGCCACCATGTCATGTTACAGTCAGCTAATATTTGCTACTATTATTATTATTATTTAATGTAATGCCCCATGGTGAAAACAAGGTATTACAGTCATATGCATTGTATGTGTTTCTGGGGTTATTTACTAATGAACTATCCAATAGCGAATGGCGCTGATAACATAATAAATCTCACAACTTTCAGTGTAACTGGAGACAAAGCAGAAGTCTTTAGCATAGACGCAGCTATACAGCACATCATGAAGTAAGCTCTCTGACTACTCTAAGTTAAATACATACTTTTTTTAAGAGCTTCAGGGCCTCTTATCATTCAGAAACATTATCACCATTCCTGCACGAGTGTTTTGCTTCATTAATTGCTCCTTAAAGCCGTAATTTAATTTGTATGTGCTTAGAGGAGCAGAATTATTGATGATATATTGTTACATTGTTGCTCTGACTTTGGGCGAGACAACAAAACAGATTAAATGAGAGGAAACCATTTTTATAGTTTAATTCTACTGCGTCAGTGTGATTTTTACTGTACATTTGTGTGTGCGTGGAGGGTTTTTTGTGCAGGTGTGTACATTGTGTAAATACAAACCTGCAGACACCCTCCTTTTTTTTGTCTCCAAGTGTGAGTGTACACTGAGTGCGCTACCTGGAGACAGCAAGGTCACAGCTTTGTCAGTTTGATCAATATTGACACTGTGTGTATTCTGTGTGTAGGTGTGCAACAGCGGCACACACATGTATGTTTGAGTTTGTGCGACTGATTACATTGGGATTTTGTTCAAACAGAGCTGAGGTTTTCGTTAGCCTTGCTCTCGGTGTGTGTGAATGCGCACGTATCTGTACGTGTCTGGCTACAGTGTGTGCGCTTCCGTTTTTTTGTGACGTTCTCTCAATGTTTGTGTTGTGTGAATGCATGGTTGCCCCATCCAGACCATCTTATTTGCACTACCTGTACCGGCTTTGGATGGAGGCAGCAGCGTTTCTCTAGCTTGTTTAATGTAAAAGTCCCTGTTGTGTCATTACTGAGTGTACATGCAATATACTCTACATCACATTATGCTTACAGTATATATCCCAGTACACACCGTGGATGATTATGCACTGTAATATGTCTTTCTTTCACTTTCTCCCTTTATGTGTATGTGTAGCACCAGCAACAGGTGGTCCAAGCTGTGGAGAGGGCCAAGCAGGTCACTATGGCTGAACTCAACGCCATCATCGGGGTGAGTCACCTTGATTCATCAACACAGAGGAACTAAGAATGATGGGAATTAAATTATTATTCATTCTTAATGTCTATAAATACAAACGTCTGTGATGAGCAGTCCTGTGAAAATGATTCAGTAGCTTGCAGAACCACCTTTAACAGCAGTAACTTTCCATTTCTCTCACATCCTTATGGAGAAGTTTTGCCCCCCCCCCCTTCTTTACAACTTCACTTCACCTCATTGAGATTTGCGGGCATCTGTTTATGCACAGCTCTCTTAAGGTCCCGTATCAGCATTTCGATCAGGTTGAGGTCTGGACTTGGACTCCACTGCAACACAGTCATTCTTTTCTTTTGCAGTGATCCTGCTGTTTGCTTCCTCTTGAGAAACATCAGGTGGTCACCCAAAAAGTTGATTCACAATACTTTGAATACTAACTTATTAGACTTATCAGAGTATTTTTGCATCACCAAAAGCACGCCCTTGCACATTTGGCTATATTGTCCTGAGTATGCATGTGCCCCACTGCACATTAGGGCTGCCACGATTAGTCGACTAGTCACGACTGATTTAATAGTTGACACGCCGTTTGAAGCTTTGTAAGATCACAAAAGACTCAGGAATAAGTAGCAGGATTTAAGAGTGTAATAACGGACTGAAACAGAAGATGGCAGCACTGCATGTACAAGGATGCCAGTTGCCATTAAACCCCAAAGAAGAAGAAGTAGCTCTGTCCCAGAATTCATAGCGCAGCCCAGCTCAGTTTCCAACAATGGCGGCAGCTGGTTAGTTTTAATATTACTCTTATTATTCTTTCTGGGTCACAAAATAAACGTTTAACATATTTTCAGGCGAGAATGTAGCTGTGTAAACCTCAAATATCTGCTCAGTTTATCAGGACACCACATATTTTGAAAAGCGCTCTGACGTTTTCAGAGACGTCTGTTACCCACTAGCTCGATAGCTAGCCGGGGGCAAGGCTCACTAGAGCCCGTGAGAACACCGGACTCTGGGCAAATCGTTTTCAAACCCACCGCCGTCTGTCGCTACTCAGGTTAAACATACATAAGTCACTTAAATGTTATTGTTTGGCTTTTTTTAGAAGTGTATTTATTCCTGAGTAAATCGGTTTGGCTGAAGTTATAGTTTGTCCTGTTATATTTTAGATAGCAAGGAGTTTATTAAACTTCACCCAAACAATGCAAAACTATCATCTTGTCTTTATTTTTAGTTAGCACATACCTTAAACACTTAAAGCTGTAAGCTAATGATAGTTATATAAGAGCAGATGCATGCTGGTGCAATAAGCTGTAGTTTTACGTCCAATGGATGCATGATCTGATTAGTCGACTAATCCCAAAAATAATTGGTGACTAGTCGACTATCAAAATAATTGTTTGTGGCAGCCCTATTGCACATATATGTACGTTTCCTCATTTCACCGTGAGATGATATTGGTCGCATCTAACCGGCGATGCCCTCATCATTTTTCATTGCAGCGGCAGCTTAAACCGAACTAAACGCTCGCCGTTAACGTGTGGGAGCTGTGGCGCCAGCATCGTTCTCCTCCTCTTCTCCACCACTGTTGTGGAGCTATGTTTAGCTCACAGGTGCTTCCTCAAATTTGAAGGGGGGAGCTTTTCGCAGCTGACAGACACTTTACACCTGGGCACAGTTTGCATTTCCCTGTGATCTTCCTGCCATTTTCACCCACAGACTTAAAATAATGTGGATACTTCCAAAACATAAAGGCTTTCATCGCTGCCATCTTACTTGCAGAGCTACATGCACAGCGAGACCATTTGGCAAATGTTGATCATGTGAGCGGAAGGTCAGCGAGTAGAAGAGGTCAGATTGAACAGGAATGGTTTATTAATCTGAAGATTTGACACAACTAAATAATGAGTTGCCTGAATCATCAATTCAAGAACTTTACCAATGCTCATATTGTGCATATGATCTGCTTGTCTGTATATACATATATATGTACGCACAGAGAGACACAGTGATGCTCCTGAGTGCTGTAGTAGATGGGGCTTTCCACAGCTTGTCAGAGCACTGATCACATTACTGTCTACTTAAGGCCCTTTGTTCCTCCCAGCACTACAAACACTGCTGTCTCTAAGGTGTGTGTGCTTTTGTGTGTGTATGTGTGTCTAATACACCGGCTTGACAAAACAGCACACAAAAACACATCATAATGCTCCCCTCAGGATAATAGCCTTTCTTTATCTGTAGCTGCTCCTTTGCTCTCCTCTCTCTCTCCTCATTTTTCTCCATCTCTCTTTTTTTCTTGCCTTCGTCATTTTCTTTCTGGATTTTCCCCACAATCTTTTATCGTTCTCTCCATCTTACATCGGCGGTGTCCTCATTTCTTCTCTGCCATCATTTTTTTCTCTTACCTTTTATTCTCCCTGCTGCACACTTGCCTTCCCTTTCTTCCTGCACTCATTTACTCTTTCCCCTGTTCATGTAATTCTCCTTCACTTTTCATTGCTTCCTATGTTATTTCCTTCTGTTTCTCCTCATCATTTGCTCTGTGACTCAAACATTTTCATCCTTCCCTTTAATCCTCCCTGTGTTTTCCCATGGCCCCTTTTCTACCTTTTTCTTCTCCTTTATAATAAATCCCATTGCCTCGATATCTCACTCTTCTATTCACTTCTTGGTTTCATTCTCAACTGCCTTTGCTTCCTGGGTGTATCATGATCATTCAATTTCATTCTGCCTCTCTTTCCTTGTCCTCTTTCCCATCCTTGGTCTCCATCCTTTCACCTGTTAATCTTCTAATCACTTTCACATCCTGTCCACTTTCATCTTAACATCCTTCTTCACCGTTTGGCTCTCCATGTGTGTTTTATTTAATTCGCCTTCTCCCTTTCTCATGTTTTTCCTCAATTCTTTTTCCAACCACAACACTGCCTTCCCCCTCACTTCACTTCTCCCGTTTTTCATTCCCTTTTCTTCTTTACCTTGTCTTTTCTAACCACACACTCCCTTGTATCTCACCCTCCCTCCCCTTACTCCTTACCTCCCCGCTACTTTCTTTCCCTGTGGCCACAGCAGCAGCAGCTCCAGCACCTGTCTCACCACGCCCCTGGCATCCCCCTGACGCCACACCCATCAGGGCTGTCCCTGGGCGCAGGGGGCTCAGGACTGCTGGCACTGACGGGGGCTTTGGGGGTCTCAGCCCACCTTGCCTCCAAAGATGAGCGCAACCACCTGGACCCTGAACATCTCAGAGGTAAAGAAGCGTTTATCCTCTTCGTTCTCAGTTTTGACTGTAAAATCAGGATTATGTGTTTTGGTAGAGTATTTGTCATGAGGATATTCTGAGTGAGCAGCTAGAATAAAAGACTGTGACTTTGAGCAGCGTTAGTCTTTTCTACTATTGAAACCGGCTGCCTTTACTTGCACTCACACTCATCAGAACATCTTGTTTCTTAATGTGGACGTTTTTACCCCTAAAAATCCCTCCAGCCCTGAAGTGTACCACGGTTGTTCCACAGTGAGAATCAGTGTACTTGTTTTTGTTTCAGGTTTACACAAAGTGCTTGATCGATGATGAAATCAATGACAGTATTGAACATTTTGAGCAGATTTGGTTAGCTAGTTCTGTACATGTGAGGCTGAGGGAAAGGCTGAGGGAAACGGCGCGTGCACCTATCGAATGTCAAACGCGCAGAGATGATTTTTTGCTTCCTAAAATGTGTCTGTTTTCCAACATTTGCATTTCTGATTTTTGTCTTTAATTGGCTTCATTTGTCATCCTAGAATCGGCGGATAGTAACTCGTGACAGCTGCAGAATAAGAAAAAGATCATTTTTTATCATTTTTAACCACACAAAATGTAGTCAAAAATGCAAAGCAGCACTATACATCATCTCTGACAGGCTTTGTAATTTGTCCAGGAACTCACCTTTTGGACTCAGTTTGAACTTTCCTGTTTCGATTGCTGTCTTACCATGACCAGATGTATTCATGGCCTTTCTGTAAATGCAGGAGAAACGCTCTCTCCCTATGAACTTCCTTTCACCCCGATAGAATATCTTATCTTTGTGCAGTTTTTCCGGCAGCGAGCCAAGAGAGACTTTCTCATGAATAAACTGAGAGCTAGAAAGAAAAATGGAAGGAATCGGTGAGAACAGAAACAGGGGAAAGATAAAGAGATCACTGTGTTCGTATTGTCACGTTAAGCATCTGTGTAAGAGCTTATGCATGTCTGCAGCTGTGTGTGTTTCTGTTCTTACATATGAGACGAAGAATGAGGGAAAAGATGGTGAGCGTTGATGGCAGCAGGGGAAGACAGCGAGCTTTGTCTGCTTGGAGAAGAGAGAGAGGGAAAGATAGAGAGGATAGAGGAGGCTGGAGTCGGGCACAATAGTGGGTTTGTATCTTTATTAGACAGAAGTCGTCGTAGTTCAGCCTAACCTTGGCTGACTGGGGACTGTTGTTGTTGTTATCGGCACTGACGTCAAACTTTCTCTCTTCTCCCCATTTTCCCTTCTTCATCGCTCTCTTCTTTTTCTCTGCTCGGTTTTCTTTCCTTCCCTTTCTCTGCCCCAACCCAGAGGGAGCGCCCAGCAGGGTGAGTAGTGTTGCATGTGTGTACCTTGATGTAAGTGTTTTGTACGCCCACGTTTCACCGTGTGCACGCGCGTGTGTGACAGTGATAAACTGAGAGAAATGGAGACGCGCCGCAAAGTGGCCTCTAAAAAAGGCAGTGTTTTGCTGGAGCTCAGCCAGGAGTAGCACTGCTCAACACCGGCACAATAGCAGCTCATCACCATCAACCTTGAGCTTCTCAAGGTTTTCCACATTATACTAACGTCTGAGCTCGCTGCATTCGACCGTTATCTGGAGGAGCCTACGAACTGAGTTAATGGACTGTTTCTTTATCAGCGCCACAAATATTCGGGTAATCTACAACATATACAGAACATGAGGAAGGATTATATCTGAGTTAATGTTAAATGCTGCCCAAAATACCCCAAAATAAGAAATGCAAGTAAAACCGCTAAATAGTGGCCGTGAATCGCCAAATATTCCTGAACAGCAGATCCAACAGCGATTAGATGCTTCAGAGTCGAAACTATCCTTAGTTAATATTAAACCTAATGTGCAAAAGTGCCGTCGTCACCATGAAGTGAAATCGCTGCACCAGAAAATCAAAATGCTGTTCACCATGAATGGATGAACAGTTCAAAGGCTTATGGAGTTTCTAGCCTGCAGGAAGTAATGTAATGTTTGAACACATGTTGCTCTAAGAGCAAAAATGATCAGTTTACCAGCCCGGTTCCAAAAAAAGTTGGGCTGTTGTGCAGAATGGAAATAAAAACAGAATGTGTTGATGTCCAAATCTGAAAAAGATGTTTTATTAACAGCAGAACATAGGAAACATGAGTGGATGCATGGTGGACGCAACATGTTTCAAAAACTTTGAGATAAAATGAACCAGATGCCAGAAGATTATTCGACATGAAACAAAAAATATAAGAAGTTTGGGTTAGTTCGTTTGTTCGGGTTTGTGGTTGTTTGACAGTTTTTACATGTACAGTAACTTATTCTGAGTTTCATTGGGCACAATAAGAATAAACCAAAGTGACACAGATGACATTACAGTAGCTGTCTTTTCTTTAAGGTGACATTTCACTACAGCACTGACCTGTTGGAGTTTTTCCATCAGAAGCAGCAAAATTATTTGTATGAAAACTGAAAAAGAAACTAAAGAGAAGAAACTTGAAACTGGGTGGAGGGGAGAATGTGCTGGCAGCGGTGGGGTGTTGTTAAAAATACCAACAAGTCTTTGTTCTAGCTTTATTGTGAAATAAAAATGATTTAGGGCCGCTGCTGACTTTACTTTCCCTCGCTCTTTCTGCAGTGAAAACCTTAGCATAATTTAACTGCGAGCACAATGCCGATTGTTAAGCACCAAGAAAATATTTCTCTCATGAGCGGAGGTTTCTGCTGAACTTAGCCAAGCATTACCGCATTTGGGGAAGAAAGGGAGGAGGAGGAGGATGCATATCAATTGACATTTATCAGAGAGCCCCACGCTGGCAAAAACAAGTTTGAATTTGAAATGGAGGGGGGGGGGAAAAGGGACAGCGAGAGGAAGTGAACAGAAGAGGAGAAAAAAGGCGGAAAAGAATGACACGAGGGAAATTTGCGGAGCTGCACTGAGGTCCATTGTGCAGCCTCTTCTCTCGTGTGTTGTGCTCCTTCCTGCCGTTCCCGTGGGCTCCTTCCTGTGTGACTCACTCGTGTGTTAAACCCTCGCTGTTCTTGTCCTCCCCACGGGGGGACAGAGAATGACAAGTGGCCCTCGCCGAACCTCCGGCCCTTGCCCCAGTCCTAAAACAACACAATGCTTTGATCGGATTTTCAGAGTGCTGAGCACCAGGAAAGGCTTGTAAATATACCTGCACAGCTTTATTGGCCAATAATGAGACTCATATTTTACATGAAGACTGCTGTGTCGAGGGAGAGCAGTAATTAGCTTTATAGGCTGGCCTGTGCGCCGCTATGACCGTGTCTTAACCTGTGCTTGTGTTTTTCTGTGTGTGTTTACTTTGCTGTGTTTGATCATTTGCAAGTGTGACGTGAATCTGCGTGTCATGCCCTGGGCGGTCGTTACCTGTGCTTTTGCTGTGAGGTCGTGTTCACGCGTTCATACTTTTGATTGTGTTCCTGTCTTTTCTTTTCCCCCAGAGTAAGTCGGTGTCATCCACAGACAGCCAGCCAAATGAAGAGCGTCAAGGCCCATCAGGAGGTTACGCCTCCTCGCAGGGAGGAGCTGAGGCCAAGAGAAGGCGCTGTGACGACAAAGAGTCTCTCCCGCCACATTCCTACGTATGTGTTTGTTACCTTCACCAATGTTATTAAGGGTTGGTTCAGTAGTGAAGGACTGAGGGGGCTGCATAGGTGGTGAATCTCAGATCAGATACAGAACTGGATCCAAGTGTTATTTGGGAGGATTCTTTTCCATTCTTTCAGAATTTCTTCACAAAAAGCATATCGACATAAAATTTTAAAAAAATGTATATATAGTCTTGATGTTCTTAAAAAAATTGCAGTGACCCAGATTCAGATGTCCTACACCAGGGGTGTCCAACTCCAGGCCTCAAGAGCCAGTGTCCAGCAACACAGCTGATTTAAATGCTTAAATTACCTCCTCAACATGTCTTGAAGTTCTCCAGATGCCTGGTAATGAACGAATTATTTGATTCAGGCGTGTTGACCCAGGGTGGTATCTTAAACCTGCGGGACACCGGCCCTCGAGGCCTGGAGTTGGACACGGTGTGGACACAATCTCGGACCCAATCCAAGCATGTTGCAGTGGGAATTTTCAACCTTGGTGACAGGAAGTGTGTTATGTGACTTTGTGCTTATAATCTGAGCCTGAAACGATGCCACTGAGAAAAATAAAATGCAGCAGCGGAGGTAACAACCAACGGGAGGAATCATAAAAGTTACATGTAAACTAACAACTTTTGTTCTTTATATCAACCAAAGATGTCTGTCTGATGTGTGGTTGTGTGTGTCTGTATGACATTGCCTATGACATTACGGGCCACCCGGGGGTCGGGGGCCCGTGGCCAATTAGAGTCGTGTTTGGTTTGGATGGGTCCAGTGGGGAAGAGCAAGCAGCCAGAGGCGATGTAATGCCAGAAGAGAGATGGCCAAGGCAGATAGCTGTAATGAATTAGATGGCTGTGTGTTTGCAGTCTGGAGGATTGATTGACACCGGGAGTCTGTCTGTGCAAGACGGCCTCCAGCTAAGTCAGTTTGGCATCAGCAGCAACAGTCCAAATCTTCCCATTAGTTCAGAAAGAGAACAAGCATAGAGAGCTTCCACTTTCTGAATGTTTTTCCTCTCTTTCCGTCTGTCGAGCCGAATTACGCCTCCCATTTCTCTCTGTTTGCCTTTTCCTATTCTATATCTTTCTCTGTCTCTTTACCGCTGTTTCTCAGTTCCTCTTGCTTTTTCGCTCACGCTCCACGCTCTACTTCTTGTTTCCTTTTCATTTTTATTCCATCTGTATTATTTTCTGCCCTTTTTTTCCCCCCTTGAACTTTTTTCTCGTCCCTCCTCACCATCATTTCCACACTCTCTCTCTCGTTTCATCTCTTGCTGTTTTTTTTGTGTGTGTGTTTTTGGTTTTTGTTCCAGGAAGGAGGTTGTAGACATTGTCCTGTTTTGGCTCTGCATAATAAGGCACTGATGTCACTCCACACTGATGTCAATAGGAATATCAGGCCATGATCACATCAAAGCGCTGTTGCCATGGTGACTAAGTGCCATCGTTCTCACCCCAGAAAAAAAAAAGGAGAGAGAGATGGAGAGATGGCTAGACGAAGAGGGGAAAAATGTGCTGTGTGTGTGTGTGCGTATGACTGAGATCAAAAAATCTTTGTACAGGGGGATGTTTGGTGAGAATATATGATATACAATATCTCTGTGTTAAATGTTGCATGGACGGTGGACAGAGATCGAAAGGAAGCAAAGAGCAGCCAGTGATATTGATATATCGATCTGTGTGCGCACTTGTGTGTCTTTATTATTTAACTTCTCCATGTACACACGCAGCATATTGTATCTCTGTGCTGGTGACTGAGGAGGGAAAAAAAGCTGTTTTATCTTAATGGATCTTGAAAAATCATGTTTTCCCCTTTCTTCTATCTTCTTTGCTCCTCAGGACAGCGATGGAGACAAGAGCGAAGACAATCTTGTAGTGGATGTCTCCAATGAGGTGAGACGCCAGTCTTTCTAAATGATTTTGACAGCACCTTGATGTGGCTGTTATCAGCAGGTTTTCATGAACGCATATATGTAAAAGAGGTCGCTTGTAGTGATGAATCCACAGAGAATTGTCACTTGACTCTGCTTTTCCACCTCCACTCTGTGGAGCTTTTTAGAAAATTGTCTGCTAATTTTTTTTCCCTTCATGTTCATCTTCATAGGCTGAATATAAGATGGATATAGATTCTGTGTGTCAATATAGAAGCCAGATAGAGCTGCATTATCTTTAAAGGCCACCAGGGGGCAATAGCTGTGGTCGCAGAAAGATTTATTGTCTGTGGGGAAAACGGCTCTCTGCCGGGACTTTGGCAAACACATTGCTTCTCAGTTTATGGCCTCTATCACTCATTTTGGTTCCCACTGAATAAAACATAAGACCTGCTCATTACCAAATGGCAAACAGCAAAAGTTAGCGGCTGGCTTCTGAATTTAGCGGCTAGAGTCCGAAATCTCTTTCACAAGTTAGCAGTCAAAAGAGCCAGATTCACAGTAATGAAGAAAATATCTTTAATTGGTAATATTAATGAATGCATGGTGGTGGATGACAGTTCATTATACGGGATTTACAGAATTTTTTCTTCACTTTCTTGCCAGTCAAAACTGGTAGAGCGCACACAACGACCAAACTCTGAAAGACCACTGGTTTCTTATTAATAGAAGTTCAGTCTAATTTGTGAGTGACCTATCAGGAAAATACAGACTGAGCTCTGTGCAACAAGTACTTAACATTTGTTAATAGTCAAATCTAATTAAACATCTCAGAGAAATGAAATTTAATTTTTTTTATAATTTTTTATATTTTCTTCAAAATATTTTGCTGTTTAAGAGTCATTGAAAGCATTCTTTATCCAACACAAGCTCTGTGACACAGAGGTGCAGCCACACGTGAATAAAGCATGAGTCCAACATTGGAAGGACCAGTGTTGCTCAGGGAGCCTACTGCCACCTCCTCATAACCCTGCGTTTGTATGTGTGTGTGTGTGTGTGTGTGTGTGTGTGTGTGTGTGTGTGTGTGTGTGTGTGTGTGTATATATATAAACATTAACAGCATAATTGGCCAAGGAATAAGAAAGACTTCATATTATTAATATTAATTTGACTTGATTATTTCATTATTTTTGGTTTGTTTATTATCGTTTGATTAAAATGTTGCACTCCAGTTATTACTTTGTTCAGACTAATAGAGTAATCCTTTTATTTAAAAGTAGTTTTTGTGTTGTAAAACATGTTCACCAAGATATTCATTTTACGTTTTACCTTTGAAACATCAGATTTTTTTTGCATTTTCATAAGAAAAATTTAAAATTTGTCAAAGTCTAAACATCTTTGCATCTCAGTGATTCCTGTTTGCTTGCTTTAAAAAAATATTGTCCATCTGGAGTAACCTTGGTGTGTGTGTTTGTGCATGCGCGCGTGTGTGTGTGTGTGTGTGTGTGTGTGTGTGTGGGGTGCATCTGTGAAATGTAAAACGAGTCAGCAGGTATGTAGCTAGTTCAGCTTTCTGCTGCAGTTTCCTTGTAAATAGGAAGAGCTCCTATGTAAGCTCATTATCAGCTGCCACTGTTTATGCTTTCTTCTCGTGAACCAAGTCTGTACACACACACACACACACACACACACACACACACACACACACACGCGGTACTCACCTATTTCTTCTCATTTACCTCTTCTGTGTACATTTGCATCCTGTAGCTTCTGTTCTTCCATCTCTCCACTTTTCTCTCACTCATTCTTTTCCACTCTTCTTACCCCGCTCCACCTCCTTCTTTCCACCTCCTTCCTCTCATTAGATAACTGCAGTCGGCTTCATTTAATATATGCAAAGCCGTTTATGCCCCTGGAATATTTTAGTTCTTTAAATACTTCACGCAGTGTACCAAAATATGTTTCATCTAAAGCCTTCTGTATTTTGATATTGCACACAAAAGCAGAACCAGCCTCTTGTGTGATTTGGAAACTGGTACAAAAGCATAGAGGAGAAAAAAATTTGACAAAAGTGGATAATGGAAGAAAAAGGGGAGGGAAGTGTGTGTGTGTGTGTGTGTGTGTGTGTGTGTGTGTGTGTGTGTGTGTGTGTGTGTGTGTGTGCTAGAGAGACAACCTACATGCATAGGTTTAAACATACATGTAAGCTTGTGAGTACGTGTTTGCCTGCAATTAGCAGATGAATATGTGTGTGTCTGTGGCTTGGAGTAGAGGATGTTATTTGTGTGCGTGTGCGTGTGTGTGTATAAGCACTAAAACGTCTGTGCTGATCACTGTGACCCAGAGAGAAGTGCTGACACCAGCACTTTGCTCTGGGGGAGGCAATGCTGGCTCAACAGCGGCTCCAGCCAGTGATGAAAGCATCCGTAACAGCAACATTATCTCCAGGTCCACACACTACTGCATCAGCAACACCGACAACCTCTGCTGCTTCATGTGGTGTTTCCTGAGCTCTCTCTCCCTTTATAATCCAAATAAACTCAGTGACAACAGAGTTGCTGTTGGCTTCATTAGGCTACTTAAAAATGAGAAGTAAGTTAAGTGCAGATGAGGATCTGCTATCTCAGGAAAACACACATTTGTCTTTTAGAAGTAATGGTAACTGTAGTAATTAAATAAAACTTGAAATAAAGGTCAAGACAAAGCTTGAAGCTGTCACTAAGAGCGACAGCGTTAATGAAGCCCCAGGTACCCCAGCAAAAATATTTTACTGGCACTATTGTTGGCCTGCTGTCAATAAGCATCCTGTCATCTGTGCTACTTATCATCTTTTAGCATTATTAATTGTTAAGTACTAAGAAGTTGATCCTGGAATTGACTTGGTTAAAGATTGCTCTGTTCTTCCAGTCTGTTCGGTCCCGGTACGGTTCTGGAGTGACAGAAGTTCGGGAGATTTTTGTTTGTTTGTTCGATTTTTCCTTTTCTTTTTTCCTGACGGCCTTTTGGCTGACCAACTGATCTCCAGGGCTGTGTGCATAAGGCCTCAGCTCGCCTCTTTGGTTAACGATGTGCACTTCTGATTCACTGAGATGTTTCACTGTCAAAAAGAAAGGCTTAAAATTCAACGTAATTTTTAAAGATAAACCACCCAGCCGACCCCTCGGAGTATCTTTTAATGCAACTATGACACTCAACTATCATTCAGAGCACTTTTTCACACGTGCACGTTGGCTTCAAAAAGACATGTATACATATATTGGTAAAATTGTTATAGAAGAACTGCAGAAATGAGGACGAAGGTCACATCCTGAAAGACAATATGCCACAGTGGAAGAATGCAGCGCTTTGAAGATCAGGATAGAAAGAGAACAAAGAAAGCATTGTGCGATCAGAAATAAGATCTCTTTTATACTCATGTAGAACATTAAATATTTTCTCACCTCTCTTTGTCGCTCAGGAGCCTAACTCTCCCGCAGGCAGCCCTCCTCACTCACCCCATGGGAATGGGTTAGACCGGGCCCCCACTCTGAGGAAAGAGCTTCCAGGGTCCTCGAGCACAGGAGAGGCACCGTCCACGCCAAACCCCCGCAGCCCAACCACAGGCAAAGCCAAGGACCCTGGACAGGTAAGATAAACCGTTGCTATAAAAATCCCTACTTTGCTTACAAAGCACTGTAATTTTTAACATTTCCAGTAGAAAATCTCTTCACTTTTTACCCTTAGGCCATTCATTGCTGGCGTATATTACGCTATCATATAGTTTTGCTCTGGGGTTATAAAAAAGCTCACACATTACTTATTTATGCACACTAAATGGCTCTGATACAAAACAAAAGTTTTGGTTTTTTTTCACACCGAGAATGTTTAAGCAGTGTCATTCTGGAGGTTACTGCGACAGATCGGCCATGTTCCTTTTTTCCCCACTTTCTTTTTTATTGTTTGACATCTCTGCAGATGGATAAGTCCCAGTCCCCGTTGTCTAAGTCTGGCACCCCGTCCCCATCCCACCGTGAGGCCCTTACCCCAGGAACACCAGGAGCTCCTGGTCCCAGCACCTCCTGCCTTCGCCTAGTCAGCAAAGCAGCAACCAGTGCAGATCCCCTTGGTGAGACTCTCCTGACTGACTGACAAGCCTGCTGTAATTTAAATCTAAAATAACTGGTTATTATAATTTCACTGTAGATAAAGGCCCTCTCTGTTACTAAGCTATGGTGACACTGTTTTTTAGTATTTGTAAATTGTACAGATCATCACAGTACCACTGCCCTTGACTTTCAAACTGAGCTGCTTTACTGCAGGTCTTTTTCATACAACCAATTGGGTCAAATCAATCTTTTAATTCAGGCTTTGTACCCAGCTGACCTCTGCCCTTCATGCATTTTAACCTCTTATCCCACTTTTTTCATTTCCACATTTGTTTATACTTATATACTGAATAATCTTGCTTACTCTACGGTTTTGTTGCAAATTTGCTTAATATGATCAAAGCAAAGTTGATATACTTAATAATGTGGATGCAGTGTGGATTTGAGCGCTTCTTGGTCTGGTGTCAAACTCGGTGTATAAACAAAGTTTAGTGTAAAGAAACATTTTCCATTCTTCTCAGTCCCTCTGTGACTGTGTCTGTGCTTGTATACTGTGCATTGTTCTTCCCTTCATCCCATCCTTCAATTCCTCCTTCCTCTTTCCCTCCCTCCCTAGCTCTCCGCAGTCCCATGTCTGTGCCCCCCGGTTCATACCCGGCTCATTTTGGCGTGGTGTCCCACGCAGGACTGAATGGGGAGCTGGCCAGCCCAGGAGGCTTCGGAGGGGCTCTGACTCTCTCCCCGCAAATCAGCGCCGCGGCCAGCGCGTACTCCAGAAGCCCCATGGTGTGTAAAGGCCAAATTTATCTTCTCTGTCAAGCTCTGATTTATTGTTCAGATGCAAACTTTTGACTTTTGTAGCACTGTTCAAAAACTTGATGAATCTCTTCTGCGCCATCAACTGCATTCGTTATATACTCGAAGCCGTCACATTTACATCCTCAAATTCACTTTCATATAGTGCTACAGTCATAGAGAAGAGAAACTTTACTACAAAGAGTCTTGCCTTGATGGATTGCATCTATGTTACATATCAGGAAACGTGGGTGAACAAGAAGGAGCTGAAAGAGTCCAGTTAAAGTCTGATGTAGAAGAATAAATTCGTCCCTTCTAATCGCTTTACATTGCAACTATTTTTATTTATTTGGAAAATAGATTCTACTGGATAACTTCTTGCACCTTTGGATGATAATTGGAAATCATTCTGAATCTTTAAAGTAGCCTTTGCCAGTCTGTCACTTTTTTGTTCACGCTTTACTTTCCACCAGGTGGCGTATGACTCTCGGTCTCACCTAAGGGCCCCGGGGCTGCCCTCCTCTCTCCCTGGTTCCTCTGGTGGCAAGCCGTAAGTCAGAGCTTCTATCGCGCACTAAAACAAGCCCAGATTAGACGATGCTCAAGCGTGAAGAGAGATAAAATATAATGATTCAATGTGCTGCAAATTTTATCTGAAGCTGAGTCTTTTTCTGTTTTGCAATTAAAACCATCTACAGTTTTGAGGCACGTGTAATAGCATTAGTATTGTATTTATTTTGCATGGATGTGCTGTATAATTGAATGAAGCAGTTACATTTTTAATCTTATTTTTAGCTGATGGTGCTTATAGAACAGCAGAAAAGGACAACGACACAACAGGAACATACTTCAAATATTAGCTCAGTGATAACCCACAAATATTTGCCTTGGATGGGAATCAGGATGAACTGTAGCTGCTCCTCTTTGTGTTTTTAAAAGAAAATAGAGAGCATTTCAAAGATGTCCATGAACCTTTTTTGATGTCTGAAATGCTGGTGTGATTTTTAAATGTCCCGGCACCTACTCAGACAAATTTGCAGACTGAGGAATTGTGTTGTTTTTGTCATTCATTGCAGAGTGGCAATTCATTCTTGCGGCGCTAATTTGAAATCATAAAGCAGCCTCGGCTTCCAACCGCTACAGTATCGATCAGCCATTAGCAAAGCCACGCTGACTCTGCCCTGTAATATAATCTGCCATTATGCATTCCTGCCCGTAGCTACGGTGAGCCCAGTAATTGCCAGAGTTCGGGGAAATACTGCTGGAGTTTCAAGGCTATTATGGTGTTGTCACACGTCACACTGCCCACTGACATATTTGTGGTCATTAATGAGTTGTGTGTATTTACCCCTAGCACTCTGCTTTTACTTGCTCGCTAACTGATTGATTGATTTTCATCTTCTCTCTCTTGTCTTCATAGCACCTAGGAGTCCAATTTTAGTTTGTTTTTTAGCTGTTGCTCTTTCTGCCTGACTGTATTGATTTATTTTCCCTCCTCTCTCTATCTCTTCTCAGCGCCTATTCGTTCCACGTGAGCGCGGACGGCCAGATGCAGCCCGTGCCCTTTCCTCCCGACGCTCTGCTGGGTCCGGGAATCCCTCGTCACGCCCGTCAGATCCACACCCTGAGCCACGGAGAGGTGGTGTGTGCCGTCACCATCAGCACCTCAACTCGTCACGTGTACACCGGAGGGAAGGGCTGCGTCAAGGTGTGGGACATCAGCCAACCAGGAAGCAAGAACCCCATGGCCCAGCTGGACTGTCTGGTGAGACGTGAAAGAAAATGAGGCACACACAAGTATTAAAAAATTGAGAAGAGTACTCTCGTAACCACTCGCACGTGAATCCATGAAAACCAGTGCATGCATCCACAGAGCAGATTTGTTTTTACTGACCATGTCGTGTTTCCTCTTCCACTTTGGTAACAGACATTAAAACGTCCACATTAATTTCCTGAATGTCCCTAGTGTTGCCATCTGTCCTGTAAAGCCTCACGCACTTTCCCCCCCCTCCTTGATCAAGTTACAACAGCCGTAATCTGACTGGTTTCTTTATCTTGTCAAATCAGAACAGGGATAACTACATCCGCTCCTGTAAAATCCTCCCAGACGGACGAACCTTGATTGTTGGAGGAGAGGCCAGCACGTTGTCAATCTGGGATTTGGCCACGCCAACTCCCCGCATCAAGGCGGAGCTGACGTCGTCCGCTCCCGCCTGCTACGCTCTGGCCATCTCCCCTGACAACAAGGTCTGCTTTTCCTGCTGCAGCGACGGCAACATCGTCGTCTGGGACCTTCACAACCAGACGCTCGTCAGGTAAGAAGGACCTCTGCAGGTAGACTGTAGTGAGACGAGAGCAGAAAGAGAAAGGTGAGAAAAAGAAGGTAGAATATTTCAGATGGAGGAAGGGAAGATAAAATATGTAAGAAGAGAAAGCGAGTGAGAAATTGTTGCAGTCTGTGGCTTCTTTAACTAACACCAAGGTCAGGTGCAAACAAAAGGGATAATCTAGCCATAGGGGATGTGAAGAGGATAAAACAGCTCTGTTTTAGCAAAGCTGGGCTTAAATAAAAAGGAAATGAGATGCGGAACACTGTCGGTTCTACGGGGAGGCAAGAATTAAAACATATTTAATCTGACACCTCTACCAGGAAAGAAGCAGAGAAACAACAGGGAGGCAGAGTCCGCTTTGCTTGTGTATTCAAAGGGCTTCCAGTTCGGTTCTTAGACCCTCTTTTGTGCGTGTTTGCGTGGTCGTTGTCCCGGCAGGCAGTTCCAGGGCCACACGGACGGAGCGAGCTGCATCGATATCTCCAACGACGGCACCAAGCTGTGGACGGGAGGGCTGGACAACACAGTCCGCTGCTGGGACCTCCGAGAGGGACGCCAGCTGCAGCAACACGATTTCACTTCACAGGTGTGCGCGCACACACACAGACACACACAGACACACACACAGTAATCATATTCTGCTCACGCTTTTTAACATGTTGATACAGGTACAGCACTTAAATGGTAATAGATCCCTAATATTGCATCTGTAATAAGATTCACCTCAATAAGGGATCGTGCACAGTAAATACAACAATAATCTACACACACACACACATTTTGTCTCTCATTCACTATTCACTGTGACGACAGGACTACAGCTGACCACTGGTGTCAAATGAGTTTCGATCCACAGTATAATGACTTTCTCTGTCTGCCATCTGAGGTCTGTTTAGTTCACTCTATATTTAGCTCGTTTATATCACTCCACTCTTTCATTTTTCCTTTTCCCTACTTTCCACCTCTGATCTTTTGTTGTCCCATCATCTTTCTCTTCTCTTTAATATCCTCCGATCCCTAATTTTAAGTTCTTTTATCTGTCCTCCCTACTTCCTTCCTTTGTTCTCTTCTAATCAACCTTATCTTCTTTCCCGCCCCTCATGTTGTTTTTCTTTTCACTTTTTTAAAAATAACTTCTGCGCCCTTGCTGTTGTCGCTTCTAATCCTTCTGTGTTGCCCCTCATTTTGCTTTCTGCTTTGCTTTATTCATCTTCTTTCTCCCTCTTTGTCTCCAGATCTTCTCTCTGGGCTACTGTCCGACAGGCGAGTGGTTGGCTGTGGGAATGGAGAGCAGTAACGTGGAAGTCCTCCATGTCTCCAAACCGGACAAATATCAGCTGCACCTGCACGAGAGCTGCGTTCTCTCCCTCAAGTTCGCCTACTGCGGTACAAACACAAGCACTTTATTCCGTTCCTAAATCGATTGAATTCCAGCCACTGACCGACATGTGTCCGTCTTCTCCACGCTCTTGCTTTGTAGTTTGTTTTTCCCCTTTAGTTACTCCTTTCTCGTTGATTAACATGTGTTACTGTTGCTTTGTTGTTTCAGGGAAGTGGTTTGTGAGTACAGGAAAAGACAATCTGTTGAATGCATGGAGGACACCTTATGGAGCTAGTATTTTCCAGGTGAGAGATAAGCACCGATGACTGGCTCTGATGACGTGTGTGTGTGTGTGTGTGTGTGTGTGTGTGTGTGTGTGTGTGTGTGTGTGTGTGTGTGTGTGTGTGTGTGTGTGTGTGTGTGTGTGTGTGTGTGTGTGTGTGTGATATGTCTTTTGTCAGTGTGCCATAGGGAGAGAGTCTCTGCAACACAGAGCCTTTAAGGCAAAAGAGAGAGAGATGACAGGGTTCAAAGGGAGAGAGCGTGATAAACCTCTATTTTTTTTTCACTTTCAGATTTGTTGATCCAAGGTGACTTGTGGAGATTTATCAGATGGTGCAGACTGACGCGCACACACAAACACACACAGTGAATCAAAACACGACAAACACCATCTTTCCATTTCGTTCAGTTGCTTCGTTGGAGGAAATGTTGAAACATGAATATGCAGAGAATATTTTTAGCTGAGCGAGTACATCTGGGTGTGAATGAAACTCGAGAGACGAAGGCACATTTAAGCTGAGCAGTGTGTGTGTGTGTGTGTGTGTGTGTGTAAAACAGTGTGGTTGTCATATTTCTGTAAGCTACAGTGGGCAGCAGGGTTGGCGGCTCCCGTCTTTCCCCGTGGACTGAAAGGAGAATACTGGCTATCTTGCTTTGTTATCCAAATGCCAAATGTTCCTCCTGCCAAACAGCTCCCTCCTGTCACTGTGTTAAACAGAGCTGCTCTCTCTCTCTCGCTCCTCTTCATCGCTGTCCTCCTTGCCTCTTTTCAAAGCGCCGTTTCGCTCTTGTCTTATTTTTCCTCTCTGTTTGTTGTTGTCCTCCCTCCCTCTGCTCATTTTTATCTTTTCCTCCAAATCTGCCTGGATCTACTTTCTTCTTTGACCTTGTCCTTTTTATTACTGTCCTTTGCTTTCATCGCCTTCCTTTATTTTATTTCCTGTTTCCGCCCTCTTTCTCCTCATGCTCGCTTTCATTCACGTCCTTTAGCTGGTGTGTGGCATCACTCTCTTTGTTTGCTTTCTCTCAAGGGAAACTGGAAAAGGACAAAGGTCATAAAGAGTACAATCCAATCACGATATGCAGACTGAAAGAAAACAGATGGAACAGTCCGATGAGTCTCGAGTTCAGAAAGTTTAATGAGGGCGACTTTTGTGCAGTACAAAAAGTTGTTCTCTTAAATCAGTGAGATTAGAGAAGCGACTATTTGCAGTGCACAGGGAGAACACAGGCATCCACTTGTTTCACTGTCCAGCCGGTATTCACACCATGAAGGTTTCCCCTCTTCCTTTTTTCAGCTTTTATTGAGCTGTTTTTCGCACCGAAATGCCAAACATGCTCTCATCCTTTCAGCGGTATTGGCTCAACAAAACAAGCTGTGTTATCATTCTGAAATGTTGCTTTTTATAAATGTTCATTCTCCTTGCTATAAATTTTAAATATGACAGTTAAATGGCACATTAGCTGAAAATCTGTGCTGCCAGGTACATGCCACCGTGTTCACGTCACATGGTAGCATGCAGCTTCACATTTTCAATCACAAAGATGTTTTTTTATATACAAGTTCTTAAATAATGATACTTATTTTTAGCTCGTTCACTTCGTAACTAATGTGTTACCGAACATTTTAGGCTAAAAGATGAATCAAATAAACCCTGTGACTCTTTTTCCAGAAAGCAGACAGTGTGAAAAAGACAAAAGTCACAGACATCCAAAAAGTAAATCAGAGTTTTAAGTTTCTCTGGGTTTTTCAATGTCTTCTTTACTTTTCTCATCTTTAAACTCATCCTTTAACCTGTCACTGCCCCCCCTCCTGCTATCTTGTTATAGTTTGAGGATTCCTGTGTGAAATGGCCTCTCACCAGTGCCCTGATGATTGACAGCCCCGCTGAGCTTGTAGCGAGGAAAGGAGGAGAGGGCAGAGAAGTTTAGAGAGGGAGAGGAGGAGTCGACACGAGAGCTGGGGCCTGAGTGAAAGGGGAGCCTAAGAGGATAGAGAGCGGTGGTGGAGGAGGAGGAGAGTCTGGGAGGAAAGGGAGGAAGATAAATGATGATGGAACAGTAGGGGGGAAAGGAGGTGAAAGGGGGAGGTGGGGTTTAGAAGTAGCTTTAGATCATCTAAAGCCAGGTGCCCAGGTCTGGCTTTGGGATACAGGGGGGGAAAAGAGAGCGAATAAAAGGGAAGGATTGTGCATTTTTCCAGTTGAGGCTACCAGGCTTATGCTGCTTAAAACCTGGAGTTAATGTGGCAGTGTCTCACACTGGAGCAGACGAATGAGTCAGCATCCTGGAGCTGTGGAGTTGTCTGTTTGGAAATAATTGCCGACTGTTTTGAAATGCAAATATGTCTTGTATGATTGAGTATTAAATGATGAGTCACATCTTTTCTAACATCTCTTTGTGTTCCTTTCTCTCCATCTGTCTTCATCCATTTATCATCACATCCCTCTTGCTTTCTCTCTCACCCCACCCCCCACCTCTCGAACACTCCCAGTCCAAGGAGTCTTCATCAGTGCTGAGCTGTGACGTCTCCCCAGACGACAAGTACATAGTAACTGGCTCTGGGGACAAGAAGGCCACGGTGTACGAGGTGGTGTACTGAGGGCCGGGACAAGATGGGAAGAGACAAGGTGGAGATTTTAGGGGCGGGACACTCTGCCAACCACTCCTGATCCTCATTACATCAGCAACAGCAGCACCTCCGTCTCAGTCGTCTTGAGTCCTCCTGACTCTTACCCCCAAAACATCACTCCCCCCCCTCTCTTTTTTTTTTGCTGTGATATAAGCTACTGTGGAAGCTCCCAAATGCCATCTCCCCTCCTCCCCCTTCCACTTTTAGCCCAAGGATGAGGCATGATAGCAGAGAGAGAGAGGCAGAATGGGGAGCAGCAAGATAAGAAGGACAAAGGAAAAGGGCGGTGGAGCATAAAGATAAAGTTTGGAGGAGAAAGAGGGAAAGATGAGGAGAAGAGAAAGAGTGAGTGCGGAAGGAAGAAATGAAAGGGAGGAAGAGGACGATGAGAAGGAGGAGGAGGGAGGCAGGGTAATTAGGGCTGTTTCCTGATTAAGAGCTCAGTGGAAGGGAGGCCCCCAGAGGAGGTGCGGAGCGGCACTGTGGGAGCGCCAGCCAGGAGCACTGATACCACACAATCGATTCATTAGCCAGACAGTGGAAGCCTTAATGAGGCTGACGCCGCAGCTCGATCTCCCCAGCGAGAGGTGTCAGGAGCTGGGGAATGATGACGCTCCGAGACGGAAGGGGGCTGCTTCAGATATCCACATACACTGACGTGAAACATAGACCTGCTAATACACACACACGCGCGCGGCATCAGGCTAGAATACACACACACTCGCTTCCACCCCCTTGAGGTACTCGTATGAAGAGAGAAACACACACAACACATAGAGCACCCAATTAAACATTCACCGCAGCGCTCCCCGTCTCACTGCTAATATCTATTTTATTTTGGTCTGACAAAGGCAGCGTCTAATGAGCAGCGGAGTCAATGGGATTCTCCCAGGGCCCAGAGACACAAACAGAGAACATCAGCCGAGCTGTTCATTCTAATTCCTCTGGATTGTTCTCCTGACACCGGGCGCTGCACTCACTCTCATTAAAGGCACTGTCAGCTAGATGAAGTAGCAGCACGCCAGCTTCACTGTAAGGCAGACGAGGGGGCAAATTAACACCACACGTTTACGCTATCATCAGCAGCCAACTAAGCAGCGACTAATCCGATTCCTTTCAAATTTTATGCAACTAGTTGCTGTTTTCATTTACAGACGAGATTACATGTTTATCAGAGTCATTATCTCCATCTCTGCCTGCCTGCTTACGTGCTAGTGTTCAAGTGCTCGGGCTAATTCTTGTTTCATAAGCTATTGATTTCTATTAACTGAGATGCTAAACACCTTAAAGAATTTTTTACATTTTCACTTGCTCACTGAGATTACGATTAGAAGATTTATGCCACTCTCATGTCTGTAAATTCGCCGCAAGCAGCCTTCCAATGTAGCTTGGCCAACAGACAGAAAACAGGTGCCCAAAAGAGCATTTTACTCTTTTAAGGGCGTACAAATCGGTTTTTATTGACAACATTTGATGCACTACACTAGCTGGCTTAAACACCTTACCGCTGTCAACTGCATGCTGAAGTTTCAGTGCAGCCAGAATAAAAATAGTTGAAATTACTTGTGTCAATATGTCACAAACAATGCAATCAGTATCGTCCATGAGTTCAGCTTCTTTTGGCCCGTTTATGCCAGACCGGTCGCCTTGCATGCAAACAGCTCCATACCACCGTGTAGGGGAGAGCAGCGTGTCGTGATTTATGAGCTGAATCATCATCACTATGCAAACACATTTTAATGACAGCTAAATCACTGTGATTTTTACTTTCCACTAATTAGTTAGAAACACAACTTTCAGCCTTTCTTATATTTTAAAATTGGGGTTTTTGGAGACCTGGGATTTTGGGTCAGCTTCTGTTGTGTGTTCAGGCTATAAATAAAACAGACGTGACAGTCAACACAAAAGGGTTCAGACATTTTTCAAAGTGCCTGTTTGTTAATTTAACACAAATCGCTAAACTTACAGGACAGAAACTACATATCAATCCTGTCAGGGTAGTATTGATCCAGTACCAATAGCAGCATTGGTATCGTTACTATGGCAACATTCAGAAAATAAAATAAATGCATAAATCAGAGTTGTTTTTTTTTCCAGAAAGCCTGATGTTTTCAAACTGTTGCAACATCTCCCTCTCTGTAGTGTGTGACTCTCCAAGCTTCTGTTACCAATATGTGCTTAAACCAGTGGTTAAAAACCAGCACAGGCGTAAAGTCAGTGAGCATAAATATGTCCTTACAAGCTGGAGACAGGTGCTTTTGGTGAATTTGGTTTGCATGCCATCAATAAAGTTTGGCCAGGTGCTTCCTCAGATTGGATGCGTTACCGTGGCCACCTTCACATTTAGCACCACAAATGTCACAGAGGGCGTCGTCTGCATATATCACATCAGATCGCTCAAACGCTGCTGAAGTCGAGGTTAATACTTTCTCCACTTTTCTGTTTGTGGGCTAAGCTTACTTGCGTATTAGTGGCCCTGACTAATAGCAGGCTAGTAAAACGATGATTCTCCCTGTTTTTCTTCTGTGGCTACACTGAGTATTAATCTATTCTGAAGTATTCTAGCACGTTGTACGGCTTTTACTTGGCTTTTTGTGGATAAACGCATGAGCATTGGAGATGCTGGTAAGGAGTTTTTAGGGGTTTTTCTTTACATTTCAGACAGAGTCAGGCTACCCGTTCTCGTTTCTGTGTACTAAGCTATCAGGCCTTGTAATTATTGTACAGACATGAGAGTACTATCAGTCTTTCTAATTCTTGTTATGACAGCAAATAAGAAAAATATCAAGCTACTTCTTTAAATATAATCCTTACTTTTGATTCCTACTTGTATCATATTCCAAACTGGCAGGCAAACTGTATATCGGAGCTCTCTGCTTCTGTAGAACATGCATCACCAATGTTTAGACTAAAAAGGCACATTTCAAGATTTTCTTTGATTACTCGTTAATTTCTGAATTTTTTTTTTTAATAGTGATTGCTTGTCTTATGTAATGATGTGTTTATGTATTGGGGTTGCCTATGATTATGGGGAGGAATGCACTCACACATGGAGACAGAATATCAAGAGGAACACAGGTGGGACTACTTTTTTGTCTTCTTTTTTAAATCAGGGTACCTTTTATCCTTGGTAATGGTGATGGGCAGAGGGTGTACAACATCAGCAATCCAGTGTAAAGAAAAAAAAGAGCTCCTCTGTCCACTCCTTGTTTTTATTATCCCCCTTTTTTTCCAAAGTGGTAGTGCGTGTATTTTAGTCTGTTTTCAGTCCTTACTGTGTAGTAATAAGCCGTTTCTGTTGAGTCTGTGGACCGTGTACAACAGGCGTTGGCTGCGACATGAAAATATAGATTTAGCCATTGATTGATCAATCGAGGTTCCACTTTTTATTGCATGTTTGTTGCATTAAAGCTCCACTGCTGGTAGAACAAAATCAATCTGGTTTCGTTCGGTAAATACAGCGAACGGTCTCACAGCCGCAGTTTTACACAAGAAAATCTTAGCGTGACAGTATGCAATCTAGCTCATCTGTATAAAATGTCAGCAGGACTCTTCCATGCTTCTTGCTGCAGCACTAATGCAGAATAGGAGATTTACGAGAGACTTCTGAGATGGCTTGTGTACCAGCCAGGAGTCAGAGATAATCTGTACAGTTTAATGCCTTTGCCTGCCTGTTTCCCTTTCTGCCTGACAGCCACAGGCAAATCTAAACAATATTCTCATACACAAGCTTGTAATCTACTCAAAATGATGCTGTATAATGGCTATGCATTTGGTGGTATAGCATAAATATTTGGGACATTGTATTTGATACTTTTCTTTAACAGTAGGTAACACGTCTCCCCTGCTTGTGCTTCTCTGTTCCAACAGTGTTCAAAACTTATTTTCCCCCCCATTTTACAAGTTCATGTAAAGTTTCTCTTTTAAAAAGCCAAGGAACTTCCTCCTTTTTTTCCTTTTTTTTAACTGGGTCTTCCCTCCTGAAGTGTTTTCCCACGTGCTGTAAAAGAAATACTATGTGTGAAAAATAAACCAAACTTGTGTTCATCCTTTCCAGTGTCTTCTGTGTCAATTATTCTACTATGGGGATGGCAGTGGGTGCTCTGCTTTTGGTGTAAATTTTAACATCTCTAGAAATGAGGCCAATGTGAAAAGTTCCCTAACATGCATCTCCTCTCTCTATTGTCTCTGTAACAGCCTCAAGTAACAGTGGTGAGAGCATGCTTTGTTGAAGATGGATAGCACTACCTAGATACACAGGGGACCGACTGCACTGTGGAGAAGAAAGCCAAATCCTAATGTGAGCCAAATATTAACTTTCATTTTAGCAGTTTTCAGGCTCGAGATTATCCCAGCTGTCGTAGGTTGAGAGGCGGTGAACATCCTGGACAGATTACTAGTCCATCACAGGGCCAACGCAGAGTCAGCCAACCATTCACACTGACATTCACACCTATAGGCAATTTTGAATCAGCCATTAACCAAACATGCATGTCTTTGGACTGTGGGAGGAAGCCACGCAGGCACAGGTAGAACAAACACAAAAGCCCCAGTCAGCCAGTAGGACCTTGCTGTGAGGTGCAAGTTTAACCACCAAAGAAACTGATTCCATTGTTTACCATAATCTCATTACTGTTTGCAGAACCTGTACGGCATGCGTACACATCACAGGTGAGCAGAGAGGAGTGCAGTGAAATGGTCTCGTCATGTAACTTTACACCATCTACTTATCTCCACTTTCTTATGATCGCTGTAAAACAACAGTGTGTCTTAAAGACAATCACTGTGGGCTGTGGAGGCGAATCATGGCAACTATATTAGGCATATCTATTCAACGACTCATTAATGCAGCTGCCTGATCAACCAATCACGTGGCACAAACTAAATGCATCTAGGCATGTAATCATGGGCAAGACGGTCTGAAGTCCAAACCGACCATCAGAATGGAGGAAAAGGTGATTTAAGTCTCTCTGAATGAGCCAAGGTTGTTGGTGCCAGATGAGATGGGCTGAGTGTTTCAGAAACTGCTGATCTACTGGGATTTTTACAACCATCCATCTCTGGGGTTTACAGAGAATGGTCCAAAAACGAGAAAGTATATAGTGAGCAGCAGTTCTCTGGGTGAAAATTTGCCAGTAGATAATGGCAGGACTGCTTCAAGCTGATAGGAAGGTAACAATAACTAAAATAACTACTTGCTATAACAATGACATGTAGGAGAGCATCTATGAATGCTTAACATGTCTAACCTGGAAGCAAATGGGCTACAGCAGCAGAAGACCACACCAGGTTCCACTTCTTTCAGCTAAGAACAGGTAACTGAGGCTATGATTCGCACAAGCTCACCAATATTGGACAACAGAAGGCTGGAAAAACACAAGTCTTGATTTCTGCTGGAACATTAAGATGGTAAGGTCAGCACTTGGCATAAACAACATGAAAAGTGTAACCTTGTACCGGCGGTTCAGGTTGGGGATGCTGGTGGAACAGTGTGTGAGAGAGATTTTTTGGCACACTTTGAGTCCTTTAGTTCCAAGTGAGCATTGTCTAAACACCACAGCTTACCCGAGAATTGCTGCTATCCATCCCTTCATGACCACAGTGCTAGTACAATAGTACATCATGTAGCAAATCCTTTTACACGGGTTTGTGTGGAAGCCATTGTAGTCAAATGGCTTCGACAGCCACCAGAACTCAATCTAATAGAGCAGTTTTTGGATTTAGTGGAATGAGAGATTTGCACTGTGGATGTGCAGCTGACAAATCTGCAACAGCTGTGTGATGCTGTCATGTCAATATAGACCAAAATCTCAGAGGAATGTTTCCAGGAATGTGTTGAATCTGTGCCACAAAGGGAAAAAAGAGTTCTGACTCTAAAGGCAGGTTGTAACCCTAATCATTGCTGCCGGTGGTGTGGGGTAATTTCTTTCTAGGAACTCAAGTGAGACAATAACCCTGAATTATTGGACTGAACTCTATCATATTGTGCAAAAACAGTATCAGACACAGGGCCATCACATGCTTTATCAAACTGACACTGTGTCCCGCTTTCTCAGACACTTTCATTTAAAACGTATTCAGCACATTTAAATTTTCATGTTCCTATCATTAAACTACCAGTAGGCTGCCTGTATTAGCCACTGGTTACAAAGACTATTTTCTTCACACGCATAAAACTGTCTGTCCTTGCTTAACATTTCAGTTTAGCACAAATGTTCATTGCCTGACAACATAACAGACCAAAAACAAGCCTGCGGAGGTTATAATCTGTCACCATACAGGTAACAAACAAATGCTGCAAACACATGGTGCTAAATCCAGCCAAGCAAGGTTCAATGCACAATTTAACCACATCAAAATATCACACACTGGTACACTGGCACTTCAGTCAACAGCAAGGCACAGAAGTAGAAAGAGGTTCATATTTGAGGTGGGTGGAGCGATTTAAATATCAACCGTATCAATACCAATGCTGGATCGATAGTAGTGCATTATGATTGATGATGGTTGGTTTCTGTCATCTAAGTTCAGTATGTAGCACATTATACTGTTTTAAACAGAGGTGTGGACTCGAGTCACATGACTTGGACTCGAGTCATTAATTTTATGACTTTAGACTTGACTTGAAAAAATGTTCTAAGACTTGTGACTTGACTTGGACTTTTACACCAATGACTTGGGACTTGAATTGGACTTGAAAAGACTTGATATTTTACCCCAAATATAAAATTTAACATGCATATTATATAGAGATTGAAAATGTGACGTCATTCACGGGTAGAACCGCAAAGGATTCTGGGAACTCGTGGCAAGCGGTCAAGCGGTACTAGCGCACGCAGGCTTTCAATTAAAATCAGTTATACAGCGATAAAAAGAAACACAAAAATGTCAAGAAGCTGTTGTATTATTAACTGCAATAGCCGGTCGCATGACAGCCACGGGAAGCCGACGGGTAAAGAGATCGGTTGTTATCGGATTACGTCGAGCCATGTTTCCGAAGTAACAAAGAGGCGACGGATGGCCTGGATTGCAGCCATTCAAAGACCAATTATAACGTCCCAGAACACTCCAGCTCACAGGTTAGTCTGCTCCAAGCATTTACACGAAGGTCAGTGTTTTTTAGTAGTTAATACGTCATTTTCATAACATAATTGGTGATATAGGTTACAAGCAAGTCTGGCGCTGAACAGAAATGGTCGCGCTATGCTCCTTTGTTTATTGTGCATAAATAGTGAATTGTCCTGACACAATATTGCGTTTCGCTTCTGTTATTATGGTACATTGACAAAAACATATACTTTTATTCACAGGATAAAACAGTTGTTTTGTATCACTAATTGCCCAGTACGATTACAGCATATATTATTGTCACTGCTACATTTCTGTGATGCTACCAGAAATGATTTCCACTGCTAATTAATTACCGTTGAGCTCAAAGGTTATATTAATAAACGGTTAAGGAATGTGTATTTATGACGACGATTTGTGAGACTGGTAAACTTATGATACTTACGATGGTCTTTACTTTCTACACGGTGCATTTCAAGGTCCTGCACCCATCCGGCGGTAAACTGTACCTGGGCTTGTTGCAGTGACCGGAAGTTACTAAACTTCACGAGTGTGTGCACTCACTCCAAGAAGCGTATAATTATAAATATGCATATAAATATGCTAAGATGAGATAGCTGACTTCATCTAACTAGCAAATGTTGTCCAGGCTACGTTGGTGATACAGTTTTTTTAATGTGTATGATATTTTTGTCATGCGATTTTAAAGCCGGTCCTACAACCACATCCAAGAATAACATGCAGCTTATCTCAGAACTGTCGGTGAAAATTATTCTTGGAGCTAGGTTTAATTGAGCTGCATTTTAAAGAGGTGCAATTTCACAATTTGTGTATATTTTCTAAGTTCACTATTTTGTCATGTGTTGAGAAAAACACAGATTTAAAAATTACATGGTCTAATATTTACATTTAGCATATAACTGCAACATTATTTTTTCTTTTTCTTTTTTTTAAAGACTCGAAAGGACTTGAAATTCAAAATTTCAGACTTGTGACTTGACTCGGACTTTTACACCAGTGACTTGAGACTCGACTCTGACTTGCCTGACATTACTTGAGACTTGACTTGAGACTTGAGGATAAAGACTTGAGACTTACTTGAGACTTGCAAAACAATGACTTGGTCCCACCTCTGGTTTTAAATAAACAATTGTTTTTGGAAATAAAAAATATACCTCAAACATGCACTATGACGTTTTTAACCCAAAGTCCTTTGGGGCATATTTAAATTCCTGGTCTTTTCTCCAAAAGCTGAAAGGTGGGCTTTGTCGTAAAAATCACAGTGATTTAGTGGTCATTAAAATGTGTTCAGAATATGCAAATTAATGATAATCAGAGATGGGCAGTAACGCGTTACTATTGCAAAAATGGTAATTAGATTACGTTACTTTCCCGTAGGAACGCTGCGTTACTGCGTTACTAAAACCATGATTTTTTGCAAGAATGTCTCATGACAGTGACGTAAGCAAGCGAGTGAGACGTTGGTGACAACAGCTGTGTGCAGATCAACAATGGATCATATATGAGTGCGGGAGAGAGTATGAGTGTGCAGCGTTTAAAGCGTGGAAGTACTGACCTTACTTTGAGTTTGATTCCATAAAAAGTGACAAAAACATTAGTCTGTTGTGCGTGGGAAGAAAACTTCTTTTTACAGCGACAAAAACCCCTAAACTTCCGAGCAAGCACCGAGTGCGCAATGACGTAATGGGAAACTCACAGAGACACTCGCGGATTCTTCCACTGACCGCGGCACACCTGCACCAGGGTAAACCTCCGCCTACCCTGCTCCTGCTTTACAGGTGAAAATAGAGCAACAGGACCACTGAGTCTTTGACTTTATTTATTTTCTGCTGTGTTTTACTTGCATCTATTTGAAAGAGTGAGTGTTAACACACAAAAATCGAATTTCCCAGAGGAACCCACCTGAGGGATTAATAAAGTTCTATCTAATCTAAAAAAAAAAAAAAATTTTATGTGCTGGAATGTGCAGAAAATAGGTTTAAATGTTAAACAAATTTCTTCCAGTCAGAGAATGTTGCATATAATTAAATTTTTGCTTGATGCATAAAGTTAAAAGATTAAAACTAATAAAACAAGTTTTAAAAAGGGACTTTTCCATTTGATTACATTTTGTATGATGGATTGTGCAGAAAAAGTAGAATTGGGCTGAAAGATCTATCGCTTTATCACCTACTCAGGTTGTAAACCGTGTTTTTAAAAAGTAACTAAGTAACTAAGTAATTAATTACTTTTGAAAATAAGTAATCAGTAAAGTAACGGGATTACTTTTTGGGGGAACTAATCAGTAATTAGTTACTGATTACTTTTTTCAAGTAACTTGACCAACACTAATGATAATTAATTTCATAAACCATAAAACACTACTCTCCCATGCACAAATTTGCACTATGTACAGCTCTGGTGCTCTGGTGCTCTGGTGTCTTGCTCACCAGTTTTTGTAGAAGTGCCGTCTGTATCTCTCTTTCTCTTTCATGGTGGCCAAGTTTTTTAAAACTCATATTCCAGACTTTGCATTTATTTTCCACAGAGTCAGCTGGTATTTTTGTGCACAAGTGTTCTTTAGATAACTTCTTTTACAAATCTCACAGCAGCATTGTGAGAATGAATCTTTGCCACAATGATTCAAGGCCAGAGAAAAAGCAACTGAAGTTACCAGCTAGCTAATGTGCTGTTGGAAACTCTCTTGCAGTGTGTGCTTTCTGCAGATGGCTGCCCCTCTGAGGTTTCTTCCTGTTAAAAGGGACTTTTTCCTTCCTCCTCTCGCCAGTCATGTGATTGTTCTCTGTATTATTGTAGTGTCTTTACCTTACAATATAATATGTTTTTGTGATTAGGAACTTATAAATAAAATTGCATTGAATAAGCAAAAAAGGGGGAGGAAAAAGAAACAAAAGAAAGAAAGCATGGTGCTCAAAAGAGAAAGACATGAGCAGGACGACCACCATTACTGAGCATTTGAGCAGTGCTGTTAATGACTTTGCTGAACACAAAGCTCAAAAGTCAAAATTCTGAAGGGTGAGTGGTTTATGTGCTTGTAAAGGTTGAAACATTGTCACCATGTGTGTGTGTGTGTGTGTGTGTGTGTGTGTGTGAGAGAGAAAGTGCTACAGTTGCTACAGTATAATATGGCTGTAAGCCCCCCCCCAAATATCTGCCCCAAGGCCCTTCACACAGTTGCTCCGCTTGTGGATAACATGCTGTAATTCAATGTGCAAAAGTCAAAAGGATGAATGGCTCCTGAATAGTAATACTGTTCAAGTACTATTAGTATTCAAGGGCTCAGGCTTACTTTGGCAGTTGTATAATTACAGCCTCACCTGATTGGTTAATTAAGTTGTTTTTTTTTAACAAGGTAGCCGTTGCTTTTTACACCGTTTTTTTTTTTTTTTTTTTTACAGCCATGTCCTTAGTGAGAAATGGGGACGCGATAACAACAGCAGTTAAACACACTTTTTAAAATGAAAATGCCTCCACCCACTGTGACTTGAAATTATTATGAGATTATCTTCTTAGGTGTGATGAGTCGTGTGTATTTAAGGACAGAACTGAAGGGTGGCTGTAAGATAAAACACACACACACACACACACACACACACACACACACACACACACACACACACACACACACACACACACAACCCTCCATGTTGCAGCCTGTGCAGCAGTTTCTTGCCCACTATGGGATACAGTGCCAGGTGCACAGAGCCAGGTCCATACCAGACAGCAGAGGCAGCGATGCCCGAGGATGTGCCAGCAGAGCACGGCTCTCCATCCATGCACCTCCAGTCCAAATGTATTCTCTCTGTTAGTTTAATAGTCTCTCGGAACTGCTACAACAAGCTTGCTGCTGGCTTGTTGTTAGCATTGGCTAAGTGTGGTGTCTAGCTATTGGTCCATTACAAAAAGAAAAATCGACATGAAATGAAATCAGAAAATACAAAATGTTCTACTTTCAAACAGGTCTAAGCAGAAGTTTTTACATCACTCTGGTCTTCACACACATTATACATTACAAGTAAAAAGTGAAGGATGATTGGACCAAATCTTGCCAGTAATGCTTTCTGGTTGTTCTTCTGGTTGTTGACTCAGAACATCATTAAATTGCATTGAATTCATAGAGGTGGTCATAGACAAAATAGTGCTGTCCTCCTCTCTGCCCCATGCATACAGAATTCTATAATGGAGATTTTATATATATTTTAAACTTTGAGGAATCTCCTCTGCCTAAATGGAGCGGCTGCCATAGATGCAGGAAACATGCAAATTTATGTTTTGTTCCCTAAAACTCTGCATCAGACCCAAATGAAAGGCATCAATCAACTCTATAAGAAAACACTATAAAACCAGCAGGGGCTTCAAATTCAGCTTTTAATTATCTTTAGGTTCATGAATGCTAGCACCAAATGACACCAGCAGTCACCTAAAATCTCTTTATGTTGTAAGGTAAAGACCCAACAAATAATACAGAGAATACCCCAACAATCAGATGGCCTCTGTGAGCAAGTACTTGGTGACAGTGGGAAGGAAAAACACTCTTATAACAGGAAGGAACCTCAAGGATGGGCAATCGCTGTGACCAGTTGTTGGTGAGGGGAGGGAGACGGGACAAAGGACACACTGTGGAAGAATATGTCCACTCTCTTCTACAACAATCCCTCCCTTTAATGTAAAATGATTCAAATGTAAAATCACTATGGAAGCAGACATTTAGTCTTGATGTTTGGATGCTGAAAGAAAAATCAGATTAACGAGAGAAAATTCATTCCCTCCGCCTCAGTTTTACCTGATTTGACGACAAACCTCTCTCTTCATCCCTTCATTCATTTTCTTCTGAAAAACGTTTTGCACACTAAACATGATGTTTGACCCGTGACAGTACAAAGACAAATTGATGCCACAATGTTTTGCATAACACGGACAATACACAGGAAAAAATTATTAAAAAACCAGGCACCCGCTGACCCTATTTGATGTGTTGGAGGTTCTTCAGGATTCTAAATAAGTTGCACGCATCAAATAAAGCAGATACCCAGGCTCATTTGCACACATTTCCATATGTGTCAACGTTTAAAAAGATCCCAGTACTTTGGGCCTAAATTTGAAGTACAAAACCAAACAAATGCCTTCCAAAGCTGTGTTTAATTGGCAGTCCGCATTCTCATTTATCTCTATTCAGTCTGGCAGTGTCAGCTCAGTGATACAACTAATGCCCAGAGCAGGTGAGAAATCCATTTTCCCTGAACACTTTCCGTTCTGCTCTAGCTTTCTGCCGCACCGTACAAAAGCCATAACTTTGTGGCAAATCAATGCTGCGATCGCAGGCACTGAAGGGTTAAAACCTGCATTTCAATCCTGCTCAAACTGAAATTAAATGAAGCTAAATGCATCATTATCCACAAGTATGCCAACAACCCTACACTCCAGACAGGAGATAAATGCTTCACTTGTTTTGTTTTTCTTTCCTCAGGTTCTCTTCTCACGCAGTTAAAGCTTTGTCTTGGCAGAACAGTCACCACGACACCCATAATCACTGAAGAACTCCCTCTTGGGCATTATTGCAATAATAACCCATCCCACAGTTTATTGTGCTGCAGATCACCTTTGTCTCATCACACTACAAGCTCACTCTGCACAAAAAAGAAAGAAAAAAAAACCCACACAACTGTAAGACGGCATTATTTACTGAGAGCGCCAGTCACAAAGGAGCTGTGAATCAGAGCTCGCTCATGCTGTGGGTTTGAATCCCAAGACGCTTTCTCACATGTCTGAAGATGCAGACTGGAGAAACACCGTATTCCCTTAGAACAGTGTGTGCACCCTCATTCAGATCCCTCATTTTTTATATTTCTAAGATGCTTTCTGGCACCACGCTGAGAGCGCGCTTTTCTGGCTGTTAGGGTTTAAACAAATATTCAACAAATGGTTCATTTTAAATGTCCGAGCCAGACTTGCCGAGAGCCTGACTTGGGTTTGCAGTTAAACCCCCCCCCCAAAAAGCCAACAAATACACACACACACACTCCAAGAAAATTCACAGTCACAGATTACGTCTTTGGTTGCCTTTAGAGAACTTTATTTACATGTCCATATATAGCAAGGTTCAAGTTCATGATGCAGCTGTGAAACTACCTGTCTGTCTTTATGTGCCCTAACAAATACATTTAAAATAAAAAAAATTTAAAAAACACACTTAATGCAGAGTGAGTGTCAATGATGTCCCGATACTGGAGAGTACTTGTTTGAGTTTAGTCTTCCGTCTGATTTTGGTTTCTATCAAACATCTTCAGAACACGTTTGTCTTTGTTCTTTTGAAAGAAACAGGAGGAAAAAACCAGTAAAACAACAAAGACAATGTGAGTCTCAGGACACCTTAGAGGACCGAGCCTTGTTCTTGTCATGTATGCACTAGAGATGATACAATCGTGTTGCTGCTTAAACTTAACCAGGAGCAAAAGAAAATAGCTGGAACCTCACGCCACATCGTCTCGCCATCTGCCATGCATCTGCCGCCCCGAGGAGTGGCTTGGTGCTGTGGACAGAGCTGGACCGGACCGGGCCGAACGAGGCCAAGCTGACTCAGACTTGGACTTTGTACACAGCACAGAATATGGACCGGATTTTTCCATCAAGGGTTTTCTGAACCCTCCCCCACGTGTTCTCAGTCCCACACCTTTGTCTTTTGTTCCTCCACTCAATGCCATCTGACTGCTTGCGTAAAATTCAAAGGCTAAAAAAATATTTTTTTCCTAATTTCTTGTTCACTACAGAGGTTTCATTTTGTTTTTTTTAAAAAAAGGGACAAAAAAAGGAAACAAAAACAAAAAAGTTCTTTGGAGGAATCCCACAGTTGCGCAGCTATAGACTAACCAGCATTCTTAGAGCATTAAAATCAGTTTTTTTCTTTTTTCCAGAGATGTGACTTTGCCTCTTTTTGCTTCGCTTTCTTTTCTTTCACAAACATAACCAAAACGACAAAAGTACAAGTTGAGTGTCTCTTGCTTTCCATGCCACCAACGCTCTGTACAGTCAATGCTGCAGGAGGGAGCCTTGGCCCCGCCCCCTGATTATTAGTTTGCTTTTTTGGAGCCAATCGGAGTTCAGTACATAACTTCGTAGACTGTGGCTTTCTTGTCCCCGGAGCCAGTGACGATGAACTGGTCGTCGGGTGAAATGTCGCAGCTGAGAACCGACGAAGACTCCTTAGACTAAGCAAAAAGACAGAGACGACATCATCAGTGAATCAAAATGCAGAAATTCACAGCTGTTATTTAAAGGTACTTTTGTGTCCCCAAATTACCCTCTGATATTTGAAGAAGATGAGCAGGGAAATGAAAAAGCTTGTATTATTTTTAAAGCTTTGACAGCTCAATTGTTTCCAGACCAGAGATCAAAATTTCTCATCAGATCAGGCTGCGTGTCTTGCATTAAACTCTGGGGTTTTACCTGAAATATGCTGGATCCATAAGGTGTCCTCCATGCATTCAGGAGGTTATCTTTGCCTGTGCTCACGAACCATTTACCTACAGGAAAAAACACACACGGCCATCAGCAGATAAAGCCTCAGGGGAGGAGAGATATGGAGAAGCCTGAGAGGCTGCGAAGCAAAAGCAGAGAGAAGAGGCGAAAGGGAAAGGACAGCTTCTGTGTTCTAATGAGAGAAGCAAAAGATTTGTTCTGCTTCCCTCTGATTAGATACCCTCAGGTAGTGTGATGTAACCAATCCATCAATCTAATCGGTGTGTGTGTGTGTGTGTGTGTGTGTGTGTGTGTGCGTGCGTACCACAGTAGGCGAACTTGAGGGAGAGAACGCAGCTTTCGTGAAGGTGCAGCTGGTACTTGTCAGGTTTTGAGACATGCAGAACTTCCACGTTACTGCTCTCCATTCCCACAGCCAGCCACTCGCCTGTCGGACAGTAGCCCAGAGAGAAGATCTGGAGACAAAGAGGGAGGAAATGCGATGATGACAGATGTAAAGTGTTATTGGTAATGAGGTTTATGTGTATTAGACTTGTGTGTGCACCTGTGATGTGAAGTCATGCTGCTGCAGCTGGCGTCCCTCTCGGAGGTCCCAGCAGCGGACTGTGTTGTCCAGCCCTCCCGTCCACAGCTTGGTGCCGTCGTTGGAGATATCGATGCAGCTCGCTCCGTCCGTGTGGCCCTGGAACTGCCTGCAGGATAGACACAAGGTAGTCAACACAGCTAGACTAAACTACAACCAGAGAGACGTTCCTTAAGGTACACAGCCCTGACTGCATTTCATTTAAGTACATTTAATATTTAATCTTTACAATTTGTTGAAGTGAGCAATTTTTTTCTGCATTACTCAGCATTTCATACCACAAATAGACGAGAGAATTCAAGGCTACAGAGATTTTATTAATGTTTACTTAGCAAAATTAAGTTGCATTTAGCATCAAAAGCACAAATTTATAGTGTTTGTGTTACTTTTAAACATCTGAAACTTCCATAAGTGCAGACAAGTGTCTACACAGGTAAATCTGAAGATTGTATTTAAATAAAAACTGTCAAAAGCAGAATGCTGCACACGTGAATGTGGAAAACCACCAGTAAAACCCATTTAAAGACAGATAGGAAGGAAGACTGTAAGTCGTCACTCTGGCTAGAAGATAAATGCACAGCCTGAGCTCCAAACTTACAAAAAAGTCGTTGCTTTGGTGCCCCAAGTGCAGTTTTTCCTGGCGCTATGTCTATTTCATGACTGACAGCGCAGATTGTAAAATTACACCAATTCCTTATACTACTCTCCCTCTCTTCTCAACATCCCACTCGATACCTTTTCCATCAGTCTCTCGTCTCCCAACCTGAAAATAATCTGGCTATTTCCCACTCCCATCTGCTCTCCTCATCTGACTGCAGGAAACCGGTGAAGACGATGAATCAGCCACTTCCTCCTCCTCTTACCTAACCAGCGTCTGGTTGTGAAGGTCCCAGACGACGATGTTGCCGTCGCTGCAGCAGGAAAAGCAGACCTTGTTGTCGGGCGAGATGGCCAAGGCGTAGCAAGCGGGAGCGGACGACGTCAGCTCCGCCTTGATGCGAGGAGTAGGAGTGGCCAGATCCCAGATTGATAGCGTGCTGGCCTCTCCTCCGACAATCAAGGTTCGACCGTCAGAGAGCAGCTTGCAGGATCGGATGTAGTTATCCCTGTTCTGATTGAGCATCATAAAATGATAAATGCATCACTATAAAATCATACCGACAGATATATTCTGGGTAGTTCAACAATGTGATATAAATTAAAGCATGTGGTTACAGAAAAGTATAAAGATGCTGCAGGATTGATCTTGAAAAGGTGATTCATCATTCAAAGTGTGAAAAGCAAGCACATCAATTTCAGCAGTAAAATAACATTACTAGACACGAGATGGGCAGCAAGCTTTAAAACCGATCTGCACAGCATCCATCTATCTGTCCTCCTTTATTTCTCACCAGACAGTCCAGCTGGGCCATGGGGCTCTTGCTTCCTGGTTGGCTGATGTCCCACACCTTGACGCAGCCCTTCCCTCCGGTGTACACGTGACGCGTCGAGGTGCTGATGGTGACGGCGCACACCACCTCCCCGTGGCTCAGGGTGTGGATCTGACGGGCGTGACGAGGAATGCCCGGTCCGAGCAGGGCGTCGGGGGGAAAGGGCACGGGCTGCATCTGGCCGTCAGCGCTCACATGGAAGGAGTAGGCGCTGAGGGAAGAGAAAGAGATGGATAACAGATTCAGTGCTGCAGTAACCATACGTCAGGACAAGTTACTGTGACGGGCACCGTTCTATGTATGCAGTTTAAAAAAGCACACATGAAGCTCTTGTACTTTGGTCATATCTCTGTGTTTAAATTAAAACATCACAGAACACTCTGGCTATTCATCTGCTAAAGTAAGAAATATTACAAGAAATTGAAACGAGGCACACTGCTAACACTTTTAAAGACATTTCTCAAATGCTTTAAGGATGAACTCACTTACAAGCTCTTAATGCATGAACGCCACCTTTCTAATTTAAAATAAAATGCCTTGGTACATTTTGGCCTAACGAAGGTTTAAAATCTCAAAAGGCTTCAAAATCTCTAATTGTTCATCTTTTGTTTTCTTAAAGCTCTGTAACTGAACTCTGAGGACAAACTGAGCTTCCTAGTGCCGTTAATAGTGAACAGGAGAAGATCTGCATGATAGCAACCAAGGAAGAGGAAACTCACGGTTTCCCGGAGGCAGCAGACTGCAAGCTGGCAGGCAGCCCAGGGACCCTCATGTGTGGGTGTGGAGACTCATAGCCCACCTGGAAGAGTCAGAGATAAGTCAACATAGGGAAGAAAATAACACTGAAGACTATGAAGTAAAATAGATGGTTCATGGTAGAGGACAGAAGAGATCACAGTTAATTTGTTAAAATTGGTCAAACAGAGGCAGCGTAAATCTGAAAGATCAAAATAAAACGAGATGACATATATGATTTCTGAAGAGCAGAGCCTGTAGATTTTAAAAATGACAAAGCAGCTGCTCTCTTCTTTTCCATAAATATCCCTCTTTCTGCCCTCTGACTGGTTTATATGCTGAGGTATGACATATGACAGTGACACTGCAAAGACAAATTATGTGCAGAGCGTCGAGCTCACCACAGGGGACCGTCCATAGCCTGCGGCAGCTGCTGCCGCCGCCGCCGCAGCTCCATTCATTTGGGGGGAGACCAAGTGGAGACCAGCGCCATAGCCCGCAGCCCCGGGCAGGTCCCCATTCACCCCTGGAGGGGGTAGGCCAAAAGCCCCCGGTGGGTACGCTCCCTGCACCGCCAGGGGGTTTCTCAGACCGAGAGCTGAAGGGAAAAGAAGGGGCAGAAAAGATGATTTGTTTTGGATTAGTCAGGTGGCAAAATTACTGAATGAGACCTGAGCTTCATATTTAATTTTGATTTTTTTCACATAGCTTGGAATAACATACACATGTTATTAAGGTGACTCCCTCTGCAGAGTCTTTTAAAGCAAGCGACAGCTGTGACTGACAGGCTGTGAATAAGCTGCAACAAAAGGCTGGATGATATCAGCACTAGACCACTACTGACCCCTGCTGGCCAGCTTACCATCCTGCAGGGGGACGCAATGTACGTCTCTGTGCGCTCAAATTAGCATCCTCTACATCCCTCCATCTGCACGTGTAGGTGCACCTACGACGGCGCATGCATGCATACATAATAGTGTAGATGTGTGTGCGGACAGAAAACGGAGCAGAGGCTAACAGGTGACGTGAGAAAAGAGAAAAGAGATGATACACTGGAATAGATGGAGGCTCATTATGAAGCAGCTCACAGTCACAGTCCATCACCTCCCCTAATCTTTCCATTTAAAAAGTGAGGCACACAGAATATTTTTGCCCACAGCTGCTTATTAAGTCCAGATGGTGGTGGGTGGTGGGGAGCTGGCTGACACCCATACCAACTACTGCAGCCCGATGTTGCTAGAAACATTTCGTGTAACAAAGCCAATGTAACAGAGCTAAACGCTCGGCTCTGCAGATACAGATTCATATGTTTAATGGATCCTCTGAGCAGCATGTACGCACACTCCAAGAGGATTAGGAAATAGTACAACAAGAACTGCTCGTCCGCGGTGTCCTCGGCTGTCCGCCTCACACTTTATCTACAGTCTCCCTGAAGTCCAGTGAAGGGTTTTAGCAATAAAGCACAGGCTATGCGCCCTTTAGGGGAATTAAAGAAAGCTAAGGACGTTCTCACCGAGGGGGTCGACGCCAGGCTTGCCGGGGACAGGTCTGAACTGTGGGGGTCCGCTTGGTCCTGGGGTATTGGACTCCTGAGACATCGGGGTCCCTGGCTTCATACCTGGAGTGCTGGATTTCTCTCTCTTTTGGGGGAGAGTGGAACAGGAAAAAGAATGTTTTCAATCTGGGAGGACTTAGTAATAAAGGACAGAAGGAAAGAGACAGTGAGGAAGAAGGATGGGAAATAAAACACAAGATGACATTAAGAAAGACCAAGAGTGGACGGGACCATTGTGGGATGGGAGCATCCAACAAAATAACGTAGAGACAAACTATCAACCATGAAGAGAAAAGCTGAATAAAATGCACCCTACAGTAAATTAATATATTAATGGGGTTTCTTGCTTCACCTTGTCTCCATTTGAGATAAAACATTGTGTCTGTCTACCTGTGGGGGCTCTTTGCCACGGGACGGGGAGGTGGCACTGCTGGATGAGGCCAGGGAGGTGGGACTGGCCTGCGGGGGACCCTCTTTACGGGACGGGGGCATTTTGTCCAAACCATTTTCCCGGGATGAGTAGGACTGCACACTGCGGGGCGACGATGGATCCTGAGTTTGAAAACACAGAAGTTAGAAGTCATATCTTTCCCGACTTCAAACAGACACAAAAAAGCCAGGAAACAAAATAACGAAACCAATTTCTCTCGCTGTAATTCTTCTGCCAGTTCATAAGGTGAAAAATGTTTGGCTGACATGCTTTCCAGTGTAAATGACGTCCTCATCCTTTGCCCCATTGAGTAGGTAAAGTCAAATCGGTAAAGACGCGTCTTTTGCATTCACACCTTGCGAAACAAAGAATTTATTTTGGGCTTTTGAAGATAAAAGACGACCCGCGGGTTGAACAATCGCTGTGAAATCTTTGGTCATCGCTTCAATGGAGGTCCTACACCGAACGGTCGGAGCCTGCCATTGTAATGGCCTCGTAACCCAATTAAGCCTCACTGCTAGATATTTGAAGCGACTCATAAAACAACTGTGGCAGCAGAAGTCTTGTCTGTAAGATGTGTAAGATATATGACCCAACATGATAGATGCACAGATTTTATCTGTGTTATTTTTAGTGGAAACTAATTGCTTACATAAACTTGGAAGATCTACTTCTGCTGCTATTGTTTGTTTAATTCATTTTAAACTAACACAACATTTTTACAAGCCGATATAAGCTCATCGCCTTGCTTTGATGCTTATTCTTTTATTTGCATAATTTTAAGATAAAGAATAAATGTGCTGACTGTTTTTTTTGTTAATCTTTGCTGTAAATAAATTATTTTATTCCACTTTTTCATAACTTGAAGAAAAAAACCCACCTCTAATCAAGAGGCTTTTTAAAATGAGGACAGCTTGAACCACAGTGGCGTTTGTGTACCTATGTATTTTATAGCTCTGTGCTGCTAAATGAGGACAGGTGGAGGTGAAGGAGGGTGGAGAGGGATTAGTATAATTACTATTCACGTGTTCCTGCTGGGTATGTTTACATGATGTATGCAGATGAAAGCGGTCAAGTGAGGCAAACAGAGGCCAGCGGCCGCCTACTAACCTCATCTACTACCAAATTATCATCACTCTTATCCGCATCGCTGCCCTGAAAGAGAAAGAAGGTGAGATGAGACACTCTCGCTCTGCGGTCTGATGTATGCAGATTACATGTAGAAATATACAACACGCAAACAAGTTTCTCTGTGTGTAGTTTATTGCATTTGGAAAATTTTTGATTAATACCCGGTGAAGGTGAAGTTCAGTAAACGTGGACAATAAACGATAGAAATGTAATTAATTAGAGATTCTTAACTCGGACATGTGAAATCCTCTCAGGAACAGGCTTGTGTTTTTATTTTAGGTCTTGAACACGTTGATAATTCTGAACTTCGGGATAAGAGGAGGCATTTATCTCTCACTAAAACAAATCCTCTCAAGGTCTGATATATCTGATCTCTCACAATTACTCCAGCAGCAAAGTAAGCACAGCAGAAAGTGAAACTATTTCAATTACTTTGGAAGAAAGAGCAGCTTTTAAAAGTCTGCTGGCCTCTCGCTACGCAGACACCACCAGTCTTATCTGACGAGGCAGAGTTGGATGGAACTTTCTTACAGTTGCTCAAACATTTAAGAGCGCTATGAAAACGTCCTCACATAGTCTGTCATGAACTCCTTCTCATCAGCTTTCCTCTTCTTGCCGTTGCTGAGGTAGTCTGCTGGGCGACCCTTATCCCCATTGGACAGAGAGCTCTGCGGAGAGGAGGGAGAGAGGGCAGAGAGGATGGAATTGAGACAGAGAGGCAGGGAGCGAGGGGGAGGTGTGTGCGGGGAGGTGCAAAGAAGAGGAGGAGATGAAGGTAAGAAGGACAGAGCAGTGGAGAAATATTCGTGAGGGCGCGAAGGAAGAGGGTGATAATGAGGTGAGAGGGACTGCATAAATCATGTCAGGCTCATAAGCTGCAGAGATGAATGTGAAAGAATATCAGGCTGCATCGATTGGCCGGCTCAGTGAGGAGAAGAAAGAATCTTTCAAGTTTTCTTGAAGGCAGCAGAAAAGAGTGCCGAGTGGTCAAAGCATGATTTGGCACTGATACCATTTTTTTTTTTTAACCCAGCCAGATAAATATTTTATAGCGCTGGCATAAAAATTGTTATCATAGTGGTTCCTCTATAGCCGACAGTAACTCTGCGCTAAAAGCTACGTTACTGTTGTTAAATGAGAACGAGAAGAGCTGTAAAAACATGTCGCCTTTGTGCTCACATGCAAGAAGGAAATGTTTACTTATGCCGACATACTGGAAAATGTGTCTGCAGGCAAATAATGCGCAACAGTAAAAGAAATTGTAAATAAAGAAAAAAACATCCATTATAACATCAACAAATAATATATAAGCGACTGCGTAGTAAATTGTACTCACTGGTCCTGCTTCACGATCTGTTCATTCCATGCAGAAGCACATCCAGTCAGAGGACAGCAGGACGGACAGACACACACATAAAGATACACAAACGTCAGACTACATGCCATCACTATACATCACGCTGCAGCTGATGACTCAGTGGGAAAATATCCCTGAGGGGTGTTGCGATCAGCAGCGCTCCGGTGCCCTGCCAAAATTCCAAAGCAAAAGGCGATCATTGGAGCTCATAGAGCGCATTCTGATGTTTGCTCTGCTGCTAACCCAGCGAGGTGTAATCCAGCTCGTCTCTCGGGCACGAACTCATCTGGACTTTCACGTGTTTTCCTTTGAACAAATTGAAACAAGAAGTGCGCTGCCGCTGTACCTCGGTGATGCTCGGCAGCGGCGGCGGCGGCGGCGGCGGCTGCCTCGAGGTGAGCTCTCTCATCCTTGGCAGCGAGCTGGGCACCCAAAGCGCCAGACAAGGCCAGGAGGCCGGACCCACTGCTGAGGGCCAGGCTGGGGTGGGGCAGTCCTGATGGGTGTGGGCCCACTGGCAAACCCTGGGCGTGCTGGGAAAGGTGCTGAGCTTGAAGCTGCTGCTATAACGAGAAATACAAAGAAACAGAAAAAGAGGAGACAGAAATATCTGGGTGACTTACAAGCGCAAGCTTACTTCACAGGAATTGATCGAGAGGAAGAGAAGAGGAAGGAAAAGAAGGGAACTAATTGCTGCGATGTGCACGAGAGGAGGCATGTTAAGGTCGAGGGAGTGGCTCTTTAATATGGGAAGCTTTGCAGTCGAATTGAAAGGGATGGGAAGTCATTTTAAAGCAAGGCCAAATTTTCCATGAATTTAATTTGCATCTGAATTCCAAACAAACTACCTGGGACATCATTTAAATTTATGACTTTTGGGCCTTTTTTAGGTGGTTGTCAGACACCATAAATAGTCAAAAATAGTCTTTTTTTACAAAACAAAAATAAAAAATCAACATATTTTAGAGCTGGCCAATGAATATTCTTACTAAAAGGAAAAGAACAGAAAGAAAAATAAAAATTCTGGAGTATAAGGTACACACGCTATGAGGCAGAGGGGGGAGCCCACGTACCCCTATCGAAGCATTTAGCTCCCCCATGGTCACCTGTTTGGCGCGTTCCATGGCCTGGACCACCTGTTGTTGGTGCTGTGGAACAAATCAAGGTGTCAGTAAGGGCAGGTAGATGGACATTTAGTCTGTTTTTCCCCCAACAGTGAACTCATAACAAGTATAATTTATAGCATTTGTTGTTTGATTTTAGTGGCTGAAGAAAATGAATGTGCTCTGTCCATCTGCAGCTCTGTGTGTGACAGTGATGAATGTGTATGTATGTGCACACCTCCTGTGTGCGTCGATCTCACGCAGGAGAGAAAAGAAAGAGGACTGAATGTGACACATCGTGTGTGTGTGTGTGTGTGTGTGTCCCACCTCCTGTGACAGGAAGGGGATGAGCTGAGCACAGATCACGTTCAACCGCTTGGCAATCTCCGTCTAAAAGAGAAAAAAAGGTACGGTCACTTTGATGAATAAACACACACACAAACACTCGCACAGCCAAGATTCAGCATGAACACAAAGAACACGCACACCCTCGTGAAGGTTACACACACAGGCGCACGCACACAGTGTGGCTGTGGCCTGTTTCTCCCAGGGCCAGTGTGGTAAATATTTCAGCTGCTTACATCTGGTCCATGCAAATGGAAACTCTGCCAGAGAGTTTGGCTAAAATATTCATGGACAGCATCTGCTGTGGCCACAGCCAGCCCACACATCGTGTGTGTCTCTGTGGATACACGCCCAACTCACCATCTTGTGTGTGTGCATGTGTTCCTGGTGTGTCCTTGCATGTCTGTTTGTCTGTGTGTGTGTTTGCATTTTGCATGCTTGAGTGTGTGTGTGTGTGTTTCCTGCTGGGGGTCAGTGATTCTTGCTGTGGGTGTGTGTCTGTCTCGATCTGCTCTACTACACAGCCAACAGCAAACTCTTCCTCCACGCCCCCCCACCCCCACCCCCACTCACCGCCATTTCTCTTTCCCTTTTTCCTTCCATCCCACTCCATTTATCGCTCTTTCCATCCATCTATTCCTCGTTTCATTCCTCCCTCCCTAATATTAGCACAGTAATCAGTGTTACAAGCTCCGCCATGTAACGTCTAACGCACACACACGCGTGTGCACGCACGCACGCACGCAAAATCATGTTTAGCGGCAGGCCCAACAAGGCCGTTAGGGCCAGTAATGATATGCATGCAGAGATCATGACAACATCATTATGGCCACAGGCTGTTTATCTTGTTGACAGCTAGACCCTGTTCTGTGTGGATGTGTGCTCGCATGTGTGAGAATCCATGTGAGTGTGTTTGTGTGCATAGCCACACTCACCCCACCCCATTCTCTCTCTTAAGTGATTTATTGATGCTGGACTGAACTTCCACCCTTCCTTTTTCTTGCTCTTCCTCTCTCATGCTCTTTCTCTCATTCCTCTTGCTTGCCCACCTCTCTCCCTCCCTCTACTCTCCATTTGTCAGCCAGCCAGAGTGCCCCCCTCTACTCCTGCCCTTCTCCCCTCCATCCTCTGAATCCATCACCCCCCACCCCAAGGGAGACACAATGATTTCTTGTTAGAGAGCTCCAACTACTAAATGACATCTTCAGGAGGGAGAGAGAGAGAGAAGGAGCGAACACGAGCAATCGAGAGAAAGAGGATAAAGAGGGGAGGACAAAATGAGAGAGGGGAAATGAAAAGAGGAGGCAGAGGAAGGAGAGGAGGAGGAGGAGGAAAAGGGCAGATTGGGTTGAGGAAATGACAGCCAATGAACGAAGGATGTAGGAGGGAGAAGAGAAATAGAAAGAAGAACAGAAGGAAGGCGGAGGAGGAAAATCGAGATTGGGAAGTGGTGGTGGTGTCGTGTGCATGTGTGTGTGTATGTGAGGTGGGAGTGGGGTGGGGGACAGCAGCATGTCAAAAGCAAAGCGATTGAGATGGCGAAATGAACGAAGAGAAGGAAAGAGAGCAGACAGCAGGAAGGCAGTGACCTGATTTAAAGTGAAATTCAGCATGGACTGTATGTCTAGAAGGAGACAGAGGTGGAGACAGGGTGCACGGAAAATAGGGAGATAAAGAGAAAGAGAAATCAATCAAAAGGAAGAGCGACAGAGATGGTGAAGAAATGGAGATTAAGCGCGGGGAGCATTAAAAAGATACAGTAAGACATAAATTGAAGGGAAAAGATAAAAAAAAAAAGGAAGATGGGATGGAGAAGTAGGGCAACAGTGAGAGAATTGAAAGGACAGAGGGAGGGAATAACAGACGGGGATTTATGATGGGCAAGAGGGAAGGGCAGAGTATTCTCATCTGTCTGTGGTGGAGAAATGAATTCTGTTTGTGGATCCTATTAACACCTCCACAGCATAACACCGCTCTACAAGTCCGTCACAGAGAGGATTGACATAACAGCAGCAGAGACGGGAGATTTTCCTTAAAAAATAATTCTCACAGTTTTCGAGCTGATTGAGGGCAAAGGAAGGCAGAAGTGATAATACAAGAGAAAGATGCAAAGCTTCGAGGTGGGGGTGGGGGTGCAGAAAGAGAGAGAATCCTGACTCACCTGTTTGTGCATTTCAATGTTAAGGCCGTAGGACATTTCGTAATACTGAAACAAAGGAGAATATCGGTTAATAGACATGAACGTACATAGAGAATAAGAGACTGTGAAACACAGCGGTAACACAGGATGTACAATGAAATCATCTCCCATGGATACACTGTAGGAAACAAGTCATCCGCTGAAAGATAAAACACGGACATTAACATAAAATAAACCCAGTTTATATTTTTCAGCAACTCTCATTAAACCAATAAGGCTGTGATAAAACAGCCCAACAAATACACTGCTGCAAACTAGGCTGCTATGTCAAAAGTATTGAAAGTCTTGGCATTTTCACAGGATCAATAGACTTTAAGCCTAATTCAATAACATATAAAAAGTATATTTCTGTCTCACCTGAAAAACAAATATTCTCTAGACAAGGAGTGTATACCCAAGAAGAATACCTATTTTTATTTTCATACACAAAAGAATTGAGACAAATCAACTCTCCCGGACCACTCGCAACCTTTTCCTTTGCTCCCAGTTTCCCGACGTTAGGCCAAGCATGAGCACTCTGAAGTGCCCGCATGTCCCTAAAAGCTCATCGCTGCTAATTTCACCTTGAATCTGCTGAAAGTCAATGGCAATAAAATGACCCTGAGGCGTGTTTCGGAAGCCAGAAACCCAAAGCGGGGGAGGGAAATTGTCACCGGGCAGAGGAAGGTGGCAGACGATTGCAATAATCATGTCTAATATGAGCTATTTGACCCTGGCTTTTACCCGAAAGTACAAGGAGCTGCAAGGAATGCACGAGGTGTTGAATGCCAGAGAGAGAGAGAGAGAGACAGGTAAGGATCTCTCTCTTTCACTCAGTCCCCCCTCTTCTCTTTCAGAGATGGACCGAAAGGGAGAACATTTTAAAGTCAGATGCCTTGAAAAGTGGCAGGCTGACATTTGCTTTTCAGCGTGGCTGGTTGTGGAGAGATGAGATTGGCAGTTGGACAGCCAGAACAGGCTGGCAGGATGGGAGTGGAGATGGCAGGGGTCCTCTCTCTCCAGACATCTTTCCTGGCAGTTAGCGCACATGTGTGTGTTTGTGTGTGTGTCTGTGCAGGTGTATGTGTTTTTTAGCACAAGTCTCAAAGTGTGTAGGCGTGTGCATCTATGTGCTTTGTGTGCATGCTTTGCTGTGAGTGTGTGTTTTCAAGGCGCGTGTGCACGTTCCCCTGTGTGTGTGTGTGTGTGTGTGTGTGTGTGTGTGTGTGTGTGTGTGTGTGTGTGTGTTTGCCTGTAAGCCTCCATAAAAGACGCCTTTCCTGGCAGCTGGCAGCTCTGCTTGGCAATTGCTTTGCCAAGTTTCGTCTGTTGCTAAGCAACATCCAAACTCCCCCAAATCATCAGCCAGCAAAGAGACCTGGCCTGTGCTTGATGCCAGCTACCCCCTCCTCCCCATTGCTAAAACTTCAATCCCCCTCCCTGCTTCAAGCCCCCCGCTCTGTGCCAAGATTGCCACATAGCTCTTTTTTGGCACAGCGGGTTCTGGGCAGCCTACACTCTGTAAGCTGTGGTTGTTTATGGCTCTGATCACAGGTAAATCAAGGCTGGAGGTTTGCAGACTAAAAAAACAGCAAAAAAAGAGAAGAAGACAAAGAGTTTTGGCCTTCCCTTTATCTGGAAAAAGATCTGCTGATCATGTATCCTTCACAATCAGTCGTACCTCTAAGTAGCACGGAGGTAGAGGGACCACTTTTACGCTTTGTTACTCTTGTTGTCATGCCCAGATTTACAGATATTTTCTGCTATTCAAATCACAGCCTTGCATCAGCTTCTATAACTTTCTCTCATTTTTGTGATGAGATGCAAATGTTTCAGACTTGGTGGAATATCTGCAATGACTGGGCACATTACGCAGCAGCACCAGAACAGACAGACCAGAAGTGATCAATCAGAGCTGTGCTGGTGAGACGTCTAACGCTCTGAGTAACGCCAGTTTTGGCGATCATTTTCAGCTCCAATCAATGAACGAAAAAGATCCCAACAGAGTCGAAATAAACCACCTTAAATTCACATTCAAGACAATTTTAAGACATTCATCACTTCTGCCAATCTGTTTCCTCCTTCGAGGAATATAAAGTATTTCTAATAAAGAGTTTTCTTATTGGAGAAAATAAACCACATTTTTATTTTTCTCTAAACACAAACGTACCAGTACTTTCCCATCGAAAAAAAAAAACTGTTAAAATTTGGGTTTATTTTGTAGTTCGCTAATATGTGTTTGTGTGTGCATGTGTGGTCTTGTGTGTGGTTTTTGCTGGGTGTTGTTTGGCAGCTGTTAGCAGATGAAAGGGATTCAGGGGACTTGGCTCTGCACTTGTTGTGAGTAAATGTGGAAAGATGTGTGTGTGTGTGTGTGTGTGTGTGTGTGTGTGTGTGTGTGTGTGTGTGTGTGTGTGTGTGTGTGTGTGTCTCACCATAACATAGTGTCTCTGGATTTCAGTCTTCTCTGTAGCCAGTTTCTCACACTCCAGTTTCAAACTGCAACACAGAGAAGAATGGAAACAATATAGGCTGGCCATTTTGATTTGTATCACACGCCAAAATAAAAAATACACAGTGTAATTAGCAACATGACAACAAATTATTCCCTACTCATTCTCTTCCCCCTACCCCTCCTGTTTCCATCATTCACTGGGGAGGAGGGAGCAGGGTGACCGGGGTGCTGACAGCCCATTATCACCTCAGAGCAGAGCAGAAATAGACAAAGTCACGCTCGGGGCCTGAAATTCAGCCAAGACTGCAGGCAGGAAGGCACATCCGAGGTGTCTCTCCCTCGTTCTCTTTTTCAGTCTATCCATGTGTCATCCATTCATCCTCATTTTGTTGCTTTCCCATTTGCCAGCCAGCCTGTCTGTCTTTGGATCTGACCGTCCCCTGCTTCAATTTGAACTGCAAACTTTGCCAAGTTTGACTGAAGTTGAAGTTTCTGTTTCAAGTGGGTCAAGTGTGGCAGTTCTGTTTCACTTGTCTGTGCGTGTGTTCGGGACGTGACCTGTGTCTGTCTGTGAGCGTCTCGGGATGCTGCTTACTCCGAGGCCTGGCGTGGAGTCTAATGCAATCAAACACAAAAATGTATCTGAGGTGATAGCAGCCAAACACAGCTCCCATGTGTCCTATATTTCTGTCTGTCCTCTTCGTCTGCTCATCTCTCCTCACACCCAAACTGGTCCCCGATGTCTCCTAAATTTGGATGATGTCAGTTGCTAGACTTGCACACACACACACACACACACACACACACACACACACACACACACACACACACACACACACACACACACACACACCATTTCTAAATGCGCTCAGGTCCGAGCAAACAAACACCTTCCTTGTTACCTCTGCAGCGCTCTCTTCATCTCCCGCACACAGAAATACACTGACCTCAACCCCCCACCCCCAACACCCACACCCTCCCTCCAAACAGACCTAGTACATTTTGGGCCTGAGGCAGTTTACGCCAACTTGTTTGCGGGCAGCAGATAGATTGATTGGGGGGGGGTTGCGGTGAGGTGGGACATTAAAGGTGGGTGCTGCGGGAAAGAGTGTGCGGAGGTGGTGTTGGTGGTGATGGGGCGGTCGTTTGGCGGAGGAAAATTAGAATATGATTAATACCGCAACATTACCCCCAGCCGCAACAGGTAATAACAGCCCCATCCGCTCCCTTTCTCCAGTGCAGCGTGCACACACACACATAATTGACTCATTTATCATTGCCAGTCAGTTGAGGAGAAGAGGGACGAGGGAGGAGATGGAGAGAAGCAGGACGCAGAGTGAGAGAGGAAGGTGGTGGTGACTGAGGAGGAGGGAGGGTAGTGAGGATTAACCTCACCACCCCCACCCCGCCACCGCCACCCTATAGATTTTATTACACTGGAATTGCCTCTCGGCAGAAGTCACTCACAGCTGGGCTGGGAACTAATGCAACTCCGTATGTGTGTGTGTGTGTGTGTGTGTTTGCATGGCTTCCAGTGTGTTAATCATGAAAAACTGGGATTATGCTTACAGAATAGCTGTGAACACAAACACACAGAAACTGTCCACCGGCTCAGAGCTAATCAAGCGATTCTCTATATAAATAAATACAACACAATCATGAAACAACGGCCATAATGCAACACTTTCACCATTTTCCAAAAAAAAAAAAAAACACAATCACAATAAACTGAAAGGACAAAAAATAGGGAATGCCATGTGAAATGATTCATGAGTGGTCTGATTTGCATTTCCCCTGCGCAGTTACCCATTTCTCCTGAGTGTTTCTCCTGAAAAGTGCAAAACGAAAAAATAAATGATGATAAAATAATGATAATGATAATAAAAAAATGACTCACTTTTTAACCAATTATCATCAACACATTGTTATGTATTGTTTCCCACTTTCTTTTGCTTCGTTTAATAAAGCTGATAACGTCCATCAGAACGCGTGCCTCCTTACTTATTTTAGAGAATTCACAACCGACAACTAAAAGACAATCACTAAATCACCACATTCACTAAATCAGCAAATGAGCAACAGTTAGTCATCCTATGAACCACTAAAGTGCAAACACCTCCATACCCCCGATCTACAAAATAATAAAAGAAAAACAAACATCCATGTAGCCACAAAGTCTTGCAATGCTGCTGAGCAATTTATGGAGCGCTGTGCCAAAAACAAACGTATGCACATATACACGCCTACACCCAAACAGCGTGCAGATGGACAGCTCTTGTGCTTACAAGAAAGACCCCAAGGTCGTACTCAGAAAGCAATAACCATTCCCCAGAAAATGGACTTCAAGGATTGGAATTACTGCGCGAGTGTGTGTTGTCATGATGGGACTGTGGGAGCATAAAAGAGTTGGAGCGGGAGAAGAAAATGAGGGAGAGAGGGGAGGAGAGCGGTGAGCAGGAAGTAGGTATTTCATGTCGAAATGATTGCCTGTAATAATTAGTCTTTGGCTCAGCACCATTTACTGCGAGGGAGGGAGAGATGGTTTCCGAGGATGGAGAGAAAGCAAGATTGAGCGAGCGAACAAGAGAAAAAAGCAAGAAGAAAAAAGAAATGGCGTGTGTGTGTCTGTGCGCACACGTGTGTGCCTGTGTGGCATGGTGGGCTCGGTTCCTCCAATTTTTCACTGGCGGTGACAGGAGATAAGATGATCAGCCGAATGCGCTACAAATCTGCAGCCTGCCAGCCTTCAGACAGCTCTGTCAGTGCTGCCCTGCTACTGAGCACACACACACACACACAGACTCACACACAAATGCTCTTTACGCACGCACACAAGGAAACGCGCAAACTAACCACATAAAGCATGGGAGAAAATGGTGATGTGTGTGAGAACACACTAAACCAGCATATTAACCGAATACACTGCATGTGTCAGGCGCACGGAAACATAACGGACACGTGAGCACAGACTGTACATACACCCACACACGTGCACACGTAGCTGCTAAATAAACACAGCGAGGAACACACACACACTCTAATGAGAGCCTACAGACAGTAAAGCATCTAATTCTGCACTTGGAGAAGAAATGTGCCGACTGCTTTTTAAGTCGCCGTGTTTTAAAATTGGGCTTGTGGGTATTGTAAAAATGTCAACGCTTTCCTCCCTAGCATTTGTTTTTCTAAACAATACTTTTCCTTTTCCTTCATTGATTTTTTTATGCTAAAGGAACAAAGGTATTTTCATATTTTCCCTCAATAACACGCTTGTCCATTGCTCCTGCTTACTTGAGGATTTTTTTTTTCAGCTAAGGGGACAAGAGGAGCATTTTATTTTTCTTATGAGTGATCATATTTGCAGAAATGGGATCTCTGTAAGCTAGTTGATGAATGATGGTAAATGATGAAACAGTAATTGCCAAATTATTTGTTCTTTTCCTGTGATAACAGATATTTTTTTCTGCACACGTTGGGCAAGTGTCGCTAAAGACCATCAAAATATTGACAAAATATTAATTTCTTCCTTCCACAAGCCAGTTATAGGTGTGGTCGAAAAATCTTCTCCCCAGAGGTGAAGAGAGGAGCGTGTGAAATGAGGCAGGACTAGATTTACATTATAAAGCTTTTACCACATTATATATAACATTTAAATCTATTTACATTCAGAAAAGCGTAAACACAGAGGAGTTATTTAATTGTTATATTTCTTGAAAAACTGCAAACATTAGCTGGTGCCAGATTCACAGATGTTTAATTAATTTCGTAGTTAATATAAGCAAATATTTTAGGGATTTGGAAAAATAGATGACCCCCCCCCCCAAAACAAACAAAAAAAACTTGGGTTTTGAGCACTTTTGAATAAAGTGAATAAAGACCAGCTGAGAAGAAATGATGTGTGGACTGATCGTAACAAAAACGGTTTGTCAAATGGTGTCAAGTGCCAAAAGCTGGCAGAGAACTTTTGTCTTTAAATTTTTGTCTCAATTATTTCCTCTTGTAAATCACAGGATAAACACCGAGTTCAGAGTGATAGGAAACAAAGAAAGAACCATCAATTCAGACAAAGTGCTGCAGAAATACAGAATACTAACTAGTAATCCCAGCTTTAAACATACACGCATTATGCACACATGCGCGCGCACACACACACACACACACACACACACACACACACACACACACACACACACACACACACACACACACCGATGGGAGCGACTGCGCCAGTGTAGTGCCTTTACAGTGTCAGGACCATTTAGCCTGCCAGCCTGCAGGTATGTGACTGTTCACTTTACATCTCATTAACTATTGATCAACCTCCCCTCTCTGCTCTGCCACAAAAACCTCCGGCCTGCGTCCCAGTCTCTGTCTTCAAATACACACACTGTCTCTGAAACGCACAAACATACATACCAGGGACCCACCCAACTTGCCAGTGTACTCTTTCATCATCTCTCAAGGGCAAGTACAAGAGCAAACACACACACACACACACACACACACACACACAAGCCAGGAACTTGTCACACAATAAGAGGCCAACTGTTACCCTCTATGCCGCTAGGCTTACTGTAAAGGCTGGTCTTTTATAACTGTCTCCAACAAATGCACACAAACAACCACACACTGAATTAAAAAGGGAGAGGTTGCATCACACAAACCAACCCACAAAAAAAAAGAATCACATTAAGAAACCACAAACCCTCAGCCTGCTCTAAAGCAAATATAATTTTATCATTTGGTGAATGACAGTTAAACACAGGATACCCGTTTTATCCAATTATAACTGTAAACACGCACAAACACAACCTATCTATTTACATGCGCTGTAAAGACGTATTCAATTCAGGCCCACACGTGGTGGTGACAGCGTATGTAAGTCGACTTAGTACAGATGCAGCGATTCTGACATTATTGGCCGATACCAACATCTACGGCGTTTTTTGTTTTGTTATTTGTTCTGCCTTTTGTGCCAGTGAACCAAACAAAAACCAACAAATAAATAAATAAAAATTTTAAAATTATGGCTCATCTTTGAAAATCTACCAAGCCAAAAACCAATGCGGCACAAAAGTAAACACTGGCCACTGCCATTGCTAAATGCCATCGTATTTGCAGATTGACTGATGACAGCGAACGCATCACGCGTCACCGTATTTGTGCATCTCGACCTTCTAGTAAAGAGCCAACAGGCGTAGTTACATACTTGTGTTTAAGCACAAAGAGGTACAGCAAAAGCTTCTAAAGAAATTAAATACGCTTTATTCGGTGTTCATGCAGCACTGTGTAATATATTGCCTAACAGAGGTATGCAAATGACAGAGTTACTTAATTAGCGCTACTAATTTTTTTAAACTTATCATTTGTGCCTATTAACATAAATGAAACCGTGAAAAGATTTCAGTCTGAGCACTGTCTCAATATGGCTTATCTCTGTGTTATGAATTATTGTCCAAACCATTATTGTCCATAACCCAGAGATAATTTGTTGGATAGAGACGGTTTTTGAATTTTTACCTCTCTGCTCCACCTCAGTGGATTTTAAATCAAACAATCAATATGTGATTGAAGTGCAGATTTTCAGCTTTGGTTCAAGGGGTTAAGAAGAATCCTTTAAGATGCTCTGTTGCTGCTTGTTTGTGGGTTTCTCTGCATTCAGTTTTTTTATTTAATAAGTGAAAAGCTGCTCTGTGAGGTTGAGATCAGGCGACTGACTTTGCTATTTGATATTGAAGAATATTCCGTTTCTTTTCCTTGAGAAAGCCGTGGGTTGCTTTTTCGGGATGCTTTGGGTCATTATCCGTTTGCACTGTGAAGCGTTGTCTGATCGGTTTTTGCAGCATTTGGCTGAATCTGAGCAGAGAGTATATTCCTGTGCACTTCATCCTGCTACTTCTACCAGCAGTCACATCATCAATAAACACTAGTGACCCGTTTCCATGCCATAACGCTGCCTGTGCCATGTGTGATGTGTCCGATCATGAGATGTTTGTCTTCTTCTCCATATTTGTTAGTGTTCCCATCGCTCTAATTATGAAATAACAAGCAAACAAACCTCACATGGCTATGAAACTGCTTGTCAGTCAATTGTCCAATTGCTTTTGAGCCTGTGTATAAAAATGACCACAATTCTCCAACAGTTTACGCAAAATGATGTAAAACCCTCAAAATTAAAGCTGAAAGTCCGCACGTGTCTCGTGATCGGTCGGCTTTAAAACCCTGTGTGGTCGTGTACGGACGCAAAACTAGAAAACGGTATTTTTTGTATAAGGTTCAATAATCAGATGATCGGTTGATTGTGAAATTATTACACGCGCGCAGCACTGACTGTATGTGCGTCAGTGCCGCTATGTCGTATTTGGGCAGAGATGAGTGGAGGGGCTCTTTAGTGATGAGTGGCAGCATATTAGTGGTGAGTGGAGAGTCTATCTTACTCTGCAGACCACACACACACACAGAGTTACAATGCAAGCACGTCTGCAGTCACCGAGAACAACGTGTGTGTGCGTTTGTACAGAAAGAAAATTACTGTAATGAGAGCTCTGTGTCAGCAGCTCCTCCCGTCTCCCTTCAGCCTGCTGATTACAGCCTGTTTAGATAGTTAGCACACACACGTGCGTGCACATGTACACACACACACACACACACGAGCTGACCCAGCAATGACCCTCTAATTAATTAACTCTTCCCTTTCTTTAGGTTGCTTAGAAATCTTTCTCACTCGATCTTACCAACCACGTGCAGCACCTAAAAAAAAAAAAGGGACACATAAATTTAGAAACGCGCCCTTACCACCCACCCATCCATCTATCCGCCCGCCTGCACACACAATGCACAGTTTCAGCTCATCAGCCCAAATCCCTTCCCACCATCTCTTTCCTGCCATCTAATCCGGCATCTATCAGAATCTGGCCACTTTCCCTGTGGCCAAAATACACAACTAAGCCTAGCTATTTCCAGACAACATCTATTTGTGTGTGAAGATAATTGGGGAGGCCCGTACATGTGTCTAAGCGTGTTAAGCATATGCATCGGATTGGGAGTCTGTCTGAACGGGTCAGTGTGTTTGTGTCTGTCTCTGTGGGCGTTCAGGTCATGTTTTCCCTGCAGGGTGAATAGTGTACAAGTGGATCTGATTACATGAAGGTGTAGCCTGCAATCAGAAGTGGTTCTGTGGTGCAACCTGTCTGCTGCTGGACTAAACAAGGCCACTGCTAATCATACTGATTGCCACTGTATGCATGTGTGCTCCTTTCAAAAACTGCTGCCAAACTGTTGGGGGGAGGGGGTAACCGAACCAAACAGCTTCCAGGAGTTACTCAATTGTGAGAGGGGCAAGTGGCTTTATTGCGCCACTTGCAATGGTAAAGTATTACTTCTAATTTTACTGCACGACAGTGGTTTTATGACCTCACAGTGGCATATGGCTCAAGCGAGGCTGGCCTGCATATTTTGGTTACTTGGTGATTTTCGTGCACACTAACCCTACTTCCAACATAACTACACATTCAAGGTGGCAGGATTATTTTAAAGGTCTGTTGTACATGACTGCATTAGATTTAGCTTGGTGCACCTAATAACTGCCTACTGAGATTAGCCCGAGTTAACCTTTAGTGTAATAAATTCACAAAGCAGTACATTGTTTTGCTTTACATATGTTACAATGTAAAATTTGGTTAAACAAGTTAAACACCAATTAGATAATTGTGATCCTGGCTTGATTGACTCTTCATTGAATAATTCATTTAAAATAACTTTTTTTACTCCTAAAAGATAAGCAGTATAGTTGTTTTTGTTCCTTAAACACAACACGAGCAGCAGCTCAAGTTTATTGCTGTTTGTACGCCAATTATGAGCGAGCCAAACCAGTCAATCCAATTAACAGATTCATCCCCACCTGCCAGATTAAACATGCACCCGACAGATACGTGAGAAGATGTCTGATAACACAAGCTGTTCCACTTGCAGAAACTGTTGCTATTGTTCCAAGCCATGGTTACAGTATTAGTTTTCAGTTGTAGTCATATGCAGTGAATTAATCTGCTCTGATTCTTTGTGCTCTAAACATCCCGCAGGGCTGTTGGGAGAAACCTTGCAGGGTGGTTAAACAATCTTTCCTGGAAACCTGAACCCGTTAAAACAACACGCCGACTTATCGAAACTGGACGACGCAGATAGAATCCCAATCCCGCTCTCGGTCCTGTTCTTAATCACATCATTAATTTATTGTTGATCCTGCTCAGTAGTTCTCAGTACCAGCACTTGCAAGAGGGCGATGCTCCAGGTGTTTTGTAACATGAGGTGTTATGCTAAGCTCCCGCCAGAGGAGTTCATCACCATGAGATTCAGAGGTAACTCGTGTTCAGTGAATGACTGGATCTGTCGCAGGGACAATGCAAATAACGAGGGAGGGGGGCTTGTTGCTGACAGCGATGACAAGGAGATAAACTGCTTCATCCATGCAAACAAACACATCAAAAACATATCATACGGCTTAGACGTGGCCGGCATCATACCTCTAGCATTGCACTGAATAAGTGTGCATATGTGACAAGACTGGAAAACTGGAGTAAAGATATATGTTTTTACTGGTTTGAGGTTAAAACAAACAGCACATGCTGCCTTCTTCTCACTGCTTGCTTTACCATTTATACATCGTTTACTCCAGTCGGTATTCGTAAAAAAAGTCTCATGACTAAAAAAAAATGCTGCACAAACCAGAAGTTAGAGAAACCAAACAGGCATTGCTAAGCCTCTAACCGGCCATGCTAATTACAGATTTTACATTTATCTTCGTCAATGTGACTCTTATGCATCTCCATACAAACTTTATGCTCCGGTTCATAGTCAATAGAAAAAATTAGCATTATATGCGGAAGCAATCCACTGGAAAGTATGAAATTTGTGTGTTTTCTTTCTCTAGATTTATACTTTCGAGCTTGTGGTGAACAAAACGGACAGTGAAATAAGAACAGCAACACATGCAGGCAGTGGTGTGAACAGGGGTAACAGTAGCCGCAGGGGTTAGAGGGGCTGTGCACGGGGAGGGATGGGTGTACAAAAGAAGTTTGAAGTGGGACAGAAAGGGAGGGAGAGGAGATTCTGGCCAGCTATATCAAAGCAGGATGAGAGGAGAAGAGTTGGGAGGCGGGAATGACCCTGTGAAGGTGTGCCAAGAGAGCAGAGAGAGGGAGAGAGAAAAGAGGGAGAAGGCTGGGACTGCACAGCCAGCCCAAATCCCACATTCAAAGGCATTCTGGGCACATTCCTGCGCATCAAGCACACCATACAGTCAGGCAAAAAGAGTAGATGTCAAAACGTCACATAGCATTATCTTGCATTATTTCAGCCAGATCAAGTGTGTTTGCATGTGTATGGCATGGGCGAGAGAAACAATTCCAGTGTGTCGCCTGGGAATAAAGCTGAGCCTGCCTCAACTTCTGCCACGACACTTTACTGCACAGTCATGTGGCAGCGCTGAAGATGCTAATTCTACTATTTAGCCCTCTGCTTTTCCCACAGATAACAGCATGGATGCTGCTGTGATCCAGAGTTGTAGCTCCTCTAGTAAAATAAATCACCGCAGTCATTTAGTGACTGATAAGCTTTAAACTCATTGATTTAACACCAGGACAACACCTTCGTGTCACCAATACTTTTTTAGCAAATATTGGGGGGGTATATTTAAGTGTTCTTATGCAGGCTATATTTAAAGTGTTGTTTTCAGACTTTATGCAGCTATGATCAGTGTTAAAATCTCATGTAGCTGTTGTCCATTCCAATGTGAAGTTTACAGAGAAGTGATCATGGTGCGACTCAGACATGAAGCTTTCACATGATCATTTAATTTTCACCCTGAATGCCCAGGGCACTGGAAGCAAACAGACTGCAAACAGTACTGAAAACTGCTCCACACCCACCTGTGGTACTGGGTCTGAAGGAACTGAAACTCCTCCTTGATGCGGTCCAAAGTTTCTGGGTAGGTCAGTTTCAGTGACTGGGGCGTCCCCGAAGCTGCAGCCGCCGCTGCCGCTGCAGCTGCCACCACTGACGCAGAGGATCCTGGGGGTGCCTGTAGAGGTGCCTGAAAATACAAGAAATATTTATTAAAAAGATTGTTGGAATTAAATGTCAAAATCGCGTCATTCCCGGTGTCCTTGAGGAATTTGCTACAGTGAATGTTATCAAAGAAGCAATAATCGTGAGCACCGTATCTATTCTCACGTCTGTGAGGAGCTGCTGAATATAGAAATACTGTTATTGCCAGATGTGAGCGGGTCAGCAGAATAGGGCGGAGAGACACAAGAGCTTCTCAGCCAAATGAGCACACTTTGTTTAATTGCAAGTCTGGGTAGAAGAAAAAAGAAATAAAGGGCAAAATAGAGCAGCGGGGGTGCAGAACGGGGGAGGAAAAGGACCCCATCGTGGCCAAAGACCCCTTCCAACCCCTGTGTATAGCCTCTCCTCTCTGCGGGATCCAGAGCAATTAGGAGACTACAACCATAGGGGTAATGCTGCAGGACAGGCAGACAAAAGGGGGCTAAGAGCAGGCCTAGGAGGGTGGTCGGGGCTGTCAGTCCATTTGTCTGTCTGTTTGGCTCTCTCTCAAAATAACAGAGGGAAGAAAAGACAGCCGGTTCACAAGCTTCATGATTGTCATCTAAGATGTTCATTTTTAGCTTCTAGCACTTAAAAAATTATATCGAACTAAAGCATAAGTACTAAAACTTATATTTGGTAGGCCACAGATTTTACTCTACACAGCGCTGCTTAATCGATACATTTAAAATCTGAAACAGCTGACGATGTTTTGCCGTTTTTAAAATCAGGAATTGTACAAACAGACTTGGAACGTTGAATTTCTTGAGCGTTTTCATGATATAAATGCAGATTTCTTCTCTCTTGAAAAGAATAAACCAAAAGTTTTGGCAGTGTTACAATTCCACCCAGGGCAGATACGACTTGTCTACCAGTGCCACACACATTGTGTTTACCCTGCGGCATTATTTTCTCCTTTGAGGGTAGTAGAAGAGTGCAACTCATTTTTCTCTTATATGCATTCTTAACTGGTAGTCATGTAGCTTTGCTACGTTTTGTCTCGCTGCCTGGAGATTTGCTAGGAAGTACTCAAGTTCCCTGTGCAATGTGGAATATTTATGCTGAATGCAAAGGGAGAAAGCTGTGCTCACACCTGCATTCTGTCAAACCCAAGCATATAGCAGACTGTGTGTTTAAGTTAAACACGTGCAGGGTTAAACATTTTTGCTTGATTCCATTTTTAACGATATACATTTCCCATCCAGTTCTTCCGGAGACTACATTATATATGCTATCCTGTCTTCCAAGCCATCTGGCTAGAATTTCTCCATTTCTGAAAGTTTTGCATTTATATGAAACAACAAATAAAACCACACTGAAGGGATAAAGTGACAAGATAGACAAAAAAATAAAAAAAAACTAGATATCCTTCAGTTCCACTTATGCGATGTAGTTTAATTACACCATGCCAATTAGGACATCACAGCGTGTCCAAAAATAATAAGCTGCCCACCTTGTCATCAAATAACCTAAAAGGTTATTTCTCTAAGCGTGGATTGTGACAATTTTTAATTTGGTTTCAAAAAATAACCCCACAAATCCTGATGTTGTACAAATCAGCAGTGTCTGTGAGGCATTAATGATGTATAATTAAAGGCTTAATTACAACATCGCTCAGCTACAATGCAGCAAAACAGTGTGTAAAAGATGTTAAATAAAAACGTGCGTGTCCACATGTGTGCAGACGCATGAAAGAAAGATACACCAGGAGAGGTTTGCCAGCAGGTGAAACATTATCTGAGGAAAGGAAATTAAATACTGAGGAAAGACGGGGAGTGCAAGGACAGAGAATAGAGATGAAATTGGGAGGAGAATTTAAAGGGGGGAAAAGGTAAGACTGATGAAAAGTAAAAATGGACAGATAAGATGGATGAGACTATTTTTGGAGATACACAGAGAAGAGGTGAATGAGGAAGAATTTTCTAAAAGGAGATTTAAATGGAGAAGAGAAAGGGGGGAGAAATGGAACAAGAAAAAGGAGAAAAGAGAAGAAATGGAAGGAAAAGAAAAATGGCTGATAGAAGAAGGGCTGTGGCCTCATTGTTCCTCTTTCTTTCTAACAAGCTGCTCTCAATCTGTCGGCCAGATCCCCCTCCTAGAGCACAGAAAGCCACACAAACACGTGTGCGCGCACACTCCGTTTTTCCCTTACACACTCAAACCCAGTATTACAAACACTCACCCCCACAAAACACACACATTTTGTCAGTCACACACTCCCCACACACTTCTGATTAAACGCACACACTCCGCTCATTCTCACGCACGCACACAGACACACGCGCGCACACACGGAGAGCAATTACTCTTCAAAAAGAACACCAAGGCCATGGCCATTTTATAGGACAGTGGAAGGTGTAAGAAAGAGGGGACTTTTTATCGCTCTCCTTCCTCCTCTACTTCTCTTCAACATATTCTGGACGTTAGAAAAAAATATCCCCCATTTTATCTCATATTCATGTCTTCAAAGGACAGGTGAGAGAAGAGACTGTGCCTTCTTCAAAAAGAGAGGATTTTATCCCCTCCGAAAATAAGGAATCTACCATTCCCCTCTTATGTAAAATGTCAGTCTGTTGGGTTTTTTGTTGTTTTTTTACACTGATGCACATACAGATGTTGCCTGTGAAACACTAAAGCATCCATCCTATCACAGCATAGCGTCTTAACTCCTCTCCCACGAACCAGCGCTCTTAGTCTGTCCAAACCCCTGATCTGGCAAACAGCTGAGCAGGCTTAAAAGTGAGAGGTCAGACCATTAAGCTGACCTGGTAACCTCTGGGAATAGATCTAGGCGGGGAGCCTCACCTGATAATCCCACGGTCAGTTATTCCCTCCCTCCTCTGCCGTGTCCCAGGCTCGAAGGCAAACAAGAGACATGCCGTCTGCCCTTGAACAAAGCTTACATAGGCTGAAAATCACTGTTACACAATTACAGGCTCGACCTTTTTGTGTATGATACAATTATGAAGTCAGGTTCTGTAATACTGGGCAGGGATTGCGGGAAGTTGGGTGGCAAGGAACACGGAAGGAAAGCTTATCTGTTATGATGAGAGATCATCTGATTACTCAACTGTTCAGTTAAATCATTATGAAACTGCTCATTCTTGTGTAGAGAGAAAAGTTAAAGTTAGAGGTCCAGGACCCTAACTTGCGACCCCATCAGATTAAATGTATATGCGAACACACACAGACATATTCGCCACTAATCTTTGTCAGTACTGAAAAGCCTAGTTCAGTTTCACAGATTTAAACAAGATCTTTCCTGGAGGAGAGCACAGCCATCCATAAAGACAGATATTATTTAACATCAAACACTGCATCCAAAAATCAAACACAGCAGCGTGGCCGTGACAATCCAACAATGCACCCGACAGTGCAAAGACAAGCAAAATTATAAATGTATGAATAAAGGAGAAACTAAGCACCCATTAAAAATCTGATGTAAAGGGACCATTGCCAGTGTGGTGTTTTCTGAATTATATCATTCCTGTTTTTATTTGAGTTACCTCAAATTACACCACGAGCAGCAAACCGCCATGACCTCACATCCTTGCTCGAACCCCCACGCTCTCAAACAAACATGTGCAATCAGACTCACAGATGAGACAACACACCCACACATGACCATTATAAACATTAAATTTTCCACAAGTATTTACAAGCACATATGCACTTCATTGCATTCACACATGACTGCAGCTCCAACGTCAGTATCAGCGGAAACCTGCAAGATGTGTCTTCGTCCTCGCTACTCACGCTGACCTACAGTGATACAAAATTCGCAAATGGAGCGGAAATGGGGCCGTCGCTGTCATGAGGTAGTTGTGTCCACTCTGAAGAATGCTTTTCAGTGTCTTCTTTATAAGGATGCAGGTAATTAGGGAAGGAAGAGATTTCCAGTGGACAAAAACAATAACTTTTTTTTAAACTGTAGTCTTCACCACTAAAAAATGTGTTTTTCCATATGCACAATCCAAGAAAGAAAAAATAAAAGATTTGACTTCCACACTGCAAATCCTGAATAGTGCCTTTGCAAAAGAATGCAACCAACGCCAATATTTACACTGCAGCAAAACATGTTCAACTTAAAAATAAGCCTGCTCACAGTAAAACAAGATTAAGAGTCTCAAATAACACTAGCAGTTAGGTGAGACATTCTCCGCACGACAGCGTCAGCAGTTAGTGGATATATTTACCATGTCCACATTCATTGTGTGTTAGCGTGATTACATTTTCCAATCAAAAGTTCAACTCTGATTGCAAAAGAAATGATGCTGTAGATGTAAACAAAACAGAAAGAATGGATTTGTAAATCAATAACACAGCATTTTCTTTAAAATGTCACCATTTTATCATAATTGAATATTATGTGCTGATTTGAAAATTTAATGCCAGCAACACGCATCAAAAAAGTTTAAAACGTGGCAAGTTTGTGCAAGGTGGTGCGTGGCCTAGTTTTTTTAAAAAGCTTTTGTCATATTTTTCGTTTCATAATGTGCCAAATTTCTGTGGGTGGCAGATCTGGGCTGCAGGTAAACCAATTTAGCACTCTGACTCATACGAGCCACGGTGTTGTAATAGAAGCAAAACGTGATCTGGCATCATCTTGGCGAAATAGAAAAGACTGTTCCTTCTTGGGGTTTTTTGTTGTCTTTTACCCAAACCTGTGGGTGCAGCTCCAAATTATGTTTTCAGGAGTGTCCCTGAGACCATGTGCGGGCTTCCATTACAGAATCATGCTTTAATGCAGTGCCATCTGAAGGCCAATAAAAATCACAGAAATTCAGTCTTAGTTTTCAGTCTTCAGCCTTGCATACAGAGATTATTCCAGATACGGTTCCAGATTTAAATCCAAATTCTTTGAAACTTTATGCTGAGCAGCTTAACAGAATCACCTTCCTAATAAAGCCATAATCTTAAACTCAGAAAGACGCTATATTTCATAGAAAATCCCATTTTGAACATTCAATCTGTATTTCGTTACATAGTATCCAGGCTCTTCTGGGTAGTGGGTTGGAAACGAACTATAGCTGAGACGTACTGAAACATCATAAGTAAGAAAGAGAGCATATGGCAATATTCTGACTTAATGCCACTAGAAAAAAGAGTCAGGAGGTCAGGAAAATGATTGAAATCCTTCGTGAGGGGAACAGCAATGTAACAATGTAGTCAATGAATTTGTTTCCACAAATAAAATATATATACAGGAACATAATAACACCAGTGAAAGTCAGCAGGATTCACTGCTGGGGAGGCATAAATGTCAACAAAATTTCATTTTCATCCAGCCAGGACATAATGAGACATTTCAGGCTGGACCGACACCAAGTGGCGGACCAACCGACTCATCCCTCGAGTCACTCTACTTGCATGACTGAAAAAAAAAAAACCCTTGCCAAATATATGTTTAATTGTTTCATCGAATGTCAATTCCTCCGTCTGTCTCCTACAACTGGGAAAATAATTTACTGCTGCCTCCCCTCATATAGCTCATTAGTCAGGCTACTAATTACACCGCTTACCCACAGAGTCGATCAGAGTAAACACCCACCGAGCTCTCTCCTGTTGTGTCTCATCTGAATACCACCAAGGACGCAATGACAATAGGTCTAACCCCGAACAGCATGTCCGAATGCGTATCTGTGTGTCGCCACCCCCACACCTACTCATCTCTGAGGGCCACGAAACGTGTCGATATCCTGTCCTCTCAAAAAAGCTTTTGAAATTAAAGCCTCTCATATGAAATTATTCAGGCATGACTGTCAACATTTGACAGTCATTTGCATTGTTAAAACAGTGTGCAGTGTGGAAGAGAAGTTGCCCCCACACCTCTGGCCCCCCGCCACCTTCCATCGAGTAGGTCTCGGTGCTGGAGAAACCTGCTGGTAATCTCTCAATGACTTCTCTTCTTACAGGGGAGGGGTTGCCAGGCACCTGTTTCATTAGTGCCACACATCTTTCTTTCTCAGTTTTCTTCTCTCCCACCACCACCAGCACCCCCCCACAACCACCTCCTCATTCCCGTCTCCTTCCTCCCGCAAGCCTCGTTATTCAAATTTCCCTGCTGTCAGCCCACATTAGCAAAGCGCCACAGTTTGCCTGTCAGCTGGCTTAATTGCTGGAGGTGCCTTCTTTTATTAGGTAACCCCCTCAGCTCGTTTGTTCCTTCCGCCGAGACACATCGCCACAACAGCTTGTATAAACCTGAAATCCCTTCAGCCTCTTTTCCTTCATTTTCCTCTACCTTTTCTTTCTCTCTCTAATCACTGGCTGAGCAAAGCAGGCGAGCTGCAGATCGATAGCCACGCTCTCACTATAGGACAACACTGGTGATAAAGAGCTAAAAGCATGCTAGGACTACGGAAGTGGGTCTTGCTTTATGCTAGCTCTGAGGGAGGAGAGCCGATGACTCGTCTCTCTGACCTTTTCTTTTCTTTTTCTTTTTTGCATTTTACTCTCACTCTAGATAAAATTAATTCAGTAAGAAATACTCCTTGCTTGGTGTTAGTGGATAATAAGGAGATATACAAGGTGAAAATGCATGCCTCCTTTTGGTCTCAAAAGCAAAACAGTAATTCGAAAATGATGTAGACCTTATGATTGAAGCAACAACAGCAGCAACGGTGAAAATCTAGAGATGAAAAAGCCAGAATTTAAAAACACATGGCGCACCTCCTACCAGACAAGCTGGGGCATAAGCCCTAAAATATTTCTGCTGATTTCTGGCCTCACACTGGATTTGAACCCTAGGCTTCCATCAGGCACATCTTAGCCTTTTTCATTATGTTTGTCTGTTATGCTACTCTAGACTAACTACCAGACCTAAAAAAAACAAAAACAAATGTCCTTAGCAGCTCAAGCTTTACTTAACAAACTGTGAAAAGAGAGACCAAAGGAGATCCAGAACTCTAATTCCTGTTGTCCCTGCTCTTAAAGGTGCTGGGGTGAATTGGCATCAGTGAGGTAATGAGTTAGGCCGAAAAAGAAATGCTTTATATTAATCAGCAATAATGTCACCTTCACAGAAGTCTACGATATTTCCATCTAGGATGTTGTGTTAGATTTGCTAACTGATGTCTGTAATTTCTGGAGAGACCTCAGGTGAGTTTTCTATCAGTGCATCTAACATTAGCCACTACTAAATGGATAATAGACAGTTTTAATCAGACATAATGACTTAAACTAATAGAAACCAACCCCTTCCCCTTAGACCAGGACATTGCTTAGGATAAAATGGCAGGTAGGTAATTATGTTATTGCCCCTAAACTCTGACAATAAAAGAATCAGTAAAACAGATGGTCAAGGAATACCTGACATCTAACTAGCCATCCAATAATCATCACATTTATCTTACATGTCATTAATGTATATTAAATGGTTAGGGTCAGTGTAGGAGGTTTCCTATTTAAATATATTTTAATATTATGTTTCTGATGTTTTTCTTCTTTGTGTTTGTGCGTGTTTGTGCCACTGTGGCTGATCTGAATGAACACTAATGGCCTAAGACAGCCAGACATGCCTGCCATGATCTATGCACTTCTTTCCTATTCTGTTTTTGGCATCGCTTGGACCCTAAAATAATCTGAAAACAGACACTGAATTCTTCCATGCGGTTTTAATGCTATTTTGGCATAGGGATCTAATTTGTGCACATAATTTTACTTTGATTAGCTGGTGAAAAGTTCAGCCCTGGCATGCAGAGCGTTCATTTTCCAAGATGTGCAAGATGTGTGATTGAAAAGTTAATTTCTGATTTGCCTCTTGCACTTTACAACAGTATGTGCGTATATTTTTTTTGAAGGTAAGAGTCATTTCTAGTAGAATATTTGAAGCTCGTGATTACCAAGCACCTCCTGTATTTGAAAGAAGGAAATCGGGAAAGAAGATCTGTTGTAAGAAGCTCTCACGATTCAGGTTATTTTACCTGCTGACTGCCAGATACAACCGCAAAGTCTCTTTCTTAGAATGTGAAAATACATGCAGTATTTTACAGTTACCATTTGGCAACTATACATGTCAGAATACGTGACTGCGTGTTTGTATATTATATGGGTCACTTCCTTCAGAGCACACCAATATCCAGTGATGACAGGTTACTGCCAGCCTAGCATTTCCGAGATTAAACAGTTTGCTGGGTTGAGTGGCCCTTCACTCCGAGGTGCAAACAAGAGCCGCTGATGGCCGTAGACTTCCTTATGACGGCTGCCTCACATGGTACCGTTAAGCTCTGTGGAGAGTTCAAATCAAAAGGGACCGCTGTCCTAAACATCCCACCCAGACCCGCCACAGTCTGCTACTCTCACCCTGGGACGCCTGCCCATACATTAAGATGTGGTTTCTTAGCTCTCACAGGAACACAGTGAGGAGAGGCTGGATGAGAGGGATTGGGTTTACAGTGCAAACCACAGACCCACAGTCTGCCTCCTGCCCTGCCTTCCTGCACTCAGCTATACTACAAGCACAGCTGCTGCTAGTGTGTAATCTTTCTGCATGTGCTGTATGTTTGGGACGGGGGCTCCAATAATGCAGTCTTTCCTACAAGGAAGTATAGGTTGAAATGCTGAAATAGACACAATGGCAAACCCACAAAAATCCAAACGATGTCTTTCTAGTCTCCACCTGCTTGACTGGATTTGTGAAACGTTAATTACAATGGCGTACACACACATTCCCATGAACTTTTCAATACGAGGGACGTGAATGTCAAAACACTGTCAGGGGTGGGGTGCAGGGTGGCATGACTGAGGGATGTAGAGGAGGGTTAGGCAAATGAGCAGGTCTTAATTGATACTTCACACAGCTGGAGGACCAGTGTTTATGTATTTCAGCCTGCTCAAAAGCTCTCCACATAAACTCCACTAAAGCAAATTAAACCCATGCAGCACAGATTTCCTGTCCTAACCTTGCAGAAATCTATCTCAAAACACAAACACCTTGTCATTTTCTCTTTTCGTTTATTTTATTTTTCTTTGAGCCCACGTGCTGTTACTGAGATCGTTTGGCACTAGCAGTTATCTTCTTGAAAAGGGTTTATAGTTTCCAGCATCACATCGGTAAATCAGGGCGATGAATCACTTGATATGATGGGAGGGGAAAAAAGCAAAAGCCGAATTTGTAAAAACAATGAGTGGCACTTGAGAAGGGCAGGCCATTAAGGGAAGGTGACATGCCAAGCTGACTCACTTCCCCCCCTCATGGTTCACGAGGAAAGCAGAAACAAACACACACACTTCATCATCTGGGTCAAGTCCACAATAGTGTGGAGATGGGAGGCTCTGCGTTTCTGGTGGTGGCCACCAAGGACACGAGATTTACACACAAAGGCAGTGGGTAAAGTTGGACGTTGTGTGAGTGGGGCTTTGCCTTACTGACAACAATCTTCCTGACCTTCATAAGACAAAGCCTACACCCAGCGTTAGCAACGAAGGCAAATAATATATGTTCTAGAGAAGAGCCTGAGGAGAATCACACTTTCCATACAAGAGAGTCCCCGGAAATACACACTGAGGACAAAAGACAAGCAATTTTGACTCGCACTTTCTCGTTGAGGTTCAAAAAATGTTTCAATCACACTGAATTTAACTGCTACTCAGTCTGATACAATAATCTCAATAAGCGCGTGGTTACATAGTAGCTAGCTTACTTACCGGTGGTCGGTTCTGGGGAAACATTGTAGCCGCCGACTTGTGAGTCTTTGCGTTTATTTATTTTTTTGTCCTTTTTCCCCCTTTTCGGTGCCCAAAGCTTCGTCGAAAAATACGAGCAGTCGATGTACTATTGTTGGTCTCACAGAGGCATTTGGCCGGATTTCAAAGATAATAGCGAAGCTAGCCTCGACTCGCTCATTCCTCGCTTCAAGACTCCTTTGTTCTGGGTTATATCTCCAACCCCACACCGCACCGCGCTCGACGAGTAGTAAGGACGGGGAGAGGAGGAGAGGGAGAAACACCCGGTCCAAGGAAGCTCTCCTCCAAGTCCTCAACTTCACGCTTCCAGCAATTACACTGAGGCAAATTGTTTCCCTCCTCTTCGATAAATATATATATAAATATATATATTCGCCGTCTGTAGCGTAAAACGCCAGAGAAGGAAGGGGGGAAATGTGGTTCGCTTGTGGCTTCGGAGACGGACACACCACCAGCACACTGAATGCAGCCGCAGCCTCTTTTGTCTCGCTCGTTGGCCTGCACTCTTTTCACACAACACTCCCAGTCCCTCACTTCTCTCACTCCCCCTTGCTCTGATCCTCAATGGGACATTACATACGAGTAGCTTTCTTTGAGGAAGGGGGGGCTGGGGGAGAACCTTAAGACACGGTTTGCTTCACAATTATCAGCCTTAAGATTTTCTATTGTTCTTTTAACAGAATGAAATATTGCACATATAGTCTATGCAGGATATAAATAGAGGGCAAATCAGAGCATTTACACAATGCTGTTCTTCAAACAGCCTGATGATATTTGCCAAGAAACCTTAGCATGTGTCTTGTTAGGGATGCACTGTAACCAGCTTTACTCGCATCCAGCGTCGGAAATAAAGACGTATCCGCACAACTGGGAATTTTTTAATTTTATAAAAAAGTCCAAAATGTATTTAGAAAGAAGGGATTCTGAGGAATTGTTCAGTGATTGAATGAAATCTCCACGTGGGGCTCGGCCTCGGCACGGTAAACACTGGTAAAACGAGCCAATGAGTATGGAGAACACCCACGTGGGGTGTGGCGACCGTTTGCCGATTGGAGGGGATAGCTAGCACAATGCTCCACGCGTCAATCAAGCGGGGCTACAACCGCTCCGTCAGGTTAACCCTTTCCTGGCTTCGTCTAGTGACTGAGAAGGCGAGGAGTTGTGTGGTTGCTGTATCAAGACTCAGTGGTTTTCCTTTTTCTCCCCACAAACTCGGCAATGCATTCGAGAAAAAAAACTTACACACCCCTCACCCCGCCTTTCATCCTCGTCAGTGTGGAAATAAATAGACTTTGCACTAATGTTTGCATCATTTTAGTCATTTGTAGATGAGAAAAAAATAAGCTTGACCACAGAGAACTGGCAAAACACATTAAAAGTAAGGCATCTGAAAACCACATAAATGCAACAGTGATGATGGTGCAACACTCACAAGGCTATTCTTTTGACGTGCACTTTGTTGTTACCTGGAAAAGGAGAATTATTCTGGAGGAGAAGGGAGAAATGGTGGAAAAATTGGTATTCTGGTGGCATGACCCCTTTAGCTGGGCTCATAATTAGAGAGAGAGATATTGAAAAAGCAATTTCTGACAGTGGAAATCACAACCTGCCAGAGGTGGAGCTGGAAAATATAGATGGGTGTGTGAGAGTGTGTGCGTGTGTCTGTTTGTGTGAGAATATATATGTGTGTGAGAAAGAGACAGAGAGAAAAAGGCAGAGGGGGGTAGGGAGGGAGGGAGGAGGAAGAGAATAAAGGATGAAGGACAGCAGGGGGGATGCTGAGAAAGACGAGCCAGTAGGAGGGTTAGGAGATTGAACAAGAGAGAGAGAGAGAGAGAGCACGGGTGATGAAAAAAAATGAGTGTGTGTGTGTGTGTCGCTTGTGCATGTGGGTTTTGCGTGTGCGTGCATGTGTTGAGCAGACAAGTAAGGGAATGAAAAAAGAGAGAAGGGCGAAGGGGAGCAAGTAGGGAGAGTAGAGAGGGAAGGAAAGAAAGAAGGGAAGAGAGAGAGAGAAAGAAAGATTTTATTGCCATTTTTTCCCATGAATTTTAATGCACAGCACTGGTCTCCCTCCCGGATTCTGGGATCACATTTATTAGAAAAAAAAAAGTCATGAGGAATGCAGTGCTTTGCAGTCTGCTGCTGCACAGGGAGATGTTTCTTGTTGTGTGTGCACGTGCGTGTGCGTGTGTGTTGGGGGCATAGGGAAGAAGGCAGGTGGGAGGGTTCATGGGATGTATGAGGCTATGTTGTGCTGGCGGGGCATAATAATATAGATGATAGAAAATGATAAGTGAAGGACACATATTATTGCTATTGGCAGGTCAGGTGAAGGAGTGCTCTAGGTGTGTGTGTGTGTGTGTTGGCTGAGCTCCAGTGATTAAACACACTCCGTCCACAGTGCCCTTATACTCAACCGCTCGGAGCAAAGGGACATAAAAAAAAAAAAGCTCTACAAAAAGGAGAGGAAGCCGTGGTCGCAACGTCACGGGACCTTTCGGTTTTACCTCAATTATGTGAGGTTGTTAAGAGAGGTCTATCAGACTCATGTGTGCCGAGTTTAAGCAAACACATAATGACCGCACACACCTGTCTCGGGGGGGACGGTGGAAAGTTCCCAAGGGAGTAGGGCTGCTTTGCTAAGAAAAGAAAACAGGAGCGAAGGCCAAGACGCTGGTTATGCATAAAGTATCACCGAGCAGCAAAACATCAGGAGGGAGTGGCGATGAAAACAAGTTCGCTTCTCACTATTCTTTAGAGACAGCTTCATTCCTTGTGGTTGCCAGCAGCAATATCAGTGTCAAACTGTGACTGATATTCATACTAAATGATGCCCCAATAACAACGGACAAAGCCTACCGAACAGACATCCTGTTGAGACGATGGACCGTTGTATGTTTTGTTTCCGGCGGGCAGCGTGATGAGAGTGGTTATTGCTGCTTTGCTTGGATCAATAACCTTCACCTGTCTGGATGTTTTCTCCCTAGACATGAGAATTTGTGTTATTATACAGTGATACTGCATCCAGAAATAAAAATGCAAGCTGCTACATGTTCTCAGAAAGTCAAGAAAGGATAGCAGTGATGAAAGGAAAAAGTCTAGATGACCTGACATCACTTCAGAGCACTCAAGCTAATACAGAAAATATAGCCAACTATGTAAAGCATTGACGGTTTCAGAGATAGGCCTTCAAAATACAGGGTGGACCATTTATATGGATGCACCGTAATAACATGGGAATGGTTGGTGATATTAAAGTCCTGTTTGTGGCACATTAGTCTATGTGAGGGGGCAAACTCCTCAAGACGGGTGGTGACCATGGTGGCCATTTAGAAGTCGGCCATCTTGGATACAACTTTTGTTTTTTCAATAGGAAGAGGGCCATGTGACACATCAAACTTATTGGTAATGTCACAAGAAAAACAATGGTGTGCTTGGTTTCAACATAACTTTATTCTTTTATGAGTTATTTACAAGTTTCTCTTTGTTCACAGCCATTGACATGTTGAAGAGGTTAACGTGAGGAGCAGATCGAAATTGTGTTGATATCTGGTGAACGCAGTAACCGGGTCATTGCAGCAGATTTCAATGCAAGACACCCTACGAGACCACCCATCTCCCATGCTACAGTCAGCAAACTGCTTGCTAAGTTTCATGAAACTGGTTCAGTGTTGGATTTGCCAAAATGTGGACGCAAGAAAACTGTCACTAATGAAGAAACATCAGTGGCTGTCCTAGCTTCATTCAGCAAGAGCCCACAGCGTAGCACTCGCCGCATGTCACTGGAGAGTGGCACTAGTCGAACGTCCCTTCGGCGGATATTAGCTACTCACAAATGGCACCCTTACAAACTCCAGCTTCTGCACCATCTCAACAAGGATGACCCAAATCGGCGCACAGAATTTGCAGAATGGGCAAAACAAAAATTGGAACAGGACCCTCAGTTCACGCAGAAGATTTCGTTCAGTGATGAGGCAAACTTTTATGTGAATGGTGAAGTTAACAAACAAAACCACTGCTATTGGTCTGACACTAACCCACATTGGATGGATCCCTCCAAGACTGTTGGAACAACAAAAGTGATGGTTTGGTGTGGTATATGGGGTACAACGACAGTGGGTCCATTCTTCATCAATGCAAACGTCAAGGCCACTGGATATTTGAAATTGCTACATGATGATGTGTTTCCCTCTTTATGCACTGAAGCTGGCACGTTCCCTGAGTTTTTCCAGCAGGATGGTGCACCACCACATTATGGGTGCCAGGTCCGAGCATTCCTAGAAGAACAGTTTCCTGGAAAGTGGATTGGTCATCGTGGGCCAGTTGAATGGCCCCCAAGGTCTCCCGATCTGACCCCCTTAGACTTTTATCTTTGGGGTCATCTGAAGGCAAATGCCTATGGTGTGAAGATACGAGATACATTTTTATTTTGTATTTTCTGTATTTTCCCCACATTTGGGGTTAAAATGTTTGCTATACACTATAAAGCTCTCAAGATGCTTTTGTGACACTTTAACTGTTTTTTTTATTAGACATTATTATTTTTATTGTTTATCCTGTTACTCTATCTATCTATCTATCTATCTATCTATCTATCTATCTATCTATCTATCTATCTATCTATCTATCTATCTATCTATCTATCTATCTATCTATCTATCTATCTATCTATCTATCTATCTATCTATCTATCTATCTATCTGCAGATGTGGATCAGTGAACTTACCACACATACTAGGGCAAGTTGACTGTGAACGCACAATATCCCCCATGTGTTTTGCAGTTTTCGAGTAAGGTCAGGCTTTGAAACCAAATGCACAAGCTGAGGTGTGATCTCTTTTTAAGTTTGAAAAGACACATGAGGGGTACTTCCCAAAGTCTGACCTGCATAGGCTGATCTGCTTAATGTCCTCTTTGGTCATGCTGGGCACAACAGTTGTGGCAGAAACACTAAACTGCTGTGAACCGAATAATTAAACTGAGGTTGCAATGCAATAACTTATCGCCAGTATGGTTGTTTATGGTTTTCATGACCAAAATGAATTAGTGTAACTTACGGAGGCCCATCCATAACACGGACGCTGTGTAACAAGTTAAATTCCACTTTCTTCTAAATGTTCTGAGATCTGAAATTGCTTGATTCAAACATTAAACACGTCTCCATAATGTAGCGGTTTACACATTCACCTAAGCAGAAAAAGATCCCCAGTTTGATCCTGGGTGGAGACACAAATCCCTTTGGGGTCGTGTCAGGAAGGGCATCAATAAAATCTGCCAAATCAAACATGTGGAGCTACCCGCTCTCTGACCTCTTATGAATCAGGGAGTAGCCGAAAGCAGCTTTTAAGCCCTCGAATAAACACCATTGTCCTGTAAGAATGTAGGCAAATAAGAAGAGTTTGTTCATCTCAACTTTCTCCAACACAGCAGCAAAGGGGATGGATGATCTTAGATTAAGGTGCCCTGCGTGGGTCAAACTTTAGGTTTCCCAGCCTCACCCCCTCTCCCTAATTTCATCAGTTCCTTTAGTTTGGTATAGAGAACGGCTCCTGCCTTGCATTGGCTTGAGTGACAGGAAGACAAGGCCACAGTGTTGTCACAATGCCCACCCCCCCCCGCCCCACTCTCCCTCACCCCTCCCCGCTGCCTTACTTTGACCCCCACCCCCCTACCCTTCTTTCTGTCCCTCATCAGACAAGCTGGGTGTCAGCGCAGAGACGGCCCTGTGATTTATTGGTCTCTACTCCTTTGGGACCCCTCCTCCCCAACACACAATCTCATCCTCTACCTCCTTCTCATCCCCTACACAACACCCTCCATGTTTCCCATCCCCACCCCCACCCCTGCCCCCAAACCCTCAATCCAACTCCTCCCCTTCTGTCCTCTCCTGCTGTATAGCCCCCCGGGGAAAAGAAGGGGGTAATGACCCACATCAGCAGCAGCTTCACTCACACACACACACACACACACACACACACACACACACACACACACACACACACACACACACACACACACACACACACACACCTTCTCTCCTCGTTGCAGGCGGATACAAATAAATACCCTGTGTGACACCCACACATACACACATATGCGCACATAAAACAGGCGCTGACACATTTATGCCCACAGGCATGTGTATCTTAGAACTGAGGAATTCCATTGTTTCGGCATAACATTGTGTCCCTGCTCAAAAGTCTCCCGCAGTCTTTTGCCCACATACCATAATGCTGACGAGATCAATACAGAGCAATCTTTTCCTTTGATATTTGCTAAATTGTTCCATTTGTAAATAGGACGGCATTTTCATCATGACCTGTTGTAGCCTCGGGAAGATGGAATGCACTCCTCTCCTTTTCACTGGCATTTTTTTTCTTTATAAAACAGAACAATGGAGTGATTTGTATGACGGTGAAGCCGAATAAGATCTCCTTTTGACTTTCCAAATGTCTGGCGGTGTAGCTGCTTGCACAATTTGGCCATGAAATCTGAAATGGCATTGTGTACTCAGAGGTAACGATGAGGCAAGGAAGCGTCTTAGAGGGGTTTCCTCATAGACCCCCATTGCAAAAAGATAACTTCATACGTGCCAGAGAAATTTCGAGACAAGGTCAATGCGATGGTTCATATTCCCACATTTTCTTTTTCTTTCTTTTCATTTTTTTAAGGAGCGAGTGAGAAAAGAGCATCTTTTCAGAGTTTGATTTTGAATGCAGGAAGGGAGGGAGAGTGGAGAGGTTAAATCTGAGCATTGACTTGCAAATGCTACTGACAGCACTCTGCGTGCGCTGTCACTCATCTCACACAGCGGTGGGATGCTCTCCTGTGAGAAGTATGCAGCCACTGCCACAGGTTTCCGCTGTAACTGAGTGCTGGGAAAGTGGAGAGTGCAGATCGGGTCATAATTTGTATATTTATAAAAAAAAATTTCCACAGGAAGAAAACTTACATAAACTAGAAAACAAAATCCCGTTGGGTCGATAGAATTTGCCTCCAAAATGTGTCTATAACAACACGACTCTCCTTATCAACAAAAAACTAATAAATAATTTGAGTACCTCACATTTATGCATGAAAAACATTTTAAAAGAAAAAGCACACAGTTACAGCTTAACTGTGGTCCTGTAGATATCAGGGTTCGTTTAAATAAAAGATTAAACATAGAGCTTTTCTTTTTAAAAACAACAACACAAATATATCAAACTCCTAATATGTATTTTGTGAATTTGTACTTAGACGTGCAACGAACAAGCTACCACATTGCATTATGCTGCCACCTGCTGTAATCTATAAGTAATGCAATCAGCGGCATATGCAGTACCGTAGGCTACATTGTATACTGTATCTTATTTATGTGTCATTCCAGGACGGTATAAATGAATAAATCATTGTCTACGCTGTCTGTCATACCTCATATAGCTTCATATGTTCACTGGGGGTTTGTAATAGCAGCACTGCGGACTATGAATCCTTTGACCTCGTACAACCTGCTTTTCCCCCAGGGGTAAGGTCAAGGTTACCCGCAGGGCAGCATTTTCCACTAAATCCAGGAGCTCACCAGGCGGACACAGACACGCTGACAGACTGCATACCCATCAGAAGCTCTGCTGGGCGTTTCTAATCGCCAGTTTCACTGCGCTTGTCCGTCTCAGACGTTGAAAACCTTCATCAGTGAGTGGAAACTGACGCTAAATACTGTCGCGTGCCAAGACGCCACTATCCTGTCCCAAACTGCAGTGAAGAACTTTCACCACACGGTGTCACCATTACACAGTGAATCCCGTGCTGCGTGTAGCTCTGTTGTTCCGCTCAGGAATGAGCCAAACAGAAGTTCACACTGCGGTGTACTGATGTAGGTATATGTTTGCCTGCCAGGTGCTTCACACTTATTTTTGTAAATGTAAGTGATTGACCTTTTTGTGGAAGAATTTTGGCCCATTTTTCAGTTGTTGAGGTTTGCGGGCTTTCTACAAAGATCCCACTACAGCGTTTCAGCCGGATGGTTCAGGGGCGATTCTAGGAATTTCTAAATTGGGGGGCTTCACTGGCAATCACAAAAAGGTATCAGAACACTTTTGTAACTTGTCTTATAAGCCAATGTTATATTGATTACGTTTTTTACATTAATACAACAATGATCAACATTTTTAGCTATTAAAAGCTTACAGTCGAGATTATCAGTTTTAAAGTATTTGTAACAATCATTTAAGTGTATTTGCTCTCAAACAAATCAATGTTCTCAGCTTGTGCTGTATAGATTTTAAAATTCTCTTACATGCTTTGTTCCCTTACAAACCACAAGCTTTATTTAAAAATACAGATAAATTTAAGCTATTAACAGTTATGCAGCTACAAATCCAAACAGAAGTAAGCCAGTCACATGAAGTAAGATAACAGCCACATGTTTTAAAATCAGTATTTGCCCTCATAAAAGCTATTCTAAGCATTACAGCAGTATTTGGCTGTATACTGTGCAACACAGAGAAAAACACAACATCCCAGTTCACAGCTTTAGAGCTTTATAACCAACCATGAAGAAAGATGTGATCGGCAGCCAAGTTGTTTGAAAAAATTATTTGAAGGGGGCATGTGCTACCCCATGCCACCCTTCAATTTGGTATAGCTTTAGCTATCAAATGGATGCAAACAGCTCCATGATCTGCTTGGTGGATGGTATGAGGTGTGTTTGTGCTGTTTTGGTTGATTTTTTCCAAATGTGGTGCTGTGCATTACAGTCCAACAGGACATAGTTCCAGAAGTCTTGTGGTTTGTTTAGATGCAGCTTTGCAAACTTAAACCGTGCAGCCATTTTTCAGAATGAAGACGCTTTTTCCTGTTAACCCTTCCAAACATGCAATACTTGTTTAATCCATATCTAATTATACTGTTGTGAAGTTTAACATTCAACATGCTATCTAAGACCTGTAGTGTCTGAGATAGGGCTCTTAACTTTTGTTTTTGTGTGTGCATGGTCTGACTTTGGGGTGGGGCAGCAGTGGCATGGTGGTCAACTCGATCATCAGGCCGGGCTTTTCTTTGTGAAGTTTGCATAGGTTTTCTCTGGGTACTCCGGCTTCCTCCAACAGTCCAAAGATATGTAGTTAGTGGGGTTAGGTTAACTAATTCTAAACCCAGCATTATTTAATCTCCTGATTACTAAACTCCTCCCATCTGCACTGATTGGTGGATACCTCTCCCCACTCCTGGTCTTACAGAACAAGCTTGGGATTCTTGAGCAGCTGCCCGTTCATATTTGAAACTGAAGCTGAATTTCAAACTAATTTGTAATTAGGTTGCAACAGTTGAACCAGATAATAAAGGACTGACATGTTGATCCTCTGTGTTTCTGTCTTACTACTGAGATGATGTCTCGCATTTTGATTGGCTGCAGAACTGAAAAGTCAGCACTGCAGAAGAGACACTTTTCTAAAGTCTGGCTTTAGAAAACAGTGTGGAGGAGGCTGGGAAGACTGTCATTATGGGTCAAGTGCAGGTTAACATGTCTTCCTTTATTTTGCTGCGTGTTCTACACTCAACAGGAAATACTGCAAGTCACCACAAAGTTACAAGCTGTGCAGATTTTTACAGAATATGATGGAAACTACCGCAAATAAAGAAAATGCTACAATAAATACTGAAAAGGCTGAAATTAGTTCTTAGTGTACTTTGGCTTAATTACTATTAACATTTCAGTTTTGCACCTAAAAGAAGAATAACATCAAATGATGTGCTTCTCATAAGAAACCCTCAAAAACAGAAGTGTGTGTGGAGATGCATCCACAGTGAAATGCGAAAGTGACAATTAGACTGAACAGCACAAATAACCTTTAATTTTTTTTTACAGTCATTCCAAACAAAGAAGAAACCAAAAAAGAAGGACATTCATGAGTGTGAGAAGATTACTGAACAACCTTCAGCTTCTTTTTATAAAAGTTACTTGCACATAAAATGCTGTATATTTGTGCTTCACATGCTGAACCATAACCATAGTTTGTTTAGATTTTTGGTCAAAATTTCAGGCCACCTTACTGAATTAGCAACATTTCCCATACTGTTCCACACAAACAAGCTCTTTGTCCCACATTTAGTTGGTTGGGATCAGGTCTAACCACAGCACTGACAGATCACTGACCAGTAATGGTTCCACCCCAGCCTGGGCTTTTTCAGCTTTGCAGGGAATTGCTGGCATTGTTTTTCCCACAGCTGTTATCGGGATCCATGATAATAACCAATTCTCCTGCTTCCCTTTCACAGTTGTGACAAGTGTGGAGTAACCTGGGGCCAAGAAGGTCAGTCGTCGTCTCCTACCAAGGATCTCGGTCACTGCACACAGCCCGAAGGAGGCAGTTTCTTTCAAGGACTTTTTACAAAGTAAAGTAATATAAAACGAAACATTTTTGCTTGAGGTTCATATATTATTAAATTGCCTGTTGCTGTGGAAGTTAAAATTACTACTATATACTAAAGATGATGATTTTGTGGTTGCTGAAAGAGGAACTGACAGGATGTGTTTGAGTGACCTTCACTGCCTAAACTTGGTCCCCGGCAAAATTTACTGCACCAAAATTGTGTAATTACCACTTGTAGCCGCGTAGGCTGCTTTTGCAACTGCTTATGCTGCTACATACTGCAATTAATTTTGACTTTGAAACAAACTAAAGTCTTTTTTTTTACTTTGATGTTTCAAAAGCATAATAGTGACCTCCTGGAAAAGTTCCCGTGTCAACATGAGCCACAAAACATACAGACTGCTAAAAAGGAAAAAGACTTTAATTTTAGTGTTGTTGAAACAGTTACCCTTTGTTGGCACCTTCTGTGATTAAGTGTGTGTTAAATGTCAAATCTCACAAGGTTGGTGCTGATGGAGTTTTTAAGCATTAGAGAGGTAGTGGAAACTAAATGGGTCTGAAATTAAAAGCCGTAATAAAGAAAAAATAATAAGAAAGCTGTAACCATTAAAGGATTTTGGCTTCTATATACTGTATCCCACAAGCTATTTGTACATTTTACATATCAGAATAAGTAAATTCAGATTATAGTAACTAAGAACTTTTTCTTTGAATTTTTTTGAATTTTTGTGTAAAGTCTGCACAAATTGGAAATTTTGTAAATAGTATGGAAATATGCAAACAACAGTAAACCTACCCATGAAAAGAAAAAGTCATTTAACAGTCATTAAATGCTTTAGCATAAGGGCTGTTTGAGGATTTTTTTTAATTCATACAAAAGAAAAACAGCACTTCAAACTCACTTTAAAGAAAAAGCTTCCAGTATTACATACTTTACCTACCCTATCTTTAAAAGAACATAATCCTTAATGTCTCAGGCCAGACTGTAGGTTTTTCTTTATCAGTTTTACCTTCTGAGGCAAAAGGAACTTTCTTTCTTTACACCTCCTAGTAATATCTGCCAGCACTTTCCTTTCTCCAGAAGATTGTTGAATTTAAGAATATGAACCAGTCTTTCCTTCTCCGTCTTGGCTGGCATTAACTACACTAACATTTTCCCTTCTTTCATTCACTGTTTGTTCTTGATCTGCAGATTTCTGGCACAGGAAGGCAACTTGTATAGTTAAGCAGACCCGAGCCTCCAGTTTCCCCTTGTGGTCCTTTTTTCTTTTCTACAGCTACGTGCACTGCGGCTACAGAGGAAGAGAAAAGACAGTTGGAAAGATTAAAGATCATTTTTCTGACAGTCTACAGAGAGGAAAAACTGACTTAATGTTATTCATAGCGAGAGTGAAATCTTTTTCAAGAGTCAGAAGTCAAATACTCGTGTATATGTAGAACATCCTCATTCTGCTTTCTCCTTCTGGTCCTGCTGTTTGAAGAGATCATGTAATCTTGAACACAGTCCAATAGAAAGAGGGGAAAAAATCTTGCGAAGCTGTTGATTTCATATTTGGCTCTTTATGACAGACCCAAGTTAGAGTCGCAGTATTAAATGACAAGCTCTGCATGATATACAACACCTCCTAACCCCATTGAGGTGACTGTCTGTGTACTGATTTAACAACTGGTCAGAACGTTTAGTTTTCATTCCCAAAAAATGCTGTTAAAGTGTTATTTAAGAAATACGAGAATTGTGAATTACCATCTCGACACTGTGCAAATGCTGAGTTAGAGAGTTTGAACTGTATGTCTTGGCCTTACTGTGGGGTTCAATCCACAAATACAGTGCACTGACGCCTGTATCTGCTCTAAGTTTCCAAAAGATAGTACACATCTCTCTGGAATCTAAATCTGGAAACTCCAGCACGGCATAACAAAACTATAAAACAGACTCATGGCTCTTGGCTGATGAGATGGGTGGTCTCTGTAGAGTCTTTTACAGTCTGTTACTGTATATTCGCATATTTTTCCTGTGTAAACATGTGACAGAAACAGAACTACACCTTTCCGGATTAACCTTCTTGTGCATTAATACTAAGAGATGAATATATGTGGCCTCGACTACATCGTGCACTTCCATTTGCAATGACATCATTTGAGTCTGAAACAGAACCTTGGGCTGTTTCCCAACGCAGGCCGTGTCACACATGGCAAGGTTTGTTTACCTCTCTGTGTCACTACTATTCCACAGTGGGACACGTTTTCCCCTCAACCATAAATCTACAAAGTCTTGCATGACTTGCAGAGTTGAGGTGGAGGGACATGAAGCCCATGGTCAAAGCAAGTAAAGCAGTGTGTGTGTTTAAATATATAAATCCCTCATCAGGGTCACTGGTGGTAGTGGCGAGGATGGCCAGCAGCCAGATAAGCTGCTTCTGCTCTCTCTCCTTCTGACTCTCTCTGAGCTGCCTGAAAGAAATGTGCCATTATCCAGCGAGGCCCCTGCAGCCGGGCCCCTGAGCACAGAACTAGTGTCCAAAGCAACATGCAAATGCCAAGACACTGGAGACTGGAAGCTGCATGGGAGAGAGCTTTAGATACCTCCTCAGACTGTTTACGACCACCTCTGCTACAGCCAAAAGTTCCTCCTGCCTCACTACCCTCTCTTTACTACTTTTTTCTTCCCAGCAGGCCACTGCTAGTTAGAATGAAGCGGTTTCAGTGAAGCTATGCAGGCTTTCCTCAGCCAGTGTGAGGCTGATCTCCAGAAAATTTAAATTAGTCTGGAGACTTTAGAAGGCTTTTCTCAAACCAAAAGTCTCACTCAGCTGTCCAGACTGCAGCTAAGATTGCAAGAGTCACAAATAATGCATTAAATGTTCCTGCTTACTATATGTTCATCTGACCGTTAAGCAGTAAGACAGGCCTCAGTAATTCCTTTACTCACTTATTTCTCTTGGACACTTTGTTTCAAGAGCTTTGATGGGGCAAAAAAAGGTGATGACTAAAAGCATGCTGTTCAGCAACAACTTCACGACTCTATATGGATGCTCATTCCTTGATCCATTCTATGGTCTTTAACTGAGAGACTCAGTGGGCTTTCCAAGCAGTGCTTGGAGCCAGGATACGATACTGGTCAAAGTCAGATCGCAGCCATATGTGCTTCACATGCAAATATTTGACAAGAGGTCAAAAAGTTCATTTAATCATTAGTACAACAATGGCTTTAGAGTCCTATCCTTGGACAAGTAATGGGCAACTGTTCGTTACAGAGCAGTGCATCAAATAAGAAACATGATACCACTATACAGTGGGGCAAAAAAGTATTTAGTCAGCCACCGATTGTGCAAGTTCCCCCACTTAAAATGATGACAGAGGTCAGTAATTTGCACCAGAGGTACACTTCAACTGTGAGAGACAGAATGTGAAAAAAAAATCCATGAATCCACATGGTAGGATTTGTAAAGAATTTATTCGTAAATCAGGGTGGAAAATAAGTATTTGGTCAATAACAAAAATACAACTCAATACTTTGTAACATAACCTTTGTTGGCAATAACAGAGGTCAAACGTTTACTATAGGTCTTTACCAGGTTTGCACACACAGTAGCTGGTATTTTGGCCCATTCCTCCATGCAGATCTTCTCGAGAGCAGTGATGTTTTGGGGCTGTCGCCGAGCAACACGGACTTTCAACTCCCGCCACAGATTTTCTATGGGGTTGAGGTCTGGAGACTGGCTAGGCCACTCCAGGACTTTCAAATGCTTCTTACGGAGCCACTCCTTTGTTGCCCGGGCGGTGTGTTTTGGATCATTGTCATGTTGGAAGACCCAGCCTCGTTTCATCTTCAAAGTTCTCACTGATGGAAGGAGGTTTTGGCTCAAAATCTCACGATACATGGCCCCATTCATTCTGTCCTTAACACGGATCAGTCGTCCTGTCCCCTTGGCAGAAAAACAGCCCCATAGCATGATGTTTCCACCCCCATGCTTCACAGTAGGTATGGTGTTCTTGGGATGCAACTCAGTATTCTTCTTCCTCCAAACACGACGAGTTGAGTTTATACCAAAAAGTTCTACTTTGGTTTCATCTGACCACATGACATTCTCCCAATCCTCTGCTGTATCATCCATGTGCTCTCTGGCAAACTTCAGACGGGCCTGGACATGCACTGGCTTCAGCAGCGGAACACGTCTGGCACTGCGGGATTTGATTCCCTGCCGTTGTAGTGTGTTACTGATGGTGACCTTTGTTACTTTGGTCCCAGCTCTCTGCAGGTCATTCACCAGGTCCCCCCGTGTGGTTCTGGGATCTTTGCTCACCGTTCTTATGATCATTTTGACCCCACGGGATGAGATCTTGCGTGGAGCCCCAGATCGAGGGAGATTATCAGTGGTCTTGTATGTCTTCCATTTTCTGATGATTGCTCCCACAGTTGATTTTTTCACACCAAGCTGCTTGCCTATTGTAGATTCACTCTTCCCAGTCTGGTGCAGGTCTACAATACTTTTCCTGGTGTCCTTCAAAAGCTCTTTGGTCTTGGCCATGGCGGAGTTTGGAGTCTGACTGTTTGCGGCTGTGGACAGGTGTCTTTTATACAGATGATGAGTTCAAACAGGTGCCATTCATACAGGTAACGAGTGGGGGACAGAAAAGCTTCTTACAGAAGACGTTACAGGTCTGTGAGAGCCAGAGATTTTCCTTGTTTGAGGTGACCAAATACTTATTTTCCACCCTGATTTACGAATAAATTCTTTACAAATCCTACCATGTGGATTCATGGATTTTTTTTTCACATTCTGTCTCTCACAGTTGAAGTGTACCTCTGGTGCAAATTAATGACCTCTGTCATCATTTTAAGTGGGGGAACTTGCACAATCGGTGGCTGACTAAATACTTTTTTGCCCCACAGTATGTGTATGTGTGCTTTGGCTCTAGTTTCTTCTTTTGCTAATGTGCTGCAGTAAACCGTGCGGTCAAAGTGGAGATTTTGAGATCAGCTTATCTCGTCCACTTTGTTGGCATCCATGTCTGTGTTGTCTGTTAATACAGTGTCATAGAGCTTAAGACGCCTGGTAACTACCGATTATGACCTTTACTTCTCGAGAAAAACATCTGCAAATAAAATAAATACAATTTTAGAAAAAGAGTTATTATCATAGTGGTAGCTTCTCATAAAATAGTCCTGATATAGTTCACATGCACCAGGCACTGTTGATGTTCAAGAAGCTGTGGCTTCCCTCCGTAGAAAATGTCCATAACTGACCATCAGTGAATTAAATACAGGGAGAGCCTACTTGTAAACTTTATATTACAGGCGTAGTTGGGGTTGTAGTGTTGTCGGGCTCTGGCTACAGTTACGCATCACAACTTTTGCTGCACAGTAATTCAGTCAAGCATATCAAGGTCAGAAGTTGGTATCTGTTTGTAGTGTTGTTGCCCTCACCAACATTTTAATCACTCCCATCGTCTACCAGTGTAATTATAATTTACCAACAACTGCCAGTCAGTAACAGAATTATTCTGGTATTTCAAATAGAAAAACATGTAAGAACAATCAACCATCCCGTCTTCTGAATAAAATTTAAAAATGCATTCAGTTTGGGTGAATATATGGATGTACCAAAGACAAGCAACGGGTTTGTAGGCTGGAAATAAACCATTTAAATGCACATAAAAAGGAAAATAGGATATTAAGCACAGCATGTTAAGAACAAATATTCTGGCTGAGCTAAATGTAAAAGAAATACATTTTACTTTGAAAGATAATGATATCTCTTTAAAAATAGCTGGGCAAATGTTTTAAGAACCGTAGATGTTTAAATTATTTAAACATATGTTTGGTCTTTTTGTCATTGTGCAGGAAGACAATAGCACAAACAACCAGACAGAAGTGTGATGAACCTGACAAAGAGATATAAAGTTTCCCTTGGATAATGGATGATTGGGTCAAAGGTAATTGTTAAAATATATTTATACAGAAAAACAAGACTCTTGAGATTGAGTGTAACACATAGGACCTAAAAAAAGAAAAAGAAAAAAAAAAGATTAACTACTAAAACTCTAACCATAAAAACTACAAAAGGGTCACTCCAAACTATTCTTCAGACTAAAACTTGAGAGCCAATTATACTTTAACCTAATGGTTGATGATCCTGCATAAATAATGTCGGTATGTTTGAGAATGTCCTTTTGTATGAGGAACAGAGTGGGCTCAATTAATGTGTCTCTTTGCAGAAGCATAGCGTTTAGCGATGATGAAAGGACTAGCTGCTGTCTATAATAGGAAGAGAAAAACAACAGAGACTAGCTGCTCATTTCTGGAGGCATTTTAATTGCTAGAATACAGAGCCAAGCTAAAAATGTCTCCACTGGCTTCCAGCATGAGAAAGTAACAAAAGCTGCTCCCTGTAACACCTCCAAATCAATACTGGAGGGGAAAAAATGGTAATTTTCAAAATTAACATCATACAGCAATGTACTAATAGCGCTAGATGAAACTAGTTTTCCGCATCAAAAAGCAAAAAAGAAGGAAAAAAAACCTGCTAAAGTTTACAGAGTAAAAAGATATTCTCAGTCAGTAGCACCAGTAGTTCCAATAGTGGTGCCCCATGCATATCTGTGGTTATGAGACTCTAAACACTAATTGATTTAGATGCCTGCCCCCCTTTAAGTGCTGAAAATATGATATAATCAGTTCCAGCTCAATAGAAGCCACAGAACAATTAAATTAAACACTGGAGCCACTTCTGCTTATATAAAACAGCTCATGTCTGATTCCGACCTTCCCTTTTCTACTTGCATACTCCCTTTCTCTCTGTCCATAAACTGAGATAGACAATACAGATTATTGTGATTGATTATCACTTCCCCTCATTATATTAAAAACTATAATTTTTCCATCAGAAATTCACTCATAGTTACAAAGATACAGCAAGAGGAAGAGAAAAAAGGGACGAATTAAGAAGAAAAGAGTTCTAAATAAGATGATTTTCATTGTGTGAAATAGGATTTCAAGCAGCACCCCTTCCTGTTTTAAATATATGGCCATCTTCCACGGGGACGTTGACCAAAGTGAGTATATAACATCCAGCGTTGTCTACCGCAGCATCAAAATACTGGCAACTAAGTCTTTTTCTGTCATGCGTTACTGCTTTCAGTGCTGAGGTTTTTCCAAAACCAGTCATCTCAAGAGCCACTTCGCACCAGACTCTCAGTCATTCACATAATTCCATCTCGGAGGACGGGACCATTCATGGTTTGTGATGGCTTCTAAGGAATATTTTTCAGCTTGTTTCCGTAGAGTAGATCCGATCCATTTGTTGTTTTTTGTTTTTGTGCTTTTTGAACATGCCCTTGAAAGGAGTGAAATACTGGAACTGCAGAAAGTAGCTTAAGTACAGATTAGAGTGTTTCTATTTATTCCCATTCAGCTGACAAAAAACATTGTTCTTACTTCTGCTACACTTGAGCAGGTGATGAATAGCTCTATGATTTATTTTGGTAATAATATAGACTTTTGCACACCACACTCTCCTGTCTGTACACAGGATCTATGGAAACGGCTTGTTAAGCAAGCTTCCTAGTTAGCTGATAACTTTACACACCACTGTTTCCTAAACACTAGCAGGGGCCAAAGGGCTAAAATAAAATGATCCAAACAGGAGTTCACCAAACAGCGCGTGAGTCATGGGTCTAAGTATACATAACCATACACAGAGTCTATGGTTGGAACTACCACTACTACTTTTAGTTAAGTACAGGATGTTAAGGCACAATCAAATTAGGATTTTGATGCATCACTACCATCATTACTGAATATTTCTTCCTCTTCTTCTTCTTTTTAAAAAAATCTAAAACCAGTGGAATCTCTGTCTGCACTCTACCTGAAATATTTCTTTAATCTTTCATTAACCTTTAGTTAATTGTTTAGTAAACTCATAAATGCCCTGGTTATCAACATCTCGTGACACAAAGGGTTATATTTTTCACCAGACCTGCAGGGTAATATATTCAGTAGGGGTATAGTATGCATTTCTCTGGAGAAATTAATGACACAGCGGTGAACTCACATATTGTAAATCACCCTGAAGAAGAAGCAGCTAAATGGCTAAATAGTCACGTAAATAGAAGACCTTAGTGTTTTCCATTTCTACTTGTTTTGACATCGCAGTAAAAAAAATCACCCTGTGTCTGCGTAACTTTCACAACATGCAAGTGAGTAATATTGTTTTAAATGAGGAATGGTAGTGGTTTTCAGTACCGCTGCCAACAAAACTCCCACAAATGTACCCCGTGGGTCCAGTGTTTATTTCGTTATAAATATATGTGTTTATTTTTGTGGCTTGTTCCATTCTCCAGCCGAGACGCACTGAGACAGCAGAGCGAGGCTTGATTAACCCTTCCTGATTCATCAGCAACAGGATTTTTTTTTCATGATGAAAAAAAATACATTTATTCAGTATGTCTCCCAAGGTAAAACTAAATAAGAATTTCAGTGCAGCAGCACTCAAAGCATTTGGTATATCTGAAACCTCACATACTGTGCGAGTCAAATATTCCCCATTTTGACGTTTGAAAGCAGCAAAAATTCCCTAAATGTGATTTATTTACTATAAAAGTCACTGACTTTTCCAAAAGTGACCACAAAAACACAAAAATGAAAATATTTTTTAAATTTTACACCACTGTACAAGTGCACCAAATTTGTGTATATTGAGGCTGCTCCTGTTCAAATTTCACCGGTGTGGGTCAAATCAAGGAAAATTGTGGTTTAGGGAATCTTGGAACCGTGAACCAGTCCATCCCTATCTGTGTGTATTTGTTTATGGGACAGTGGTGACAGAGATTATACTAAACCTTGACACTGTCAAAAAGAAATATTTGTATTACAACCACATTTTCCCATGTTTCTGCAGAGAAAGGTACCTGCTGCCATTTGAAAATATGAAATAGTAAAACACCAAAGGACCAATCTTACGTGGTGCACACGTGGAACAGAGGTCATACAGAGGTTAGAGGGTGCCCTAACGCAGACATGAGATCTGCCCCTGCAAGCACTATACATAATCTAAAAATAAATTAGAACCAGGCTGAGATAAAACCAGAGGGGTTTAAAGGCACCTGAGTATATTATATGAAGGTATTTAAAATCCCATCCAAACAGTTAACAGCATAACAGGTTGTCCATTTTCTTCTCCTCACTTCTAATATAAAATATTCCAGTCTGTGAGTTAAAAACCTGCTGTGTTGTAAACTGTTTGGATGTTTCTGGGAAAAGAGATTATTTTATTGTATAAAATAGCGCTGCTGCTCAGTAAACTCAGCCAGACAAGGAAAAATCCGTCTTTGACTCCAGCCTGTCGACGCAGTGAACTCATTCTCATTTAAAAAGTGCTTTACAAAAAACGAACATTACAGCTGATGCAGCTTATTCGCAGCATCAGGTGGCCCTGAATCCTCCCTGAGTTATGCTGCAATAAGTCTTGGCTGCTGAGGGTTTCCCCTGATGCACCGAGAGCTTCTTCTTCACTCACTATATTTTTATACACCACTTTGCATTTAATTACTATTATTAATCTCTTTTTCACAATGTGTCTTTTGTCACGCCATCAAACCTCTGGCAGAACAGGTTTCTTTCTGTTAAAATTCAGTTTTTCCTTCCCACTGTCAACAAGTGCTCATTGTTTGGCTAATTGGGGTTTTCTCTCTATTATGGTAGGGTCCTTACAATATAAAGCACGTGGCAACCGTTGTTGTGATTTGATGCTATATAAATAAAACTGAATTGAACAGAAGTCAACTGAGCAGTAGAGGTTTGGGAAATTTAATGATAGATACCATCTCTTGTCTCTGAAACTTTAAATAAGGATCAATCATTACTAAAGTCAGAGGGACTGACATTTCAATATCTAATATTTCAAATAGATCTCTAATTTAAGATTAATTACACACAATCATTATTAGTAATTCTTGAGTCAAAACTGGCCTATATAATACTGAGAACACGTGAAATATTAACAGTATCTAGAGCTAGAATTATGGCTCAGTACCTTTATGTGACCCTGTGATTCTTTCACATAACTCTCTTGCTGGCTGATTGGAACCCACACCCAGTTTCACACCTTGGCTCAGGCAATTAGAGGATCATCAGGGGGTCCTTTTGTCCCTCTGTGGGGATTATTAAGTGATGACGTGATGAATCCTACTTCCGGGCCTAAAGTAGTCTGCGTTTAATATGGCTTTTGTGTTGTTAACATGTTTAATGTTTTGTATTTTCTTCTATTTAATCTCAAAAAGCTCCTAAAACAGTCAGTGATCACCGCTGACCTCCCTCGGCTTTTATTACCGCTAATCATTTATTTAAGCTCAGTTTTTAAAACCTTAGGATGTAACTACAGCCCAGCCCATGCAGCAGTATATGAATGACTAACCTCGTATTGTGGATGGATTATCTCAGTTGTTCTCCTGGCTGAAGTTTGGTCCTTTTACAGCATCCTGCCATGCGATTACATTTGTTCCTGACCACCGAGAACACTCACGTTAACTTTTATCGAGTGGGAAAAAAGTTAGCTTGTTTATATTATGCTAACATAGCTGTGTCGCTAGCGGTCACGTAGCACATCATTATATACCAGCTAGCCCAACTTCAGTAACCCTACAAACGTCGCTGCTGTTTAGTTTTCTGTCTTCATTTATGCTGGAAGTGATAACAGAGCTGTACATTTTAATTTGTTTCCAAAACCCTGCAGTCAGGACATGCTATATTATATTTAGATTGAAGCTAGCGAGCTAACTTCCTGCTAACTTCTAACTCCGTTAAATGTCATAAATTCCGTTTTCATGGATGCCTGGATGTTAAACTCAGTTGTTACACCTGGTAGAGGAGAAGGCTGATCATTTTATTAAAGATGAAAGACTTAAGACAGTGTTTTAACTCTCAGTAATGCCATAGTGATCATTTGATATATGGACCTGCAGCAGAGTTTAGGCCCAGACACGGCTAGTGACGTCAGACTGAACGATCGGATACTCCCACTAGGTTTAAATCTGGGACTCTCCACCATTTGACCCTAGAACTGAAGAAGCTTCTCGGATGAGAGGTGAAACGTCTTCAAGCAACTTAAAGAAGTCCAGACGCTTTTCTTTGCAAGCTCCTTTCACATAACTCTCTTCAGCAACCTAAACCTGAAGTAATGCCTTTATAAAGCATGGCAATATCTATATTATATATGAAATCTATGAAGCTTCAAATCTTATTGTTAACGCTTTTCATAGTCAGCTCTGCTTGTATTGTAACATCAGTCATGCTAAAGAGATACATTCCAACAATACATTTGAAGTGTAAATTATAACTTTATTTAAAATTTGCTGCTTTAAAGACTATAGATATAATCTATAGGTTACACACAAGCAAACACAACATGAACCACAGGCACAAGTCGATATATAAACAGAAGTATCAAATCTAAAGTATTAAACCAATAAAGCATACACATGGAGACTTATCGCCAGCTGAGAACTTTAGTTTCCAAAAAGCTTGAGGGGAGTCGAACACCATGATACCTCTACACCGTCATCCTCATTTTCTGCTAGGGATGGGTATCGTTTAGGTTTTATCCGATACCGGTGCCAAATCGGTACTTTTGAAACGGTGCCGGTACTTAAACGGTGCTCGAACCGGTGCTTAAAGAATGGAGAACACAAAATTGGTCCAAAAACCTCTCACGTTCAGCTGGTTTTTTTTGTAAAAAGATAACAATGTTAGCCTTTTCTGCAGCTATGTGGCATATCTCTGCAGCTATGTGGCATCACTCTTGGCTGGAAGCAGTGCTTAAACAATGGAAAAAACACAAACTCAAACCCTCTCATGTTTAACTGTTTCCCACTTTTTCTTTGGTCATTTTAGCCTTTTTGGCCAGGGTGAAGGGAGTATCTGCCATCAAACAAGAGGACAGCCGCATGTAGCTATGATGATGTTTGCTAGTTCACCTTACATGCATTAATGTAATAACGTGGTTAGCCTACTCAACGTAAATTACACACGAACAACATGAAGCTACTCATGCAGAGAAGAACGGCTGCTGCTGCCATCATCATCCTCATCATTTCTGCTACACTGGCAGGGCGAGGGGCCAGGACTCTATTCTTCGGGTTTTTGGGGGATGTTGCTCCGGGCCCGATAACTGGCAACCCACCCGACGTGCACGGTGTGAAGTCTCGCAGCAAGCTATCAGATACGGCGCATTTCTCGGCTTTTAAAAAAAACGCTATGCGTCGCCAGGTGTTTCATCGGATTCGAGGAGTTACCTCCTTTGACAGTATCACAGTATCAGCTTAAAGCACTTGTTGCTGCTGAGTTTGCATATTTTGCTGTGAAGTACAGCCAGACTTTTAACCGCTTCGCCTTGGACATTTTTAATCTGTAGCTCTGCTCTAACAGAACGTACGTACCTGGACCCGCGTACTATCCTCGGAAACGTAAAATGATTGGCTAGACTTGTATCACAGCCCAGGAAAAAAAAGCACCGAAATAAAGCACTGAAATGTGCGCTGCTTTTCGGTCTGGTTACTACCGTTTATGTCAGAACCGGTGCCATGACACCGGTACCCATCCCTATTTTCTGCCATTCGTCAGGTTGAGTTTTAAACACATGCTTTAGATATAAGTAGCAAGCACAAGCAGAGCATTGCACATCTGTGCAACCACTTCCAGATGCTTCTTGTTGTAAATGTGCACTTTAAATGTGTGGAAATCCCTGTGGACTAAGGTTTGCCATAGGATACCCCACCCCCACTAGAGCACAGCTTTGGGGCCTCACAGTCACTGCCAGTTAAGATTCCCTCTGTGTTCTTTTCTCACCAAGTCCATCAGCCTATCAGGTTTGTGGTCTGTCTGATCTATTGTCCATCATCCCGGTGCTTGTTTATACACTGTACAAGATCTACACATGAGACCTTATGCACACCATTCATCAGCACAGGAAGGGGAAAAGGAACATGGACCAATGTTTGAAGTGGAACCAGAGCAGTGTTACAAGCTTCAAATACACAGCTGGGTATGTAACACTTCATCATTACAGCAGCCATTTAAGAGCCCTGCCAAGGCATCTGGCATCCGTTTGGACCTGGAATTGGATTTGTTTGTGTAGCAAATCCAACAGGCACCAGTCTGAGAAATCCCGGGCCAAAGCACACTGTACAGGTAAGACTAAAACATCCCTACATTTGAAATAAAAGCATACAATTTATATATTAATCATTCTTTTTGTTGTCTGTTATTTATTTCAAATATAGGTGTATAAACACACACGTACTTCACAAAACTTAAAAACATGTCTTATAGCATTCATGGATACAGTATTTGTGGCTCATAGTGGCAAGCTGGGGTGATTGCACAAAAAACCTTAGAGCTGGCACTTCCAACCTTATAAAAGTACATAAAGAACATTTTATATTCAAAATAACTTATTAACCACTTTCAAAATGGCTGTCTCGTCCATCTTTGATTATTATTTGCTAAACAAATTTTTTTTTTTCTAACAAAAAATTAGAAAAAAAGTGGAAAAGGGACACAAGATAGAGGCAACGTTTCTTAATATTTGATTGATTGTATAGTAGTGGTATGACACATCAAGTCCAGCAGAAATAAAAGCTACAGGCATCAATGGTGTCTGCTACTGCAGTCCATTTCACATAGGTGATCAAACAAATCATTAATCTAATCCACAATTACATGTTTACATTTCAGAAACTTTCCAGTCTGGACATGAGCCTAAAAGCTGAAGATTCGATGTGTCCTCACCTTAGCTCAGTTTCATGCTAAACGTAATGAAATCAGTGATATCACATGACAGTTAGTGAAGTCTGCCAACATGAATGAGCACTAATCTAATTAGTGTGTTGTCAGCTGGTAAACCTGTCTAGCACTTTAAGAACAAAATGTTTGTTCTAGCAGAGACACAGATCTGTTTGTACGGCAGTTATGAAACATTACTGGATGTTCTTGTTTCCCATGTTGGTTAACCGGCTCTACAGCTCATGTAAGCAGCTCTGGATGGTCTATAGCTAACGTTTCAGGAGTTTTTAGGGCCACATGCCAATAAGATTTTAGCCAGAGCCAAAGAAAAACCACCACAAAATCAGCAATGTAATAAAAAATTATAACAACATTGTTAATTCGGGTAATATTTACTCAAGCATTTTAAAAATGTGTTTATCAAACAGGCAGCAAGATCCATAGATGTCTGTTGAACGAGGTGACACGGACTCCACGATTTGGTCGACTGCCAGGAAAAAACCTGTATTTTAGCTTTTGAGACATGCTGTCAACAGGATGGCATTATATAGGAAAATAAGTTAACCGACAGTCAGAAATTCAGTATTCTTCTACTGTAGGTCCAATAAAATGACATGAATCCATCAACACTTAGAAACATTCCTGCCTGAACATTCTTCTCGTTACAATTATTCTAGACAAATTTGGTTTTCTACTTTCACAAATCAAAAAATACACTCTGATGTTAAAGCTCCATTAATCGGTGTAGTTTTAATTAAAATTAAAGAACTCACTGGAAGTGAAATAGCTGCTTTGAATTCTGAAACCGTGCCCAGATTCTGGTGCAGTTTTTGGCACTTTTCAGGCACTTTTAGGTTATCACTGCATTCGCTCTGTATAACTGAAATCTAGGTGCTGTCACTGATCCATTCTGGAACAGATAACATGCATACTGTATAATAATAACAACCCTAATTTGCAAGTAATGAGTAAAGAAAGTAGAATATGTATCAACCCAAATGCAGAGAGACTTTTATCTGACATTATTTTGTCAGTGTGCTGGAAAAAGACACTGGAAGCTTACAGCTATTGAAACCTGCATTGCTAACACAGGTAACAATGTTACCCATGTTGCATTTGGTAAAGCTTTTTTTGCTTTACCGTTAATAATGATAGCTTGAAAATATGCTTCTTTCTCTCTTACAGGAGAAAAGTGTCATGGTTGTGTCTCAGGTGCCTAGGGATGGGCTGCATCCCTCAGTCCAGTGGAGCAGGTGGAAAGTGAGTGGTTGATGCAGAGAAAAGAGGTTGAAAGTTACAGGCCAGAAGTCTAGCTTTTCCTTTCTTTTTTAAAACACAAATACAAAGGGCCGATTGCAAAACTTACCAAAACATTAAAATTTGACACAGTTCCAGGACAGAAGGCATCCTGAAGAGTCAGGATTGCATATAACCCAGGTTATTACCTGATCTAACCAGGTTGAAGCCCCTGGATTTGACGCTATCACACAGGTTTGTGGTCTGCAGGTTTGCAGTCTTTGTTCCTAAGTCCACTATCACACAGTGCCACGACTGTGGTAGTTGTAATGGTTGCTGTTCTCAGAGTCTGCAATCTGCACGCTGGGTTTCCTTTCTGGTTCCTCACCATCGCGAGTGCCCGGCCTCTTGGAACGTTTAGGACACTTCTCGAAGAAATCCGACACAAAGTGCACCTGCAGAGGAGAGGAAAGGAGAGATTAAGAGGGGACAAAAAAAGGAAGCCAGACAAGATTGCAGGTCACTTAGAAAATTATTTGTGCTACAGAGATTGGAGTATAAACAAGTAAGGGACACTGAGGAGGTCGGGCAGAGCTGGAAACTGTGATTACACGTGTCTGGAGAGGACTGTGAACAGCTGTTAAATGACACACTAACGCAGACTCTCACACACATCAGAGAGGAACACACAGAGAGCAGGCACAACCCCTGCAGACCATAAAATCCTATGCCCAGGAGGGTCTCTAATTGCGCGCAGCACTGTGAAGGCCAAAGGTGCAGGCTCACATCCCAATTAATCATGCATGGACACACACAGACACACAAACACACGCTCTACCACTCCAGAATTTCCACGAGGCAGAGCTGACAGTGGTTCAATCATAACAGGGAAGTGGCCAAACAATAAAGAAGCCCAGCTGGATGAAGCAGGTGAATGGACTTGTTACCTGCCAGCTGTGAGTATGTGGGTTTGTATCAAGACACACCATGCTGCTGTCACACTTCACTCTACTCATGCTTCCTCTCTACATGGCTTTTAACTTTGGGAATAAAATATATGTTTTGAGCTATTCTGCTAACGTTTCCACTAAATGTCATTTTTATGATTTAGACGGTCACACCCGTGTTTGCCTTTCCAGCACTTGGAAACCACAGGACTAAGATGCAAAGTTAATATGTCATCAGGTAGGAAGCTGGTGGTGCAAAAAATGTAATGAAAAAAAGTCTCCATGTAATCATAAATTCTCAAGAGGAGAAGTAAAAAGAAAAACTGGCAAAAGTTCCCAGGTGTAAGCTTTTAAAAGTAATGGCTGTGTTACTATAAAATCACTAATTTTTGTAGCATTTATCTTGTAGGACGTTGCCGTGGAGACTCACATTTAGCAAAGCAACAAGCGCTCCCTGCAGCAGCCCCACCAGCACATCGCTCCAATGGTGCTTGTAATCAGAGACTCGGGTGTAACCCACATAAACCGCGAAGGCCACCAGGAAGAACTGGATGGTGGGCCGGAGAAGTCTGGCCCACTTTGCCACAAATCTCGCCTGCACGTAAAGCTGGAGGTGGAAACAGAGAGGAAAAAGAGAGCAATGATACTATTAGCACTGCTGGAACCTAAAAAGGTTATCACACCAATACATAACAGCATAGTCACCAGTTATATTATGGCAACACTGCATCATACATCATAACTGCAATGTGATATGCTAACAAAACAGTAAAGTAGGGAAATTTCTGCCATTTCTAAATGTGCTTAAACTGCAGCACTATCAAGATACTGGTTGGATCCTTTAAAAAAAAGCCTATGACTTTGGTGCTTGAGTTTGCAGTGAAAACAGTAGCTGGCACCTCTCAAATTAGATTTAACTTTAAAAAGGTGCTGAGTACAAATCTAATTTATGTTCTCCACAGACTCGAACCCCATTTATGCTGGAAAGCACCGATGCCAACAAAATATGAATCTGGCAATAGTTAAAAACTCTGCTCGGCTGCTGTTAAAGGTGTAAAAATTGGCATCGCACCACCGTCCGCCTGCCATACAGCTACGCTGCATTCAGCACTATAGCATACTCTTTCAAGGCAGCCCAGAGGACAAGGGCTGGATGTCACAGCTGAGCTCTATGTTTGTTTGCAGCATATGCCTGCAAAACAGAGAGTGCCAAAGACAGGAATGGACACTAGCTGGACGCTCTTTTCTTGGAACTGAAAAAAATAAAAGCTGCTTTGCTTGGAGCTTGCTGTCTAGCTGCGGTGCCTTTTAAAACAAAGAGATGGGGCCAAGTGGAATGAGCTGAATAGGCCTGGAAGACAGGTCAGAGCTCGTGCTTTGCCTTCATCATTGCTGGGAAAAGGGTTGCAGACTATTCCAGATCATTTGTCTCACTACATTCTTCCCCTGGACTCCACTTTTCCCTTTTATGTCTCTGAGTACAGATCTAAATGCATGAGAATGCTCTTAAAGGAGCCCAGAGGTTTAGGAGTTTTTTTATTTAATTTTTTTTAACTGTACAGAGAGATGGGTTTTATTTCTTGAAGCTCACGTTCTGTACTTACCGCTAGGAAAAGCATGCAGTACATGCTAAAAGAGGAGTGACCAGAATAGAAGGACAATCTAGAGAAAAAACACAATTCAGATGTAACTGCTTTACACAGGATATTTGTACAGTAGCATTTTGCAGCATCAATATCATGTAAAATGTGTTAGACTTCCTTTTCACAGACAATGTCTGTTTTTTTTTTGATTTACAGTATGTTACAATCTGTGTAATTTGTGTGAGGTTCTTGTTTCCTCTATAAAGAAACTGATGGAAGTTCTTTCCCTCCTACCTAGACTCTGTGACATCCTCAGGAGTCCCAGTGCAGTTGATCACCAGCATGTATCCTGTGCAGACTTTCGGTGCACATACTGCCATGAAGTTTGGCCTTGGACGCCCAATAGTGTACTTTGCAAGGTCAGTAAGTGACTGGCTGACAGCTCCTCCAAACAGAAAGGTGCCTACTACCTTGTAGAGTGCAGCTATATACTGATTGAACTGTGTGTTAGACTGAATCCTCTGTCTGTAGACCAGATAAGCCTCTCCAGATGAGATCTGAGGAGAGAGAATAAAAAAAATCAAAGATTATTTCTTGGGTTTTTTCCCCCACATTTTTCCTCCATTACATAAAAAGTCTTCTCCTACTTCTATATCAACTTATTGTCAAGTTCTGGCAAAATGCATCCATAGAATTGTGTCAAATGAGTAAAGTCAGCTAGAACAATGTCATGAAACGTCCTGTTACACTTACAATGACGAGAGTGCAGCAGATGGTGATAGCTGCCAGCATACCGGGGGTGATGGTGTCTAGTTTTAGGGGATACTTGATGCTGTCATCATTGCAGTAAATGCCTCTTTGGTATGGCTTGGAGACAATGGTCATAATGATGAAAGGCAGTGCCGCTGGAGGGAAAACAAACCAGATGAACAGTCTTATTATGTTAGACTAATTGCATATCTGGATAAATTTTGCTCTTGCTGGGATGAGATGGATGCATAGGTGTTCGACTGTGATGTAACAGAAGTTCCTGGGTTTCGGCCGTGATTGGGCGGCACATAAGAGGATCCCAGATCCAAGTTAATGTACTTTAAAATCAAAGACTAATGAGGTAGAAAAACACATTTGGCTATTTTTCTGTATTTTTCAGACATTATCTCATGTCCTAACTTGGGGGATGAAATTTTTTTCTAAGGATAAATGCTAAGTTCACAAGGATGAAAACAACCCACAAGGAGAAACACATTTTGTGCTTTAAATGTAGGCAAAAATACACAGTGGGAAATAGATTTTATATTCATGAGTATATGCAAAAAGAAAAAAAAAAGATCAGACATCAGACATATACCCATGTGTACAATATAAACAGTTAAAAAACTGTACACAAATTCCTGCAGGCATGTGGTTGTGTGCAAAATAAGCCCAAATATAGCTGCTTACAGCTCCCCCGAGAATGCATGATGTCCTCGAGAGGTTCAGAAAACTCAATTCCTAAACCACACGCTCACCATCTTCCTCTCTGTCTAACAGACACTCACTAACAAGCACATTTCAGAATGTGAAGAACTAATAAACAGTTTCTGAATACATTTTGCAAATTGCTTCTTTGCTATGTGAATCAAAAACCTGTTAAATTTGCAGAAGCTCAAATGAGACTTGAAGATATGAGACTGCTGAAAAACAGCTGATACTTATTTCTACATCTTAGCAATGTGACCCAATTAAAACGAGCTTCTAGCTGTCTTTGGCGATCCCCTTTCAAGGCTACAATGCAGAGTGGTGAATTCCACCTAGGGAGATTTAGACAATATGTGAGATTTAGACAATATGTGAGACAAAGGCCTTATATGCACAGGTATAGGTATCTTTTGTCCCTCACATGGCACTGCAAACTTGTAGTTTTATAGGGTTACGGGTATTTCTGACATTCATTAGAGAAGTCAAAGACTAAACAATCAACTGACAAATGGCTGGAAATGATCAGGTGTTCCAGCCCTAGTAAGGAATGTGTTCTCCACCCTAATACTGCTATCCATAGAAGGCGGACAGTCTTGGGCCCACTGTGAAAATACCAAGTGCCTGCATGTGAAATGCAACAAAAACAGCAATGCAAAAGCATCGCAAGAACTTGAAAAGTTCACTCACCAATAGCATTGAATTTCTGCGTAAATGAACTGTGCACCCCTCCCATTTAAAAGCAAAAAAAGTCTGCCCTTGACATATTTCTAGGAAGACTTCCAGTGAACCTGACTGATGAGAGACCATTAAGACTGAAACTAAAGGAAAATATACAAGAGGAAGGCGGATTGGGATTCAGCTGAGATAAATGCTCTGTTGATTCCATGTTTAATTCCACCTCGTGACAGATATCGGAGAACAGCCTACTGCAAATGTATGAACACTGTCACAAAGAAAAGCACTACTTAGTTTGTAAGTGGACCCGAAAACTGTCACTTCAGTACATTTAACAACTCAAATTCTTAGAAATACCCCTCGCTATTGTTCAGTATTCTCGGCAACAGGCCATGTATGATGACAGAAGAAGAATAACATGCACTTGATCTTATCTCTCTATGTCGAAGGTGACACGGGATGAGATGGGATATAGAGACATATCGCCTGCACACCTGTGGACAAAGGGTTTTATGGGCTCAGTGAGCAAAGGCAGCAGCAAAATACAGGCTTTGTGCTGAGAGCAGAATAAACAATAGTGCTCAATTGGATGAACACATGATTGTGCATTGACCCCTGCTGACCTGGCCTTGATGGAGCTGGATTTAGACTAGACAAACATTGAAGGAAAAAAAGTAGAGACGTTACCTTTAACAAAGACAGTGTTCAGTCACAAAGTAAATTTATTTAAAAGCCTTTTGCCAGACTAGTCTTTCTAATCAAAGTACCCTGGGGAGGACGTGGGAAGCTTTCCCACTATGCGTAAAAACAATCAGAAACATTTTCCAAAACATGCAACTATTGTTACATGCAGCAGCCATAAATGTTTAAGTAATTTTAGTGCCTACAGGCAGTTTAAGTACATTTATTATTTTATTTCTAAGACCAGTAACATTACAAGCAGCAGCTGGTTGTCACCTTTCACTGTGTGGCAGATTCCCACCAATCACTGCATGAGCACAGGACTCCAGTGTGCAGGATGTGGTAAACCAGGATTTTAAAGTCCTATTCCACACATTTTCCTGTTACAGCCACCAAATCCTGTCTGTGATAACTGTAGTGTAATACAGTCTCTTATATTTAACTAACATCCTGTCTGAAGCACCACAGGGGAGCTCGCTGATGCAGATTTACTGATGTGGCTTTTGGGTGGCAGCTTATCCATCTGTATCCTGCATCCTGCTACCAGCTGGAAAAAATGGAGCAAACTTAAAAAAAACCCCAACAACTACTACTTTTTATTTCTCTGTGGAGTCAGGAAAAAATAGTTGCACTAAAATCAGAGTCAGGTTTAAATGAAACCTACCTCCATGAATACATAGCACCAAGTTTGAAGGTTTTTATAAGGTTGGCCTAGACAAACTCTAGAGAGAAGTTTATTTACCTAACACAGAATGGTAAATGTCAAGCAGCAGTACAACATAATTATTTCTATGCTGGAGTCACATGATAGAACCAGGCCATTAATCACAGCAAAGCAGGAGAAGAATTAAGGGGGAAAAAACCTTTAAAATGATGTGCCAGCTAATGAAATATCGCACAAATTCACACATGGCTAAACAGCTTTTGCATGTCCATCATCACCATTATTCTACTGCCTGCAAAAATGTATTCATCTCATCAGCTCAATATCTTTATGTTTTTTAATGCTTACTAAATCCTCTTAACAGGACAGGGTTTATGGACTGAATGAAGTCAGCCTGCAGGTCTTTAAAAAGCCCCTCTGACTTGTAAAAAAAGTATTAATTTTTCATGTCTGTTTTCATCCATGAAGCACTAATTCAGCTGACACCTGCCTTTAACTTTTAAGTCGTGAATCAGAAGCTCAGATGAAAAGGGGGGGAAATGGCAGAAATAAAATGATGTAAGGAGTCTGGACTGCTCTCATGGGCAAAATAAATGGTACGCCCTGAGGTGCGTATGCGAGTGTGTCTCATGAGCAGTCCCCCTGCGTATAATATCTGCAAGAAACAAACCAGCCAGTCTCTGGAAAAGCAGACATACTCCAACACAGTTTTCAGACAAAATTAGACCCATCGGCACACAAAATAGGCCTCCAGCATACCACGAGACAATCCCACAACCCAAACTGACATTGCTCCAGAGCTGCCTCCACTTAAAGACCGAGCAGTGTCTCTGACTCTACTGGAGATTTTTCTGTTGAGAAAATCTGAAAGAACACAGAATACATGGAAGTAACAATAAAAAGAGTAGACTTATTTCTTTAGCGTGCGAAAAGCCTTGTTTTTGGATGTTTCCTCCAAAGATTGAGAGAGGAAAATGTGGCCAGGAAACGCTCCTGCCTGAGCCTCTAATGTGCAGTCCTTCTGCCTCCGTTTAAAGAAGGTTCACTTTAGAGTCTTTGGTTCCACTTTGCAGTAATACCTTGGTGACTCCCACTGCTACAATGGATACTAGAGCAAAATGAAGCTATATGAGAGTAACTGAGAATGACTGTCTGAGGAATCCAGCTCAGTCAGAAGGAGATTTCTGCATTAATTGATACATGAACAACAGCAGCATGTTCATTCTTTCCACCGCTGCTGAATCACATCCTGTTTCTCTGTCATGCTTAAAGCCATTCATTCTTCTCTTTCTGTCACTCACTCGATCACAGTGTCCTCCCACACACTTCTCCCTCTGTTGTAAATATAGAGGCCTCACTGGGTAATGCTTTATTTAGCTGGTAGATGTGCAATTATGCAGGACCATTTGGACCACAATCGCACTCTGGTGCTGACATTCAAGGCCCGTCACATCCTCTGCTAGCTTAGGTCTTTTTCTTCCATTTCCCTTCCCTCCTTTTCATGTCTACATGTATTTGCTGTACAGGGTCCATTTTTCTGCTCTGGAGACCTTAGTCCCTTCAGTCAAACTGCCATGATTATCTGGAAGTCATAGTTTGAGAATAACTGACACCTACTCACCGTGGTTTCTCTGACATAACTTGCTGCACCTGCATAACCACACAGATGGACAATTATGTTCCCTAATTTGAAAAACATACAGTCTGGGTTTTTATTATGCATACCTAAAGAGTGCATAGCCTGTGTGTGGCGTGAGATGGGTGTTCCCATGCCCTTAGGATGCCCTCCCTTCGGGGTCGTAGCTGGAACATTTGCTCTTCCATCTAATTTCTTCCACTCTGGTTTCCTGCCTTTGCAGCATGAAGGTCACCTTCTTCTTATTGTATTTCTAGCCTTCTTTTCTTCCTGTTGACTGTTTTACTTTCATCTTACATTTCACCGCTTCTTAGAAATCTGTGTCACTCTTTAGTCATTTACTCAATTCCTGACTGCTTCCAATTCCAGCCTGCGTGGATGAGGACAGAGGGAGGCTCTCCCCCCCTTTCTTTTAGCTGGAGTGTTTCCACTTTTTATTCCTTTGAATAAAAATTTCTCTCCTTCGTTTGTTCCCTCCAATTCAAACATGTTTTTATGTCAAAGCAGGTCATGCTCAAGAAGATGTGTTGCAGTTAAAAAACCAGCTAAAGCTCTCTCTCCTTCTAACTGTCGCCCCTCCAAGCTGGACTGACTAATGTGGAAGGTATGTGCTGAGCCTACAACCTCTGCCGGCGTAGGCCTCTGGAATTCTAATTCACATGAGGAACGCCCAACTTCACCAGTCACACCAAATCCTGCTGCTGCTGTGGTCCATTCTTTATTTTTAATCCCACTGTTTCACTCCGTCCATCATTTACGCGTGCTTAGCTTCAAGCAGAGCAGAAGGAGACATGGCGGCAGGCGAGGCTGTGCGAGTGGTGGGAGAGCAGCTAAATCTGGGTGAGCAATCAAAGAGTCTGGGTTTGGAGGGGATCAAAGAAGTAGGCCACACAGGTTTCAACCTAAACCAGAAAGGCCTGCGGGAGGAGTTAAAAGGCAGTCTGATGTGTGCAGCTACAATGAATAATCCTGACCTTACTAAATAAACTGCTGCCTTGCTGTGTCGTACTTTATCCTGTATATATTTGATGTTGCCTTTATACGTTCCCAGCTTGTTTGGATTAGTCCTTAAAATCTAGTTTTGATCGACATTAACAAGAAACATGTCTTTTAGACTGCGTTTGGCTTATTTACAGCTCGTATCTTTTTCTAGTGATCAAACAGCACTGTTTACATTTTTGATACTCGAGGTTTTATATGATGTCAGTGACAGCTCTGGCAGTGAGCACAGCAGCCCCAAACACCTGCTGTTCATCATTCAGAAAAAAAGGTTACCTAAGGAGAGAAGTGCTTATAGAGCTTATTCCAGAGTGCACGAATTGGGGGGTTACACCAAAACAAAGATTATTTTGAACTGTGAATCATGCTAAGCTCTGCTAAAGTCCAAAATAATAACGTAGATCTGCAAAGAGCAGTGGGTATCCTGTAATAAACATCAATAAATATACAGAAAAATAGAATATTGGATGTCGACATGGCAGAGCTACATAAAAGAACATACAAATAAAAACTTAAAAAAACTGTAGAAACAAACAGTCAAAAATAATCAATGTATGCCTAAAAAATACCTGAATTCCACGCTCAACCTCACTTTCAACGATTTAAAATTATTTGAATATCAGCAACCAAAATATAAAGAAACTAAGTTCTCTCAGTGGAACGTGTCTGTTTGTTTAAAAGGGCTTCAGTTTCCATGACATGGCTCTCCTAAGGAAAACCATTCCCATCAAGCATCTTCATAGCTTTGCTCTGAGAACTCAAGCCAATCAGTCTTACCAACAAAAACCACATGAGAGGCCCGGCTCCCAGAAGACTCCGCTGGATGGCTTCACCGACAAACTAACCAGGGTTGGCAAGCAACACAGCAAGGGGACAGAGTGCATTTAGAGTAAAAAATGCAATGAAATGTGTAGAAAGTCTGACAGTTTTCCTGCCGTGGGAATCTGTGAGCAAGCGCTATTGTATGTGTCACTGTGATTGTGATCATATAAAATACTGAGAACAACTTGATATGTGCAGGCCAGGCGCAAATCAAAAACTCTGCTGCCATTGTTCTTTAGCTGTGCAAAAGAAACCAACAAATGCAGAGTGATAAGTGATAAGTATACAATTCTCTGAAAACAAAATTATAAAATACTGTAAATCTTAGAGATTGGCTCCAGCCCCCGTGACCCTAATTAGAATAAGCAGAAGAGACGGATGGATGGACTCTAACACCATTTTAAGAAATGCAGGTATGTTTCTTTTACATAATATCAACTTTTACATACTGTACAATACATACATAACACGTTTTGTAAGTGGGTCAGCAATCAATGACACAGAACAGGTTTGGCACAATCTTACAGACAATAACGAGCGGACACATGGGAAAACAAGAATGTGTTGGCAGTGCCTCGCCCCAAGGCCATTTAGTCTATTGGCCTGGTGTATTATCGAGCGCATTACTCACGATTCAAAATGTCATTCATTTTTCCAACAGGAGCACCCATGAAATGAGGTGAGCTGTGACATACATGTTACACCTGCAGAGCTGTGGGCAGGGAGAGGTTAAAACCCGGTCTTTCCTTTCTCGAGCCAACACCCAATATCTATTTGTGCTGAGTGTAGACTTACACAGACGGGGTAGGGAGAGTGGGAGGAAGGGAGGAAGAATAGACGAAGAACCGAGGCCAGAAGCTCACAATAAACAAGAAATTCAAAACCAAGGTAGATCTTTGACGAGTACAACAACCTCAAATGTCCCTCACAAAAGAAAAAGAGACAGGAGGCTTAAACTAGACAAATAATACACAATACGACAGACCTCGAGTAGGAAGGCATCAGTAAACTACCACAAACCAGCTATTTTACACCACATTCATCCATTAAGGTGCTCAGTAACTGTGTTGTGGACTGTATTAAACAAAAAACCACAACAAAAAAGACAGAGGCACATCTATTCGTATGATACCACCAGTTATCAGTGTAGTTTGACCTGGGCAGGGCAGGGTGAAAGAGATAGAGAGCATGCCAAAGAAATCTTTCTTTCATGTTACCATTGATTTTGGCCTTTGGATTCCTGAACAAAGGATAGATGAAGGCAGTCTGCTGAATGTGAGACATATTTCTTCGGCTGAGCAAAAGTCCAGAGAGAAGAAAAAGGCAGATTTGAAAGGCTCACAAATTCAAGAAATGTAAACAGTCTGAAAATGCAGAAGAAACCCAACTCAACACTGTTTCCATACAGGCTAATGGTCAGCATAATTATAAGCTCTATCGTGTTGTTATTACACGCCTGGGGAAACCTCACATAAACTTGGGGTTGACTTGACGATTATTTGGGTGAATGACATGGGTGGCAGTAGGGAAAGCGAAGGCAAAAAGGGTGGATAATCCATCGAGATCTGACCAACCATCCGACCAACCCAGACATTAATCCCAGACTTGTGACAATCAAATGGTAAGGCTGATCATGTTCAGCAGTCTGTGGATATTCCCACTGATGGAAAATACTCCTAAGCTCTTTGTAAAGCCCGGGATGGAGTGGGGGCCCTGGAAGTCTTTGTCCTGAACTCCTTCCTCTTTTGTACCTCACCGGTAGAACCGAGACAAAACAAGTGATAAACAAGGTGCCAAACACCAGACCGTTGCAAAACAGATGGCTGTCGTGCTCATGTGGCATTAACACAGTGAACCAACCTCCCACCACACTGGTATATTCCACATGTGCATATTATCCTTGTGTCCGCATCTGAAAACAACTTCTTCTGGACATGTCAGCTCAGACTTTTTATGTTTGTTGTTTTTTTGTTTGATAAAGTTGATCTAATCATTATCTTTATGATGAAAACATTTGTCAGATTATTAAACCCGGTGATTTATTTATTTTGGCATCTGTATTTATATGTTTTTAACAAACCCCCTTTGAATCTCAGCTAATTATTAAAAGATTCACACGTCTGTCAAAAGTCTGTACAGTATGTACATGGTTATTTTCATCATGCAAATCTGAATACGGTGACATTAATATTATCTTTATAATGCATTGAGTTATTGATACAGCTGCACTGATTAAGTAATTTCATACAGTTCGTGTAAATCTCCAGTAATGGATTCATTGTTTCTTCCCTAATCGTGGTCCATACCTTGAAGATGAATGTCAAAAGACTCTCATCAGTGTGGAAAGCTGTTACTACAATGTTTGTTAGTATGGTGCATTTTCTGACACTATCCAGAGGAGGGAGGAGACGAATCCGATACATATTAGTTCATTGGTTACAGCAGAAAATACTGTTTCTGCCTGAAGTTAAACGCGGAACATCCGTTTCCGAGCGCAGCAGAAAGTCAAATGTACCAAAATGCACCAAACGTAGGAAGTTGGGAGCAGTCTTTTTAGGATTCCTGGCAGACAAAATATGTGGAATAAGCGGGGCGCACACATGCGTATCAGATTTCCATAAACAAATATTCAGCTTCCTGGGGCACTGTAAAGTCCTGCAAAGTTTTGGTGAGTAGGTTGAAGCATGCAAGCTTGCGAGGAGGATGACACTGAGATTTCCTCTTATGTTCTGCCATGGTGAAATTGCACCAACATTTAAGGCCGGGACGTTATCCCAGCCCGGATCTCCATAAACAAAGTGAGTGACAGGCTGCTCATTTAGCGCCAGACCCGAGTGTGGCAGTCCAGCTGCTGGATCAGCAACAGAGATTAAAATCAGCAGCCAGCCAGAAAACCTTTTGTCTGATTAAAAAAAAATCGCGCTTGAGTTTAACGTGCAAATAAACAAACACCGCTGAGTTCCCATTACTACAAGAGACCCTAAGCTGCTGTTATCGGTGCAAAACACACACAAAAAATGCGAATTATGAGAAGAAACGGATGTAGCCACAAATATATTACCAGCGACGCCTGCCGACTTTTGCGCATTGTCCGTGTGCTAAATAAAAGGAACAGGTTGTTAACTTACCAGCTGTAACGCACAGCACATCCACCACCACGAACAGCTTCTTCTTCTTCTGATCCTTCATTTTCTTTCCGCTAATTTACTTTACAATCAGAAACTTTGAGAGATAATTTTTTTCTTGAATAAAGTAAACAAGTCCATCTGAGTTCGTTCACTCAGAAACGTACAAGTAACTCTAAAAACAAAGGGTAACCCGTACAACGAGTTCTTCCGGGATCCTGGTTCGTACCTGTGCTGCGATGACAGTGACAGCGGAGGTGTGTAAGTTTCTTATAGCGCCACTTTATCCAAACTCCTTTCGGAGCAGCACACCTCTGACGCTCTGCGTCCTTTTGCGCACATAACTGATTTGGGTATCAAATAAAGACCAGAGAGAGACCATCCGATTGAACTGTGACGGAGGCGTCCGCAGAATCCAGAATAAACTCCGGTCAAACCACGCCACTGCTCCTGATCCCTCCTCCTTGCTTCCTCGTCTGGCTCTTCTCTTCATCCGATCACCACCAGGCACCGAGCTTTTGCGCACATGTGCGCAGAAAACAGGGAGGAAGAAGTTTTTTTCTCTTTGTGCTTTTGCCAGTGTTACGCCTTTCATGTATGTTCAGTAGAGACGACTCAATTACTGCTTTAATTGGAGCTGAAAAAAGTGCACTCGGATTTAAAATACGAAGGAAGAAGGAAGATGCCATTTCCCGAAACGGATAAATGTATTAACAGAAGGAATTGACTGATGGGGTTAATTATTAACGTTTACTTAAATGAACTAAAGCAGCCTCACGTGAATATCCAGCTCCCATTTCTTAAATCACACCCACACAACAAACTTGGTGCCATTTTCTCTTGAGATCTTTCTTCCCCCAAACCCCTCTCACACATATAAAAGAGAGATATTAAAGTATGGCTAAGAAGTAAACATATTAGCCAACCCTTTTATATAAGTTAGGACTGAGCACACTTGGTAGAAGACAGAATTTACATCCCAACAAAACCAGGGAGAGTTTTACAAGGCATCCTGCGGCTGAAGCAAAATTAGCATGACTTTACATCAGTAGGACTCCAGGCCACAGTGCTTTATGCCCCAGGCAGTCAGGATGTTTCCCCTCCGCCAGTCATTACAAGGTTTGCTGTCTGCATGCAGTCATGTGTGTAGAGCTTTAAGTCATGAGTGTGCATTAACAGTTCACTCTGTTTGCATGCCAAACATCACGTTTACCCCCCGAAGTATATTAGTTCAGCATCCTTGAGTTAAGCAGATAATCTTGCATGCACACACTGAAGCTTTACTTGAATTTTACACGTTTTTAAGCAGTAAAATCAACTCAGTAGATAAATTAAAATGTTATAGCGTGCAAAGTAAACATCAACAACACACAGAACAACAGAGAGCTGCATACTTGGAGTCATTTTAAAGCTATGGCTTCTCTGCCCCCTTCTGGTTGTTCCTAACCATAGACGGCTTCTTTTAGGTGCCAGAAGAAGCCAGAAATATGATCCTCCCCCCAAACCCATTCGCCCCCAGTTTACAGTACAGAAGCTAGAAACAGGGATTCACAGAGTCATTCATACTGAGCAGGCAAGAGCTTCACAAGTGTAGTGTACATTCATACGGGAATGAATGGTTGTGGTACTTGTTCATGCTCAACAATCCAGAAAAGGAAATCCCATGTGGACATAGAAATGCTGCATCCAGATGAACAGATTCAAATTTCAGGTATAACATTAAATGTGTACACTACTGACCTGAGCGTGTAGATCAGTGAGTTATCAGTCTGGCTTTCTTACTGTTTAACGGAGGTTTTTCTTTCCCACTGTCACCAAGTCCACACTTACAGGGGATAATCTGATTGTTGAGGTTTTCTTTCTAATATTGTTGGGTCTCATTTTTACAATATAAAGTATAAAATATATATAATATATTTTTTACAATACAAACTAGAAACTTGAAGTGAAAACTCAAGAAATTCAAACACATCAATACAGAGATGGAGAACAATGCACAAGGAGCAGATTGTCGTATAAAACGCCAAGAATACTGCAGAAATATTATTCCTCTTAAACTGACACATTCATGAACACTGCAGGGAAAATGTTAACATGCTAAAATCAGTGGAACTATTGTTCATGTTTGTTGGGAAACTTGCTTTGCATTTTGGAGATTGTACCGTTACAGTTATGGACACCAAGCATTTTTGAGTGCGATCAGTCTCTTATTATTTTTATGTAGCTGTAGTAAATATAATGCAGACAGGCATATTTCACTGACCAGCTTTAAGAAAGCAAAAAGTGATTTGCAGCCAACAGGAGTCTGCAGGGTGTGCCAACACAGACCTCCACCAGGAACAGAGAGGTGAAGCAGCCAGCTACAGCACCATTAATGTGAGCCTGCAAGCCATCAGCTGGCAGCTTGACACCCTGCAACTCCAAATTCATGAGCTCAACAAACTGTTCCAGAGTCACAGCTTTTCTGATGAAATTTCTAAAGCTAATGAGGAGCTGAACTATAAAATTCACACTCTGTAGCAACAAATTTAACAAAAGCCTGAAAGACATAGCCATGGCCATTGACTTTAATTAAATTAAAGCAGAACGTGAAGCCATAAACCAGCAGCATGAGGTGCTCAATAATGAACTTGAGCACATAGAGGAAGAGGTCCACAACAAAATAGCCTTTGAGGAAATGTGTGGTGAGATAAAAAAAAGTCCACAGAGAAAATTAGACAACAAAACACAGCAATGCAAAAGGAAATCCAGCAACTCAAGGACAAGCATGAGCAACCAAACTCACTGGATGTCACAAAAGCAGCAGAATGAAGCTTCGCAACAGGAGATTCAGGAGATCCACAGACACATCCAGAGCAAAATCTCTGCAAGAAACCACAACAGTGTAGTGTCAAAAGAGGCCTTGAGTCATCACAGTGATGCCTTACGACGGGAACGCCAGAATCTCTTCAAGAATGAAAGAAAAAGTAAATACGGGAGAGGCTCTGTGCGGTTAAACACAATGAAAAGGACAAATTGGAAGCTGTTGTCAACCATCAGCTGCAGATCGAACAAACTTTAAAGGACAGATACCTTTAACTGGAAGCTGAGGAGAAGGTGGCACCATGCAGGCACAGAGCAAAGTCCTAATTAAAACTCACGTGAAGGTCTACAGAAAGGTTCTGAATGAAGAAGCTTGGAAATATAAGCACAAGCTGAGAAAATAACGCTGATGCCTTGAAGAAAAGAATTACTCTCAATGAAAGTCAAGGTTTATGAAACTTTGAGTACTTATAAGACTAGTTATAAGTCAGGAGGTGCTGAGCAACACACTCTCAAAGGAGAAAGGTTTGCAGGAGAAAAATAATGAGCTAAAAGCTGAGAAACTCTGCAACAGACTCTGAGGTGAAAAAAATCTATGGTTTTATGTATGACTCACTGAAAACAGAGAAAGATGCCATCAGCCAACACATTGATTCTTTTTTGTTTCCTCCCCAAATTGACCACAATTTGTCATTTCATTAAAGTAACCAATTAATCAGTCACTCGGTCAATCAAACAAATTTGGAGATCCATTAAAATGAACAACTAAATAACTATTTTCATCTGTAAATGTGTGTTTAGTTTTCATTTCAAAGTCTTCTAACACCCTGGTGCACCTTATCGCCTGGTGATGTGTCAGCATGACTGTCCTATCAGAACGAAACAGCTGCACATCTTCATGCATGTAGGTTGATCCAAGCAGGAGGTCCTGTACTAAGTCATCATAACTCTTAACTGCAAGTCTGCTTGATGTTCAAGCAGCTTGTTCTGCTTATGTTATTTCTGCAGATCGAGTAAAGAGTCTGAACAAAGAAACCTTGTCTTTTCCTGTCTTTACACGCACGCTTAATGTGATCCTTAAGGTTCTTAATAAGTCAGAAGTGGTCAGACTCAAAATGTTTTCCCAAGACTGAGAGCGCTCTCTAGTGGCAGATCACTGAATACAACGTCCACATTCTCACTCCTGGTTTGTCTCAGAAGGTGGTAAACTCTCAACATGTATTTGGCATTTACCATGAAGCTGTGTAGTCAGAGTGCCCACATGGCAAAGAGTTTATGTGCAACTCTGGCAGGCTAGCATCCTCAGCGTGGACATAGTTTGCACATCCAATTGAGGAACCTGCTTTAAACTGATGGGTGGTCAGATCAAGTCCTGGTGCTTCCATCAAAGCAAGCACCAACACTTGTAATCAGCTGCTCAAAAAAATTAAAGAAAGACTTTGAAAACACGTGAGGTCACAAAAATAATGCTGAATAATGTATTAGGAACAAAAGGATGCCACATCAATTGTCACCCTGCAGATCAAAGTGACAAAATGATGCGGCAGGCGGGTCCCTTTTGCAAATATTTCATTGCAGCATCTGTGAATGGTACTCACAAGTTTGTTTGACTTCCACGTGCCTGTATGCATGTCTGACAACATCAGGGCATGCTCCTAATGAGAAGACAGATGGCGTCCAGGGAGATCTCCCAGATCTGGATCAGGGTATCACTGAGCTCCTGAAGCTTGTGTCGTTTCTTTGCATCCATCTCTCTTTTTTTGTGGTAGGTGAATGTAGTATTATTTGAGTGTTGAGTGGTGGATACACACCTTTGTGAACTTTTAACACACATGGAGCTGATGCCTGGGAAAGAATGCATGGAGCTGCAGTTTTCTACTGGTCCAATCTTCTTCTCGTTCTCATGCTCAGCTGTTTGAGAGGTGACCTTGTTTCTTTCAGTGTCTCTTTGACTTCTCACGGTCTGATGAATGAACAGAGTGAAAGATAGGACTGTAGGTGATCTCAGCTTCATTCAACACAAAGGTATAAAGGTCCTTGAAATTCTTGTGTTGTGCTTACACTTTCTGTTACTTGCCAGATTTCAGATTCCAGTGGGAAGCTTTCCAGTCTGGCAATTAATGAACAAGCTTGTGATGTTTCTCACAGTTAGTCAATGTCAAGCCCCTTGACATGAAGCAGGGCATCTTAACAGACAGTTAAGAGTCAGCACAGAGAGTCTAAGATGTTTCAGAGTGCTTAAGCATTCTTTGCTTAAATTCTAGGCCACTGGGTGAGTCTCTGAAAGCTGTCTGAGTGTCAAATATCTTGCTAAAGCAACAATTCAGGCATGCTAGTAGGCTTCATTATCATTTCTGTAGAAGGTAATGTCCATTTATTTTTTCAGTCTGAGTTATTCAACTGGAGTGATTGTAATTTCATTAATGAGGAGGATAAATACTGCAATACTCTCATGAAAAAGTGTTTGAATGGAGTGGTTTTGAATTGCTCTGCAACTGGAACCTTATTTAAGGTGACCCAGTTTGGTAACACCTGAGCAAAGGTGGAAACATCTACATGAGAAGGTGTTGGTATTGTTGTTACTAGCATGTTTTTTGCATTCATGTTTCTTTGTTTTTAATGTGCTTAATGTAGCATATAAAACCACAGTTTTGTCTCATATTTTATTACAATGAGCACAGAACACTTATCAAATGTTTAAACTGAGACATTTTACTACTTCATGGAAAATATTAGCTATAATATTAGTCTCAAAATACTGGAGGAACGTTTTCCGACTTATTAGTTTCACTGGCAACAGGTCAGTGAGATGATTAAGTATATAAATGGTGTCTTAGCTACATCTCTGACAGTATAGAGTTGCATTAGTGCCATTAGTTTCCACATCTGGAAAGCCATCATTCGTGATGAAGAGAAAAAAGCATTTGCCTCCTTCCCTGAGTTCTTTGTTTCTGTATTTATCACACTTTAATGTTTCAACACATCAAATAAATTTTGATATGAGATTAAAAAACACTTAACCCAAGTAAATATAAAATGATACTCTTTATGAAGGCCGTATCTTGCCTGTTGCTCACTAAACCCGTCATCTATGGCTCTGTTTTAGACAGTGTTGAGGACTTCTGTTGTCATGGATATGTATCAACATGTCTTCTTGAGTCATTTCAACGTATGATGAGATTTAACACTCAAAAATAAATGTTTTCTGTGTCTTTCTTATTTTTCTTAGGTTTCTTTGTGAGATTTCTTACTTTGCACACATGAATCTTCCATTGCTCATACACATGCAGCAGCTTGGGGACCTTTAGCTAGATTGCCCTCCTTCGGATTGTTACCTTGGAGAGTATACACCCACTACCAAACATTGGTGTGAATGTAATACTTTCTTTCCTTTGCTGTACTTGATCACTGCACTGAATCCATGAGGGTACTGCTGAAATTGCCAATTAGCTCACGCGCTGTTGTGTGGGAGCACACGCTGACCCATAAATCCACACAGACAGCATGGAGCAAAGTAGCATTACCAGCAACAAACAAGACCTTCCATCATTTATCTGAACCCAGCTCATAAATGTCAATAAATGAAGGGCGTACTGTCGGGAACCAGGCCAGAAAACAGTATGCTGAAATATATAGAAGTTCTGAGAAGTAATTATATTCAGTTTTAAAAGATAAAGACCATAAAAAGAAGGGAAATATATGGATAAAATATTATCAGTGTGGCATGTCAGTGACGAACCTCTTTACTGTTATATACGTCAGCTCACACAGTCATAAAACAAACACTCCCGTCTTCCCATTTGAGCTTTAATATTAAAAACTTTCAGGCCTTAGGTTGCAGAGTAGACTCGCAGCATAACTTTGCTTCTTGTTGAGAAGAGTCTGTTAAATATTTTAGTGCTGCATCGTTAATCTGTGAGAAAAGGCCCCAATATGTCAGAAACACAGCTGACAAATCAGTGGCAGTGGCGGAATTAGGTTGACTTATTGTAAACCTTCCTAAAAATTATATATAATATTTAATTGAACTTTCTTTTTTTTCTGCCTTTGTTTTTACTGAGTGATGAAGTCCATGCTTCTCCACGGGGCCATGGTCCGCGTACAACGTAGGAAAGCTGCACTGCTGTTCTGGGTCTTTACCTGCAGCCTGGTACCACAAGAGGGCGCTAGAGAATCAAGTAGTAAGAAGGCACAAAGCTGTTTAAATAACAGTGGAGAGGACACAAAGGCAAAATCTCTTAAGATGGTAAAACACAAAATCTAGAGGGGTAAAAATTTGGGCAGAATTAAAGTTGTACTGACAGCAAACTCTGTTCTGGTTCAGCTTCTGATTTCCCAACGTAGTCTCCACAGCGGATAGATCCACATGTGATCTGGCACTGGTTTTATACTTCCTGACACAACCCAGGCTTGGGATCAGCACTCATGATCCCCTGAAGGTGGGTTGGTGTTTCCTTGTGGACTATTAAAGTGAATGTGTTAACAGCTACATTTGGAGCCAGGTTAACCAGCAACAGGCCCATTAACAGTTGCTGTTTTACTATAAACAGAGGGGGATAACACAGCAAAAATATTGATATAAACATATAACAATTATATTAAAGAAAAAAGAAAGAAAGACAGAAAAAAAGGAAAACAAAGAGCTTTTCTTAAGAAAAGTGGCCATCATTAAAGATCAAGTCTGAGAGCTACTGGAGCAGCTGAGCTATGGCTCTTTTGCAATCAATTTCTCCCACCGCAACTATTAGCTGTTAAGATTTCATATTTTTGTAGAACACTGCGTATTGCACAAACAAGTGGTGCCACATCACCTGTGAAAACCAATAATACTTTAGGAATAAATTGAACATTTCCATTGTTCTATTTATTTATTTTTTAACTTTTTCAAAGCGATTACAAACAAATAAGAAAGAAGCAGAAGCTTATAGATGGATAAATATGCTAGTAAAAAATAATAATGATAATAATGAAGAAAAGAGAAATGCTGTTAAATTAACTCCTTTTCCTTTGCAAATAACAAATGTAGAGAAAAAGGCCAGATAAAAGTCTGCTTTTTTCATGAGTAATTTTTTTTATGTCTTAAAAGCAAAGATCATAAAGACAAAGAAAATATACAGACAAAAATAATAATATAAAAATAATTGTACTAGTTTTCCTTTATTGTCTTATCCAAAGTGCCTGCATATATAAGCATTTAACAACAAAACAAGCACTGATCTGAAACCAGCATTAAACCTGGAGGACTGAAAGGCCCAGCACAGAGAGAAGAGAAACAGGGATAGATGGAAGGAAACAGCTGGGGCCAAATCTTTGTTTTCTGTGCAACTTGGACTAAAACTTACAGACATGCAAGTTTAGTACATCAATGTACACATTACATATGTACAATTATGATTCTGTGAAATTACCAAAAGAATCCATGAAATTGTTCCAGTAAGAGTCAATTTAATAGTATGCTGTGTATCATGCACTATACAAATATATATATATATAAACTGGCATTCATCATCTCTTGAGTCATCATCATGTTCGCCTCTTTTTTAAGATTTGTTAGCTGAGTGCTCTTTTCATTCAGTCAAGGCTCTCAGTCACTTTGTGGCTTGCAGAGGTTTTGGGACATGCCAGCATGGTTCAATAAATGATCAATTATAAACTAAAAACTTGTCATTTTAAATATATGAGGCTCGAAGAGAAGAACGGGGAATTCCTCAGATCAAAGGTGGGACTTACCTGGGAACTTGAGACAAGCAGGTCTCTGAACTTCTATGATGGCATAATCTTCACACACGACGTCTCGGACCAACAAGCTGTAAATATAAACCACTTTCCTCTCTGGATGTTCGGAGTGATGACTGACTTTACAAAAAGCATCATTTTACCAGAAACTGAGAAAACTGTTCACCTTCATTCATCAGAGTGGAAAAAGCATTAAGTCCACTCGTGCAGCATCACTACACTGTTGAATGTTTAAGTCAAACTTTGGGCAATTGGGTTTTATGCTAAAATAAAAACACGAGCAATATATGAGTTTGTTCATCTTCTGGATTCTTTGTTGCTTTATTTGAAGTGCCCTTTGGATGGGATATACATAGAAAATTAAAATAAAAAACAACCTCCAAGGCACTAGCTGGAAGGCAACACATGTAATATCAATATTCTTACAGCAAGGTCACATTTAATCTATAAAACTGAAGTTTTTAATTTTTTTTAAATATTTTATTAAAACATTTAATTTATTATATTAAAAACAGACAAAACAGCAACAAAAATCTTGATTTTTTTAATTACTCAGCGTGTTGGCTTCAATGTTCGACAGTCCTCTCAGCTGCTCCTTGTTGCTCTGCCTTTCTCTTTAAAATACTCATATGGTGCTCTGTTGGATTCAGATGTGGTCGTCTCAGTTTAAACTATTTTCTTCCTATGGTACTTTTGGCAGTGACAATCTTTTTTGAAAATTCTGGAGACTTGGAGTCATCCTGTCAACCAGTAATTTATCTAAAGACATTTATCAAGATATCAAGAAACATTCCCCCAACACTTCATCCAGCCACAGTCCCACCTCCCTGCCTCACTGCTGGGACTGTATTCACTGTGGTGGTCTTGGCCCAGCTTATGCTAAACATGCTGGAACAAATCTAGGGAAAACAAATTCATCCGTCATCTGACTAAGAAATCTGCTCCTAATAAGCGTCAGGCTTCTTCTCATGTTTGTAACAGTTTTGTGCTGGAGAGAGACTTCCTGTTCGTTGTGGTGAACGTATGTGAGTCATCTAACACGTGGCTGTGTTTTCAAGAGCTAGCCCGTGCTAGAGAACAGCTACTGTGGTTTGATCTACTTCTTCTGATTATTTATGCATCTGTTCTTTTGCTGATAGACACCCATAAATAAATAAACTGTACGTTCTGATGCTCATGTTAATGGATCCAGGCTAACTGGAGATCTGAGAAGGACTTGTTTTGGTTTCAGTAATCAGATTTTCTGACTTGTCGCTGATCTTTTTGTTGTGGTCAGAAGTTTACATACATCATGGGTATGAACTCTACCAAATCTGCCAAGAAGAGGGGAGAAATTTACAGCTGGAAATGTCAGCTACTAAGGTGTCTGGTTCAGCTGCAGGTCGATAAAGGAAATTTAACCAAATGTATAAATCTGAAAAGCTCTATGTACATTTTTGACATTGTGTGGATTAGTGAAGATCGAAAACAAATTCAAACACAATTCATGTTTGTAAAGTCATTAAAGATGACTCCCCAGAAACTGAACAGTTCAAAGAAATAATTAAAAGCCCCAGATTTCAATGACATTCATGCACATGATGACTCGTGTGTAAGCTTCTGACCACAACTGCGTTTGTTTGTTTTTGTGCTTATGTATATTTTATGTTTTTGTTTTATCTTTATGTGGTGGAAATATTTCACTCGTGAACCGTTTTATATTTCAGCGATATTGCACACGGGTATTCTCACTTCTGTATATGGCAGCTTAGCATGTAAAGTTTTATATTTCAGTCTTTCATTTTTAAGCCCATTATATGAAACAGGCTCGTCATGGTAGCAGTTATTCATCATACGAGAAATGGTGTTCATGACTGATGACAAAACCCTGCACCTTTATAAATCTATATACATTTTCAGTGGTGGGAAAAAAGAGGAAAATTTCCACAGAAGCAAAAAGAAAGGAAATTTAAAAAAGAAATAAAATACAATAAAACAGGAAGTTATTGCGCCCCATTAGGCTCCTACATTGCTGCATATTCAAATCAACCGTAGAACTTTTTTTCCTTTAAGGTGTTCATATTTTTTTAAATCTTAAGAAAGATGAACTTTTGTGTAGAATAAAGACAAAGCAGATATGTAGGGCCAAGAAAGGAGAAAACATTTTAAGTTAATGTTTAAATAAACTACTCTGTAGTCAGACCCCCCCACCCCCGTATTACATCAGGTGAGGTACAGTCCAATAGCAGATCTGAAATGGCTGCAGCAGTGAAAATGCTGACTGATATGAAGAGCATAAAAACAGTCATGTTGTCTGTATTCACGGTAAGAATCTGGGGGGGAAAACCAAATCTGAGCAGCAGTCAAATTTGTCTGTTCTGATAAATAAGAAAACAAAGCAGCAGTGGTCAACATTGTCAATAATCAGTTTCAGGAATAATGGACAGCAGCATATAATCAATGCCTGAAAGTAGTGATTAACACAGTCATCATTCCACAATGGGCGTAGGATTCGAGCGCCTCCTTTTAAGAAGAGGCACACAAGTCACCTGCTAACACAGGTAATAGGTCCATCTGTTTTCAAGCAAGTTGCATTAACGCACTTTTTGTCCTCTCATTTCTTTTTCACCCTGCTGTAAAAGATCACTACCAACCAAAAACACACAGGGCAAATTACACAGAGTACCACTTAGATATCTCCATGTCCCCTTCACTGTGTGAGAGAGCGAGGATGCTGGACGGGTGAGGGGTGAAGCAAACTGCTGAATGCCTGGAAGTGTGACGGGAGGACAGCGGTTGAGGATGATGAAGAGGACGGCAGGCTAAATTCCACCTGCAGCATGTGGGAAGCACTGGCCCCACCGCTCACTGTGCCACAGTCAGGGCCCTCAGAAAGTAAATGTTCGCCACGCATGTGTAGCTGAAAGAAACAAGAGTTTGGGAGCCCGTGGTTGTCATGGAGGGCCGGAGAGTTCCCGCAGGCCCACTGGGAGGTCTCAGCAAAGAGCTGAGACTGGAGCTGGACTGGAGCTGAAGGACAACAACTATCTGAGCCAGATTCCTGCAGGCCGTCTATGGGCGGGAGAGAGAAAGGACATCCGAACAGCTGCTGAGGACACTCGTCGCCGCACAGCTCTGACAAGCCCATCACCAGCTCGCCATCTGGACAGACGTATAGAAATTCACAGGACGACAGATTAATAAAACCTCCATTACTGTTGTCATATATTCTAGGATGTATGTTTGATGTCTATGGTTACAATGGCATCTGAGGAGTGCTTTTGTGCTCTTCTAGCGTACCTATTTCTACTACAGAGTACCCAGCAAACATTTAAACGGCTGGCGGTCTTTTCTCGAACGATAGTCATAGTTCCAAAATGAAAGCTGAACCGATATCAAGAATGTTACCTTCACATCAGCACCAACTTCCTAACATAAACGAGGTTCTTGTCGAACGTCCTTGTTAGATTTTCAAGCACGAGAAAGTTTGTGTTTAAAAATTCTGTTTTACTGTCAGAATAAAGGAAATAGAAATTAAATTCTCTCAAGAAAAGCATGAGAAGAAAAGAAGAAACCTTAGTGGTGACTCAAACTCGTGACCTCACGCTTTCAGGTCGAGAAAACCGAACTTCATGTTTGAATGAAGCATTCCTGAGTCGACGTCGCAGACAGAGAGGGAATAATTGTCCAATGTGCTAAATTCACCAACAAAAAAATGAAAAGAAATTCAGATTTACGAAACTGAAAACAACTTAAAAGTGTTGTTTATTTAAAACATTTAAAAAGATTCCAGGAGCACGACTCTGTGAGTACGTGACGATGTAAAATCCACGGAAATATTCATGTGGATATCTGCTCACAACCACATATTAGTTGTGAAAAAATAATGAATAAATAATAAAAATGGCTATCATTCCATCTTTGCAATAACTTAATATTCATTTCTCACCGTTTAAGAGACGAGCCGACGTCCCTTTTGTTCTATGCGGAAACAACATCTACATCCATCGCTCTACATCGGCGTCGCACCCCGACCTGTCCTGACCAGGGACGCGACGTCGCAGTTTGAACCATGTTTGCTGGGTAATCTCCTCAAACATCTTCCTCATATGAGGAGATTATGAACTATCTGAAATATCTACACAACTCTGTTTACTGCATGTTTTATACTGTGAATTCTACACATGCTGTGCTGTGTATATCAGCGAGCCACTGCAATAAATGCATTTTTTTTTGCTACACTGATTTTGAAGTTTATTTTAATACAGCAGTCTTATTTTGAAAAGATGTGACGGTATATAAGGGAAAAAACTGTATTTGGAAAAAACAAAGGGAAAAAAGCAAAAAGCAATATTTTAAATAACATCTCCAACATTATTCAGACACTATTTGCAAATGCGCTAATTATTACACAGCCAGAGGAGGCTGTTTACATTAGACCCGTTTCTTTCCTTTCTCATTAAACTTTGTCTATTTATTTGTCTGATTATTTCCCAGTGACCACATTATTTTAGTTTTCTGTACTCATCCTCTTTACCTGCAGGCTGCTCAACCTGCTGTCTGTGGCCTGAGTGGACTGAGGTCATGGCTTTAAGAGAAAACGGGGAGTTCGTCTGCGCCTGGGGCGGCCCTCTTCTTCTGGAGCACCATCAACATGCACAACATGCCCAAGCGCGCACACACAGACACACGCGCAGACGTGCATACATGCGAGCAAAAACACAACACAAAACAAATGTATACCATGAAAATATTGGGGAAAACAAAGGAAGGGAGACATAAAATGTTTCATATGAGACAGGGATAATAAATATGTCAAAATAAACAGGAAGAATATATAAACAAACAGGAAATCAATGGAGCCCATGTATAACATGACTGAAAGATGATTTGGCATGTATGTTTCACATGGCATGTAAATGGTTTATGTACAAAAAGATGGGTAAACATACATAGATTCAGTTTTATCAGACACTGAAACTTTTGTTTATCTACTTTTTCTTTTGTGAAGAAGAAGAAGAAGCTTGTGTCTTTACTTTGAACTTAAGGCCACAGTTAATAACACTTTAGACTGAAGCCTTTGCTTCACTATTATTTGAATATTATTTTAGTTCTCTGTAAGAAAGGACATTTTGTGTGGCAAGAGCTCACCAAAGTAAATATAAAGAGCTTCCATCTGAGCCATCACGTCAGGTGTTTTTATGAGGCGACCTCTGGTTTTTACCTTGTTTGTCCTGGTCCAGGTTCGACTGTGGAGGTAACGGGGACTCCAGCTGCCCTGTGCCCATGGAGCTGTGAGGCAACAACCTTGTGGAACTGTTGTTTCCCTCGAGTTCCACAACCTCCCCATCCTGGTCTCCATCCTCCCTGCAACACACAGCAGAACTACTTCCAGCTCTGATAAATTATGTGTTTGCGACCTACAGAGCTCACAGTTTTCACTCAGACAGTAGTTGTTGTAAAATCTGTTCATATAACTTGGATTAACCAGCTCTTTGCAGACCACCAGCATCTTTAGACGTCCTTTGAGGTGAGAGACTTTAACAGATAGCTCACGAAAACTTTATTTTCTTACAGATCAAGTGAGGTGGAATTTGTCAAAATGCTGTTAAAGTGAAGCAAAAACATGTGGGAATGAAGAATTAGGCCCTTCCAGGTTCCAGTTGTAATAGGTCATCTGGTGTAACCTGATGTAGTTTTAGTGTAGACCTTTTATTCGGTGGACTGGAGAAAGAGCGTAACAATGGTTTAACCTAATAACGCACTAAAAGCGCGCATCAGGTTTTCTAATTTGCAAGTTAGGTCAACAATTTTTATTTATCATGTTCTTAAAAATTCTGCAACATCTAGACCAGTTTAATCTAAAACTGAGCGAGCAAGAGATCATCAATACCATCAGGATCATCAGTAACCCACAGAATATTAAGGAGGCCGTGTCTCATGAAAATACTGCCCAATGGCAGCATGTAAGAATTAAAAAGTAAGAGATTTAGAATTGATCCTTGAGCTACCTGACAGGTCTCACGCTTAGAAAGTAGACCTCTCTGAAGTCCAAAGCCTATCTGGCAATTTTACAGGAAGTGATTCTAGACATGTACCAAAGTGTAAATGAGCACTTCCTTTACCCGAACTCTACCTCTTTATCAAGTGTCATGAAAATGAGCTTCATAGTTTTTGTATGATTCTGTTATGAGACAGAATCATACATACTGTCAGTGCGCCCCAGGGTGGCTGTGGCTACAATGTAGCTGCCATCACCAGTGTGTGAATGTGTGTGTGAATGGGTGGATGACTGGATGTAGTGTAAAGCGCTTTGGGGTCCTTAGGGACTAGTAAAGCGCTATACAAATACAGGCCATTTACCATTTTTACCATTTAGAAAAACAAAATACCAAAATTTTTGCAGGGATCAGAAAAAAACCAAAAATCTTAAAGCTACTTTGAGCTACTCTGGAGAGCATGTTTGATATGGCAGAGTTTGGAAGTACTTCCTGACACATTCCTAAAAGCAGGTTTCCCCTTCAAGGCTGTCTCCTTGTGCAACACTTTAACACTTCAGAACTGCTCTCTGTAAAGTCCCACTCGGATCACTTGCACATGTACATTTGCTGGATTTCTGTAGTCCAAACTGTTTCCATTTAGATTTCATTGTGGAGTACAGGACAAATTCACAAAGAGGTTTGAGTGAATTTGTTGGCCATAATTAAGATGCAAGTGGACAGATGGGAGCAGCGGGGAGCAGTGCAGTGCTCCACAAGGAGACAAACCTGAAATCCGATGGCTGTTCTTGCTTTTTATGTGCCGTTCTTTCTGATTGCACCTTTTATCTAAAAGACTCTGGTTATCTTCAGATTGGTGTCCCAGCAACACTCACATGCTCCCTGATTGCAGGCTGTACTTCTTGCGGCTCAGCCTGGTAGCCTGCTGAGTAAAGTACTTGTGACGCTCAGACTTCTTCCACATGTAGTAATACTCCACACACTCGCCCACTGAGCGTGTTCGTACCTGTGGATAAGAAGAGGTTGTTTTTGCATTAGCGGAAAATAGTCAACCCTTTTAAATCAGCATATCAGGTAGCAGGTCATCCTCTGGGTGCTCACCTTATTTGCCTGAATGAGGTGGAAGTTTTTCCCATAAACTCGATACCCATGCTCAAAGTTCCTGCACTCCTCCTCGCTCCAGGAGCAGAGCTCTTCTAAAGACAGCGGACATCAAAAATAAGTTTATAAAACTACATAATAATTTTACATTTTTACATAATTGTAATTACAATCACATAAACTAAATAGAACAGAAAAACTGAAATGAAAAGTGACACTCTTAATATCATAATCTGTTAATTTTGCTTTCCTGTTTCTAGCATAATAAAACTGGTCTTAAACTGGAGGCTCATTTCTGATTTGAAGGTCATGAGGTCACATCAGTGAGTTATTCCTTCTCTGCAGTGATGAAGTTGGCAGCTATAGTTCCACCGAAATGGTAATGAAACGTCATACTTTGCACCGGAAAAGAATTACACTGGCCTTGGGTTGTTGAATAAGCCTGCATTTCTCTCTTTTATTAAGAATACCACAGATTTTTCATTGACACTGGTATGCTGTTACTGCAGATCTAATTCTAACACAGGCTTTATTGAGAAGACCAGGGGAGGCTGACTTTCAACGACTGAACTTTTTTCATACTCGCTTTTTTGTCATGGATACTTGAAAATGTTGTGGTAACACAACTATTTACACATCTACAGACCAATCAATTCTTTTCCCTGAAACAATTCGGCTTTAGACCAAAATATTACGCAGAAATAGTAACCTGTTATTTTACTAACACCATTAAGGGCTTTTTTGGTGGCAGTTTTGTGGGGGTGGAATACACACAAACTTTTGAGGGTCTTGTTATTCTTGATCTAAAAAACGCATTTGACACTGCCAATCACAATATACCCAAATGTGCAGTGTGTGATGGATGAACAAGAAAGAAAATTAGTGAAACTATTGAAAAACAGAATGGGCATTCCCCAAGGACTGCTACTTGTTCCAATGCTTTGCACTCTGTTTATCAGTGATTTGCCTGCAAGCTACCCAGAGGCTGATGATAACATTTTACGTTTTTAATAATAATTTGAGATCCGCAACTCAAATTTGATAAACATGAAACAAATTCAAAGACTGTTAAGACCAATCTGAGTGTTTTCAATCTTATTCAACACTAGATGAACTTTGCAGCAGCCCAGCTGTTTATGCATTCTTTCATATTTTCGCAATTTGTGATATTTTATGACAGTATGGGTCTAAGTATCACCATCTACAACTAAGCACCTTCTATCTTTTTATAAACAGACTCTAAATAATGAATTTAAAAAAATACAGTCCACTTAGTTTTGATGTTTTCATTCATATCTTTTGTGTTAAAGTAGTTTTTAAATGCAGACTGGCCGCATACCTCTAGATGCATAAGACGGTGACGGCAGTCACTAGGACCATGTTGGACACTGTAAAACACCACATCAAAGATCTGGTGTTTAATTTGGACAATCAGCATTCGCCATAATGACCTGTCACCTATTCAGGAAGCATGTCCTGTCAGGCCTCCTGAAATCAAATTAATTATAGATATTGAATCTTATTAAAAGTCAAATTTTGGTTAATGGCAAATAAAAATCATTTGTTAATTTCTGTATCGTTTTATGTGCATTTCATTTTATTTATGTTTTTCCCTAGTTATCTCTATTTATTGACTTGTATCTATATTGTATAGTATGGTAACGGTTTTATGTAACTAAATATGATAAAATTTTGTGTGTTGTGGGTATAAATGCCTAACTAGGGTCAATGGTTGAAAATAGGCCACAGTTTCATGTCTGGGAATTCCTCAGTTAAGTTTTGCCCTTGCTAATGGATTAAAAAATTGTATAAAACACTGTAACTGCAAAAACCTGTGACATATGGGTGCAACGATTTTCTGATGACTTTAAATTTACATACTATCAATCATTATTACAAACTTATTCTGGGTTGTTCACAAAGGTGTAAAATGCCCAGTTGGGGAAAGTAGCACAACGGGATAGTTCTTACCACTGAATACTTTCACGTTGAAACGAAATCGCCTCAGTGCTTCTTCGACATTAAAGTTGCATTTCACTAACTCGTACAGTGCCTGAAGGTTTAGAGGAAACACAAAAACTGTCACTCAGTGAAGACTTACCTCTCGGTTTAAGGCAAGTTAAAGAAAACAAGAACTCTTGATTATGGACATAAAGGCTGACCATGTTTAGCCATGGTCCACTATGAGTTCAGGTAATGCAGACTAAACGAGACAAGTAGAAGAAGTCTTCTGAAACGTCTTAAGGAGATTGGGATGAGGTTAGTAATCCAGACATCTGAATAACAAGACAAAAGTAAAATCTTCAAGTACACAGATCTAATAATACATGGACTTCTTTTTATCCAGCTGTTTGTTTCTTTCAGCGTGTACAGAAGGCACATTTATTATATTTTACCACAGCTAAAAACTGGTTAAGATGAGTCATTCGCCTTTGTGTGGGGGGCAGTTGCGACATTGCCATGAAGGAAGAATACTTCGTTACTGAAGAGGGGCGCTTACGTGTTACTACAGACTAGCTTAAACAAACAAAAGTAGCCAGCAGTGTTTGCTGAGATGTACCTGTTCATTGTCTTGGACAATGACCTCCTCGGTTCCTACTGCCTCCTCCTGGCCACGGGGTCTTTGTGCATTCAGCAAGAACTCCTCCACTTCATGCACTGGCAGAACCCCTGGCCTCCACAACAACTGGTCTTCGGTGCTGTAAGCTAGAGGGTGACAGGCACAGTTTCTCAGACTTACAGCGGACACATTAGACACGTTTACTCTGTATCGTGTTCGTGTTTGCACTGTGCTTTACATTATGGACTTGAATACACCTCGGTTTTTCTCAGTGCCTCAGCTCCTCTCTTTCACACTCACTCTCTCTTTCATGCATCAACATGCTTTGAAAGGCAGTCTTGCCGAGCACAATGAGGTTGATGTATTTTTTTGTGGATGTATTTGGGCGGTTTTTTAGAAGCAGTGACAAATTGTCCTCCCACATTCCTTATAGATTTGTTAATAATGTAACAGCAATTTTTAATGAAGGCAGCACGACCACACTCTGCACACTGAGCTGAGTCCAACAGAACTGTGCTGGTCCTACATCTTGAAGCAGGTCACAGCACAGTACACATCAATCACACCAACTCTGGGGAGTCAAAAGTGCTTGGACACAGTACTAAACACGTAATCCCCTCTTCCATTAGTACCATCTGATCAACTCGCCACGGTTCACCACAGTTTTCAGGATTTTCCATTAGATCATTCCTAAAAAAACGTACCAGGCACAAGGTACACATGCTTGGCCGGGGTTCCAAGTGATCTGAGCAGATACTAAAATGTGACATCGTCAGACTGCATGCCACCGATTGGCTGGTCAGCGGTGTCACTTAATGAGTCAAGAGAGTCTCATTCACGAAACTCAACATCGCCATTTTTGAAACCCGGCAACGAGGGAAATGTCTACGGAAAACAACACTGTGGTCCCCGAGTGTGATGAAAAGCCACAGACAGAGCAACAGGTCTACTTCCGAGTCGAGTATATATATGTATATATATATTAGGGGTGCAACGATACTCATATCGATATTGAACCGTTTGATACAGTGCTTTCGGTTCGGTACGCAAATGTATCGAACAATACAAAATTTTTAATTTATTTTATCAACTTTTCTTCTGACGATGCTGTCTGTGTTGAGAGCTCAGTGGATCTGCGTTCGACTACTCCGCCTAGGCTGCACTGTCGAGCGCAGATCCATTACTGAGCACAGCGCAAGCTAGCAAGACAGAAGCTCGTTGCAACATGGCAAACTTCCACCCCTACCCTCATTCAGATCTGGCCTTTGGAACTATTTTGGTTTTCATGTGAAGTATGACCCTGAAGGTAAGCGCGTCATGGACTAAAGTAAAACAGTATGTTGGATGTGCCACGCAATGCTCAATTACATGGGTGGGAACTAGTGCGTTAGCACAGTTTTCTCGTTAACGTGTTGACGCTGGACGGCAGCACGTTAACGGAGATTTGCCGTGTTGTGGCGTTAACGTCATTTCAGATTAACGCTGACAGCACTAGTGGGAACACAACGAATATGACTGCACATTTACTCCGACATCATCCTCGTGCAAAGACAAGTCGAAGCAGACAAAAACAACAAGCACGCATGCTACAAACTTTACCCGAGTCATTTAGACAGCCGTTAGCACAGGATTCTCCTTATGGGGACCTGATATGTTTAATATGCTGCTGAGAATATAGCCCAGAAGAAGCGGATAGTATAGCTTTTATTTTGGAAAGAGCCATTTCTCTGTAATAAACTCTCTTTTCCAAAGATTAGTGATTTCTCCATCAGATAGATTTATTTTTTTTATTACTTTGTTGTTTCAGCAACATTAAATTTAAAAACTGTACGTTTGAGTTAAAATATATATTTATAATTTTAATAAATGACAAATTAAAAAGGCATGAACATTTTTTTGTATCGAAAAAATATCGAACCGTGACACCAAAGTATCGAACCGAACCGTGAATTTTGTGTATCGTTGCACCCCTAATATATATGTGTGTATATATATCAGAACAACTGTCAAAAATGACAATTTCAGTTGCTTACCTCTCTCCTGGTAGGTGTACGGGCTGATTGGAGGGATTTTTGCCTGATACATGGAGCCAACCATGATCTCCTAAACAGGAAATCCAAACATGAATAGTCATAATTGTGAAACGTGTGATCATGCCTATAAAAGCTGAAATTTTATTTTAAAATGTACACATGTTAGTGTTCTTTGTGTCGACCTACAACCATGAGAAACACAGGCCTGTCCAAAACAAGCTGTTACATTTAGAAAGCTGAGCCACTGTGGTTTTAGAACTTGGGAGATTTTTTTCCTATTAACCATTTCTCTGGCTTATATGAATTTGAATTTTCTTAAGTAGAGCATTTTTGGCCAGCCCATTAAAAGCATCGTGGTTCTGTTGAAATTAGGTCTCAGCTCAGTAGCCTAACTTTGAATTATAATTAGTGCCAGAGCAGGAAAAAGTGTCATGTTTATATAAATGTAACCAAAGCCTAGTGTATATTCAGCCTTTGATTGCACTGATCAAAAGAACCATTACCAAAGGGTTGATAACCCATATTTTATTGCTGCCTAACTGTCTTGCTATTGGCATTTTATCTGATTTGCTTTCCCATAAAGACAAGTTGCAACGTAATGTGTCTCCCTTAAACTTAAAGGTGATTGAGAGTCACTTAGTCAAAATAAGATTACTATGCTCAGTAACCCACCTTTTGCTCTTCATTGGATGGAATAGAGACATCATCAGAGTCTTCATCTGATGAACTGATCAACGTGTCTTTGTCTCCACCTAAAACACATGAAATATTAGAGAAAGATCAGGAGAACATTCAAATAACGCCACAAGATTTTCCATGCCATCTTAAAAGCCAAAGCTTTCTGCTGATTAAGAAAGGGAATCTTAAGCATATTTAAAACCACAATTCTTTATAGTCATGATAAAAAATAAAATGACTATACACTGCATCTAACTCAGTATGAACCACAATTCAGTATAAAGCAGAATATGCACAACATCAATGAGCAAAGTGGCACCTCCTCTTTTTAACCTGTTCAGTGTGTTCAGTCTGTGCACCATGAACAACACTAAAGCTGCATACCTGCTGTACATTTGGTTTTCATGTTTTATAGAGTCAGCACCTTTCACATAGAATCACTATCTGGATATGACTGTTTCAATATATTAAAACTCCTGTAGATTGAAATATCTCTCTGCCTTTGATTTAATGGTGTCATATGAAGAGTGACACATATATGCTATCAGACAGGAACATCTCATAACAACTTCCACAGAACTGTATAAAATCAATGCTTATTATGAGTGCATTTCCCTAGGATCACAAACCCTGACAGGTTGTGTTATTTGAAATGTCATCAAAGCACCAGAAATTCGATTCGATTCAATTTCAAACTGCGAACCTTTCTTTAGCTCAGAAAATTTCAGCGAGTTTTAGTGTTATATGAAAATGTGTTAATGCGTGTCTCCCTGGGTGTTACCTTGGATGCGGCGAAGCAGATCCGAGGTGTTTGAGGTGACTGAGGGGGTGAGATCGTCGGCTAATGATTCTTCCTGCTCCCCAGGGAAGAGATCCTCAGTTATCTGATCCTAAACCAAACATATAATAAGACAAAAAAATAAAAACAAAAGACAGAACAGTAAAAATAGAAAAACAGAGTTAGCATATTCATTAGATGTACAATCATTCAATTTGATATTTTTGACTGATTCTCAAAAGTTCTCTGACCAATTCGACCAATCAAAATCTGTTTTGATGAATAAATGAAAGATGAATGAGGCCACGGGTGTGTTCTGTGCACCTCAGGTTGTATACCTTGTCCAGTGTCATGTCTGGCAAACTGGCAGCCATGTGACAGGTCTCCTTCTCTGGATCTGATACTGTATAGCCATAGAAAGCCAACAGCTCCTCCAAGGGAAGCTCACTGGCCTACAAATAAGGCACAGAGGGAGGCAGTGACAGGTGGAGGGGAGGTGATGGGGTATAAGAGGGAAAGAAACCACAGAAATGTATAAATAACACCCACATTTCTTGAAAATCATCTACATGTCTGTCAGTTTAGCTATCTCAAGCACACTTGACACTTTTCCCTGGTCTGTCCAAATAATGCCATCAGACTGATTGAGCAGTCTCCTTGTAAGATGCCTAAAACACCCCCAGAGTGTACTCAGTTTACTCAAAGTAATTGAACTGTTCTGTAAAAATGTCAGAGTCAACATCTGCACGTCCCATGTCATTTCCTGAACACGGTGTTCAGAATTTCAGCATTTTTAAAGGTAAAAATGAATATTTCTTTACTTTACATGTTATGACAACAGACGTAGAGATTATGAGAAAAGTAAATGGTTGCGTTGATTATTTAAATCATCTTCTTCTTTGACTGCTCCCTTTAGGAGTCGCCACAGTGGATGATCTGCCTCCATCGCACCCTATCCCTAGCATCCTCCTCTGTCACACCAACCCTCTGCATGTCTTCCTTCACTGCATCTATGAATCTTCCTATTTTCCTGCTGCCTGCCTTTCTCTCCTCTGCACATGTCAAAACATCTCAGCTTCCCTCTAACTTTTTTCTCCAAACTGCTCGACCTGAATTGTCCCTCTGATGTACTCATTCCTAACTCCACCACCTTATTGCCATCTTATAAACCTTTCTTTTCACTCTTCCTGCTATACTTCTGTCACAAATCACCCCTGACACTCCTCTCCACCCACTCCACCCTGCCTGCGCTCTCTTCTACACCTCTCTTGTGCACTGTCTGTTGCTTTGGATGGTTGATGTCAGGTACTGAAACTCATCAACTTCAACTTCATATTTACTCCTCTGTTAAACTACAATTTAAAATAATTCTGTTGAAATGTTATATTGAAGGCAAATAATGCCCATAAAAAGGGGGGTTTATTAAGAGTTATCGATGCTGCTGGTTAGAGTAATTATTAAAATTCACATTCACTTGCAGTATGTTGATAGATTTTGGTCCTCAGACTGTTTTTCGTTTTTGTCAAAAAACGCTGCTGTTAAAATTTCTATGAACTAGTAACTGAATTATTTCAAAAGCAAATGTTACATGACTTTAGAGTAACAAAACTGTACTGAACAATAATAGTCGATGCCATTACTGTCAGTGATGTAGTACACCCTGCAACTATAAGGTTCCCATAATCACAGGAAGCTATTTTGCTGAATATTTTTGTGTTTATCACACATATAAACATGGCAGAACGTGATCATACAGTGTGGGATGGTGTCGCCATCTTCATCGAGCGAGGACTCTTCTCCTCCTCCAACTCCTCTAAGACCCGTAAAGACTTCTGCTTCTCCAGATGAGGGCCTTCATTGCTGTATCTCCTCCACTCTCCACTAGGCCACAAGCTCTGCATTCATGTTTAGATGCTTATCACCCACCTACAAACATGCACATAGATAAAGACAGTATGTCTGTTATGTTGCATTCAAACTCATGTAAAATAGCACAGTACATTAAAATGGTGCCGTGGCACTCGCACAAATGAACACATGAACAACACAGGATCAAATAGTGGCTGATCCTGGCTCATCCCATTACAGGTCAGCTGACTCCTCACTTTTCAAGGGCTCTTCTTTCAACTTATGAGACCTTCTGCTATCCAGACTTAGGTGTTAAACTTAATAACAGATTGATCATAGCACTTGTGGGAAGTTTAAGCGCAATGTAATGTAACTTTAAAGATATTTAAATGTCCAAGAGCTCATTGTGAATTGTCACCACAGGATGGTCGGTTTTGCTGTGATACTACATTAACAAAAAAAGCTTCACGGTGGTTTTCCTGATTCATCGACACGATTCCAGGCTCGGCTTTGGCCTGAACTAATCAGATACAATGTACGTACAGGATGAAGGCCACATAAAGAGTTTATAACCATAGTGGGAAACTTTGGGTAACACGCTTACAGCAGTAACCGTACAAGAATCTCGCCCAAACCTACTTCACATGAAGTCCAAGCGCTCTCTAAATTAGATTATAATCTACTTCTCACGACGCCAAAAGTCACCAAAAATCTCCCAACCCGTCGGTCGCTGTCTGACTGACCAGGGGCGCTTTCCTGCGACTTGGTGCTGAACGCCTCTTCCTCTCTCCGGCTCGCTACGAGTGGCAAGAAGGAAATAACTACTTCTCAATATTTCTGAAAGAGACGGTCGGAGTTTACCGCCGCCGAGTCATGACATGTCTCCCAACTTTTTCACTAAACCCACTTCGCCGGCAAGGCACACCTGAAATAGTTCAGCACCCCCGTGTTAGACCCTACCGGGCTCCCTATTGTTTTCTACGGCTTTACTATCAAGGCTGAGGGAATGGCTCTTTAAAGCCAAGAACGCGGAGAGAGGCGATACGCTGGAGAGGTTCTCCATTTCTTCCGCCGCTTCCCAGTTAAATAGCCCCCGTAGCTCTCTTTCAGCGGTCGTTCACCAGCCGGCCAAACCCTCGGCAGTCTTGTGTATCGTACGGAGTGACAGAAGTCTTAAATTCGGCCCAGCTTCTCTAACATTTGGGTCATTACATTTCTCGTTTTCGCTCACTTACCTCCGCCATTCCGTTTCTGCGCAAGCTGACTATTGCCCGGATGTTGTAGGTCTACTCTTCTCTGCTGCTCCGTTTATTGCCGCAACGATTCAGCAACAGCGGCTGCAGTGCAGCGTCGCACACAGTTACAATGACTTTTTTTCAGTAGTTTAGTTCATTTTGTTTAAGTTTACAACTTTTTTTTTTTAAAAATCCTTCGTAGTTTTAAGTAACTTTTTTAAATCGCCCCGAACCAACACTTTCGGTATCATCTCTAAAAATGTTGTTTTACTGTAAGTAACAATTCTAAAAATATTACTAGAAAAAGAAAAGGGAAATGTATCGACTGATCAGTTCAATTATTCTTCGCGTTAAAACTTAACATAATAGTGACCCAATTTCTGCTCTTCTGCTATTAAATTAGTAAACAATAGTTTGGCACTGAACGCATCTTTAAGTTAAATGTAAATGCCCCCCTTTACCAACACGTCCACGTGCGGTTGCTGAAAGACACTACGGTTTGTGCTGATTATGCGAGTGGAGGAGGGGACAGGACATGGCCAAAGCAGATAAAGATTGCTTATATGGCTTTGTCCTCAGCCAGTGACTGCTCAAAGTTGTCAGCGATTATAGAAGCATATAATGTAGCTCTACGTGTTGTCACCATATTCTCTGACATGCCTCAACTAAACTTGAATATCAAGCAACGAAGGTGAGAATATTAAAAAAGAAAAAAGAAGCAGTGGGAAAACAAAAAGTATCAACATTTAACTAAGAAGATTAAAAAAAACTTGTTAAATACCGTTAACTGAAGAATGTCTGCGTAGGATGGCATAGTATTTGCATAAATACTATTCAACGTCTTCAAAGTCTTGCGCCACCTCTTATCTCTTTACATTTTGCTTTCAAGGAGCCAGACTTTCTTGTAATTTTATAAAATGGTTTCTGAAGGTCCTTCAAAATTTTTCTTTGGACATTGGTTGCTTTTTCAATTATTTTTAGTCCAGTTGTACCTGACCATTTCATGAGGAAGCTTTTTCTTGTTCACTTTACCTTTGAATCACCGAAGCAGAGAAAAGCACCTAACTCATGAGACGAACCAGACAGCTTAGCAAAGCCCTCATTTTAAATTGTGTCTTCAGGCACTTTGTTACTAACAGCTGAAACACATATAATCTGTTCCTATTTCTTTAGTTGAATCTGTGTCGAATGCAAAAGATAACACGGGCACAAAATAATATTTCTGGACCATCAGGGTGCTTCCCAAATAGCTATGAGCCAAAAATTGGTATACCTTGGTATAGAAACTTGGTGCAGTTTGTCTTTTACAACAGCTGGACATGTGGAGAACAAAAGTAGAAGTGGGCTAAAGGCTATCTACAGCAGATGAACAGTATCTGGAATTCATGTCCCTAAGAGATATGAAGAAGACCTGACACAGGATCTGAGACATGCATCAGGCCCTTCAGTTGATCCAGAAGCTCATCTTAATGAGGGAAAAAGAGAAAAATTATACCAGAGCTGAACTGAACATCGGTGACAATAGGTCTCACGAAGTGGTGAATACAAATTTGACATTTGTGGTTCAAATTGTTGTCAGTATTTGCAGAGGAGGTCAGGAGAGAGGTACAGCAGTGAGTGTAAAGCATGGTGGAGGCTCTGTCATGGTGCATGGCTGCATTTCAGTCAGTGGGGTTGGGGATTTGTCAAAAATTGATGGAATTTTGGACACATAAAAGTAGAGTCAAATTTTAATGCAAGATGGAAAGCATCTGGAAAGCATCTGATTGGCAATGGCTTTGTGACAGGGTTCCCAAACACACGGCCAGTGCAGTAAAAGCACACCTGGATACAAGAAGATACAATGGAGCCCTATAAGTCATGGAAATGAACTCCCCAGAGCCCGTGTGTGGGATCATTTTGACACAGAACAGAACAAAAAGCAGCCAAGATCCAAATAAGAGCTTTGAATGTCTTTCAAGAAGCCCAGAGAACTTTTCTTGAGACTGAACTTGTCACGGTTCTGGATCATTTTGACCCAGCTTTTTCTGTTTCTGTTTTGGTGTTTTTCTAAATTATGATTTGTTTGGGGTTTTCAGTTGTGCTGGTTTGATTTTGTATTAAGGGTTATTCTTGGTTTTGTTCTCTTTACGTTATTTCTTGTTCTGGCCTCTAGTTTAAGTCACTGTCTTCTCTGTTTTATGTGTTATATTCTGCCTGTCGAGCTCTCTGTGTCAAGTTTGCGTCTTTGTGATTTGTTTCTTATTTCCTGTTTTATTTTGATAGTCCCAGTCCTATGTCAGTGTATTCAGTTTTACCTGCCCCTGTCTCGTTAGCCCTAATCTCTCCCAGCTGTGTCTCCCTCCTGTTTCCCATTCCCTGATTACTCGCCTGTGTATATAAGCCCTGTGTTTGCCTTTGTGCTCTGTCCTGTCGTACTGTCGCCATGCTGTGTGGTTCTCGTGGTCCAGTTCTGAGTTTAGTTTTTGTGAGAGTTATTTTCAAGGAGATTTTTCCAGCATTAAAGCTGCGTCTTGAGTTCCAGTCCTGTCTTTGTGAGTCCTGCATGTTGGGTCCCTTTTCCTGCCTGCCTGCCACACAGCCATGATAGAACGACGCGACCAGTACATGGACCCAGCAGAACTCGTCCCATCTGATGAGCTTAAGGAGGATATAATTTATTCAGTGAATAAATTATGTGACCTGTGGCTGAATCATCCAGAGGAGGAGTTTCAGCGTGCTGTAACCTACCGGCTACAGCAACTGGTTTCCGGTCTCCCCTGGCTTTTGGACTCTCTTCACCCACTCATACAGGAGATTTTCCTTAATGAGCTTCATCTGCATTCCCCTGCTGCTACCACTTACTCACCCAGCTCGGAGAAGGATGTGCTGCCTGCCGGATTTGGAGTTGCCCGGCTCACCGGAACCATCACCGAGGAGGAAGTGACGGCTGCGCCACCAGAGCGTCACCCCTCAGCCAGATTTCGCGATATCACTCACAGGCTGTGGTGAGTGAAAAAGACAATTTTTCTGTTGCTTTGGACAATGGGACTATTTATTCTGGGGCTATGTTTTTTGGATCAGCTGCCCAGCCTGAAGCGCGTTCAGCTGCTCAGCTGTCCCCAGTTCAGTCTTCAATTCTGTCAGCCACTCAGTCATCATCATCTCTATGCAGGGAGGAAATCTCATTCCCACCCTGGGTGTTTCTCATAACTTAGCTGCTTTAGGTACATTTATTTACTCCAGGGCCTCCCCAGAGGCTAGATCTCAGTCCCCAGCTGATTCTGGAACCCTGAAGATTAAGCAGCCACCTGAGAACTGCACCGTGTCAGCGCTGCCAGAACAAAGCCACTGTCCTGTGCAGCTCCAACCAGCTTCGTTCTTGCCAGAGGTCTCCGTGCCTGTTGGTCTCCGTGCCTGCTGGTCCTGTCTCGTCCCTGCCAGAGGTCTCCGTGCCTGCTGGCCCTGAGCCTGTCTCCGCTGGAGGGTTCGGGGGGGCCCGTTCAGCTGCCTGTCTCCGCTGGAGGGTACGAGGAGCCGCTTCAGCCATCTCTGCTGAGGGGCCCGAGGAGCCGCTTCAGCCGTCCGTCATTGATGAAGGGTCGGAGGACTCGCTTCAGCACCTTGTGGCCGCTGACGGCTCTGAAACCAATCTGCCACCTCCTGCGTCGCCTGCAGTGCCTTCATCAGGGGCTTCCACGCCATCGCCTGCAGCGCCACCACCCGCAGCTGCCACGCTGCCGTCTGGATACGCAGCTGCCACGCCTCGTCTGGTCCCGCCTCGTCTGGTCCAGCTCACCTCTGCCAGCCACTTTCCAGGCCTCTAGCTGGACTTCATCGCTGTTGAGGGCAACCCCCTGAACAAGGTCGCTGCCGCCACTGCCTCCCGCGTGGTCTGCCTCCGGACCTGCTCTGTCGACGCTGCTGCCGTCAGCGCGGTCGGCCACATGAACTGCTTTGTCGCCGCCACTGCCTTCCCTGTGGTCGGCCTCTAGACCCGTTTTGTCTCTGTCACTGGCCTCCGGGTCGGCCACCTGAACTGCTCGGACTCCTGTGCTGTCAGCCCCCGGGTCGGCCTCCTGAGCAGTCTCAGTCGACTCTAGTTTGGTTAAGTTCCTGGACCCCCTACCACCCACTCTTCTTTGTTTTATGTGTTATATTCTGCCTGTCGAGCTCTCAGTGTCAAGTTTGCGTCTTTGTGATTTGTTTCTTATTTCCTGTTTTATTTTGATAGTCCCAGTCCTATGTCAGTGTATTTAGTTTTACCTGCCCCCGTCTCGTTAGCCCTAATCTCTCCCAGCTGTGTCTCCCTCCTGTTTCCCATTCCCTGATTACTCGCCTGTGTATATAAGCCCTGTGTTTGCCTTTGCGCTCTGTCCTGTCGTGTTCCAGTGTTTCAGGTCCTCAGGTCCTCTGTTCCGAGTTTTGTGTTTTTGTGAGTTGTTTTCAAGGAGATTTTTCCAGCATTAAAGCTGCGTTTTGAGTTCCAGTCCTGTCTTTGTGAGTCCTGCATGTTGGGTCCCTTTTCCTGCCTGCCTGCCACACAGCCATGACAGAACTACAGTCTAGTAATAGTAAAGCTATTATATTACCCTACATTTGTTTTTACATGGTTCAATATGTCTGTCATCATCTTGTTAATTATGTCATGTTGTTGTTGTTTTACATATTGAAGAGATTGGACATAAATCAACATGTGTACAAACAGTAGGCTATAAGAGACAGTGATAAACTCCCTCACTGAGAGTGGGGTCATACAAGCAATGACACTCATTCCCTTTGTTTCTTTGGGACTCATTAACTGAGAGTTTATGCTTTATGTGAGAAGGTGAAAGTTGTCCACAAAACAAGCAAGTGAATGTTTGTGTAAGGTAAGACTTTGTTGGTGCTAAAAGTTGTATGAAAGTGTAAATGTTACAAACACTATACTTAACAAATCCTTCCATCACAAAATGAGAAATAATAATAATAATAATGGATACTTTATTGATCCCCATGGGGAAATTACTTGTTTTTCTCTGCATTTGACCCATTCACTCAGTGAAGCAGTGGGCAGCCCACTAAGCAGGCGCCCGGGGAGCAGTGTGTAGGGACGGTACCTTGCTCAGGGGTACCTCAGGGTAGCCGTTAAGTGGATTCGAACCGCCGACCTTCCGATCATGGGGCGACCACTTTACCTACTGAGCTATCCCTGCCCCAAAAAGGGAAGCAATTGATGAGGGGTTAAAAATAGTACCTTCTTTTTGAATGTAGCAATAATTTATGCATAATATGTGCATAACTGGTTATGCACATAACAACAGATGAGCGTAAGCTCTTGGACTCAACTGGGGAGAGATTTGTTATCTACCATTTACATCTTCAACAAATATCATCAGTTGTAATTTCTAGTAAACAACATTTATATCTGAGATAGTAGTTATGCATAATAATAATAATAAATGACCTAAAGTGGTATTTATACTAGCTTGTTAAGGAGGTTTTGCTTCTGTCACACACTAGGAAAAAAAAATCATAACTCAATGAAAGAAGTCATGTTAGCACACAGACCTAGACTTTTATGGCATGCAGGGGAAAAAAGCAGTTTGTGCCTTATGTGAAAACTACCTTCCAAATATTCATACTTAGAGAAAAATGAACAAAACAGAAGTGGAGTGTAAAAGTTATTTTTATAAGTTTACTGTCAGGGCCGTAAGTATTTGGACAGTGTCACTTTTGTATTTTTACCTCTGTGCATCACCATAGTGGATTTTTAAAATCAAATAATCAAGATGTGACTGAAGTGCAGACTTTCAGCATTAATTCCAAGTGTTTAACAAAAGTATTGCTTTATCTTATTAAGAATGAGATTTTTATACTTATTTCTGTACTTGTAGAGTCAAATAAGCATAATTTTCAGTATAACAATTGTTTTTAATTCTTGGTTGAAAATCAAATTCATTCAATGACTGTTAGGAGTCCCAAACCCAAAAGCTGTGTTTCTTCCCTTGAGATGAACAAGTTCCCTTCGGTTGTTGTTTGTTTGTGTCTCATGCTTTTTTTTAGTGACAAAAGCATGGACGACTGATAAGAGAGATCAGGTGACTGACTTTGCTATTTGATATTCATGCATTACTTTTTGGTTCATTATCCCCTTTGCACTGCAAAGCACTGTTCAATCAATTTTGCAGTATTTGGTTGAATCTTAGCAGACAGTGTACCCTTCACAATTTGTCCTGCTACTTCCATCAGCAGTCACAGCATCAAACAGTAGTGGCCCAGTTCCACTGGCAGCCATACATGCCCATTCCATAACATTGCCTCCACTATCTTTGGCAGAAATGTGGTATGCTTCAGATCACAAGCTGTTTCTCTCCTTCTCCAAACTTTGTGTGCATTTTTAAAATTAGAAACTGTTATTAAGAAAAAAACCCCAAAGTGAAGCAAACTAAGATATTGAGGACTCTTGAAAGTTGTATATTCAGTATAGACTGCTTAGATTATGCCTACGTATTTAGTATTATATGGGTATTTGTGTGAATACTGCTGGTAAGTGGAGGGCATGTGTATTGCAAAGTCTGTTTAATGTCTGGACTGGGTGATAAGTGAGGAAAATGCCTTCACTCTGTGGTTCTGTAGACATACAAATCTGAGCAATTCAACTGAGGAGTAAACAAACATGGTGTCTTTACTTTATATTCCATCTATTATATATAATGCTTTGAATAGTATGCCCATACCAAAGGTCAGCCATTCAAAGCAACAGACTATGCATACAAGAGGCGAAGAAGAGAGTGCAGGCAGGGTGGAGCGGGTAGAGACGACTGTCAGGAGTGATTTGTGATGGAAGGAGGAAGAGCGAAAAGGCAATGCTATGACGTCAGGTTGGGAGACAGTGGCACTGGCAGAAAGACAAGATGTGGAGCTGGAGATGCTAAGGTTTTCATTAGAAGTGATCAGGAGCTGCAAGATCAGAGAGACAGAAAATTACAAAGAAGATTCATGGATGTAGTGAAGGAAGACGTGCATGGGATTGGTGTGACGGAGGAGCATGCTAGGGATAGGGTGAGATGGATTTAGATGATCCACTCCTGTGATGCCTAAAGGAAGCAACCAAAAGAAGAAGATGAAGACTTTGCCTGGTATTCCAGACAAACTACAACTTGTGAATCCTGATTTTAAGACATGCCCAGAGTCCTGACAGGGAGAGAGCAGATTTCTCCTGTATTGGCTTCCCTTCATTGGCTCCCTGTTAAATCCACAATTGAATGACCTTATAGTACCATATTAACCCATTAGAGCACTTCACTCTCGCACTGTAGGCTTAGTTTTTGTTCCTAGAGTATTTAAAAGTAGAATGGGAGGGAGAGCCTTCAGTTTTCAGGCCCCGTTTGGATTCAGGAGACAGACACTATCTCTACTTTTAAGATTAGGCTTCAAACTTTCCTTTTTGCTAAAGCATATAGTTAGGGCTGGACCAGGTGACCCTGAATCCTCCCTTAGGTGTAGGCTGCTGGGGGATTCCCATGATGCATTGAGTATTTCCTTTTCAGTCACTTTTCTTACTCACTATGCGTTAATAGACCTCTCTGCTGAATCAGACTTGTTATTAATCTGTCTCTCTTCCACAGCATGTCTTTATCCTGTCTTCCTTCTCTCACCCCAACTGGTCACAGCAGACGCCCCCGCCCCTCCCTGAGCCTGGTTCTGCCGGAGGTTTCTTCCTGTTAAAAGGAAGTTTTTCCTTCCCACTGTTGCCAAAGTGCTGCTCATAGGGGGTCATATGATTGTTGGGCTTTTTCTCTGTATGTATTATTGTAGGGTCCACCTTACAATATAAAGCACCTTGAGGCGACTGTTGTTGTGGTTTGGTGCTGTATAAATAAAATTGAATTGAAAGACAGAGTGGATCATTAATCCAAATTATCCTTAATTTTCTCTGATTCCTGGATTGAGGGTACACTGAAAACCCTAACCCTAACTAAACACCCCGATTCAGTTTAAAAAATATTCTGCATGTGGTGTTAATACAGGAGAATTAGCTGTGCATCACAGGGATCTGGGACTGAACCATGACCCACGAACACCATGCTGTTATGGGGAGGACTACCTGTTCCAGCTCCAGATGAGAGGCAGATGTGAAGCAGGGATTATATTTAGTGTCTCATACTGTCTCTCTTTTTATGACTCATTTTCTGTTAAGTGTACTGTATGTTTTATAAACTGCTTTAACATAAAATATGTGTAAAATGAAATGTAAGAAATACATAAACTGTGCATTAAGTTGTAACTATTTTCATTTGTTAAAAGTCAGCTTGACTGTTACAATGTAACAGCTATCACCCAGTGTCTTTTTTTAAGACAGAGCAGAAAGTCAGAGAAATGTAAACACAGAGAGGACACACTGCAGACATTACAACGTGATGTAAGTGATTAGATGTTAAAATGTTCATTAGAGCACACAGAAGATCAGATGTTTTTTTTTTTTTTACTCGGTACATATGTTTTTCAAAAGAAGAACTCACGTCAGGAGGTTCAGACTGTCCAATCTGAGACTCGTTTGGAAGCTGTGCTATCCTGACAACCTCACGAGCCCCAGCAGAATGCTACAGGGTAGCAGTCAGCTGATAGGCCTCAGGGCACATTAGGGTTTGTTCCAGAACAACTGCTTTGCACAGAAAAGTAAAAACAGTAACAGAGGTGGGTGTTTGTGACATGGGCATTTGTTTGCGATGATTGTGAATATGTGCGGTCGTTTAAAATGGATCGCTGGATGCACTGTATGCGATTAGTGATTGCTCTGCCTGAGTGCAACTTAGACACGTGGTAAGCACTAAGTTGTCACAAGAGTCAAAGTGAAATGCCAACTGTGCAGCAAAGAAATGTGATCTCATCCCATGTGATAAATGTTTCAGAAATGATGCACTGAAAACACATTTAGTAATCTTGGGATTGATTTAATAAAAGCCAAATATACAGAGGTTTTTTGTAATATGAAAAGTGACACTGTAATGCAATTAAAACTACTACAAAGTAGTTAAATGTTTTTTTAATTACTAACTTAAGTATTAAAATGGTAATCTATGATTTGACAAAGTGTGTAAATTATTTTGGGTAAGGTACTGGGTAGCTGGGGAGCTAATGGATGCCTACTTTGGTAGTTTGTTTTAATTTAACATCAACAGGAACAGGAAATCAACTTTTTTGTACGTTGTAAATAAAACTTGGTGTTGACATAGTTTGGGAGGAGGTGGAAAACCAACAAGCAAAGCATTTTGGAGTAGTTTCACTATCTGCAGCTGATCTGTTTCACCTTTTGTAGTTCCTTATTTCACAAAGTAATTAGAAAAGAATGGGAGGAAGAAGTTATTTCCTTACTCCTCAAGTGACTTCCTGGGAATGACTTTTTGTTTTTTAAGTGTGGCTGACCGCGTTCATTTCTTTACCGAGCTCATGATTATCAACTTTTTAACCACCACAGCTCACCCAGTGTAACACAAAAAATGTCAAGCTGTGTAAAAACACGAACCTCCTTTTTTAACTTTAAACATCTGTTTTATTCTTCGTATACTGAGCTGTGTTTAATGCATTTAAAACATATATTAAACTGTACTTTTAATAAAGTACGACAATAGAAATACCTTGTGTAACTGGTCTCCTGTGCACGTACATCACTGCAAAGTGTTTACAATGTTGCTAGAATAATGCTGACCTATACATTTTCTGTTTACAATGTTTCTTTCTTTATTCTTTTAAGGAACAGTGAAGCTTTGTCCTGATTTCTGTCTTCGTTTTAAATCTTTCTCTTCTGTCTGATGTGACTCAGAATAAGGCCTCTAAATATTTTTTCAAAACATATGACAAATTATATGTAACAGTATGCTTTCTTTTACACTGTAACTACCATTCCACAAGGGGGCAATGCTGACTTATGTATTGTTCAACTCAGGAGCTCGAGCTTGGCACTAAACTACTCTGTTTCACAAACTACAAGTTTTCTTAACCATTAGCTCTATTAGTTCTACATTTAGTATACATGTCTGGGGGGTTTTCAAAAGTTTTATAGCAGTACATTTTAGATATAAGTGGTCTTATTTTCAGGGTACTGGCTGGCATGTTTCCATCCCAGGTTTCTCTAGGCTTATTAACATCCCTCATCTTCTACACTTAGTGATCCTGCATGGACACAAATTCTAAGAAATGCAAACACGGGTCCTGACAATCCTGTCTCTAGCCCCAGGTAGTTCTGGAACTTTCTACCCACCTTTTGTAAGACATACTTGCCGTTACCCGTTCTCATTCACTTATTCAGGATATTCACTGGAATTTCATTCTCTTTCTCTTTCTCTCTCTCTAAACAGGATGTTTGTGTCTCAGCGGGGACGCAGTAGACCAGTGAAAAGCTGATGATCTGATAGCCTCACCGTGGAGTGTCTAGCTTCCCCAATGATGTGACAGATTAACTGGGATTTAGGGCTTCTATTTGGATTCCCCACTAAACCAACACACTGAAAGAGACAGCAAAACACAGGAGGTCGTGCAACCGACAGCGTGTGTTGAGAGTGAGGCACCCCCCTCCCCGTGTGATATTTCACATTGCTTCTCAGCCTCACGTGTCATACCCAAGCAGGCTCACACTCTGTGTAAAAAAAGAAAGAAAGTAAATGTTCAAAGAGATCTCAGGATGTCATACTTCTTATCTACAGGAGGTGATCTCTGATTTGTTTGGGTGCTAAAGATCAAGTGCGGTAAAGAATGTTAGCGCTGTTATATATTATGACCAATAATACAAAGATGAATACAGTCGTAGGTGATATAATAAGACTCGGGAGACTTGAGTTTCCGTGTATTGTGTTGGTGTGCGTGTGAACAAACTCCAGTTAATGTTAGATGCCTGCCTGGGCAGTGATTTGGTAGCACAGGATCTGAATCATGAGTACAAGCTATTTCATGGCAAAACAATGTTGCCCAGTGTGAGTTATCAAAGCACGACTTAGAAGAGAGGGGAAACCTGAGGTGGGGCAAGACTGACATTTTTTTCCTTTCCTGTGCTTTTGCAGAGTCTTAATTGTTTCATATAAAGTGACAAATGCAAATTGCAGAGTTACTTTTACTGAACTGGGAATAACTTAATGTAAAATACAAAAATATATGCTATGGTTACACTCATATCCTAACAGCATATTCTGTCCTCGTATTTTATTAATAGTCTGCATGACTTTTCCTGTAGAAAAAGATGTTTTCGTGGAACAGTTGTGGGCATTTCCTGTGAGACACAACAAGCTCAAATAAAAACACAGGAGTGGAAATTTGTATGTGGTTCTGCCCTGTCCCCTTTTAGTGCTGCTCCACCCTCTGACTCCCATATCACTCTCCGTTTCACAGAAAGTCTCCAAACCACGTTTCCTCAGATTTACCATTTTTGGCCCCAACTTATTTCATTAGTAGCTCAGCAGCTGAGTTGACTTGAAACATTTCATCTTTTTTTAAAAGGCATCGTTTTTCAGGTAGTTAATGTGCAACATTACCAAATGATGCCCGTTGCACTAAAGCGTCAACAAAATTCTATTTTAACCCAGAAGAAGGATCAAAGCAGGTCAAACATCTCCCATCTGACTGACACAAGTGATTCTCTGTTTGCAGGATTTCCGTTCGTGTTATTTTTTCAAAATATGTACAAGAACCTGAGTGTGAATTAGGGCGGTAAGTGGTGTCATTAAGTCACTGACGCCCAGACACATAGGCCTTTCACTCTGAAGACCCACTGGTGTGTGTACACACAAGTCCCATAGATACAGCACACAACCTGTCTACTGTTCCCAATCCACAGTTAATCTGCGATCGTAACCAGCTGCCTTTTACTGGCTCACAGTCATATGAGTGGATACAGGCTGTTTGAAATGTTACGCCATTACTTAACGGTCGCTGGTTTGCTACTGTAGATCACATAAGTCACTCAATCTTGCTCCATGGAAATTGTTCATATTCCTTATTGATTTTTTAAATAGCATTTTTCAGTTTATATTTATATGTGTTTGCAATGATCATACTTAATAACGAACAACCTAAACTAAAGTAGGAAAACCTGTCCCAGTAGCCTGTGCCCGTCTCTATTCTGATTGTTAACAAAAGTGGTGTGGTAATTTTCCATGATGACTGTTTTCCCTTAAACGGTTTACGGCTATATTGGAAGTAAAATGTTCCAAGACAACAAGAATGCCAAGTGAGCGAGTGCCTTTGTGGTGACGGTCTCAGAGAACTGGCAGTCCACTGAGAGGTCAGGTCTTTATCTTTTGGCATGTGTCCACAAAAAACAAGACACAAAAAAATCCATTGGGTTGAGAATTGCAGAGGAAACAAAGAGGCCCAACCTCTTTAGAAATGCAAGTTTCCCTGTTTTTATTCGTCTCACCTTGATAAGCCTTTGCTCTGATGAGCACCTCAGCAGTATGATAAGGTGCAGAACCAAGATGGGAACTGTAGCAGTACAGCAGGCTGAAATATGGGTGCTGGAGACAAGTTCAAAACCTACAAACACAAGATAAATTGCCCTTCTTATTTGCGACTGCTAGCTTTTCATAACAATTTAGAGATCTTATCTAGAAGACAATGTTTTAAGAAGTGTGTGCATGTGTGTGTGTTTCCAGAATGGTGGCTTGTAAAGGTGACGGCTGTGTTGGAGACATATGTCTACTTTCCTGTGGTTTGATTGTTTTACTTTAGCCTCCAGGGAAAATGGTCCAGAGGTCCAAGGCGAGGGCAAGGTCGTGGCAGTTGTGCATTGTGCAAGGTTTGTGCGTGTCTGCATGTGTGTGTGTTTGTGCATGTCTGTGCAAATGTCAGATTTACTTTACCTCAGTCAGAGACGTTGTGGAGACATTGGCTTTATGGCTTTCCTGTAGGAAAGGATGATCTCACAAAGCAGGCAAATCTTTAGTGCTTATACAGCAGCCGCACAAAGCTTATACAGAACTGGATCTGACACACTGCTGCTGGATCTACCGTTTGCAGAGCAGTTCATTTATTTTAACAGCACATTCTCCCCGGGCAACTCCAGTACACCTCTTCCACCCTCATTCCTCTTGCTTGTTCCTTTCAGCCTTCATCAATAAACAAACTGTGACGATCACAGCCACATTTTCTCAACATGCCATTGTTAGACCCTCTCAGAAACCACCAGAGCTCCCACAGCACACTCGCAGGGAGAAGATGACAGATGTGGCATGACTGGCTGGCTGGATGGGAGGTGGAGCAGACTGCTGTGATCTCAACAGTGTGATGGACCATCATGTGTTGGAATCATAAACAAAGGTAGACTTCTGAACCGCTGTGTGCCTTCTTGGAAATGTGTATGTGTCACCAGATGAACTGCAGCAACATGTGCCCCGCAGATGGCCCGAGCTTTTGTAACACATTTAGTATACAGTGGCTGAAAACATCATTACTCATCACTGTGTTCAATCTGAGGAATTTGAACATTTCAAACCTGTGTGCCAGTGAAAGCATGTTGACCAGGAACTGAAATTCAGTGCTTTACTTAAATGAAAGAGTCGCAGTAATGTGTGATTTGATTGTAATTATACTTATGCAATCAAATATATCTATCTACACTCAGTTAACTTACTATAATGTCAAAATTTAATAAATTAGAGTGACTGGTTTCAGTTTGATGTCGATGGGAAAACTTTTTTTTAAAAAGGTCGGACAACTAAAACAAGGTAGTTGCAGTAGGCTAACGTTAGTTTTTAAAAAAAGAACTTACTTCCAGATGTTTCTTTAGGTTGGAGGTGGAGTCTTTTGACGCTGAGAGCAGCAGGTTGCTGACAAACAGACTTTGCATTGCACGGTCAGATTTCACCCATCCCTTTCTTCTTTAAATATGAAGTGGTGTTGGAGTTTCTAAGTAAGAAATCTATTCCTGCCCGTGCACTGCTGGCTCTGTTGTGCTGGCTCCGGGTCCACCGTGTAACTGACACCACCGACATTAACAGGACGCTTACATTAGAGCATCTTATTGCATGTTTTGTTTGGATTTCCGGCAATGCATTTAATTACCAAAATTAGAGAGGCCATAGGCAAACATATGAAACAGGAAAAGACCACCGTGTAATCCAATTATTTCAACAAAGTAACTGTATTCTAATTATCACCTATTTAAACGGTAACTGTAGCAAAATACAGTTACTTATATTTTGTATTTTAAATCCGTAACGCCGGTACATGTATTCCGTTACTCCCCAACACTATGTGAGGCAACAGTGCTAACACCATTGTACCAGGCTGCATGACAAAAACATGCTTAAAAAACAAGTTTTTTTGAAGCTTAACATAAACGGGTGGAAAAACACTGATGCATTGCCTGGGCAAATAACTCAAAAGTAACTCTTCTCAGTAACCAAACTTTTAAAACTGAATTATAATCATTACTCCTTAGTAGAGTCAGATAATTTGTGTTGGAATGAAATGGATGTGATATTCAGGCCCTTAGGCACTATTGCAACAAAACTGTCATGCACCCTTGGTTGGTTGTGTCTACACTGTGTCTGCAGTTTTTGTACTGACATGTGGGTTCTATGATGGGTTCACTATTTGTAGTTTTGCTTTTCTGTGTTTGTGTTCTTGATTGAGATCTTTTTGAGTTTTGCATGGTGAATGTTTGCTGTTTTTTTTTTTAATGATTTTATTCTCAGTTTAGTTGTTGCCACCCTTGAAATCTACTTTCTGTTTGTGGTTGAGGCTGTGGTTTCTATTTGATTCCTTGAGCTTCAGCCTACGCGTTTCCCTGTCAAGTTACTTCCTGTCATTTTTCTAATGTGTCTTGTATTTATTTTTACTTGTGTGTCATTACATTAGTCAGTGCTCCACTTCCTTCATTACCTGTTGTATATTTAAAGCGTCAGTTGGTAAGTGCTCTCAGCCAGAGCGTCTGTTTACCGCAACTTTGTGAGTTCCTGTTTATTGCCCCATTTTTCTTTTTTGTTATTGTTTTCTCTTCTTTTGACCATAATAATGAAGGTTGGTTTATCAGTCTTTAAACCTGTTCTGTGAGTGCTTCCTCTGGTTGTTTTCCTGCTCCCTGTTTTAAACTTTCATGAAAACTGATATGATCCTGTAATGTCCTAGTGTTTTATGCATTACATTAAATCCACAGTTCATTGCTGCATTTATGTGACCTCTGGAAATCCCTTCTCTGGGCCTGAACTCATTTAAGGTGAACTGGGGGGATTACTTCAGTAAGACAATATGAAGCCACTTTGTAAATGGGTTACTCCAGCATGGATCTCTAGGAAAACAGTCTTGCTATAAAAACAGCCTGTCTTGCAGTCTGTTTTTATTTTTATTTTAAAAACCATGCAAACATTTTAAGTATCATGGCTGTTTTGGTATGACAAAGGGTTTCTAAGTAAAAGTATGTTAGAGGGGTAATAATTATTCTTTACAAGCAGGTCTACCAGGTAAACATTTGATGATTTGTATTCCTCACATGCAGATTTTGGGAAGGTTACATGGTCAAGTCAACCTTTGTTGGGCCCTTAGTCGGTTATCACAGTGGGCCTGTCTAATGAGATGTGAAGTGTGTGTTTTAGCCTTTATTTTGTCCGGCATGTCCCTGGAGCCAGAGAGCTTTAGGATTGCTGTGTCCGATGGCCAACCTGTCTTATTGTTGTTGCTGGTTGAGTGGTCACCATGGCAGCCTTTACTACCTCTGCAGATCTCTATCGAGCCTTTCTTTATGTGAACCATCGCTATGTCACACAGACCACAGAGCCCACTGTCAGCGAGAGACTGGTACCCTGGCTGAACACCATTCACACAGTAATTCATTCACAAACATGCACCATTCATCTCAAACAGTGACTATGGCAAGGTCACGTTCTGTCAGAATGCCCCTGAGCATGTCCACATAGTCCAGCCTCATATATGAAAGGGTTTTGCTGTTTAATTTATCAGCACTATAGGAAGCTCCTTATAGTTAGTGGCTTACCTTGAAATCTCTGAAAAATTCAAGAGTTATATACAGAACACAATGAACTTTAGTTAAAAAGCTAAGAGATCAGAGCAAAATGTGTCTGCAGAGTGTTTTTTTATAGCAATAGAAAGTATTTGAAATGTCTGTTAATGTAGTAACCATATCTGAAGAGCAATTTGATCAGCTGAACCAACATAACTTCATTTTCCTCATTTACATTTTATAATATTTAAAAAATGTAAGACTTTTTTGTCCATCCATCCATCTTCATCCGCTTTGTCCGGGGCCGGGTCGCGGGGGCAGCAGCCTAAGCAAAGAGGCCCAGACCTCCCTCTCCCCAGCCACCTCCTCCAGCTTATCCGGGGGAATACCAAGGCGTTCCCAGGCCAGCCGAGAGATATAATCTCTCCAGCGTGTCCTGGGTCTGCCCCGGGGCCTCCTCCCGGTGGGACATGCCTGGAACACCTCACCCAGGAGGCGCCCAGGGGGCATCCTTGTCAGATGCCCGAACCACCTCAGCTGGCTCCTTTCGATGTGGAGCAGCAGCTGCTCTACTCTGAGCCCCTCCCGGATGGCCGAACTTCTCACCCTATCTCTAAGGGAGAGGCCAGCCACCCTTCGGAGGAAGCTCATTTCTGCCGCTTGTATCCGCGATCTCGTTCTTTCGGTCACTACCCACAGCTCGTAGCCATAGGTGAGGGTAGGGACGTAGATCGACCGGTAAATTGAGAGCTTCGCTTTTACACTCAGCTCCCTCTTCACCACGACGGACCGGTGCAGCGTCCGCATTACTGCAGCTGCAGCCCCAATCCGTCTGTCGATCTCCGGCTCCCTTCTCCCATCACTCGCGAACAAGACCCCGAGATACTTGAACTCCTCCACTTGGGGCAGGAACTCATCCCCGACCCGGAGTGGGCACTCCACCCTTTTCCGGCTGAGAACCATGGCCTCAGATTTGGAGGTGCTGATCCTCATTCCCGCTGCTTCACACTCGGCTGCGAACCGTTCCAGTGCGAGCTGGAGGCCCTCACCCGAAGACTTTTTTGTATTATACAAAAAATTTAAACTTGTAATTGTGCATTAACATGCTATACAACAACTGACATGCTGAAAAATTAGTTATTAATTTTGTTACACCGTACTTTAACAAATTTACCAGTTTGTCGTGGTTAAGAGAGAGCTGAGTGTAAAAGCGAAGCTCTCGATTACTTGTCGATCTATGTCCCTACCCTCAGCTATGGTCACGAGCTGTGGGTAGTCACCGAAAGAACGAGATCGCGGATACAAGCGGGGAAAATGAACTTCCTCCGAAGGGTGACTGGCCCAGTGAGAGGCGCGAGTAGTTTGGCCATCCAGGAGGGACTGAGAGTAGTGCCTCCTGGGTGAGGTGTTCTGGGCATGTCCCACAGGGTGCAGGCCCTGGGGCAGACCCAGCACATGCATGGAGAGATTATACCTCTCAGCTGCCCTGTGAACACCTTGTTATATCCCAAGCTGAAGGAGGTCTGGGCTTCTCTACTTAGGTTACTGCACCCGCAACCCGGGCCCGGACAAGTGAAAAAAAATGGATGGATGGATGAATTTTGTTACCCTTTTTGCAAGTAAGAGGAGAAAACAAATGCCAAACTGAGTAGCTAGTGCTAGCTTAGCTTGACTTTGCTAGAAAAACTAACATATTGTGACAAGCTAATACTTACTTATATTCCTACTATTGTATACTGATGAAAAGAAAGAGTTCTGTCCTAGCCTGTCACAGTATATATTTTAAATCTTATTTAATGCCTTAAAAAAAATGTAATTTAGAAAAACAATGTGGACACAGCTGTGGGCGTGTGGTGCTCTGCAGCCACAAGATAAGATACAAATCAAACTAAGAAATCGTAAACTTTTTAAGCTAGTTAGCAGGTGGTTAGCTTGACTTAGCAGAAAGAATGGAAACAAGACCAAAGAGCCAGCCTCTGTAGAAAGATAACGCAATACAGAACTTTTATGTAATGTATGCAACATTTGTTAAATACATTTTTGATGAAAATTGAGGAAAAACAAAACGATATAGTGACAAGCAAATACTTATTTACGTACTTACTTTTATATACTGATGAAAAGAAAGTGTTTTTCCCTTTTGTACCACGTAACAAATTTTATACCTTGTTTAAGTCTAGGTGTGTTGCAGGCATAAGATAAGATACAAATACAACTCTCTATAAGAAAACTGAGCATATCAACATTTTAAAAGTAAAAAGTAGTAAAAAAGTTAAAAGTAAAAAGTTTCAAGTGACCACATTTAGTTTAGTGGAAGCAGCTGGAAGATGCATATGCTGATGTCACACAGACATGGACATGGTCTAATTCTGACCCTGCCACTCAGATGCTGAAATCGAGACTTATCAGGCCAGGCAACATTTTTTCTGATATGCTTTCTGCAGTTTCGGTGAGTCCACGTGAACTACAGGCACCGTGCCACTTCAAAGTCACTGAAATCACCTTTTCACTCCAACATGTGTACCTAATGAATTGGCCATTGAGTGTATGTGTATCTACTGTTGTATAATTTAGCTTTGTTTATGAATTTAGATCTGCACTGTTCGTGAGGTCGGATCTGTGTACCACTTTGTGCTACTAGTTAAAGGACAGGGAGGGGAAAGCATGCACGTGCTCGTCTTTCAAAGGTCTGAGTGATTCTAAATCTGCACTGATGGCATTTGTAGATTGAGCCTGGTATGCTTCTGTCAGTGGGTTAGTTCTTTCTCAGGCTTCTGCTGCCTTTCTTTTTAGGAACTGAGAGTGTGGGGTTCGGTAAAGGGTTTCTCTGCACTTGGGAAGATTGCTGGTAATGGTGGATGTGGGGGTAGCGGATAGTGTCTGATTGGGGTCAGCGGTACATGTGTGGAGCAGACACACTGGGCTCATCTCAAGGGAAATGCACCTTTGACATCATCGTAAAGAACAGCAGCCGTAAAAATAACAGGCGGTGAAAATAAACCTGAAAAAACAGGATGCATAATTCCTGAATGTAAAGGATGCATATTTTCTTCTGCATGACGGCCTCTTAAATGTTTGTGTTTGACAAATAGTCATGAAAACCACATGAAAACGGAGTACGGAAACACACACACAAAAGTAATTAGACGCAGACATGCATCATGCCTACAGAAAAACTCATTCGTCTTACACACATGCACGCACACACAGAGGATTCTTTCCCAGACATTAGAGAAGCAGTTCTGAGAAAATTGGGCATGACTGTTTACATGAGAGGGGTCCAAGTTATTTTTACCATTTTTTTCTGGCAAATAGTTTGAAGTTTAGTGTTTAGAGCCCTAAAGAATATAAATAACATCATAAAGATCTTGACATGTGAAGTCGCAGGCTTATTGTGTGAGAAAATAGATGGTGACATTTCAAAGTTGGGGGTGGGGCGGGGGCTGGACGATGAGAAGTTCAGATATGGAGCTGTGTTTACATGCACTCAATGTTATTTTGAGGTCCACAGCTTTTTCATTGTGTTTTACTGCGAATCTTGAGAGTTTAAGTCATGCAGCTGTTTCTGAACATGAATTTTGCAACACAAGAGATCTCAACCTCCTGTCTCAGATCAGTTTTTTTTTCACACTTTTCCAAAGTGCACAGCAAGAAGGGTGTGTTTGCGTGTTTGTGTGTGTGAGAGTGTGAACCAAGAAGGGCTGACTGAGGATTTCTAGCTGATAATTCCTCTGCCTTCCTCCCCCCTGACAACTGATTACAAGCAGGATGAAGTCTTTGTCAAATCACACGTCGCTTTATCTTCCCATATCCTACGTTCATATCTTCCTGCACCTGTGTGTGTGTGTGTGTGTGTGTTTATGTATATAAAAGAGAGACTTTGATGGAATCTTAATGTAATGTAACTGTGCCAGTTAACAAAGCTAACTTACCGCTAAATATGTACATCCATCTGTCCTCCAATTATTATTCCAGCTGTGCGTCCTTTGATGGAACTATTTTGAGCTAAATGCAGATAAGAACGTTATCTAAAAGAAGCAGTATGGCTGTATCTCAGACAGGCAGTCACCTTGTGCCCTTAAAGATTTCAGACCTCTGCTGATAACCCACCAGCAGCACCAGTCCTCCAGATACACTATCAGCCCTCAGAACTCTACTCACAGCCTCCAACAGTGAGGTAACATGATTCACGAAAGAAAATATGTGATGGTACTCAGTATCCAGATAATGTTAAAATCATGTGGGCTGAGCAGAATCAAACAGGGGGTTTTGTTGTTATTGCTGTAATTTTCTGTTTGGATCCGCTAAGTGCAAATAGAATATTTTTACTCCGGGGAAATCAAAGGAATAATACCTCAATTTTTGTGCATATTCGATAATGAAATTTAAAAAAAAAACACTAAACCCCAAAAGAGAGAATGCATTTATGTTTTAGTAATAAGTAACCAAGCGAGTGAGGTAAACAGAGAGGATGTTTTAAAATAAAACCAAATAAAAGTTGCAAAAAACTGTAAACAGATCCATTTCTCTTAGAACCATCAGTCGCTTCAATCGACACCAGCAGAGTTTTTTTTTTAATCTGTCAGGAATTAAAAGGAAGTCACTGATGTAGTCTGAGGTGATCTGGAAAGTGATTTGAAAATCAGAATAAATAATTTTGCCTCTAAGCAGTAGAGCTGCTTTCATTTTAATATTTGTGATCATTAGTTTGGTTGCAGCTGTGCAATCTTGATCTGTGGTTTGTTTCCACCGTGGATGTCATAATGCAATAATAAAGACAAATGTAAACAAAAAGTGTGGGTGAGTCTTCACTTTTGTTGTGTGAGAAGATGCTTTAAGTGTTATAAGGCTTTTGATGTTTAAATTTTGATGAATTTAAAGGATTCCAGACTCAAGATTGAAGGCTCTCTATGGTCATTACAAATAAAAACTTAAATAAGATAAATATACTGACACATTATAAATAAAAATACAATAATTAAACACAAGTTAGTAACATGTATTAAATAGTAAACATGTTTATGTATATACACACACCCGCACATATAAATACGTATATATATATATATATATATATATATATATATATATATATATATATATATATACACACATATATATATATATACATATATACATATACATACATATATACATATACATACATATATACATATACATACATATATATATACATATATATACATATATACATATATACATATATACACATATATATATATATATATATATATTTATATATATATATATATATATATATATATATATATATATATATTAGGGGTGCAACGATACTCGTATCGATATTGAACCGTTCGATACAGTGCTTTCGGTTCGGTACGCATATGTATCGAACAATACAACATTTGTAATTTATTTTATCAGCTTTCCTTCTGACGATGCTGTCTGTGTTGAGCGCTCAGTGAATCTGTGTTCGACTACTCCGCCTAGGCTGCACTGTCGAGCGCAGATCCACTGAGCGTTCAACACAGACAGCATCATCAGAAGGAAGAGCGCAGGGCAAGCTAGCGAGACAGAAGTTAAGCTCTCCTTGCAACATGGCAAATTGAACCTCCCCCACCCTCATTCAGATCTGGCGTTTGGAATTATTTTGGTTTTCATGTGATGTATGACCCTGAAGGTAAGCGCGTCATGGACTAAAGTAAAACAGTATGTTGGATGTGCCAGCAATGCTCAATTACATGGGTGGGAACTAGTGTGTTAGCGCAGTTAGCTCGTTAACGTGTTGGCCGTCTAGCCCCATGCAGGGGTAGCTCGTTAACGGAGATTTGCCGTGTTGTGGCGTTAATGTCATTTCAACGAGATTAATGCTGACAGCACTAGAGGGAACACAACGAATATGACTGCACATTTACGCCGACATCATCCTAGTGCAAAGACAAGTGGAAGCAGACAAAAACAACAAGCATGCATGCTACAAACTTTACCCGAGTCATTTAGACAGCCGTTAGCACATGATTCTCCTTATGGGGACCTGATATGTTTAATATTGTGGCGAGCTCAGACAACGAGGAGACGGAGGTGTCGTTTGGTCTTGCTTCCTGTGAGCTAGCCAGGGAGCACAGCCGTTTATTGACATCTGCAGAAGAACACTGCCGCTAGCTAACTGCTCAGCGCGGCAACCGCACAGCAACAACAACAACAACACACAGGGCGCCCTCTGACCCCGGAAGGACACACCGTCGCAGCGAGAGGGCGTCACCCGTCACTATGGCAACATAAACAAAACATAACTGTACAAACAGAACCCCGAACAGCCCTGACCCGCTACAATATGCTGCTGAGAATATAGCCCAGAAGAAGCGTATAGTATAGCTTTTATTTTGGAAAGAGCCATTTCTCTGTAATAAACACTCTTTTCCAAAGATGAGTGATTCCTCAATCAGATACAGGGCTCGCAAAATCGCCTGCCCGACGTCCCGGGGCTAGCGATTTTTCCAGTCGGGCTACCAAAATCTATCTCTGCCCTGCCCGTCGGGCTATTGTAGGAAGGAAAAATATATGTCAATGCTTTTGCATTCTTTCAGAAATGTAGCTGGGTAATTATGTCATTGGCATCGGTGAGCCACTGTCAATATGTGACATATTGAAATCGCGTTTGAATTTGCGCTTGTTTTTTGCTTTCACTTTGCAATCGTGCGAACTGTGTATAGAGAGCGACAGCACTGATTGGTGAGTGATGATAATTTGCGCACCAATTCCTCTGACATCGTTTTATTAATTGTTAGCTTACTATGCAAACATGACAAGTGAAATCTCCCGCAGCTTAAACATGTGAGAGGTTGATCGCGCAGAGAATCGCTGAGCTTATGTGAGTGCGTGTGTAAAAGCAGCAGGATATATATTTGACTACGATGACCTGGATGACTGAGAACCTTCACAGACAGATATAAGACAGGTCAGGGTGAAGAAGTGACAGCCAAGGAAAAGCTTACCACAAAACGGAGAAGTTATGACAAATCAGACTATAAGGCAAAAAGAAAGTGCAGCTTTATGGTTTCATGGACAAAATAATTTCTGTGGCTGTGATATGATGAGCTAAATAACCAGGGCTGCACATAAGTGGTCCGCAGGTGCGCATTCGCTGTCAAAATAAAAAACACGCACAAGGGTTAGGGTTAAATTTAAAAACTGTACTTTTGAGTTAAAATATATATTTATAATTTTAATAAATGACAAATTAAAAAGGCACGAACATTTTTTTTTGTATCGAAAAAATATCGAACCGTGACACCAAAGTATCGAACCGAACCGTGAATTTTGTGTATCGTTGCACCCCTAATATATATATATATATATATATATATATATATATATATATATATATATAAGTGGTCCAGTCAAAGTCCGAGTCTCAATTCAACTTAAACACTGATATGAGTTTAAAGAGGGATGTGCATAAAGAAATGCCTGCAATAACTTTCAGGTTATTGCTACTAAATGTGGTTCTACAAGTTACTGAGTCATGGAATCTACTTAGTTTTTCATAGACCGCACAGAGTCTTGTGAAAACCTTCTTTTCCTCATGACTGTGCATGTACAAGATTGTAAACTAAAGGTTTTTACATGGAATTCCCCAACTATAAATTTCAGTCAACATGTTTGCACATGTACATGCACACATAAAACTGTGAAAAAAACTCATCCTTTCAACCTTTCAATGAATATTCATTTTGTGAATAATGTTACAGAGATCCTCTGCCAAATAGCTATAAGCAAAAAAGAAAAGAAAAGAAAAACATCTGTCAGATTTGCTAACCTCTCAACTGAAAGCAAAATGTTCCCATGATGAGAGAGTTCTAGAAAACAAATCTGCACCGCTTTGGCAAAATTCCAGCAACCAAACCCAAAACTGAAATTAATAAATGGGGGCTACACCAAATTAGTATATCCAGAGGTTCCTCCAAACAACATGTCACTATCCAGCCAAAAGTCTAGATTCCAAAACCCAAAGGCTGTGGTGACTGCCCCAGAGCTAACAGCTCAAACGCTCAATTTAGACATTTAGACATGTCACAACACTACTTGAATTTGAATACCTAAATTCGATTCATACCTATTAGTTATGATGTAGTTTGGCAATTTCACAAACCAAATGCCATCAGGTAAAAAAAAAAAAGTCTGGCCATATCTTCTCTGCCCAAAAACTCAGACAAACACTGATGTAACCTTAGCCCCCGTCCTCAGACAGATACTTGTGGTGGATACTTCCACCAAAAAGCAGACAGAAACTGGCAGCCCTTTAGAAACGAAGGAAAAGTTTTGTCTTTACTAACATTCTCTGTCACACTAAAGATAAATCAAACACTGGTCGGTCTCTTCTTGAGCTCAGTCCTTTCAGCCTGCCAAATGGTTGCATGGTTTATACAAACTGAAATTTGGCTATTTTCATCAACAACAGATGGATTTGCGAACCAAAGGAAAATAGAGTCTAATGCTGTTCTCTTCCAAACTTCAACCAAATGTAGTTATTAAAGAAGTTAAGGAAACCAATCTAATCAAATGTAACGCACACATTACATTTATTGTTACATATATCTGCATGGTGCCCATCAAAAGTTGGATTACGGTGGTACATCAGTTGTCATTTACTTATCGAGGACATAAAATATTCTCAAATTCATCGTTAATAAATAATAACAATGTGTGCATACTTAATATACGTACTGTAAATCTATGTATGTCTAATTTTGTAACAGAACATTTTTTTAGTGGGTGTGGGTAAACAGCAGGAGTGGAGGGCAGTGGGTCTACGGCCTAAGAGGCCTTCCTTTTCCACCACCACAGCTCCTTCTTCGCTCCCACTACACTTTGCATTCCCAAACATCTAACTCACCACTGGAGCTTGCGTCATTGTGCCCTGACTCACTCACTAATGTGCATGCATATGCACAATGCACACACACACAGCAGAGCAATGGCAAATTACTGGGCCTAGTTTTCAGGATCTGGTGACCTGAAGCATTTCCTCTTTCCAACACAGCACCAAAAATCTAGGAAGTGTGTATCCAACACCGAGCCAAGGCCTTTGGAGTGTTTTTCTTTGGTTATAAATGTGTTGTCAGAGTGTCTGTACATCTCTTGCTCTCAGGGTAAAGTCAACAGCTGTGGAGGTCATTCATTAATCTACCATCCCTGGGCTGACATTTGTAAGAGGGCCAGGCTGCCTGTAACCGCTCACTATCTGTGATATCACAGAGCCAGCGATACAGCGGGAATAAGAAGAAGCTGTCTGCTCGGCTGCACCTTGGCCTCCTGCTTTTTCTGTCTCTTACCATCTCTTCTTCTTTTCATCACTATTTGTTACGCTGTCGGTCTGAGTTAGCCAGAAGAGCCATTTTCCACCCTGTCCAATGCTGCTCAAGCTCTTTCGATCCAGGAAAAACAAAGAATGTGAAAACAAAAAAATGGAAGTGATGGACACTTTGAAAAACAGAGCCATTCTTAGAAAAGAGAAAAAGGGAAAACAAAACAAAATAGCCCCCGCTTTCACTTCTTTTTTAGATGCTTTTAAAACATATCAAGGATGACTACCTTGCCTTGGAATAGTCTTATCGAGCAGCACAAGTCAAATCAATCTGTGACCGCAGAACAAGGCCTTGGATCCCGTCCTTAAACTTCACTGCAGTATATTCATGTGTAGTTTTGTATTTTTTTTACTTTCACTTTTAGGTCGAAATGACTGAAACGTAGTCACATTCAAAGTATATGTAACCTAAACAGACACACAAATTATGCTGGTTATAGGTTTAACATCGATCATGTTATTGACAAATGGCTGTTTTTTATTGAAAGCTAAATGAAAAGCTAATTTTTTCCATGCGCTTATACTTTTCTCTTGTCATTTCTTTTTCTTCCCATAACTGTTATAACTGTTCACAACTCCTTGAGCGTTTTTTTGCCAGTTTTCTTTAGGTTTCAGTAGGTATACAACCACAGATCAGCAAATTTCTTACTGTTTTTAGGGCAGATTTCCTACGAGAGTGTTAACTTTCATAAACTTGAGTGAATTTATGCAGATAAAAATGCAGTGCAGTTAGTTTCCACATAAAGTGGGGGAACGTGGTCTCACTACTATTTATCCGTCTTTACTTAACACTGAAAGCTTATGTTTGATTTGTTACAAATCAATAATGTCAGGAATTAAAATAGTCTCTCCATTGTTACACTATAGCAGGAAAAGTGGGGAAAGCACCATTCATTCCTCTGGTATACCTGTTTAGTTTCTCATTTATGCAAATATTCAATTGGCCAATCACATGGCAGCAAAGTAGCGCATTTTAGGAATTTGGGCACGGTAACGACAACCTGCCGAAGTTCTAACCAAGCATCAGATTAGAGAATAAAGGCAATTTGAGTGACTTTGAATATGGAATCAGTGATGATGCCAGTTGGACTGGTGTGAGTATTTCGAAAACTGTTGATGTACTGGGATTTTCTCACACAACCAGAGAACACTGAAACATCAGAGAACATCGAAAAAAAGAGAAAAAAAGAGGAAAAATCCAGTGGGCTGCAATTCTCTGGGTGAAAATGCCTCGTTGATGCCAGAGGTCAGGAGAGAATGGCCAGAGTCCATGAAGCTGATATGAAGGGAACACCGAGCCAAACAACCACTCATTACCACCAAGGTATGCAAAACAGCATCTCCGACTGCACAACACTGAACCCTGAAGCAGTAACAGGGAAAACCACACCACGAGTTCACACGTGCCCACCAATGTTAGGGAATAGAAGCTTGAAAAAATGTCGCTTGCTCTAATTTCAGAATTTGTTGTAAACAATATGAAACCATGGACCCATCCTGCCTTCTGTCAGCGGTTCAAGTTCACGATGGTGGTGTAATACTATCAGGGATATTTTGTTGGCACATTTTGTTACCTTGATATCAATGGGACTGTCACTTTATAACCAGTGTACCCATCTTCTGACAAGCCATGCCACAGAGATCAAATAATCTCAAACTGGTTTCTTGAACATGACAATAAATTCACTCTACTGAAATGGGCTTGACAGACCTTTGGGATGTGGTGTAATGGACAGAAGGCAAAAGGAGATCCAACCTGATACTAAGAAGGTACACTAAATAAAGTGGTTTTATGCAATAATGATAAGGCTTGCCATAGTGTTTTCTACCTTCTTACTTATGTCCAATTTCATTTTTGTTTTTTCCCTTTGAATGCTGTTCTGACTCCCTTCTGACTCATAATTAATAGTTAAAACCAAATGAAGAGTTGAAGGAAAATACCACCCTGCTGGCCAGGACTGATGAGACTGGGACAGTCAAAGCTGGAGAGTCAAAGTGAAAGGATGCTAGAAAGTTAGTACAGAACCTACTGTGGATATTAAGGAGGTCAACTTTACTACTTTTTAAGCAGACAAGGACATGAACCTTTGATTTTACATTGAGTATATCTCCTTTTTGGAACTCACAAATCCATCCCTAACCCTTTTCGCCAATATGGACCTTTCTGCAATGACCAAACTGTCAGAACTCCACAAGCTAGAGATGACACCCATGTACGTAATACCCCAGTATCTTATCTGTTCAGAGAAAGTGCATAAAAGGATAAGAAATTTGTAACTCTTCCTTTTCCATCCTTCCAGTTGGCTCCAATGGGAGAGGTCTGACCTATCTCACACTCCTAGAGCACTAAAGGGACTCAGTGATCCTTTATCTGAGCATGAAAAACAATGAGTGGATTCCAGCAACTTCTTGGCCTGTCAGTGGAGGAGAATATTCCACAGATGGCTGATTGTGTTATGAAAATGAAATATTAACCTTTGGATAGAGTGATATACTTTGGTTTGTGATTTTCCTCTGCAACATTTCCGATGTTTTTAAGGAATATGATTTTATACTGGTAAACATCAAACGATCAAAACAACAGGCGTGCTACAGTGATGTAATGCAAGCGGCGTATTAAGGCCCAACGGGCAAAATCTATTATGTGTTGCAACAAGTAAGAGCAGCAATTTTATGACACACTGGAAGAAACAAATTAGACGTTCTTCTCTGAAATAGTCAGCTGTCCTTTGACCACGGAGAACAAAAACAAATCGCTTTGACCTACACTTGGAAAATAAACGGTATCATTCACACTGCACGGCTCAAAAGTATAGCGCAATGACTCGCGTGGGTTCGACTTCTCTCCTGACTCATAATTAATGGTGAAAACCAAATGGAGAGGTGAGGGAAAATCCCGCCCCGTTGGCTGTGAGGGGTGAGACCGGGACAGTCAAAGCTGGAAGCTGGAGAGTCAAAGTGAGAGGACGCTGGAAAGTTAGGACAGAACCTACTGTGGATATTAACGAGGTCTTTACTTTACTGCTATTTTTAAGCGGACAAGGACATGAAACTTTAATTTTACATCGAGTATATCGCCTTTTTGGAACGCATCAATTCTGCGTCTTTACGCACGAGAGGAAAAAACAAATAAAACAACAACTTCGACATTTTTGGAAATCTGCTCATTGCAGGGATGTTCAAACGAGCCACATCATTCTGACAGGTAGGATAACTTTCTAGCATACTGTTGCGGGAGCGAAGAAAAACACACCGATTGCGCAAAGACTGTGCGCTAACAATGCACGAGCTCTATGTCATTTTTGATAACTTTCACAAAACAGGAAAGTCAGGAAGAGGAAAGTTACGCAGAGGCAGGATTTCAATTAAAGCCTCTGGCATTTTTTACTTCTGTAAAGAAGTTGGCTGTAACACTGTGCCTTGTTTCTGAAACTGGAAGAAACTTAATTTATGTTCAGCGTCATTGTGAGGCGGGCATTTCTGGATCATTTAAAGACCTCTATAAAAGTCTTTTCTTTTTTTAAGGAAAAGAAAGAAAGAATAATAAATGATGACATAAACACTCCCTAGACTCATTATTCAACTATAATGCCAAAAATGTAAGTACTTGAAGTAAGTGGTAGTGGATAGAACAAAAGAACGGGCAGTTTAGATCATCTGATTGTTTTCAGTTTCTTCATGAGACTGTGTTCTATTTAACCTGTAAGTGCCACTGCTGTCTTTGTCAGGACACTTGTCTGAAGGGATTTTTGTTCTGATGTACTTATTTGCTTAGTTGCATAGCTTTAAACTGGCAATACTTTCCTTTTTTCAATGCAGATTTGATGTTTCTATAGAATAATCTTCTTTAGTTCCCAAGCTCAGAGAAAACCGAGTAATTTTTAAACGTTATCTTTTAACTTTTCTTCACAGGCTCCTCAAAGGATGTGACTCTGCCAACTTGACCACCCTTGCCTCTGTGTCCAGTGCTGTGCCGCCCTCTGCTGTGTGACCGAGGAAGGTCAAGAAGGGCCAGGCAGTATGAGTAATCAAATAGAGGAGGGGATGAACCCTGTCATAGTCATCCACTACAACCACTCGGGAAAGTGGGAACGGCCCCGCGTCAGTGGGGCCTGTAAAATGGTGCTGCTGCTTCTCATCTGCGTGCTGATTGTTCTGGAGAACATTACAGTTCTCCTCGCCATCTGGAGGAATAAGCGCTTCCATAGCCGTATGTACTTTCTCATTGGAAACCTAGCGTTGTCAGACCTGCTGGCTGGGGTGGCTTACATGGTTAACATCTTTACCTCGGGACCCAAAACCTTCTTCTTGACACCACTGGAGTGGCTGGCCAGAGAAGGCAGCATGTTCGTAGCCCTCAGCGCTTCTACCTTCAGCCTTCTGGCCATTGGGATCGAGAGGCACATGACAATGGTGCGTCTGCGCCCCTGCGAGACAGCAGGTCGAGGTCGGCTTCTAGCACTGCTGGTAGCCTGCTGGCTTGTGTCGGTACTGCTGAGTGCTCTGCCCAGCCTGGGCTGGAACTGCCTAAACAATCTGCCTTCCTGCTCCACAGTGCTGCCGCTCTATGCTAAGAGTTATATTGCTTTCTGCATCAGTGTGTTCAGTGCCCTGTTGGTGGCCATCATTATACTCTACATCAGGATCTACCGTCTGGTGACCTCCAGTAGCCGCAGGGTGAGCAGCCGGCCTTCAGAGCGTTCGTTGGCCTTGCTTCGTACGGTGGTTATTGTGCTTGGGGTTTTTGTCATGTGCTGGTCTCCCTTGTTTCTCCTGCTCCTGCTGGATGTTGGTTGCAGTCCAGATAAGTGCCCTGTTCTCTACCAGGTGGACTGGTTCATTGCCCTTGCTGTACTCAACTCTGCCCTTAACCCCCTCATATATACTCTGTCCAGCAGAGAAATGAGAAGCGCATTTTTCCGGTTGCTGTGCTGTTGTCAGACCAGCATGGAGCACACTGGGACTCCTGCAGTGGGCAACCCCAACCTAGGGACAATCATCCCCACAGGAGAAAACAGCAAGACAAGTTTTGGTGGAGGAGGGGGGAGCGGGGATGGGAAGTCTACAATGAATAGAGGGAAGGTTCCCACACCTGTGAACTTAGACAACAAGCACGGAGATCCCTCCGCCACTGCCGTGCCCCATCCTTCAGGGCCAGCAGACCTGCTTTCAGCTGTACTTGTGAAGGCGGGAGCGCTGCCAGCCCTCAACAAGTTTTAAATGGAAAAGCCTAAATGAGGTGTTACAGTTACACAGAAACAGACTGGTCTGATATAATCCTGCTACCAGCCACTTTTTGCTTGTACAGTGTCGTTTGGGAAGCATGGCTTAGATGAAGTAATGATAAATACATTCAGAAATTCATTTGGAACCAAATGCATCTGATTCTGAATCATAGTACAAAGGAACTCTTAAAGCCACTATTTACAGGAACTCAGATGTCTTTTCCAACACTAAACTCGCTCGAATACAGCGTCGGAGACTTACTTGGATTTAGAAATTTTTGACATTGAATTCATATTGACTGGGGATGCCGTAAAGCATGATTTACTCTTTTAGTGTTTTGTCTGTCATTGAGTTGGTTTTTTTTTCTTGTCATTTTAAGCAAAATGATCAAATTCTTGCACTTTTCTTTTTTTTGCATGTACTATACGCAGGAAATCTTCAAACACCTGCATTTTTCATTACTTGACTGATAGTCTATTTATTTTCTGTGAGAACATTTGCCACCTTAATGCTACACATCAGTGTTTTATTTTTTGTTTGTTTTTTGCTTTGTGTGCATGAAACCCATCATGGTACTAGGACTTTACTGTTCACTTTATTATTGATTATTTGCAATGCACTGTGAGAGAAACCTATTCTATAAGTTTAGTGCCAGACTAGCAGCCTCATCAGGCTGTGATGTGCATAATTACAAACCAAAAACAACAAAAAACCTGTTGGTTGAAGGAAAAATGACACTGCTAGTAGTTGATTCTTACCACTAGTGGGCAACATAGTAAAGTATGCCCTGATGGTAGTGCTGCAGGAGGTGGTGTTAATTTGTGGGATTCAACTCATGGACATTTCAGGTTCAGGTCAACAGAAGCTACACTGTGAGCAAAATCGGCCTGGCTAATAGCGACAATCATGAAAATTTTAGGGTCTCATCAGCACATCTACAAACCACTTGCCCATCAACTAACCACTAGTAAATACGAGTGTTGGATGTGAATTATTTAAAAGTTGTAGACTGTAAATGACATTTATGCTGAGGGTGATGTATTGCCTGATACGTTAAATAGCAAATAAAATTCTATTCGCTTTTATCCGATTTTCATGCGTCATTTTGTTTTATGGAATCAGGGGCTCGTTCCGAATCCCCTTCCTCTCTTTTCGTCTGTCCCTGTGATCGCCAGCTGCATAAATTTGCTAAAGAATAGTCATAAAACCCGATGATAAAAACCTTTTGCCAAATGAATGGCAGATTCTACTACTATCAATCCTTCATAAGATCCTTATTGAAGCCTAAGCCGTGAATTCCACACATTTATTAATGTGCGGTATAATTTGCCGTTGGTTTATTAATTGCTTTTCACAGAGGAGAGAAGAAATGTCATCAGATTTAACCTGCTGCACTCATTTAATACCCTAATGGGAGCACGTTCCTGCTATCTTACACGCCTACACATGCAGACATGGGTCAGACGCTGATGAATAATGCAAAAAAAATTCTTCATCCTTATTATGACTTGATCTTTCCAGTCAGTGAGGTAATTTGCCGATAAAAGGCATACTACTTGTGGCTACTGTGGAAAAACAGTCTGGGTGTTGTATGAATTCTATGAAAATCATTTAGGATGTTTCTTTAACAAAAAAAGAGTGATACCTGTGTGAATGATTTGATTGGCAGAGTATAACAGATAATAATCAGATGTGTAAGCAGCATATTTTCTAGACGTTGATAACTAAAGACAAGGAAAGAATTTGTTTGTTTTTGTCCTAAAATACTGCTGCACTAAAGCGTACTTTTACACTGAGCTGACAAATGAGCAGAGTTTGATCTTTTTACTGCACCGCTAGACCAGACAGGTGCTGTCAGAGTGGCATTTTATACTTGCCTCAGCTAAAGGATGTGTCTCGGCTCTGCACTTCCAGTTCTGATGAAGAGAGACAGCGAGGACGCAATACCGGCCGAACATTTCCAGCTTAAAGGTCACTGACTGCTTCCTGTCAGAAATGTCTGAACACGTTCTTTTCTGAATTAGCTGGGGATGATTGTGGCCTTATGCCACGTGGAACACCGGAAAATGTCCAAATGTTGAGCTGTGTAGTGTGATTTATAGACAGTGTATCCTGTGTTTCCTGAAACAGTTTACCCAATCTCTGCTTCATCCTCACCATTGCTTTATTAAATCACATCCTCATTTTAGTTCCGCTAAATCTGTCTTTTTTTGGTCTGAAAACAGGTTTGCAAAGAATAGAAGATAAATAAAAATCCATAAAAATAAGCAACATACAGAATTATAGAAAATTTCACTCTCAGAAATTTCACCGAGGGGATCCAGCGATATTTAAAACACGTTAAATTAAATCTATTCCAAAAAGGATGATTATTCTTCATCCCCTCCTTAACATAAAGTTTGGAGTTTGAGATAAATCTTTTAATGTCATGGCAAAAAAAAGTAAACTAAATATTCTGGCACTATCATGTACAAATAATGTAACAGCAAGATGGACTGCTACTCCAAAACATAGACAATACAATGAAAAACAAGGAATGAATAAATAACTTGGGGGAAAAAAATCATAGGCAGAATTGTCCAAAATAGAAGCAACACAATCACAGTGGTCAAGATTACAACAATGTGGGATTTTTACAGGGACCAAAGTATTTAACAGCTGTGCAGATCAGCTGATCTCAGTGTCACCAAGCACCGGGTGACGGCTCAGCTGAAGCAGTTTGAGACATTCCACTCGCCAAATCTCAGCAAAACAGTCCATGCTGACTTAACCTGCCCAGAGCTGCGGTATCTTTGCAAGCCTCTTTGCAAGCCACCTGTATTCCACCCCTTTTACTGCTCAGTTCTATGCTGGGATTTTGCTACTGATCTCACTCCTCCAGCTGCCTCCAGAGTGGGGAGGTGAGCTCCTTATGTTTTTATGCTTTATGAGAAAGGGTGGGGAGGTCCCAAAACAAAGCTACACTAACATTTACAAATGACTACAAATGTAACCTAAGATTTTCTTTTGACTGTAGTGGTGTTGGCTGAAATGTTATTTAAGGACGTGTGTAGTATGTATGTGTACTTTATGTGTTAAGAAAGTACAGTGAATTACAGTTTCCAGCTGATTTTAGAACCCCTTTTTTCATTCTGACCTTGTATTTGGATCAACGTATTAGAAGAAAGTCATAAAAAGATGTCAGTCTGTCTTGAAATGACAGACAGTTCTTGGTTGACCCAAGTACATTTTCTTGAAATAACCTGCTTTACAGTGTTGGAGATGTGCTGGCAAACGTTTAATAATATAAACCTATAATAACTTACAGTATATATCAGCTGTGGTTTCCTAACATCACTTACTGCCACTGATAATGATTTTTGTACAAAACCTTCTTAACAAACACAGAAGCAGACAACAGTCATTATTTTTTAAGAGAGAAAACAAAAAGGTGGAAATAAAAGACACAATGTTGCACATGTCGGCATCATTTTCTAATCCAAAAGCCTTCTTTCTTTGCCCAACATCTATGCCCAGATAAAGAAAAGGACTTTAGCCCAGGGGCCTTAATTTGGGGACTGTGAAGACATAAAGTAGAAAAGTGAATAAATGTTGTTTTTCTAAATAATAATCCTGTTCTTCAAATCCAAGCTATGACAGATTCAATTTCTCCAGTACCTGAAGCAAACACCGTAAATGGTCTGTGTGCTAACTAGGTCAATCACCTTAATAAATCATGTTAACTAAATAGCCATGACTAGTGTTCTTTAAGGATTTAGACATGGTAGATTTGTGTTATTCTCTGTGCACAATGCTTATTTGCATATGACTAATGTGAACACAACGGAGGACAAGAGAATCACACCCCCTCCCATCATCACAATCCTGGCTTTATACCGCTGTGTGCTGAGGAAGTGTGCATGCGTGTGCATGCATTTGCACACATCCCGTTTTTGTGCACAGACGTGTGCACGCCGCGTGTTTCAGAGAAAGAACAAAGACTCCATCTGGTCCAGTCACTGAATGTGCCAGTATGAAACACTTCTGTCATTCTCAAGTCCCTTTTTGATGTAGCTTGGAGGTGGAGTGGAGCCAGGCCGAGAGCTGCGAGGGGTCCCATTTGAGGCGGCCACTCACGCTGGGAGCTCCCGAGTTGAAGCCATTCCCTGCTCTGCAGCCGAGTTGTACCACTCTCACCAGAGGAGGGAATCATTCATCTCCTCGATTCAATACAGTGTAATTACACGTGGAACAAAGAGAGCAAAGACTCAAACAGACTTTGGTGATAAGGATCACGGGGCTTTATCTAGGGAGCAGGTGGGATGAAGCCGAGGGAGCCGAGGCAAAGGTCACTTTGCAGGAGGATATCTGGAGGAGCTTGCTGAGATTTGGATTGGTGGACACTCCTCCCAGCATTCCCCTCAGCACCCCATTGCCATTAATTCTCCTGTCTAGTGCTGATCAAGTAGAATGAAAGCAGAATAGTTGAATTTGACAGCCTTTTTTATCATCTCAGCTAAGTCATTTTTTCATTTTTTACTTTTTGTTTCTCAGCATCAACAAAAACATCTTAATATACTAGACAACCACGAGACAATATCTGATCAAAGATGAGCACAGAGCCAATTCTGTGGCTTGTAGGGCTGCGACTAATTATTCACTCTTAATTGATTTTTGATTAATGTACTAATCCTTCTACAAACTGTGTGAAAATAACAGAAAAATTCTCATCTCCATTTTCCAAAGCCTGCTTAGATGGTTTTAAACAGCCTATTGGCTTAATAACAGTGTGAATGGTAAAAAAACAGAGACAAAGAAAACTGCACATTTTCACATAAACAGTAATATTTGCTAGAGAAATTACCTAATGACCTATTTATGTCTGATTAAATGCTGAGAGACTTACTTACTGGTTTTTCATATGAGAATAGAGACTCTGTTTTCATCTATTTTTATCTTTATTCCTAGCCATCATGTCTGCGCTTGATAGTGGAAATATTTTATTCTGTCATGATCAGCTGTCCAAAAACAGTCTGAAGTATTTTTCATCTGTGCTCTGTGTCTGTTTGCAGGAATTAATATTGTGTTCATCACCCAAACTACACAAACTACACGACATGCAGGCAACAAAAACAGGAGATTTTTGTAAAGTAATATTTTAATGTCTCCCAGAAAGGCTCAAGGAGGACATCATATCTCCAGTTTATCAGGTTATCTGTCATGACGCCACACAAATACCACACCTAGAAAGTCTGAAGTCTAATGCATTGCACCACATAAATGGAATTTAATATTTCACCGGCCACATAATTAGGTATACCAGTTTAACTGCCCGTAAACACAAATATCGAATCACCCAATCACATGGCAACAACTTAATGCGTTTATGCTCATTCATGGTCAAGACGACCTGCTGAACTTTAGAGGATCAGAATGAGGAAGAGAGGAGATTTAAGTGAGTTTTAATGTGCCGTGGTTGTTTGTGCCCGACTGGCCGGTATGAATATTTCTCATTTTCTCACAAACCATCTCCAGGGTTTACAGGAAATGGTCCATAAAAGAGAAAATATCCAGTGAGCGGCAGCGCTCGAGAGATCAAAGAAGAATGGCCAGACTGCTTTGAGTTGATTGGAAGACAACAGTAACTCAAATAACCACTTGTTACAACCAAAGTATACAAAAGATTATATCTGAATGTAGTACAAATGGAAAAATGAAGCCACTGGACTACAGTGTGAGAATAAGAAACTGAGACTACAGTTCAGACGGAAACATGTTGCCTGGTCTGATGAGTCTTGATTGTAACTGCAACATATGGATGGTAGGTCAGAATTTGGCATGAACAAGCTGAATGGCTCCGTCATGGCAGCAGTTTAGGTTGGTGGTGGTGATGTAATTGTGTGGGGGTTATTTTCCCGGAATATTTTGAGCCTCTTAGTACCAAAATGAGCATTGTTTAAATACCACAGCCTACCTGATTACTGTTGCTGGCCCGTTTTTGACCACAGTGTACTTTTTTTTCTGACGGCTGTCACAAAGCTCAAATTATCTCAAATGCCCTGCACAGTCACCAGAACTCCATGGTCAGTGAGTGTGCATTTTAAACCTGAGTGTGATTGCGTGTGGTGTGTTAAACAAGCTCATCTTTGTTCTATTTTGCAGTACCCGGGTCTCTCTTGCAAAAGAAAAATTAAATACAGTACCTGATTAAATGAACACACGTCATGTTTTCATCAGTCTGAGCAACCAGCCGTTCGGCAACAGCTGAACAGATAGGTGGCAGGAGTGGGTAAGCAATCTCTTCAAGATTCCTTCCCTCTCAAAACCCCCCAAAACAGCAGCTGCCTCCCTCACCCAGCCTTCTCTGATTGCAGTCTTCTGGCAGGCTCTGACGGCAAACACACACCTGCTCACACTGACCTCCAATTTATCTCTTGTACGCCTGCCTGCCACAACTGTAGGGATTAACATGTCTGGAATAGGGGTTTAAGTGAGAGGGAGGATGGCGGCCTCTTAGTCTGACATGCATGTCCCGTCCCTCACTTGTGGCACTGAGTTTGTGTGCACAGCTGGCTAATTCCCTGCCTCTGTGCATGCAAACAGCCTGGAGGTTTCTGTGCAATATTGTGCGAAAGAGAAACTGAGGCTGAAGATCCAAAGTGTGCATCTCATAAATGTTAAAGCCCAAGGCAACTTGGGGCTGGAGATGGAATAAATATTTCTACATAACATTCATTAAACACAACAGATGTCTGAGTCTGTCATCAGGTCCGGGTTTAAACACTGCAATATTCGGATGGGTCACCTAGTCCCCACCGAAATGTCTCGTAAAACAACCAAAATTTTTACGTCTTTGTGTTCTTTTCACAATCAGGCTTCTACAACAGCAAGACTTTGACCCTGAAACAAAAGGTATCTAAACTGTAAGAAATCCATTTATGTATTGAATACTTCTACTTGCATGTTATGGATCTGTGTGTATACGTTATGTGGTTCCCTAAATGCTGTCTGGCTCTGAGGTGATCACAGGTGTTCATTCCTCCAAGCTTATCTGATGGATTAACAGCTGGCGTCACCGCATAATCGCCGACACCCACCACATCTGACATTACACACATTCTGATTCTGATATGACAGCCGCTCGCGCGCACACACACACACACACACACAGACAGACACAGTGCAAGACACACATTTTTCCGAATTACTGGATATTGCTGAAGGGATGGAGCCACTTCTCCAACCTTCACAAATGCGCTCATAAAAATATAGCTTAACAGTAGGCAAGTTTCTGTCTGATAAAAACAAAAGAAAATCGAATAAAAACACCCTTCAAAGCAGAGAACAGCTAAGCGCTAGACAAAAGCCAGAAAAATGTGGGAATATTTGTTTGATTTTTACATGCTGCATTCCCGCTGTCGTTATTATTCATATTCCTCCCCAGGGAGGCTTGTTTGAAAAAATGGGACTGAAGCAGCCCCCCCTCCCCGTAATGTCACCGTCTCACTCTTAGACTCACAAACACCCACGCGCACACTTGTTTGGAGTCTTATTGGGGAAGTACAGCCAGGCTGCGTCTCCCTCCCATCCCTCCTGCTCCTCCTCACTTTCTTCATCTCCCTCCCTCCCATTTTCCCCCCTTCACTCTTTCTCCCCAAAACAGGGTGATCCAGCTCGTCTCCTCTCTCCGTCACGCGGGTAATCAGCCTCTGCTATTTCATTTGCCTCAGTAATGAAAGCAATCCCAGTGCTTTTCACTGCAGCGCAGCCCAAATAATGAGGACTGCCTCACCCCTCCTCAGCCACACCTCACCCCTAGTTCTCACCCTCTCCCTCCCAACCCTGCTGTTAATGGATGAAGGAAAGCAAATGTGTGTGCGTGTGTGTTTGAGTATGTGAAGCACGCAATCTTGCCAAGTCCTTTGTGCCTCTTTTCTCCTGCTGCAAAGGAGCCTATTGTATACAATTTCATCAGCAATGCTCTTAATCAGAATATTTTGGAAGGTTTTTCCCGCCTACATTAGTGGTTCCTAACCTTTATTACACATGACTAACATCAACGTGTTAGAACTACTCACAGGATGCACATCTAAGCTGTAAGCAGTTATTCTGCTATTTCCCATTCCCCAGTAGCTTTTCCAAAGGAGGTAAATTGCAAACAAACAAAGAAAATTATTTCATAATAAGAAAATCAAAATGAGTAAAAAATTAAAAAAATGTTGCAAAGCAGAAATGAGATTTTTATTGTTTCCAAATCTTCTACATTTCCTCCCCAAGTCAGGAACCACTAATTGTGATTAAAAATGTACAAGACAACCCTTTAAAAACACTGATTTGTTTACAGGGTAATGCAGAGGTTATAGAGTGCAACCTAACATCTTCGCGCCTTTTTTAAATTTTCATTTTTATAGCCTTAAGAAACAATGATTGAAATTAATTTTCCTTTCGAATGTGTCTGGTAGAAACCATCCCTTTCCTAACAGGAGTTTTAAACCACACAGTCAGTGCTGTTACCAGACAGCAGCAATGAGACTCCATCCCATTTTGCAAACATCTAATTCATCTTCAAGAGGGCCTCTGGAACCAGCTTCCAGTTTGGATTCGGGAGACAGACACCATCTCTACTTTTAAGATTGGACTTAAAACTTTCCTTTTTGCTAAAGCATATAGTTAGGGCTGGACCAGGTGACCCTCAATCCTCCCTTAGTTATCCTGCAATAGGTGTAGGCTGCCGGGGGATTCCCATGATGCATTGAGTATTTCTTCTTCAGTCACCTTTCTCACTCACTATGTGTTAATAGACCTCTCTGCATTGAATCATAATTAATCTCTGTCTCTCTTCCACATCTTGTCTTTTATCCTGTCTTCCTTCTCTCACCCCAACCGGTCGTGGCAGATAGCCCCGCCCCTCCCTGAGCCTGGTTCTTCCTGTTAAAAGGGAGTTTTTGCTTCCCACTGTTGCCAAAGTGCTTGCTCATAGGGGGTCATATGATTGTTGGGTTTTTCTCTGTATGTATTAATGTAGGGTCTACCTTACAATATAAAGCACCTTGAGGCGACTGTTGTTGTGATTTGGCGCTGTATAAATAAAATTGAATTGAATTGAACTGAATCTTCTACTAACAGCATGTAATGACTATGCCAGACAAAAATTGTGCAATATTCAATCAAATGTGATTTAATATAGCCAGTGTTCTTAATAATCCCAATTTGTTTTGGCTTTCAATATTTGATTCGCATCTCTTTCTTCATATGAACCTTCTCCTCAGTTTCTGGGCTTATCTTATCTTTAAGTTAGTCAAAGACGAGACCAGCTTTTATAAACCCAGTATTGTCTTTCAAATGCAAGAAACAAGAGATAAAAGGTCAGTGAGCTCAAGGCAAATACAACACAGCTTCTCTTCGCTTATGAAGGAAAATCAACAACGTAACTCTGTCAAGCAAATCAATAGAAAACTGTACGGAACTGACTGGATGGAAATAAGCAAGACTTTATGTAGAAAAGCTTTTGGAATATAACTGCTGCTGGTAAAAACCTTTTACACTTGAAAATAGCATACTTGCAACATGGATTTTTCAATGTTTACAAAAGGGTTTCCCAAGCCTGAGGATGAAGAAGGAATCTAATCTGATACAGTAAAACTCAACTGACTGATTCTAGCAGAAATATGAAAAATCAGCACAATGGCTGCAAGGTTTTCACCTAACAACAGCAATATTTTACCAGTGTCGATGAGGTGTTAATGTGGAACAGCAATAATTTAATCTCAGTCTCCTGCTGGTCTTCGGTACATTCAGAATACACACTTTCTCCTCTTCGGAGCTCTGCAAACATCCACTGGAAAGAAATGCAATGAAATGAACGTTTTTTTTGTCCTTAAGTCAGCCTCGTTTGGATGAGAGAGAAAAGGTGCCTCAAGTTCAGGTACTGCATTTCACGTGAATCAGTCCCCAAGATGTTTCAGCTTGGCACGGGTACACAGCAGTGGTAGGTAAGATAAGCTCCTCATGTGTTGAATCATCAAAAGTCTTCCAGTCAAAATAGAGGAGAACGCTTTCACTCCACTGGGTAGATCCAGTCAAACATTCATGTTTGAAGTGTCTGATCACTGAAAGGGCGCTCCAGGGCGGTCAGAGTGTCTGCACCAGCACTGGGAATAGCAAGGACAGGTGCTCAGCGCCTCTGATCGGGAGTTTGTGTGTGGTGTAAAAGTGGATGAGCTCTGGGATGGTGTCAAAGGGCGGGCTGTTCTGTCCCAGCACGTACTTGCCATCTTTACACTGGGTGAACTTCATGTGCATGAAACCTTGACAGCTCCTGTGAGAGTGAAAGCAGAACCGTAGATTGAGGACGGACATAAAAAGGAGAAAGAGCAAAAAAAAGAAGAGGGATGACATTAAATGTAGGGCACATAAAACACCATTCAGGCTTCCACACATTTTGTCACGTAATGACGGTGAAAGTGACAGGCCAGATTTATGCTCACGCCTTTTTTTCTTTCGCTTTGAGGACACAATTTTAACCAACATTTAACACCATGTCACAAATTAGGAAGGAAGTGACATTATGATGGATGGATAAGCGGTGTTTTAACACATGGTAGAGAAACACAAAGTCAGAGGGAGAGCGAGAAAGATGAATGCTCCAGACTGTGAAAGTGGCTCCGCTCACAGGACCACACCTCCCCTTTAAAATCGGTGCAGCGCGACAGGACTTCCCCTTTAAGAGCCAGCCAGCCAGCCATGATGTATGTCTAATTATAGAAGCGGAGGGAAAGACAAGGGCTGAAACCGGTCACCATAATTATCATTGTTCAAGTAAACCAAATTAAATTTTGAAGAGCAGTGAAACCAAAAGCACTCACTGCAACTATAAACAGCCAAACAACCGGCAGTATGTAACGTCCCACTGGCTTCCTGAGCACCAGAGCCAGACGCTTCATCATGTCAGAGCTCAGAGTTGACAGCGTGTTTCCATCCAGTCCTGTATGTTTGGGGATTCTTTGTACTAAATGGTAGATTACAACCTACCAGTTCTTGTGCATATTACATGTTGGTTTAAACCTAGCAGGCCTGCCTACTTCAGTGCTGACTCACTTTGACACGGCTTCCTCCTGTCTCCATTAAAACATCCTTAATCAGTCACTGCTTCTATTGTTCACATTTCTGTGTAATCTTAGAATAGCGTAGGTGGGGTTCACATTTTCCAAGGACAGATAAGAGCAATGGCCGAAAATAAACCCACCCCAAAACATACAGATAATGCATTTTTTGATCAAATGTAGGTAGTACTGCTTGTTATTACACAAAGAATCTTTCTGAAGGTTCTATTGTTGGTATTAAATTAAAAAAAAAAAAAAGCCTACCAATCAGCCAAAACACCTTGATAAAGATTAAACTGATACATCTTCATAGAAGGACAGTTTTCTCCCTTATTTCAATAGTTTAGTCTTATTTCAGTAGCTTAGTCTACCTTTTCTAGCTATGGTACTGGCACAAGATCAGCCAGTTTAGTTAAACCACTGCACTAGATGGTAAAACCCAAAGGATTATGAAGATACACATACCTGAGTTGGGCTTTTACAGATTTTAAGGGTTCAAATTAGTATTAGGAGAAAAAAAAACCAGACTCTGGGGGTCACAACAACAAGTTATAAATCTCTGTAAAATCAAACATGCAGATTCATCCATTGTGGTAACCCTTTTGGGAATAAGGTGGCATCTGAAAGCACTTTATCTTTTTTTTTTTAAGCTTTAAAGTCAGTTCTTCTTAACAAAGCTTTTTTTTGTATTCATCAGGTTGCTTGTCTTTTTGGTGTCTTTTAGTGATGTATGTCAGTAGATCTCAGGATCATATTGCTTTAGCTGGACCCTGAAGGTTGACTTCAGTGAAGGCCAGCTTCTTTATGGTTCAAAGAGTTTCTGGATATATGACTTCTCCTGCACATTTTCCAGCTGTTGAACCATTACCAGTACTGACCTTGTTGCTGGAGAAAAATGTGCGTGTGTGTGTCACATCCATCTTCTCATGTAAATGAGTAATGCATGAGCTTGTTTATATGTCAGCACAACACGGTGACACACTGTGCCTCCCTCTCCCCTCACGCTCCTCTTCCCTCTCTCCTCTCTCTGCCTAATTTCCTTCTTGTGTGTCCCACAGAAGGTAATTCATATTCATTAGTGATTATGTGGAGGATGATGTGTGCACTGAAGTGTGCTCTACCTGGCTGATTACCACTTAGAAGGCCCGCTGGGGCCGTGAAGGAAGGCCACAGAGAGAACCCAAGGTTGGTGTGAGGACAGACCGCTGATGGGAGAATGGTGGTGAGGCCAGGACAATGGATCATGCTAGTAATTACAAGGGAGAGATTTGACCAGATAAGCAGTATTGTGCCCTGCAAATGAGTATCGGGAGGAGAATCAGTGTGGCAGTGATCTTAAGTGGAGGTGATGGTAAAGGGAAGGGAGGGGGAGAGAAGGGGGAGAGACAGATGGAGCGGTGTGGGAGACTGCAATATAATATCAGTAGCTCAGGTGGTGACACACACATACTTTCCACACACTCCTCCTACCACACTTGGCAAGAAAAAAAGAGAAAGATGCAATTAAACTGTATAGCTGTTCATCTGAAAGGGTGCTCAGGTGTTATGCTGCCTGTTGTTGCGTGTGCATGCATGCGTGTGTTTCTTACCGAAGAGAGAGGGAGTAGTCCGAGCGGTTGGCCTGACTGTTCCTCACCAAGTAGCTACACTCTTTACACAGTGTAAGCAGCGACTCCGCTTCCGAACGTGACAGCGAGCCGTGGTACCATCTGAGCAAACGCATAAAGACATGACAAGGCATGAGGGGAAAAAAGCCAAAACCAATAAACAAAAAAAGGGTCAGTTTTACACCTTTGGGAACAGATGTTGACATGTGTTATAAAAATATATTGTAAGATTGACCCCGGTACGTGCAGCAGCAGTCTTTGGTACAATGTGGACCCGAGAGTAAAGTTTTTCCTTCTTTCTTCATTTTTTTTTTATTATTACAAAGAATGTAATGATGACAAACTCAGAGCACCACACATTTTACTTTCCTAGCTCTAAAATGTCAACAAGCCAGGATGCCTGCTAGCAGGTTGTGGGATCACACAAATTAAATGCATCCTCAGTGGGACACAGATATCTGAAGCAAAGTTCGCTGCAATTCATCCAACAGCTGAGCACTTAAAACTGCAAATGCCAAACCCATCAGTTCTTTCTCTTGGCTAGCATGAATGTCCAGACAGAATTTTATTGCAGTGCATCACTCACTGCTGAAAACCTTCAGTGTGAACATAAGCGTTGGACAGACTGATAGTGCAAAGAATCTTTGGAGTGTCATTAAAGGGGGGGGGGGGGGGGGGGGGGGGCTACAAAAAAAAAGGATATTGCAATATCCATTTCTATAACGATGAGCTTTTATTAGGAGATGTCTGAGCAAGGGGTGCTGTATGTTACAGACTGACAGAGATGCTGTTTTCTCGCGGAGGAAACCACAAAGCTCAAAACAGCCTCTAAGAGATCATCAGGGAGTAATGGAGCGTAATAATCAACACCATCCTCATGTGAATGTGTACAAAGGTTCAGGCTTGTGAGAGCAACCCAGAGTGTTGCATGTGTGTTTGAATGTGTATCTGTGCTTAAGGGGTGTGTGTGCTTGGATTTCATTAGTAAAACGACCCTTAATGTGCGCAGAAACAGCACATAAATTACACCAATGATGTCTGAAATTAAGACTAAAGTAAATGTGTGTTTTTAATGTTCTGACTTAATTAGCTCTCGTTCTAACCTTACTCAGTCCTGTAAGGTCTGATGAGTGCTGCTTAGCCGAAACACATAATCGTTTCACTTTAATGTGCCCAAGCCCTTAATAGATCAAAGCAGTGCAATCAGACAAGCTTTGGCTTTTTTTATTTTATTTTTTTCGTGGGACCTACAATCCCCCAATTTCAAAACCACTTTTATAGGGATGCCTTAGGTATGCGCATAGCAGCAAAGCATATATGTTTGTAGACTTTTCTTGTTAATTTACAACACATGAATCTGCGTTATGAAGCACCTGGTTTGATTCTACATCTGAACATCCAACTCTTCAATGTACTTGGAGTGATCTGTGTTTGAACACTGAATCATTCACTGCATTGCCCGTACAGTTTGATGCCTGTAGAAATGTCTTTATCCTGTGTTACAGTGAATGTAAATGAAGTGACAGCATCTAGGGCACTCAGTCATTTCCTGTCAGAAGTAACTGAACATCAGAGCATGCAGGCCTCTTAATCTGATTAAAACCTGACTAGTATGGCCCATACTGATAAACAGAAACTGATGATGCTGACTTTCTATGGGTTTCAAAAAAGACAGCATACATACACCTGCTTTTCCAGAGGCAGAGTAGGGTCCACTCTCTCCCCCACCATTGTGAGGCCTTCGTGGGGCATTCGAAACTTCATTCCCCCTCCCGCCAGCGGACTGGATCTGGGCCCCAGGGGACGCAACCGCTCTGTTGGCGATGAGGAGCGATCCCACTCTGTATTATCAAACTGCACTGTTGGCAGGCGGGGACAGAAAGAGTGAGTCATGTTATTTACACAGCAATATTATCAAAAGGGATTAAGCCTCTCAGCCAGACTAGGGTAAACATTAGACATCGGGCTACTGCAAAGCTGCGCATGCGGCATAGGCCTCATGGGTGGGTCACACTACAGGACAGCACGTCGGGGTCCAACAGTGACAAAACTATCAGCAGTATTATCACAATTACCACGATCGGTGGGTTTGTAAGATTAGGGGGGCAGCGGAATGCAGGAATTTAGCGTCTTCTCTGCTTCCTTCTCGCACATGTCTTTGTTTGCAGTAGACAATGCAGATTACTCGATGTTGACTGTACCAATACTACTTTGGAGCAAATTACAGAGACTGAAGTGTTATTTACCCCTTTTCTGCCTGAATTTTGTGAAATTGAACCTAGTGAACTTGTAATTAAACATTAAGTGCACCACAGCACTACTAAGTACCCTGACATGAACACAGCCGACATCCTCGTTTATGGGGAGCTTTTCATGCATGGTTGATGCACGAGGGGAATGCGGTAAGAAGGGAGTGCTTACATCCCCCAACACCACATCCAACAGTTACAACAGGCAGGGACAGACGCAGGTGCTGCAGATGCAGGCCGCTGGTGGCTCAGAGTGGAGGCAGAGCAGATGCAGGACAACAGCTTGGGTCATATAGGTCAGGGCGACTGCATGTTTCAGTGCTTGGGTTGAAGAAGGAAAGTAGGGGAAGGGGGCTGTTGGTGTTCAGGGTGAGAGGTCACCTTGTTCTTTGGTGGGGTGCTCCTCCTCCAGCTGACCCACAGGGGCAGGCCAAGGCAACTCCGCCAACTCCCTCATTTCTAATAAAAGGCGGGAGCAGGGAGGAGGCAAGAGAAAAAGGAGTGAGAAAACAACAGATGGGTTTAAGCAAAGTTAAGCATGAAAAAACAGACAAGTGAGGAAAACGGTGATGATTAAGGAGTGAAAGTGAACTTGGGTGCAAGATTTTAGAGTGAAGAGAAGTGAGAAGTCGACGTGACAAAGAAAAAAAGAAAGAAAAGAAAGAGGAAGCTGAGAGTAGGAGAGAAGACGTGTCAAATGAGAGATATGTAGTGCCATTCAGCGCAGTTAACTAAACCTAGGCAGAAGGGGAGAAGTGATATACTGTACCTTCTCTCTCCTCTTTCTCCACACACGTGAACAAACATAGCGTAGTGTTTCACAGCCAATATTTAAAGTAATTTATTGTGGAAGAGAAGACTAAAGAAAGCAAAGAAAATGAAACAGAGAGAGCAGGAGATGTCAGGCGTGGGTTATTTATCTCTATAAGTTCATCTTAAGAAACTGTCCCTTAGCATTAGATGTAATGAAAACAAGGATTTCATATGCAAGACAACCCACAGCGCAGCGTGACAGAGAAACTGTGACGCGTGGGGACGAAACATGCTCCATTTACCGTCGTACCTACAGCGAAAAAGCTACTGAAGGTGCACTCCGAGGCAGATCTGAAAATAGCTCATTATATACCATGGCAGGCGACCATCTAATGTAACAGTCATTACCGCAGCCTTACACACACAGACACACAAGGAGACACACGTACATTATGCATCTTTCCAGCTTCACACTGTGCATTCAGCTCCTGCTCACCGCAAAAACGGATTACAAAACAAATAAAAGGGAAAGAGGGGTGACATCTTAATGAGCCGACAAATCCAAAGACCCCCTAGGCCCACGACATCAAAGGCCATTTGAATGGGCGTTTGGAAAGAGACCCGGGCTGTACATACATGCCTCTCTCCCTCCCTGGTTAATTATTGAACAGGCAGACACACTCCGCCACTTTCTCTGGCTCTCGGTGAATTATTGATGCATGGCGCAGTACAATGGCCCCATCTGGAGCGGGCCGCACCTCCGCTCAAGCCAGGATTAAAGTGTGGCCTGGCACCCCTCAATGGGAGACACGCACGCAAACACAGGTCCACACGCACACATGCACACATTTAACCTGAAACCCCGAAAACGCTGCCACTGCAACACTCTGCTGCCTGTCAGCTCACCTCCACATCACATTTCACACCTCTAATTCTCAAGTAAAACTGAGAGGGATGTGTGGAACGAGAGGAAGGTTTAACATCAGAAGCACACAAAAGCAAGTGAAGGGTAACAAGAAGAGAGAAAGAGAAATTGGAGACAGCTGAGACAATTTATTAGAGATCAAAAATGTGCTCAGCCATCTGAGTTAGAGATAACCTCAGCTAGTGGCGTGTTACAGGAGGAGAAAAGTCCATCAAGCTTCCTCATTTTTACTCCTATTGTTTGTCTGGTATTCTTGAATCTTAATTGCGCTCGCTCATCAAAAAACTGACTTAAAAATTTAATAATTCTTGAAAGACTGAAGTGGTTCAGCTGTTTATCCCGTCTCACATCATTTGTAGATTTTTGCTTTAATAGAAAAACGACTCATCTTTAACTGAATCCGACTGAATATTTTTAACAACACACTGGTTTCAAGGTGTTTTACTTAATTTCTTTATTGATCGCACAACTTCTATTTAGACACCTCATGTTACTGCACTAGCCTTGATTATCACCAAGAACAAGCCTGAGAGTACGAAACCTTCAAAAACTGGCGAAATATTCGTAGTCAGACAAATACAAACACCAGACAAGTAAGATGCTGGGAAATCTGCAAAAAGTTAACACTGACTTACTAATATTGGGGGGGGGGCATTATTTATGTAAGGCGTGAAAAGTACTGGGGGAAAAATAAAGCGACTGAATCAGCAGCAACAACAGTCTGGGAACCCTTACTGCTCCTTAAATATCAGGTTACATTCACGTATTAAATAATAACTGCTCAGAAAGTAACTGAAACTGTCAGACAGAAGACAGATTTTGTGACTGTGTAACTTGTGCTGTGACCTTTGCACACATGCTACAAAGACTACAACAGCCCATCTGTAACAGGGAGGGCTGCACCCGTATATCAAAGGTGGTATTTTGTGGTAGAGCATCAAACACTTCATGAGGACACGATATGAGACTCACTTAATTTATTGAAGGGCTGTAATACAAGAGCTTTGATGGACATCTTTTTTTTAGTTTTTTTTTAGTTTAAAGAAACAAAAGAAAAAAACAGGTTATCTTTGCGATCCAAATGCATTTCTCTTCTGGAAAAGACTGAGCAGAAGCATTACAGCACAAACCACAGAGCTCCTCCATTTAATAACAAAAGACTGAATCCCAAGCAAGCACACACACACAGACACACACACACTTATTCAAATTCACACACTCACAGCATGTCACTGATTTACTACCAGGGAACATCTGTTTTCCATTCACTCCTAATGGAACCTGTGGGTCTGTCATCCACAGAAAGTTCATCGATACAAAACAATGAGAATAATGGTTTACAGACAAATGCGCGCCCACATCAATAAACAAAGGCAATCTTTTTCATTTGTAAAGTAAATAATGTCTATGCAAAAAAAAGAGTGTTTTTTTTATCCATTTTTAACCCAGATAATGAAGCAGGTAACAGCCATTTGTGGCCTGCCAAGATCTCCTGTTGCCGAAAATACCTGCTGACAATTACCAGAAATGATCTGAGGGGGAGGGAAATGAGAGTAGGTTTGACTCTGCGTGTTGCACAGAGGACACATCTCCTCATGTGATGGATAAGTAACTTTTCAAGTGCACCAGCTGTTTTCTGTGTCCTCATAATTAAGGGAGAGCAGACAAAGACAATATAACAGCATCATTAGGTCCAGTAATGAAGACAGCTGTTTTTCCAAATACCTCTGGCATCACAGCGTGTCTCTACACACAAAGACCTTCTGCTGGACACAAAGACGCCAGTAAGATTTATAATTATCACCTTATACCAGAAAAATGTATATTCAAACAAGTTCCCTTTCTATAACAACTCCTTACCCATCGTTTCTTTCTTCATTTTACAGACCTACATTATATCCATGTCCCTCCGGATTTATAGTGCTCTCCGTCTTTTTTTTCTCCATGCTGAACATTCCTCCTTCTTCATCACTACTCCTTCACCCGTTTCCCCCTTTAACTGGGACATTGTCTTTCTTTTCAGGCTACCTTGATCATCTCTTTTCTTGCCCTACTCTACTTCTGTTATCTCTCGTACAGGCCAGTGAAGAAGAGACACAAATGAAATGTCTTTTCATTAATGCCAGTCAAGGTTTAGGCTGAAGGAGGGAAAAGGGAAAGACGGAAGGCGGGCAGAGTCTATTGTGTGAGTAAATTGATGAAGAGACTGGTCAGATGCCCCCAGGGCCTGCTTAGAGATACAGAGAGCAGCATCAATCCAGAAATGGAAATCTCATTTGCTGTTTCCTTTTTTCCCCTCACACACACACACACACAAACACACACACAGGTTACTGTATAGACACACACACAAACAAACATGCAGACACACACGCGCATGTTCAGGGTAGCCCTGGGAACCTTGCCTTGTCAGAGTACATGCATCAAGATAAAGCCTATACGCACACCCCATTTGTCATGGTGTCTTTGCAAGCTTTGCACAAAAAAGCATCTACTTTGGTAATCATGAACACTTTAAACCTCCCTTCAGCATCTGGCTTACGGTGCCATTTAGTTAAGAGAAGGATTTGAACTATTCATCTGTATATTTTCTTGGACAACCTGCAAAGCAATTGCCTGCAGATAAAAGGTCATACAGCTGTGATCAAAAGTTTTCATACACATTTACATTTGAAAAACGAGGACTGGATGCACAGGTTTGAGCTAATTCTTTTCCTAATCCACACATGTTCAAAAGTATACATACAGGCTCAAATATACACAAACACAATCACTTAAATCTGTTAACAAGTTATACTCGTTCTACAATGTTTACCTTGACAAGGCCATGGCTTATTAACATCATTAATAACATCATCATTGACTACAACTGGTAGTTTCTCTTAAGCAGGATATGCTTGTGAGGGCTCATTGGATTGGCCAATGCTCAGAACAATGGCAAAGTTCAAGGAACTCAGTGAAGATCTAAGAAGGAAAATTTTAAGATGAGATTTCTAGGATCGGTTAGGATGTTTAGCAACACACCAGAAACCACCAAGGTTCAACCCTGATGAACTGGAAAGTGTTGGAACACCGGCGGTCACTGTCCACACTGACGTCTGTTGCACATCACCATGGACTGAGAAAGTACTGACCAAGAAAAAGGCCCTGCCCTAAGACGGACACCCCCTAGCTTAACTTAAATTTGCAGCTACTCACATATTCAAGCCAAAAGCCTTCTGGAGGAAAGTTTTATGATTAAATGAGAAAAAAAAAAAAACAGAGCTATTTGTCTACAATAACAAAATGTTTGCAGTAGTAAAGTAGAAGCTTTCAAACCTAAAAGCACTATAACAACAATCATGCATGGTGGTGGTACCATCATATTCTGGGGCTTGGACATAACTGTGTGTTCCAATAGTAAAATGATACCAAACAAACATTTTTTAATGAATAAAGTAGGCTAACATAAACAATCCAGACAGACCTTCCCAAAGCCCCAACCTGAACCCTATTAAAAAATTGTGGATTATTTTTCAAAGCATGGTCCGTACCAGGAAACCAGCCAATTTAAATGAACTCTTCCATTTCTGCCAAGAAGAATAATTAAATATTCAGCTAGAATCACGCACACTGTTGTCTTTATCTTTAACCTCCTAGGACCTGGGCCCTATTTCAGGAAGCCGGTTTAGTGCAAAGTCTGACTAAGTATACCCTGAGTTAACGAAAACTCTGGTTTTTCGGTTTCACAAAGCGAGTTCAGCTGAAGCCTGAGTGAGTCACTATGACGACACACTCCGTGAAGCTAACCTGCCCCCTAGCAGGTTTACTACAACTAACCCTGACTGTCCCCGCCTCTTTGTCGGAAACCTGACAGTAGGAAGTGTCGGACATGGCGTGTCCCTTCCTTGAAGAGCCAGTAGATCTTGAAGCCCAAATACTCCGCAGAGCTCTCCGCCGGGAGAGAGTGATCAGAGCGCGTATGGACATTTTATCATTACCTGATGATTTCCTGTGCGAACGTTACCGTTTCTCAGCACAATCAATAAGTTATTTGAATAACATCCTCAGGCCATATATTGCGCATGTGACACATCGCGGACATGCGCTCAGTCCATTACATATTCTTTGTACCGCACTCCGTTTCTTTGCAAACGGGAGCTTTCTGTACAATATTGGTGACACTGAGCACGTTTCCAAGGCTACCGTCTGTCGGGCAGTCAGGAATGTTACAGTAGCACTGAAACGTCTCCTGCACTCGTTTGTGGTGTTCCCCGGTCACAGACCCACAAGATTTATCAAAGAGGGATGCCACAAAATTGCAGGTATCAGGATGAACAAAACTTAATTCATGATGTGGTGATATTTGAACTACTACTTAAATGTTACATTTATTCTCACGGTTCCCAGGCGTGATTGGCTGTACAGATGGCACTCGCATTCCAATCATTGCTCCTTCAGTAAATGAAGGAGACTATGTGAACAGGAAGTCTTTCCACAGCATTAATGTACAGGTACATAGTTCCCTGTAGCATTTCAAACTAACAAATTATTTCATTATAGTAATGGATGCTAATTTGTGTTCTCTGCACTGTGAAGATCATATGTGATGCTGCCAACATTATCACAAATGTGGAAGCCAACTGCTCAGCCTCTGTGAGTGGTGGTGGTGGAGGACCCCCACCTGTTTTTCAGGCCTCCGCTTTTTTTCTGTTGGCTATAACGGGTCACATTTGAGAATATAGAGTAAGCAAATATGTACTTGTAATGTGCTCAGATAATTTCAATAAGTGCTTACAGAAAGAAAATTAATGTAGCCTCTAACTGCAATTGATTTACATCGGACAAACAGACCAAGCACTATGGCTCATAATACAATTACACCTTACCTGTTTGGACTATATTTTTATATTTCATTTTTACTTGCTGCCAGGAACGTTTGGGGCCTGTTGGGTTGCACCTGCGCTCAAATCACATCACAAAATAAAATGTATGAAATAAAAAATAAAATAAAATATAATAAAATAACGTGTTAAATGGGTGGAAATCCCTAGATCAATGTTTAAATTAACACTCACGCATTGACTCTGTCGGCAATGTTTTGCCATGCATGCTCCCTTTCTTTTGTAGCTGAGGCTGTGTTACTTTTGTCCCGCAAAATTTGCATGTTATCGCCCACCCCCGTGACATCACGCTCCAAAGCCCTATACTGCCATCAGAATTTCGGCCTCAAGCGCTGTAAAATACATTGACCGCGCCTTCTTTCCCTCCGTCTCCATGGTGACTCGCTTAATCTGTGCTCCACTAATCAGGGCTTTATGTATCCTCGTGCGCGCGCTTAACTTGGGGTTAAAGCAACTCCACGTTGATTGAACTAATTGTTATCAGCCTTTCTGAAACCGAATATTCCGAGTTGGACAGTTCGGGGTTACTCAACCCTGAGTATCGTTTTTCACTCTGAGTTTTCTAAACCGGCTTCCTGAAATAGGGCCCTGGTGTCCAAATATGTGGGCATCACATTTGGGGTTGTCTAGACCAAAATACTAAATTTTGCTCTATAAGGGCCTGATGTCCACTTACGAGGACATTATGCTGCCAATGTTCTATCAAAATTTAAAACGAATGTCCTCATATGTGGATCTCATTTTTCTCAGAAACAAAAATCTGGTAAAAAAGAAAAAAAATCTGGTAATTCTTTGTTTTTACATTCATCAAGCAATTCTCCGCTAGCACAACCTACTTTTTAAATGCATCAGTACTAAGAGCTAAATCCTAGCAGCACCATGATAACATGCTTACAGAAATAATACTGCTAGAGTAATCCATCGCTGCACATAAAACACAAACCAAAGCATATCAAAATTCTGACCTGATGATGTATGAAAAGTTAACGAATCATCAAAACAGTTTGGGAAATGCGAAAGTATAAACCAAAATTCACAGCAATCACCTAGTTATCAAAACATTTGACTAAAAAAACCCAAAAATGCTAATTGCACAATGGAAATGGAAGAAGAGCCATCAAAAGTCAAACATAAAAGTCACCAGTATGAATCTGCTGCTCCGGTGAGTAATACCTTGCCACAATGCAGGGTTTTTAAACTATGGTACATTTACCAGTGCTATACTTGCACAGGCTGCAAAATCCCTACTGCAACAGAAGTGGAAATTTCACCTTCTTTTTAGCCTGAAATAAGCTAATTTATGTATATTTAATGCACTGTATTTAAAAAGAAAAATGCACTATAGATTCATAACTATTTCACTTTAATGTATTTTTGTGCTGCAAGACTTATTCTGAAGCTAGACCCAAATAAGCCCTGAATTCACCACCACCTTGCTTTTAGGATGCAAAATATTCATAATGAGCAGCTTCTGTGTATGGGGAGGTGCAGTCCTTTGGTGGTGCCTAATGAGCAGCTGCACAGGAACAAGTGGAGGATAAGTGCTTTGCTCAATGGCACCATAATAGTAATCACTAGGGGTGGCAATGTTATTCATTCAGCTTCCCTTTTCCAGATTTCCAGCTGATTTGTGCCTCTCTCATCATGTGCCCACTCTTTCAGACTTCACACAGCCATCACTGGCATCACATGGCTCAAAGCTATTGTCGTGGACTATAAAATACAAAAACATGAAATACCTTATACGCCCACTCATCTGTTCATTAAGTGTGGCCATCGGAGAACTAATAAGACTGTGCCTTTCATTAGCTCACTAATAATGCTGAATGGCTGCAGGGCCAATCTCTCACTGGTGGACCGTCTATTAACTTCCAGGAATTAATGACTGCTGTAATTTGAGCTGGATGGTAGTAACTAGTGACAGCTTTCTAACGTTGCAATTAAAACCCACTGGGCTGAGAGAGGCCTGTCATGTCCGACTCCTCGGGCACTGACAGGCTCAACCTCACAGCACTGGCTGATATGGACCTGGCAACCAACGGAAAATAAGTACAATGCTTTGGAGGCAAGCTTATTTTTGATAATATATGAAATACAGCTACAGCGTTCAATATTCATCCATGTGATTACATGTAACCACGGATAAGCTGTGAAAATCACAATCAGAGAAGCTTTCGCATGAATGCAGTGCAGACAGATCCACACACAATATGCAACAGCAATCCTCCCAACTCCCCCACAGCCACACACTCATCTGTGCCAACAGCACGCAACACCCTTGAATTAGGTGCATGGTGATAATCAGAGCTGGGAAACCTAGTAGAAACTCTATTTTATGTGTGTGTGTATATTTGTGCATATGAGTGGGTGATGATGTAGGGATGCTGGCAGATAGCATCCCCCTCCCCGCTGCCCCCTTCAGCAGGTTATCTGAGTGAGTATGTCACATCCGCAGGGACGAAGGGCTGAGGGGACAGCCCTGTCACGGCTGCTGTGTATGTGTGAGCCTGCGTTAGTGGATGACTGATTGCACCCCGCTACAATGGCCCTGACTCTCCTTCCTCCACACCTCGCCATAGCTCCCGACCATTAATACCCCTCACCGCCCCTCCCCGCAGAGGCACTGGGACTCCAAAAAACATCCAGTGAGGTGCCACCAAACATACCATAACCTTGGATGTCCCTTCCTATTACGCTCCAGCTAGCATTCTCTCCGTTTTCATCTCTCTTTGGATCTTTCTTACTCTCTTACCTAGTTCTCGTGTCATTTTTTCCCCTTCTTTACATCCCTCTATTTCTCTGACCTCCCCATCTCTCCCCATCCTTGCAAGTGGGCCATGCCTAGCAACGCTGAGAGGGCCTGGGAATATGGATTAAAGTGAGAATGGAAAATACTGTTTGTGTGTTTACACTTCAGTGCTTTGCTGTGCTCAGACAGACAGCACGCCAGCTCAGAGTGCTGACTCCAAATGGAAAAAACAAGGGGTCAGACGACTCGAGCTGCACAAGCGTTTTCCTCCACTGCGTTCTCTAATGGTGCTGTAAGCGCTCCTCTGCAGGAGTGCACGGTGTATGTGGCAACAGGAAGAAAAGCTGAAGAGGAAGTAAATGACAGATAAAGCAGGAATAAATGCTAAGTAGGTGAAAAGTGATATTAGATTTTAAATGAACTGCCATGCACCTCTTTGAAATCACTCTCAAATAGGTTACCGTGTCTTTTCATTGCTCCTCTGCGTAGCGCGATTTGGGCATGAACACAGTGTGCATGGATAGGATTCTGAAAGTGTGTATGTGTCTGACAATGGTGTACTGACCATGACTCTCCTATTAGCACTAGATCAGTCACGCACATGTAGGCATGTAATTAACTGAGAAGAGGGGGATGGGGTGGTGGGCATACACACCAGGGAAAGAGAAGGGAGGAGAGTGGTATTGGAGGGGAGTGAGGACAAGGCAAGTTGATTTATTATCCCATCACCTTGACCTTGGTGACTTGGAGATGCAGCTCAATTAGACTGGCTTGGCCTGGCAATGCCTTGCACTGATCCACTCCTAAATCATCTATCAGTCCTACTGTGTTTCGCTTTACCCCTCAGTCTCTTTCATTCCCAGTTCATTCTTTCCCTCCAACTTGACTCCTTATATGGAACATAACGAGATGTGAGACATGAACTACACAGCTTTAGCAAATGGGAAAAATGACACGCTATGTAAATTTTTGAAGACATACTGTAGCTAATATGACAATGTTGATCTTTATCCGTCTCTTCTTGACAACTATTCCTTTTCCCCCCATACGGACACAGAAGAAACCATTATTGGTTTTAATGATCACTTCATAGATTAAGTCCACGGTCAGCCACATGTGTGACAGCAAGAAATCAATATTCACCAGAAAGCATTTAAACATTAAAAGAGAGGCTTTTCGTCATTTGAAATGAGAGTGAAAGTCAGAGCCCTCGCTATTTCCAGGGAAAAAGGGTTGGAGATGTAATGACTGGGTGGGGTTGAGGGGGTGTAATAACTATATTAAAGGTCAAGAGAGTTAGACGATTATTTCGCCATGTAGTATCAGCAGTAGGGGTTGTCTGTGTGCTCCTAGGAGTGCTCTGACCTTTAAAAACAGAACATTTGAATCCTGATTTTAACCATCTTGACATATTCTACAGATTCTTTTTTTTTTTTAAAAAGCTAAAACTAAATTTGAAAAACTAAACATGCCTCATGGATCAGACTAACATCACACCATCTGGTTTCAAGAACTCTCGTCTGATAGGCATTCACAGGTTTACTCCGAGGTACTTTTAACAGAATAGAGAACTGCCAATATGTGGGCACTTTTCTTTGCAAATAACCTGTTATTATGTGAGACTGCATTGACTAAAGCAGTTTCACACATTCACTGCAACCCCAAACCTTTCTATATATATATTACCTGATGGAGTGCCGATGAGAATGCAAATGTTCAAATGCCCCCGTGTGAGAATAACACGTGTAATTGTCCAGTAAAATAATAGTGAGTGAGTGGGCATCATGCGTCCTGCATGCTCTATCCAGGCAACAGCCTCATTTAAATTAAACAGGACATTATCAGCAGTGAGCAGCGCCTCTGAAGTGAATCATGTCCTGTTTTGTGTGACATGTGAAAAAGGAAAACTTTCATCTGTTTCTCTTAACACTGACTGAAGGGAAATGGTGTGATTCACCGCTTCTTCATAAATTACTACCTAATTAGGCAGTATAACTATAAAACAAAGCGCAGTTCAGAGTCTCCATTGCTTACATTTTGTGGGAAATGCATTAAATAACCTATAATCTGGAAAATATTGACAAAGGTTTAAAAAAGCACTACAGTTAGTTTTCTAACTACCTGCAAAAGCTTTAGAGATGTTGTCCTTTTTCCATTCCCAGGGTTGGTCATATTCATCAGCCGGTCTCTCGTCATCTTGCGGCAGTCTGCTGCTCTCCTTGCCCTCTTCTTGAGCTTCTCCATACACCAAACCCAGACACTGGCCTCGGATGTCTTCATAGGGGGTGTCATAGAGCTGCAGCCCTCCACGCGCCTGTCCTCCTCCTGGGTTACGCTGCAGCTCTGTCACGTCAGATCCAAAAGAACACAAGTTCATACATCGCCACGAACATATACATGCAAAAATATGTCTGTTGCATCGCGTTTAACCAGTCTGAAAGAAAACAGATAACATTACAAAATATTATCTGACACAGATGACGTTCCCCTATGCTAATATTATTCTGAGCTAAAAAATTTAAACGAAGCCTGTTGAGCTCTGCCTCGACTAGAATTAGGGGAAAGAGACAAATTATGTTTGCACAGCTTGCTGTGAGCTCAGAATCTCATATGGGGGGGCTTAATGATGCCTTGGGGTAGATGCTGAGCAGCAACACAGTAGACAGCCCACCACCCCTCCTCTTGTCCAACCTGAATCCCAGTAGCAATCTTGCACAGCTCAACACAGCATCCGCAATTCCCTGTTAACATTTTCATTACCTTCTCTGCGGGTTTTCAACCAACAAATGCTACTTGGCACCTGCAACTGTTATGTGGAGTCAAACGTGGCCATGAGATAAAAGGCTTTAAGGTTATTGATGCAACCAAGAGGTGAAAATTTGATTTCCAAATGCATCAGTGAGAGCCTCTATGCTGCAGCAATACCAATCAGCAATGGCTTTTTATATGTAGACCTCAGAAATGTGCCCGCTTTAAAAAAACAAAGTAGTGTTAGTAGTGAAAATGAGAGGAAAAAATAGAAGAGCAGACATTTCTGTGCACACATCTGGTTGTTTTGTAAGGAAGAGTAGATGGAAAGGTTTGCTTTCGAAAGGCAGAGAAAAACTTTAACCTTCACACAGCAAGATACAGTTATTGGGCGGTCTTGTAATCACCATGGTGACCAAGTGGTGGGCCCCTCGGGAAAGACCCAGAGGTAATGGAGATGAGGGTGGAGGGCAAATCGTAAAAGAGAAGGAGCAAGGCAGAGAAGCGAGGGAAAGAGGAGGAGAGGATGTGGTGGAGCCGTAGGAAAAGGAAGGGGAAAGGGAAGCAATGAGGAAACAAGAGGAGGACGCGAGAGAAAGGCAAGGAAGGGCGGAGGGAGGATTGGGGTCTGTCAGTGTTTGATGTTAAGTCATTGAGACAGAAGCACAGCGGGGCTGTATGCTGCTCTACCTGCGCTGGGAACCCGTGGTGCCGTGGCAGCCTGGAGATGGAAAAGATGAAGGTCGGGAGATAAAAACCGACATGAAGGAAATAAAATGATAAATTCACAGAAAACACGATGGAGAAAAACACAAGCAGGGGGTGGGGTGGCGGGAGTAAGAAAACAGCAATTTGACAGAGTGACAGACACTGGAGATAGAAGGGAATGACGACAGGAAGTCTGCTGAGTGTTTAGGCATGCAGACGTGTTGGGAGACCAATCTTTTATCCCCACGAGCACAATTTAAGAATCACGACGAAGCTGCTTAAGAAGAGTAAGCATTAAAGATCTTTACTACTAAAAAGTACCGTTTTCAGGACAGTCTTTGTGTGAGATCATTAAAATTCTGATTGCGCACCTGATTTTGCTGCTTTGCTGTTCTTTAGCGGGAAACAGCAGATTTAGACAGACAGAGGGACAGACAAAAGCAGGCAGACAGACAGCCCAGGAGTGACAGACTCAATGCAATGTCAGTGAAAGAAATTTTACAATGGCCTCCCAAATGCTGCGCCATCACCACTGCACATCTTATCTCTCCAATAGCTCCATCCAGCTGAACCACAAAACAAATTCTCCAGCATTTCTTGGTTTAGGCGAAGGAAGGGATGCACCATGCACTTATCCATGATATTATGAATTTCACGTGACGACTAAAAGGGCAGCACAAGTGACGGCGGAGAAAGGACAGGGCACAAAATTCGGTAACGGACAGATTAGAGTGACAGCCAATGACTCCCCTCAGGGCCGGGGAGAGCCCTTGAGATGAAGTGAGATAGAGAAATGGAGAGAGAGGAGGGGGCAGGCTTTCACACTAAATGACTAGGACAGATGAGGGAGAGAGAGGGGCTAAAGGGGCAGACAGAGATGTTATAGCAGGAGAGACAAATGGAAAACGATAGATGTGAGCTAGACGATGTGGGAGAAAATAATCACAGAGGTGGGGAGGGGTTCAAGACTGTATCGTGGCTAGACTCTTTAAAGGGACTTTTCGTGAGGCTGAGAACTGACACAGCTGGCTGCTAAAATACTCTGGGATGGTCTGTTACAAGGCTCAAGGTGGTGAATAAATGTAGCAATTAAATAACATATTATACGATATTTATACTGAACTACAGAGAAAAGGATTGTTATATTGGTCTTCTGGTTTTGTTCAGTAAAGGGAGAGCTGACAAATTACATATCGGTGATTTTGTTACTTGCATTTACATGTAAGAGCTGCGTATATTAAGAATGACAATTTTACTTTTATAGCAACTTTAAAACCAGTGTTTGCAAAGTGCAGCAATGTGAACGAGAAAGAGTAACAAAAATGAGAGAAAATTTAAAAAATGGGAAGTTAAAGCAACATTATGTTATAGAAACAATCATGCAAGAATAAAAACTTCACAAGTCTATAAAAATGTGCTTCAGGAAGTAAAACGGCACTTATTCCACAAGCTTTATACTTTGGGCGCCTCCAAGCTGGAGGGCACAGTCTTGACTATGAATGACCCGAGGGCTGAGAAGCAGCTCGATGGAGGTAATGGTTTGGCTGTGTAGCTTGGAAACAGACCAAGAAATACTTTAAAAATTATCATAAAATCTTTCTAATCAGGATGTTTAGTAAGCCACAGATGAACCCAGCATCCCTGTACAACAGACAGTTACAGTGGTTCACTGGTTCAGTTATATTTGTATTTTTCATAGCAGGTTTCTGCGTTCTGGACGAGGTTTCTGGCACCAAAGTGCAAAACAACAAAGCTTTATTCAAGCAGCCATCACTCACATGAACGAGTCATCCTACAGGCTGTCCTACATGACGTTGTGCAAATTTGGTATTATTATTTATTTCTTAGTATTTTGTATTATGTCTGTACTTGTACTCAAAATGTGCATGTGAAGATGGATGACGTACTACTGCAGACCAAATCTACCTCTGGGTACAAATAAAGTAACCTGAACCTAAAATGTACAAGGAGCTAATGAAGAGAAGATACCATTAAGGTGACGTAATGCCATCTGCTAAAATCAGTAACACATCCAGCTGTTGTATTCTGAAGCTGCAGGAAAGAGGGTGACATTTAGATGAAAAAGGCCAAGGATGAGAAAAAAAATTAAAACCTGTGGCAAAACTGGGACTGGTTAGATTAGGGTGTTAAGGGCCCCCTGACCTGTTATGACCCTTTGGGCCTCATAGGGCTCCATATAGCCGTTGTTTTCACAGGGAACAGGTCGAAGATCTGGGTCTGGTCGGTGGTTCAGTCGAGCATCAAATGGGTCCGAATAATCTGTGTCTCCAGCCAACGGAGCGGACGGCACCACCTAAAGGACAAAACAAACTTCCTCATGAAAGAGAAGATTTACACAACTTTAACTTGACCCTCTGGAAAGAAAATGCTGACTCAGTATAATGAGTCACATTTTCAAAAGGAGCTAGAAGTCCAGCGACAGGCTATAATTAGTTGGACTTTTATCCATCATTTCTGGAGTTGCACATCAAACGAGCCAATCCTAGAAAACAAGAGTTTTTTGGATAATTGGGAATCACAGTCTCCATGTTAATGCCAAAAAAGTAAGGAGTGCTGCACAGAAAGATCCCCACTCAATGGCATGCTAAATAGGTGTTTGCTCACAAACAAATACACATGTACGGCATTACCGTGTATACTATATTTAGCAGCTAATCAAGGCAGTTAACTCTTGAATCCCTTGAAGGAAACATACTGCATCTTTCTTGTCACATTAAATGAATAAACAACACAGTGAGAAATCATCCTATCTTAGCACGACCCAGTTTTTGGCTGAAGGTAGAGAAGAGGAGATTAAAGAGGGAAATGTCCAGTTGGTGGCATTTGTTCTTTCTTACAAGCACAGGAGGAAAACAGTTGTAATCTGGCACAGTGACAGCTACATAGGAAAGCATATGGTCGCACATGCATCTACAAACCCATGCGCACGCACAATGTTCTTTGTCTGTCACTCTCTGACAAAGGAAATCACTGTAGCGAGACTTGCTGGCCAATTTCAAGATAAACACATCCACGCCCTGGTAAAATTACATCCTAATCCCATGTTGATTCTGTAACAGGTTATCTATCAATGCACAGGAATCTGCAATGTTAATTAGAATGCGGATGTTCCCACAGACCATGGGAAATTAATGAGAACAGAAGAAGAGTGGGGCAGAGAGGGGAGCTATTGACTTCAGTTAAGACTGCTACTTCAAGCCACTTCAGGACATTTGCACTTGTAGCATTTTCCATGAGTGGAGTCATAGATTTAACTGCAGTGATGAAAAGCCGGAAATATTCCATAACTTATTCAACATATGTTGCCGAGTTGATGTGTACACCATACTGCTGTAAGATTTTTATTTTTTTCTTCAGTCGTTCTGTTAACATCTGCCTTTTTTTTGTAATTCTCAGTAGCTTTTCTACAGCACAATATGCAGCGCACGCAGCCAAGAGAGCAATACAGTCCTGATGACCCAAACAGCGCCAAAGAATAAATTTCAGCTCCCTTTGGCCCTTGACATATCACCATACACCATACAGTATATGGTTCCTAACATCTGCTCATGTGGAGGTCTCTCTCAGCTTGCAAAACCAAACCACATCTATTATTTATAGGACATAAACTCAGGGGACTGTGACCCTCTCTGATTCAATGGTCCGCTCAAGCCATCAATAATTCTTTCTTCAATCTAAGGTAGTAAGATTATGTGTTGCATAGGACATATCATGATTTATGTAAACAACACATATTTCAGACACAAATTAAAGTCACTTGCTTATGGAGTCTGATCAATAAAACTGTCACAATGATGAAAATGGGATGAGAGAAGTGGGAGAGTTTCTTTCCTTCGCTAGCCTTCCGGTCATCCCTCTAGTTCTCAAGAGATAGGCCACATAAAAAGCTTGTCATCGCCTACATTTTTCCTTATATAGGTACAAAGAGAAACTCACGGGCTCTTGCTGATCCTCTAAAGAGATGGTGCTAAGTAGGATCTTGGTGCGTCCCAGTTCCTGTGAGTCCACTTTGATCAGTCTGTGTTTAGGAGACTTCACGTCCACACTGGATGACTTCATGGGAGACCCATAGACAGGTGTTGCAGGTTCAGAAGTTCCAGACTCTCCCCTGGATCTATTTTCTGAGTCCTCATAGGGATCTTCAAAATCGAGGTCTCTCTGGAGCCGATAGGCTTTGAGGATCTCGCTCTCTGTGTAGTCTGGTGTTGGAGGCTGTGGAGGCACCTTCTTGCCAAAGCTCAGATAGTCTTTTAACCACTTGGCCATTTCCACTCCAAATATGCCAGTGTGTGGTGAAGGGAGAGCAGGAGGCTGGAGGAGATAGACATGGACAGATAAAGGGTTATTGCTTTACCTTTTTTTCTTGTAAGGCTTTGTGAGCTATGTGCTGGATTTGCTTTGTGAGATTTTGTGCTTTTCTAAATGTGACAGGTCAATGATTAAAAATTAAATCTTTCAATTATAAAAAAAAAACCCCGCGACGATAATAATCCACAGGTCCTGCTTCACTAACAATATTTGTGTAGGATTATCTCCCCCTGATCACAGAGCCACGATTTCGGTGCTTTTACATGCATTCGTGTGACATTAAACTACACCGACAGCTGGGCTTTACGCACTCCTTTTGTTTTACGCAGGGAGCAATAACGTCTGGCATCTGGACTTTGCCCAAGGCTGCAATTACATTTCACACCCCAGCAATAAAAGGCGACTCTAACGCGGTGATACAAAAGTAAAAGCAAAGTGTGGAAGAGAATATTAGAAATAGACGAGGAGTTAAATAAATATAAGTTGTTTTAAATTCTAACGATTTCACTTTTTGGAATTTGAGGAAAACAAATTAATAAGTTCAGTTTTGACCCAGTCTTATTTCAGAAAGCCGAAGATACGCGGATTTCCCTAAACTTCCCCTCAAAAGCAATGACCAAAACACTGAATTTAAACGCCAGAGCGAGCGCTGCGCTCCGAAAGCACATTCACTCACCCAGCCAATTCAGTCCTTCAGCCACTTTGGATGCTTAATTCCGCGTTTTTCCATCTCGATGACAACAAAACGACACCGACAAGTGTCAAAACCTTCTACTTCCACTTTTTATTCCACAAAAGCACAAGAAAAAAACCAAAACAAACAGTATCCTTTCTAACACAAGAGCCCTGAAATCCAGCAGAGTTCCTCCAACGACTGGCGGAAAATGCGCGAGTGACGAGACCGACTACAGCTCCGAGAGAAACTCAACCGAGCGATTAAAGGGGAGGTGCTTCATTCCCTGTGGAATATCATCCTACTCCCTTTCGCAGTCAGCCGACCGTTCATTCATTGAAATATCTGCACATCGCACATGCTTCAACAATAGCTGCATCCTCTTAAAGCGGTGCACGAGGAGCACAAATCAAAAACTGAATCTAGGAGCTGAAATAAAGAAAAAACAAAAAAACACCTCGCACGAATGTCATCCAAACTTGTGCATTATTTATTCGCATGACATCATTGGACAATTTTAATGTTTCAGCGTCAGTCTAGGTAAGTTAAATGATTTTGCCTTTAACAACTGGGAACTTCAAACGCACTAATAGTACTGAAAATGTCATCTGCTTCCCACGCAGTTGACAACATGATCAGGGTTGTAGGGACCAAACAAAAGAAAGCCCTACCACACAAACAAGATGCCAAAAGGCATCAAGTCCCATCCACTCTGAGGAAAAACTTAAGGATGTTTGTGTTTCATCTTCTCTTTTCAATCCTTACTGACCTCTCTGAATGTGTTTCATCCTCTCACAAACGTCACATCATCCACTGCACAGGCAGGAAAATTGGATTGTGTGCAACAGCGGTTAAGGACCATCTAAGTCTGTTAAAAGACCGTAAATGCCTCTTTCTTTATGAGCTCACTTTCTCCCAGGGGTGAGAGAGAAAGGATGAGGTCAGCAAGCTAGAATCCACCCCCACCACGCTATCAGCACAGCCATCAACATTATCCCATCTAGCTTTTTACATCTCCGCCATTGTGCCTACTGAGTCTGTCTCCACCAGTGTTTACCAAGTACTGGCTCCATACCTAAAGAGGGTCAAGAGATCAAAAACATGGCTCCAGGTGTTTCTGAAAAAAATCTGAGTGCACTTTATTAGTGTGAATGCAAATCTTTGTGGGCCCTGCAGCTCAATTTAAATCAATTATAGCAGTGAAGCAGTAAATGTGAAGAAGGGATTCAATTTCACTAGCCACTAAATGCCTGCCATTATTCTTATTGGGGAAAAGAAAGTTTCCAGAGTTGAAAACAAAGTCTCATTGTGAGGTTTAAGTAGTCTGAGAATCAGTCGTTATCATATGGGCATTGTGCTAAAGATTTTATCTTATAGGAATTAGATCCATATATTTATTAACAAAAATATGCCGTCCCCACAAAATCATGTTATCAAATTACCTACAATCTTTTCTCCCAGATGACAACGGAAAAAAGCCATCTTTTGGTTGTCATTATTTCCTGGAGCTTTACTAGCTCCCGATATCTCTTCCCCTGCCCTTTCTTTTCCACCTTTGAATTTTTATCTCCTCTCATATCTTTCACTGTAGCTGTAATATCTCTTCTCTTCCCCCTCCCCTTAGTCACACCTTCCCCTTTTTTCATCTGCACAATCCCTTCAATCCAACACCTCCTCTAACCCCCTAGCGAGTACCATATTGAGGACACATCTAATTTTTTATTTCCATCCCGACCAGGGTGAAAGCCAGAACTCAAAGACAGAGACTAAGCAGTAGATGGAACAATCAGAGATGAACAGACATGCAAGCTGTCAGAGTGAGCAAGAGGAGGACACATGGAGAGCACAGAGGGGAGAAAAACTGAAATGGAAAATTTGGATCTCTCACCGACATGAAATCAGAGACAGTCAGACTGACAGGCACACAATCAGACAGGTAAATAGTGACTGCAGTTTTTTCCATGCAAAATAACCGCAGTTACATAACAGAAAAAGAAGCTCTGTATTTTTCTTTTCATAGAATTAATAAGGCTGCCTCATTATAACGGGCTAAATATAGAGGTGACATTTCCTCTGAACTCCAAGCTTCACTCAGATTTTGGCTTCAATGTGCTATCATTTATGAAATTTGACAAACACAAACATACTACAGGTTTCACACATACACAGTGATGCACACATATATCAAAGCCTTGAGTTTAATCTTAATGTCAGCATAAGCGTTTGCCTTGACAAAAGGAGATAGTGAGGGGGGTGCAAAGCAGACCTGTAGAAGCAGCGGATTTCCATAGCTTCATCTGCCTTGCATCGACTGCCCTCATTTGGTGGTTGGTGTGCATTGCATTCCATGTGCTCTTTAATAAGCATGAGCACACCAGTGTCCCACTTTAACCACAGTTAACTTACTTGTCAGTTACTTGCAGTTATGACAAAGAACAGAGCAACTGCAAACAAAAAAACAAAAATAAACCGCAGAGGCAGTAAAGCGAATCAGCCTAGTAAAACACACACTAGTCTTTACGTGGCACCTGTAATACAGTAACATTAAGGTAAATTCTATTTTCCCTCACCTCACTCTTTCTTATTACATAAAGGTGTTTGCTTCCGGGGTCGGGCCCTCCAGTGTTGCCATTGGTGAGGTTTACTTTCTGTGATTGGCTAAAATTTTCTAAACTGTGGAACTTTCCCACCGCTACCACTACCCGCAGAAAACAGCGACAAAACAACAAATCATATATGACGTAATACCTCGATAATGTCACCATCACCCTATGAAACGCCTGTGCTCGTCACTGCTTCTCTACGCGTCTTGAAACCACAACTTTTAGAACAAGTCTGCCTTTGGCTGGCTGTGCTGCACGCGACAGAACAAAGTTGCCATCCATCATCTCCAATCAAACGCTGATCCGGCGTTTCCTGCAGTGCTGATTGGTTAATTTACGATTAGGGCGGGCGCATTCTTGCTGTCCGCCAGGCAGCAGTGACTTCAGTATTTTGCCGCGAGGAGCTCGTGGGACAGATGAAACCCTCACCTGGAGCTAGACGGTCGTCCACGGGTAGGCTGCACGTTTCTCCAGCTGTGTAATTGTGTGTCTGCATGAACTGCGTTAGTGTTGATGCTAGCCTGGTGGTGCATTCCCTATGTACTCCCCAAATTTTAGTACTAACCCTGTGGCTGGTCCACTGTTGAGAGCTGAGTAATGGGTAAATGAATCAAACCCTCCTTAAGACCCACTGAGAATTACACTAGCATTTTAACTTTAGCTCTTTTTTTTTATTCTTACTTTGCAGTGCACCTGTTTAGACAAAGGCTGTCCAACCGTTATGAAAAGCCTGAAAGCAAAATTTAAAAAGATTGAGGTAAGAGCCATCTGTTGTGTGGCATCTTGAGTTTTACAGGTGGGTATGTTTTAAAGGAGCACACCTGTCTGATATGCTGCTTCAAGTTATTTGGTTTTTAAATGAATGTTAAGGTGTTGAACTGGACTGTGTTATGTAGTCATTTATACAGTCCCAGGTTGCTTTCTGTGTGTATGTGTAATGGGGGGCAGTGGGATTTGGTGTCACTGAGCAGCAGGAAGGCAGGACTGTCTCCAGACTGCAGCTGTAACCAGAGATCTCAGGTAGCCCTCAATTATTCACATGTACCTGCACACACACACATGCACACACAAATAGCTCCTATTATCCTGCTGTCATCCCTTTTCACATGAAAGCTGTTTAAAATGTTAACTTTACTTTTTAAATAAGAACCAACAGAGAATTATAGCAATCCTCTACACGATGCAGTGTGGTGTATTCAAACTGATAGGCTGCACTGAAAGTTGCTGGTTTATCTAACTAGACCTACTTGTGTTAGCATTTTCATGGTGGTGATGCTTTTAGAACAATTATAGGCTTTTCTTTTTGCTGTATCACCCTGACTTAGTGGCAATGAAGGTTACCTCTTTAGGTGAGACTGTGTGGACTATAACTTAACACTCCAAGAGGCCAGATAGGTAAAATTGCTAGTTCGGGCTGTCCTGTTTTTGTGGTTTGTACCTATTTGTGTTTGTGTCTTGCTTTTCTCCCGTTCCCTATAAATGACGTCCCAAACCTGCAGAGCAGCGTGCAGCTTGTCCAGCTCCCTTTTCCTGTTTTTGCTGAGTCCTCACATCGCACAGGCCCTACTCTGAAGCTGCAGAGGCACAGATCTGTGACGCTGACGCCAAGGGGTACTGTTGGAAGACCTGGCAAAAAAAAAAAAAAACTAATGAAGAAAAGAAATGAGGTGGCTATAGAGAGGAAGGCACAAGAGAAAATGTTAGGTTAGAGAAAGGAGGGCAGTGAGGAAAGGAGGGAGAGTGTGTGTGGTGCAGTGGATAGACTGTTACGACTCTGCTAGCAGCTGGAGCAGGACGAAAGGATGCTGTTTTAAATGCGGAGAGGGAGGACAGAAAATAGCTGTGTTATGTGTAAGTGCGTCACAGTTTATGTGTGACAGTCCTTCGTTTTCACTGGAGGTATGATTTCACAAGAGCATAAATTCTCTGGTAGGTAGAGCTTTGCTGTGTTTTTGCTCTGACCTCTAAAGGGTAGCTTAAAGAAACTTAGGGGTAGCTGATTTTTTCTCTCGATCATTTGGAGTGTGTTTGTATTGTTATGAAGCCAGGTGGCAGTGTGTATTGTCTGATAGGAAACACTGCGGTGGCTTCGTATACTGTAGCTGTATTTAGTTGTGTGTGACACCCTGTTAGCAGCATGGATCCTCAACAGCCTGTTTATAGCCTGATGAAGAGGTTCTGTCCTTGTTTCAGCCTGCTACCGCTGCCAGTAGGTATCACATAGAAATATAAGTGATTTTTTTGCCTCCGTAGTTTATAATATTTCTGTATTTAAGTTATTTTGCATAAACTATAAAATTGTTGTGCTCTGTTGTCTTTACTGTGTTTTTCTTTTCTTTACTGGATCATTATCACTAGTTGTTGCCCATTCTAACTGCTCCATATTTCTCAGTCAACTGTTGTGTTGAATGGTAAGAGAAGTGGTACGGTATCAGTTTTCGTGGTGACCTGTTCTCTGTTTTGGCCCCCTCAGAGTCAGGACTGGAGTAAGAGTGATGAAAGGCTCTTGCAGGCTGTGGAGCAGAATGAACCCGATAAAGTCTCAGCTCTCATTGTCAAAAAAGGTCTCTGTCCTACCAAGCTGGATGCTGAGGGCAAGTCGGCGTAAGTTGAGTGCCTAAGTCTGCTGTGCCTTCAACCCTGTTGAAAATTTGTATCCAGGTAGTACCAGGAAGCCAACCAGTTCAAATGAACTCTACCATTTATGCCAAGAAGAGTGGTCAAATATCAGCTAGACCTGTGCCAGAAACTTACCAACAGTTACCAAAAAGTGCACCTTAGACAAAAACTCTGGAAAAAAAACTGTCCAAAGAAATCATTAAAAAACTTAAATTACAATCACATTCATGTCCATAATTAGGGAATGTCAATCTATGACCACAAGTGTAAATAAAAGTAACTAGAATCTTGAGCTGAAACTTAACTGATGAGAAGGATCACTAATTGTGACATTTTGCAATAGAAATGCAGAAATAAAAGCCATTTTTATTTTTATCCTCTCACCTGTAAGATGTGGTGGCATGTCCTGTTTCTCCTGACAGGCTTCACCTCTCTGTATCCCGAGGCCGGCTAGATTGTCTGGAGGTTATCATCTCTCATGGTGCAGACATCAGCGTCACCGATGGAGCCGGTGAGGGATTTTATTAAACAGAAACATAGTTGTATCCTGTAAGCCACTGGGCTGTTTATAAAATACATGTAACTGTCTGACTCCAGGCTTCAGCGCCCTTCATCTTGCAGCCAAAAATGGCCAGTCTGAGTGCTTAAAGAGGCTGTTACAGGTAAAAAAAAAAACCCCAACAATGACACCATAGCTAATCAATTAATTATTGAAATCATTAATAAAAATAATGGCCATTATTTTAAATATTTATCCGGTTACCAATGATGCGTGCTTGTTTCCTCTAACAGGAACGAATGGCGGTAGACTGCACGGACAGCATTGGAAGGACACCGCTCCATCTTGCAGGTCGCTGTTACAGCATAAAATTATTACACCAGTTTATTTAATTCCATAACAGTTTGCTTATAACAAGATTTTATTGATCGTTCTGTTTAGAAATTCAGTTGAATTTAATCATGTCATTGCAAAACGTACTATATGCAAACTTTTAATTGCCTGAACGCTGGTTATACTCACAGCGGTCAGTGGTTGCATGTCCTGCACTGAGACCCTGTGGGACTTTAAAGCCAATCTGGATGCACAGGACACTGTAAGTTTGACAATTTAGCTGTTTGGTTTGCTGTTTTTGCTGACCCAAAATAAATTTTATTTTTATTTATTTTTTTCAGGACGGGGCCACCCCTCTGATATTGGCAGCCCAGATGAGTAGAGTGGAACTGTGTGTCTTTCTATTGGGTCGAGGTGCAAATGCAAACATACAAGATAATCAAGGAAGGTAGTGAACTGTTATTGATAGTATCCCAAATATTGTTTTCCTTGCATGGCTTGGTGAGGCAGGGTATGACTGCTTGGGCCTTCATTTCCTGTTTCTTGAAATCATTATAGATGCAATGACTGAAGTGTCAAACAGGTTGGAATTTCACATCACTAGAAAGTGTCATGAAACCACTAGAACCCTCTAGCTAAGCTAGAACAAAAATAAAATCTCTTCAGGATTACTCCCACAGCAGTCTGGGTCTGCAGAAAGGATTCCCATAGAATTACTCCAGTAGTCGAGAGATTTGGAGGGATGCAGGTCAGGATCTCCAGCTGGGGCAACAGCTTTCGGGTTGGCTTTAGATGGCCCCTTGGAGAGGATTACTAGAGAACAGTCCTCGGGTTAAAATTAACAAGGGAAAAGACACAAATTTGACATAAAATGAAAAACTGCAGTATTTTCTGCTTCATATTGAGTATCCTGCAGTGTGTTTGTTTTTTGTTTTTCAAAACACATCCTGACTTTTATAACTGGAAACTTTGAACAAAATGAAACATTGCGCCTTTTTTTAGCATATTTTATTTTGCAATGATTGACATGCCAAACGAGATAACTCTGCACAATATGTAAGTGAAGGCCTGGAAAGAAATAAACATTCTCTAATACTTCTGTAGTTTCTTTTTGTATTGCATTCCTCATCGTAAGTATTTTTTTTATTGCCTTGTAATTATATATTGTGTGGGGTCACAGGTCTGCGTTGATGCTGGCCTGTGAGAGTGACAGCGTTGAGACTGTAGAGGCTCTGCTGAGAGGTGGGGCCAACACACAGCTGGTCGACGGCCTCGGACACAAAGCTACCGACTACAGCGTAACCACAGGCAACCAACGTATCATTGAGATGCTGCAGGATGGAGTACCTTCAGGTATGAGGCCCAAGTTTTCTTTCAGTAGTGTTTGCATTTGCTTTTGTTCTAAGATCTCAAAAGACCTGTCTCAGTAGTGCAGCTCAGATAATCAATCAAATTACTGAATGTTTGGGAATGGTGAAAACACAGCTACTCTGATCCCCACTGTAACACATGGTACACAGTGACTTTCCAGAGATAATCAGACCCAGAGTATGGTTTGAGTTGCTGTGATATTCCAGATCCAGACATTCTCATTGGCCTCCTTGGAAAACAACTGTAATAGAGGGAAGTGGATCAGAAGGACAGCTGGGCGTGATTGTAAAGTGGGGCATAAAAATGAAAAAGGCTGCTTCCGCTTTTATCTCTCAACAAAGACTTTGCTGATAGGTTACATGGAAAACAGATGTTTGACTTTTTTTGAGAAGATGAAGGAGGTAATTTGGTGTGCACATGATGCCTGACCACATCGGTTCATAATAATTTGAGAGATTTTCATAGATTTACTGCATAATACATGAATGGCACCCATGTAAACTGCATATTAGAAAGGGATTTCAGGGCATTGTCTGCATGTTTTTCTAGCTGTTTTCTGAGTCTCTGTGCAAGTGAGGTTTAAGTGCTTTAATGTTTCTTTCCCTATGCATACATAGTCTCTGAGGGCGCAGGGGAGGAGGTAATGTTGCATATTCTTGTGCTGCATCACTCCTTCCATAAATGAGATCATGGCTCACTTTGGCAATCATATTGTGCATGTTTTCCAATATGAGGTCATTGTTTTTTTCGTTTTGTTTTTTTTGTGCTGCTTTCTTTGTGTTGGCTTTCTTTCTCTTTAGTTGGCGACCTTTTGTCTCATCTTGATTTTCTCCATTTTTTCCCTTTTGTTTGTTTTTTAAGTTGAGTTTGATCTTTGCTTGCTTGTTATCACCCTCTCACCTCAATGCAGCCTTCTCAAACCCCCTCAGCCGCTTCATCAGTGCAAGGGGGGACTACCCCCCGCAAACGGAAAGCTCCTCCACCACCTCGGTCTCCTCTTCAGGTACTGTAAGAAACATGTTAGTGGGCACGAAACATTTCTCTGTTCAGTGTTGTCAGTATCTCCTGTACCCTAAACATGAAGTGATATTAGTTTAATAGTTGAGAAATGTTACACCTAAGATTTTCTTTTGATTGACTGTAGGAAATAAAAAGATGTGAATGAATTTTTAGTTTACAGCTCCACTTGGCACTCTGAAAGAATTGGCAGGTGTCCCTGTTTATACTAATTGTACCATCATTTCTTTGGTGAAATCTCTAAGCTACAACATTGCTTCTCAAGACATTAACTGGATTGTTTATTGATCTGTGTGATGTGATTCTCTTGATTATTTTTTTTCTGATCTCAAAAATGCAGGGTGTGCCACCTTCCCAAAAGTCCCAGAGTTCAGCTCCTCCTGCCCACTCTCCAGAGCCCCATCAGTCCCAGTCCCCACCTCCCTCTCCCCAGCCTCAAGAAACCCAGCAGTCACCCCAGGTTAGCACTGTAATGTTGGCTCTTATTTGGCTTTTAAGGGTTTCTTCCTTTATCTTAACATAAAAGGCAGACTATCGTTGGTTTAATTATTTTGTGTTGGGTTGTTTTTTGCTTGTTTTGTTTTAGGCTGAAGACGAGGAGGTGTTTGAGGAGATTCGGCGGCTGCGACTGGAGAGAGGCCGTCTGCTCCAGAAGATCAAAGCCTTGGAGCAGCAGCAGCAGAGTGCCCTCTCTGCCTTGGAGGAGGTACTGAACAAGAGTCTCCTTAATGCCTTGCGTGCATTCCCTTATTTTGTTTAAACCATGAGTGATTGAAATTGTACTTTCTGAATGCAACTGCAGTGGCCAATATTATGTGTGTTTGCTCACTAGCTTTCCCAACTAAAGAAACGTCTGGAGGAGGCAGAGGCAGAGAGGGACAAACTGCTTGAGGAACTGAAAGCAGTCCATGGTATTGGGGCGAGTGACTCTGAGGACCTGGATGAAATGCTGGACTTCCCAGGTATGCGATCCAAATATTTGTGACCGTTCCCGTCCCTAGCACAGAGCGTGCATGCACTTCATGCCGGTGTCATTGCTGTGCCACTTGGGTATTCTTACATCTTTCATGTCAGGGAGTCATGCTGATTTATTTTTGTCTTTGTTTCTTTTTAACTTTCGCTCTAGAAAAGCTGCTCTCCAAGCGCTCCAGAGCCTCCCCTGCTCAGGATGAGGCCTCTTCTCAAACGGACATTGACTCAGTCAGCCCCTCTCCTGCCCCTGCAGACCCAGGAGCTGTTGCTGAGCTGCATAAACAAATAGAGGAACTTACTTCCCAGAATGCTGAACTTGTTCTGAAAGTTCAGGTCAGGCAGCATAAATGCATAAATACACAGCTAATGCATAAGTACCTACTCTCACACATGCACAGACACCATTTTCATGCCTTCATTATGTTGGCTCATTAACAAAGATAAATTGGTAGTCAAAAGAGTATTAATTGGTTTCCTGGCAAGAGATGAAGATTCTGTTTCAAGAGTTGCTGAGTGTCCTTCATTCAAGCATTAGTCATGACCACTTAAACTTTGGGATGCTTCACTTTGGTGCACTAATGTACCCAGGCAGTTAGTTCATTTAGGTATAAATAGAACACAGCAACATCAGATGTAGACATGGAGGCATTTTGCAGGCGTTCTATGCTGACCGGTTCATGCTAGTTGAAGTTAATCAGAGCTTATTAGTGCTGATGGTTTTATGAAGCATTCTGTTATAGTGTGATTGTTCATTCCCCACTGGAAACATGAAAAGTCCAAACTCAATAAAGACTTAAATAAACTGAAGTAAAATTGAATTGAACTGGCAGTATATGCTCATGTGCTCACACTGTCACAAAAACGTGGTACTCTAACGACACTACCTGAATTTTCTGTGCACATTCTGTTGGGCTCACATATTGAAGCTAACTGAGTTTTTAATAAGCTGCTATAGTTTCACCTCTGTTGTGTACAGATGTTGGAGATGTTCGAGAAGGATGACACAGACATGCAGACCTCCAGTTCGGACTTTGTCCCTCTCGTTCAGTATGAAACCCTGAGAAAAGAGTATGAAACCCTTCAGGAGCGCTTCTCTCAGGCCCAGGCTTCAGCAGAGGCTTCAAGTGTGGAAGAGCAGCAGTAAGAATTTATTTGAAATACTACCACTTCAAACTAGAATCACAGGAAGAGTTCCCGTTCACTGGCTCTGGCCTTCATTCTAAAATGTGCTTGTTTACAAATTGAGTCCTCGTGACATAAGGTTTCATGACTGCTGTTGCATCATGTGTATTATTTTTCTTTGAAAAAATATAAAACCTCATCTGTGTTGCAGCTAAGCAACAAAACACTTCAATAATACACTGAGAAAGTGTTATCTAATTCTGAAGCAGTCACTCATTTACACCCTTGTTTGTTTAACAATAAGCTGTATGTCACTTGTTTTCATAAAGGCTAAATATTTATAATTGATTAGAATTTACGTTGGGTTTTTTTTGTTTTTTGTTTTTTGAGGACATCACCTTGTGTTGTTTTCTGTAATAACTAAACGTCTGACTCATATGAATATAGCATGTTTTCTTAATTTCACTTCAAGTCTCTGTTGTTTTGCAGTGATGATGAGCGCTCTCAGGGAGGAGCTGCAGATTCAGAGAATACAGAAGCTCTGAAGGAGAAGCTGCGTGAGCTGGAGGAGCAGTTGGCCTCTTCCAAATCTGAGCTGGAGGAGCTAAAGGAGCAGATGCGTGTCGGGGTGCTTTCTGTGGAGTGTGGTATAGGGGATATTGCTGCAGCAGGTGCTGGGGCTTCAGAGGAAGGCCTGAGCCAGGAGGCAGAGCAGCTGAGAGCCAGGGTGACAGAGTTGGAGGAGGAGCTTTCTAAAAGAACGGGTGAGGCTGGGGGTCAGAGCAATTCGGACAGTGACATAATCAAACAGCTGACAGAGAAAGTAAAGGAACTCCAGGCTGCTCTGGCCCAGAAGGAGTCTACAAAAGAGGAAGAGGAGAAAGAAGACAAAATAGAAGATACAGAAACAGTGAAGTGCCTACGTGACAACGTTGCTAAGTTGGAGGCAGCCCTGGCAGAGAGCAGGTTATCAGAAAAAGATAGAGGCGGAGCAGGAGATGGAGATCAGGTCCATCGCCTTCAGGAGCGTTTGCACGAGCTAGAGGGAGAACTGAGGAAATGTGTGCCCCGCTCGGAGCTGGAGGAGGTGCAGGTGAATCTGGGACTCCAGTGTGAGCAGCTGGCAAGGGAGAGGGCGGATGTGGCTAGAAGGCTCAACGATGCCCTCCTGGAGCTGGAGAGACTCAGACCTCCACCACACGGAGAAGAGGAAGATGAAGAAGAGGAGGAAGAGCATTCAGAGAGTTCAGAGCCCTCAGTCATATCAGGTACAACTGATAATGCAGTGTCATTTTGCATGAGTAGAAAACCATTGTATTTAGTTCACAGGTTGAGTTCATGTGTTATTATTTGTGCCTCTGTCCAATCAGAGCACTCCAGACGCACCTTAGCAGCAGTGAGAGAAGAACTTGAAGTAGCGAGGCAGGAAGCAGCTCAGGCTCTGGATTGTCTGTGCGCCGAGCGAGAGAGCCGGGCACAGGACGCCCTGCAGCTGAAGGACACGGTGCCACTTGCGAAACATAAAGAGGCGCTGTCGGCGGTGTCAGAACAACTTGCTCAGACACTGCAAGAGCTCCAGGAAGAAAAAACCCTTCGGGGCCATGCTGAGGAGCAGGCTGCCTCACTGGAGGCTAAACTGCAGGCCATGCAGGATGCCATTCCCAAAGAGGAGCATGAGAAAGTCAAGGTCAGCAGAAATGTACAAATATGATAATAACAGCTCAAAAGGTCAGTGATCAAAAGTAGCTGATAAGGCCGGGCTCTTCTTAAATATGTTAAATATAGACTCAGCAGAAGAAGCTTGTTGATAAATGGAAGGAAAACCATTTCCTCCACTTTTAAAGGACAGGTTCACATTTTTTCATCACCTTAACTCACGTGCACAATATACAGTAATAAGTTGCTGTAATTGTTCTGTAAAAAGCTAATTGTGAGTGAATCTGCCTGCAGTGAAAATTAATACATTTTATCTGAAGCATGAAACTTCAGGGCCTGAATGATGCCTCCATTTTTTCCTGAAAAATCTTTAATATTAAATACAACGAATTACAAAATGGGCATTTGCAGTTTCTTTAAATTGTTTATTGAGGTATGGAGAGAAGTAAGAGCTATGCACATGTGCTTTTAGTTGACTTCTCCTTCTGCTTTTAATTTTATTCAACCACAACTCTTAAGCAAACAGATCCCTTGTTAATGAACCTTGCCATCTTGCACATTATTAAATGGCATATGATAATAATAATAATAATACTGATATTGAATTTCCAAATTTTAGAAGTTTGTTTTAAATGCACACATGGTCAGACGGAATAAAACTCTTCAGTTAATCCTGGCTCGTCTCACAGGCAGAGCTCCAGCACGCCCTGCAGGAAAGTGAGAGCGGTGCAGCAGCAGCTCGGGATGCTCTGAGTGAGAAGGAGATGGAACTGAGAGAGCTGAAATCCCAGAAGGCTGCAGAACAGGGTCTGATTTCTAAGGAGGATCACGAGGCCCTTCGGCTCTCTTTGCAGGCTGAGATCAACGCCGTCACGGCCCGTTTCAACGATCTTACTCGTAAACACGAGAAGACCTGCACTGAGGTCTGTGTGTCTATGATATTATGTGAGACCTCAGATGTTATTGTTTTGCAACAGCAGCAGTAGCTGTGGGCCTTGATGCCCTCCTGCCTGCCTTTACATTATCCTACTCCATTACTTCTGTACTTTTTGCTGCAATGACCCATCTGAGTCATGTACTAAATTTGCTTGTGCACTAGCAATTCAAAATATAACAAAACAGCAGAAAGCAATACAGCTATCCTACTAATTTAAGTTTTTATTATATATTTTTGCATTTAATTGATTTTAATTGCTGTAAAAAAATTAACTTCCCAAATGTGGGATAAATAAAGTACATCTAATCTCATTTTAGGGACACTCCAAATTGAATTTTCCTTCACATCTGCTGTTGCATTTAAATAATAAACTAAACGGCTAAATGCAGAGATTTTTTTTTTATTAAGAGGCAGGATGAGACTGTTGGTATTATTTGTCTACTGCAGGTATTCCAGGTACAAAGGGAGGCACTCTTTAACAAGAGTGAGCGGCAGGTCGCAGAGTCGCAGCTCGCCACAGTTCAAAAACAACTTGCTGAACTACAAGCCCAGTCAACCCATATCCAGGAACTCCACAAAGACATCCAGGAATCGCAGAGCCTCGTGAAAGAGAAGGACCGCAAGGTGAGATGCTAGCTGTTCATGAAGTTCACGGCTGCTCTTGAAGAACAAGGTTGTGAAAAGTGATGTGTTCAATATGTGTGCAGATAACAGAGCTGTCAAAGGAGGTGTTCCGACTGAAAGAGGCCCTGGGGGCTCTCTCGCCTCCTCTCGGAATCACCTCTTCCTCCTCATCAACCCATCATGGTAACCCTGGACAGCAAATGGCTCTGCAGAATAGGATTGCCATCCTCACTCAACAGCTCCAGGTGATCTATTAGATTCAAAGGGAAAATGTACTCATAAGTCTGGACGAATAAAAAGGTTTTGAGTGGTTTTTCATTCTAAATGTTTGGATAGATATAATTGATCTGAGGCCAGCAGGGAGCTTATTCAAATGAACACAACCACAATAACTGAAGTCAGCTTTTAGTGCACTTGGATCTAATTCTGGGAACAGTTAAAAGATCTACACTTGATGACTGGAAAGGCCTGACTGGGTTGTAGACAGATTTGTACTGTAATATGATAATGATATTGTCCTTTTTTTGCAGGATTGGGAGAGAAAGCACAAAAAAGTGGTGACTGTATACCGCTCACACTTACTGGCAGCTGTGCAGGTCAGTTCAGTGCACTCATATGCACAACAATTAGGACTGAAATGGAAATTTGTTGAGGATTTGTTTGTGTGTCTGTGTTCAGTTCATTGTTCATTTGTTATTACCTTTTGGCGTGCTAGCTATAATTTATTGTTCTATGTTGTTGAGCTGGCTGCATAGTTGCTTACCTTTAATGCTTTTAGCAGGTAGGAATTGTCTTCTTGATGCCTCTCTTAAAATGGGACAGTTATTGTAATGTTTAGTTGGTGACATTGTTTTTCTGGAAATACAAGTATCTTGGACTGCTATTTGCAGTATCGGTTACCTTTCATTTCAAGATGGCATCATCGTCTGTCAACAGGGTCGCATGGATGAAGAGGTGCAGCATTTGCTACTCCAGATCCTGAAGATGACACACGAGGGGCAATGAAATTTAGAGCATCTGCAAGTTTCTCTCAGCTCCAGTCCCCTCTACAGGGCAGCATAGCAGCTCTATCACAGCAGCCTGTGGGACCAGTACCCAGTATAAAGCCAAATACAACTGATCTGTGGTCAGGTATAGCTGCATGCTTGTAATGTAGTAACCCAAACAACCGATAGAAAAATGGAACATGGAGTGCCTTTATTGTGTAGTATGTGAGGAGTTTATGAAAGCAGAATGTGAATGTGACAGAGTGAATATTTAGACGATACCAGATGCATTGATTTGTTTTTTTTTTATATAATAGTTTTAATTAAAAAAAGAAGATAAATTCTCTGCGGTTCACTGTGTTCTTTTTAAAGTGATCCATCAAAGAGTGTCGGTTGACTGACTCTGGGCTTAACTGTGGACCCGATACATTAGCACACAAATATAGGATCCATTCCAGTAACTATACTATGGAGTGTGCGAGAAAAATGCATAGTAATATGTCAAATGCGTATTTAAAACACTAAGGGTCCTTATTTTACAGTATGTAAGCCAGCATGCTGTTCTGGCCATCCTGATCCATGACCCTCTGCAGCAGCTATACACATACATTAAGGAAGCTAGAGACACAATATTTGAACCAACTAATATGCCTGAAATACCTGCATACAACCATTTATACTTTGTGAGGATAAAAACACGGTGTAAACAACTTTCAGCTGCTTCCTTACTCACAAAAAGTTGTACTGCATTTTTGATCATCCGATGCCGTTCCTAACACAACCCCAGTGGGATTTGTGCCCTATTAGGTGGGATCTAAACATGGATCTTTTGCTTGTTGGTTAGATGGTTAAACTTATGCTCACAAAGACAACCCACCTTTTTTTAATACATTTTATTAACAAAAGGTCAGTCAGTTAATCATAGAAGAAAAGGTCCAGGAAATTCCTGAGGGGAGATACAAAAGAATGACAATGATCTGGATCTCGCAAAAAAACTGTTGAAGTTTACCTCATCTTTATGTGCATTTATGAGGCTAAGAACAAAGGAGGGCCTGATTAAACTTAAGTAGCCAAGAACAGAGAGGGGGAAAAGGGCAGAAAGCAGACAAAATAATTTTAAAGTATTACAGTGTCAAAACTGGGAATGAAACGCTGTGGAGCAAAAAAAAAAAAACAGCAAGTCAGTAAAATGTACAGACAGGGAATAAGGACAATAAAGTGATGCACTTCCCTGAGCTGGGAAAAATTAAGCTCCTTCTTTAACATGTCTATGACTGACCTCTGACTTAAAAACTCTGAGGGACACACATATAAGACGATAACATTTAAGACCATCATAGACAGTATTACTCATTCACCCCAAAACAAGAGCAGCTTCCATTACTGTTTACATGTACACAACTTTGAATCATCCTGAAGTTTGTTCATTTACTCATTGGCGTGGCAAGAAAACTGTTCTTTTGCAACAAGAGCATAAATGCACATTATATACACGCTGACACAAACGCCTGTCAGTGTAGTTATTAAGGCACTGAAGTGGGGGAGGCTGGGGAGAACGGGCATGGCTATACTGAGCATTAATGCGGAGGAGTTTTTACCACACATGACTTCCTAAAATAATGAACAGCCCTTACAAACAGCACAAATAGAAGATTTAATAGCAAATGTGATCAAACTTCTCAGTCAGGACAATGTATCGATCTCCACTGCACTGATAAATACACTAAAGCCACATTAAAAGCATCCATTGTGTAGATCCCGCTTGTTCCACCTAAACGGCTCTGACCGATCGGTGCAGCGACAGGTGATGTTTTGGGGTGCGCCGTGTTGTCTGGCTCTTTGCATGGAGTCGGTGCAGTGGATTGGCTTGTTCTGGCCCATCTTGTGGCCGAAAACAGAACCTGCAGGGAGGCGGGCTGTTTCAACAGCTTGCACTGTTTGTCATGTTCTGCAACTGTTCCTGAGGAAAGCACTTGAGGTTGCTGTTACTTGGAACTTGTTTATGTGGTTGATGTCTCGAGATAGCTTCCACTTGAATGCCAGGACCCAATGTTTCCCAGGTAAATCAGTGATGTGCGCTTCACCTGTCAGTGGTTTTAATGTTGGGGCTAATCGGTGTATCATGATTATGCTTTTTTTTGATGCATGTGAGGCTTAAAATAGCTCAGAGAAACAATAAAGGCTTTGTGGCTGTTATAAATTCAGATACTGCAGACCTTGAACATGAGCATTTAACAGTCTTTACATTCTAAACAGTTGCAGAATTTTCATTTCCTGCATTTGTACCGAGATGAACTACTGGACGAACTGGACATCTTGTTTTGAATTTTTTGGTGCACCAGAAAATTAGTGACAGTTTGTTCTGGTGATTCCCACAACTGGTTGATTTGAATAACCTGTGACTTACTAGTCATGCAAGTTGTGGTTTAAAGGAAGAACTTCACAATTACAGGCTTTTCTTCACTGTGCATTAAATCCTTTTGTGATTTCCTGAGGTTGGCTCCTCTCCAGACAGGTTGTCAGTTTAATTTTTGACCTCGGTTGGTGATTATCCAGCTCGGGCACAGCACAGACTGTGGATCCTGGTTGGTTTGTTAGCTTAATAACTGCATGCTGAGGAGTTTATGACAGATGAGGGATATTTGGTTTATCCTGGTAGTCAACAAGCAGAAGTACAGGGATATATCAGATACTGCAGACTCCTTAGAAGGATTGTCCATGGAAAGAAAGTATTGCTGATATTCTTTCTTCCCGTTGAAAAATCATCCCATAATGAGTCCTAGATTCAGTTTTTATGTGATTTGTATGGGCACATAGGAATTTAGCACTGTAGAACGAGAGAGAAAGAAATACTACATTATTTCTACTTAGATCTATTGTAACCAAGTGTGTGAATCTAAATAATCTACACGCTAAAATGTGAACCTCCCCTTTGCAGTTAAAGACAAATTGAACACCTCAACAATGTAAAGAAATAGCAATGCTTTTTAAAATGATAATGTTAGCATGCACTCCTTGCTTTACGTCTGCATTATAAACCTTAAATTATTCATGTATCTGGTTTGAAAAGTCCATAGTGTATACTGCTATCTTACAGTCCCACACAGGTCCAGGTAATTCACTGCTTCCTCCTCACACCCCGTTTGAGATGAAGCTCACTCTCTGCTGCTACAATAGGCAGCTCATTCTTCAGGTGAAACGAGACGAGGTGGGTTATGCTCTCAAATAACATGTCTTTGGTCCGGACCTTTTTTTTGAAGGGAAAAGCAAAACAAAAGGAGTACACCAGTGTAACTTCATAACAAAACAAATAAGCAGTGTGATTTATTGAAACTACTTCTTAAGAGACTCACCACTCCTTCAGGGTCCACTAGCAGTAAGTGTTTAGGGAGGCCACGGTGCAGGCCGCTTAGCACATACTGGCCAGGATTGGTAGTGCTCTCCCTTACCAGAAAATCTCCGTCCCGGCTCAGGAGTTTTTCTGCGTCTCGCCGGCTCATCCGGCTGTGGTACCAGGGCTCACGGCGAAGCTGCTCCTCATTTGGAGCAACGGGGGCTCTGCGTCGTGGAGGGCTGGGCCACTGATCCTCCAACACCCGACCACCTCCCACTCCTCCCTCAGCACCAGAGCCTCCAGATATAGTGGACCCAACACCACAGGCCTCATGGAGTTTCAGGGCATCCTCAAAGGGCCCTACAGAGACGACAAAGGCGCTTGAGATGTTTCACAAGGTTTTGTTGTTTCCTCATAGTGTAGTGGTCTGCCTAACTAGTAAAAGATCCGTGGATAATCGTAAAAGGACGGTGTCAAAAAGGGAATCTGGTGGGAATCAAACATTTGAGAGAAAGTCTGGCTGTCGTTCTGTTATATATATGTCCGAAGATGTCATAGGCAGGGACTTACTCATGTCAAAGAGATCCTTTTTGGGACTCTCTGGTGCCCTGGTGCCTCTGTGCCCATCAGGACCCTGAGTGAGTGAATCCAGGTTTTCCAGACTCTGGGTGTTAACATATTGATGCTCCTCATAGTCTCTGCTGCCTGGAGGCTGACCGTCAGCACACAAATAACCATCTGATGTCAGACCTAAGACAGAAAGGTGCGCACAAAATGCGTTTCATTCACTAGTTTCTGCCCCGTGCTACAGCACTGTTTGCTGCTAACGGAAACAACTGATTATATAAAAGAAAAAAAAATCACAAAATGTCACTTAAAATTTCCAACTACTAAAAGTCTAACTATTATTTTCTATATTTTTGAAAGGAAAAAGTTAATTGTCGTACCTATCTTGATCATCCTCCTAGCATCAGTCTAGTTAAAGATGATAAACAATATGAAGTATGAAGGGGGCCTTATTAAAAATGCCAAGATCCTATTTCTGTTAATTAAGAGGGCAAACGCTGAGCTCCCTCAGGCAATGAGAACTGTGATGATTAGCTTTGTAATACAATAAGGATGGAAAAAAACAACTAACCTCCTTCAGAGACAATTTAACATAAATATATACACAAAACAAATCTGACAATCCTCATTGTTTAGTATGTGACTAGAAAACATTGCAACTCATATATTTAAAAAAAAAAAATCCTTCATTTAAAAACCTGTTTGAAATCCCCCCAGTTAAGTACATCACCTCTATATAACAACTGTATTATAAAAACTAATCTAAAAGGTCACAATGTTTTAGCTGTTACAGCTGCTCCCTGCCACAGGATGTCTCACCTGAGCTGCAGGTTGTCTCCGTGTCCCAGTGAAGCTCATAACACAGCTGACCAGGCTGGTGAGATGCTTGATCTCTCCTGGCTGGTGAGCTCATCTGCTAACACATAATCACACCACAAGAACACAACCTAAATACATCTGGATCTGTATAACCAAGAACTCTCATCTCGTGTCCCTGCATAATGTAGTTTCGAAGCACTCTATTTGAAACATTAGCTGCAGCATGTCACCCTGTTGTGAACAAGTTGCAACAAAGGGGGCAATGGGTCCTTTCACCTGATAGGCTACAGAGAACCCAAGGCTCTTCGTGTAATCGTATTTGTCTTAGGCAATTATGCTGCAGGCACAGTTATGGAGTATATTTTCATGATCCTATGCTTTAATTCCATGTAACAATATGAGGCAGGAGCATGAAAACACATCAGTCACCAGTTCACGAGGGAGATGTCAGAGAGTTCTGTTCGAAACATTAATCCAATACTTCATGATAATGACCAGATGTTTTAGTTTAGTCTGTAGTGCAAGCATGCAGGTTTTACAGTTTTACACAAAAATGCACCGGAGGTCTTCTCGATGAAATTTGGAGAAGCAGAAATACACCGTACAAATAGAAAAATATAAATACACAATATGCAATTACCTCAAAACTGGATTCAGCTACAGTAGAGCTACAACATGCAGAGCCTGATTTAACAGTATTTCTATAGCCATGTCAGGACACTCACCTGAGCTGCTGTCTTGCTCTGTGGTTGAGTGTGCATGTGACCAATGAGGGTTCCACTGGGCCTGAGTCTGGAGTCTACCACACCTCCAACAGGAGGCTCCTTCCCTGGAATACGGTTATAGTAATCCGGCTCAGAGAAGTCCTCATCATCCCTCCAAATTGGTTCTTCTGTCCTGGCAGACCTAAGGAGAAATATACTGTGAGTGTAAGTCTGACAACAGAACTACATGTCCAAATAAAGACAGCAAAAAACTGTATTTTAACCACGACTTCCAAATATGATTATGTATTCATTTCTATAATGATGTTAACGTTACAGCATTAATTTGAGGAGGAAATCAGCGTTGTTAAATTGATTTGTTCTGATCAAGTAACATCTCCACATCCGAAATTGAGAAGATGTTTATTTGAAACCAGGAAGAAACAAACTGCTTGTCTGGACTTATTCTGGTGACTGCAGTGGCATCGCTGCGGTAGCATCTCATGTGTGAGAAAATCTATGTATTTACAACACTGTAAGACTGATTTTGAAGAAATACAAGAACAAAGTATCACATCTCCTTGTAATAAATAAGAAAGAAATCTGAGAACTCTAAACTAGATCAGGTTGGTGGTGGATAAGCTCTTTCTGCTGGATGCTTAGAATAGAATAAACCTTTATTATCCCACGGATGAGAAATTTCGGTGTTACAAAGCTCTTACAGCAAGTGAAAGTAAAATATAAAAGGAAGACACAAGCAACCGAGGTTCGTATATACAGGTATATACAGGTAACAATGTACAGAATATGTATAGAAAAATATAAAAATTGTACAGAGATATGTATAAAATGTGCAGTAAACAAACAAGCTGGTGAGTAAGATGACCAAAAGAGTGTTAAGCTGCATTATAGAGTCTGACAGCTGCTGGTAAGAATGCTTGGGATGTATACAGTCCTGGGAGTCTTAAACTGAAGTGTTTTTTGGTGCTTTTGTTACATGAAGTCAACATACTAGATTTTTCTATTTGACACGTTGGGATAATTTATGAGTCAATATCCCACCGCTTCACCGATGTCACTGATTTTAAGGAGAGTAACAACAACTCTTAACATCTTTTTTTATCCAGTTAAGTACGTGAGAAGTGGCAGGACTTTCTGTTACCTCTCCACAGATGTCATGGTTTTTGGTGGACTGTGCAGATACTGTTTGAACTGCAGCTCGAAGGCTTGGCCGAGGGTACTGATGACACTTTGGGCTAAACCATCTGAGCACTCCAGGATATGACATGCTGAAAGAAAAAGAGAGAGAGAGAGTGAGGAGTTAAAAAGTTGCCACGAGCTATTCAAACTCCCGGTACAGCAATGAGCCAATAGTTTATTGGCTTCTACATATGTGGATTTTTAAAATATTAATATTTTTTAAGACATCAGCAAACACAATGTTTATTAGCTATTTAATTTCCAACAAAGTATATTTTGTGGTGCAATAGGCTGATATTTTATAACAATACTGGTTTACGACACCGGCATATTACCACATTTTATATACTTTAGTTTTTTTTAAATAATTGTGATGTTTAAAAATGAAATACTAATGTTTACAATGCAAATGATAAAATCAAATCATCAATATTGTTAATAAAATATTGTTTTTAAATGATTTTGTACTGTTATTGTTACAGTCTCACCCACCCTAAACCCATAATAATTGTAATTAAGCCACAGACAGACCACATAATACAGTTAGAGGTGGAATCAAAGCATTTTTAAGAAAAAATGTCTATAGATATCGCAATAGTAATGTTATAATCCACAGTAAAAAAGACAACAGACATTATTTTCTAATGCAACTTATTTTGCCTTACAAAATAAACGTGTTTGTCTAGTGGCAAAATGTATGGAAGGAGAAAGGGAACCTTTTTAGAACATACCTCTCTGATTCACTGGGTCTTTGGACACATATGCAACATAATCAGGTGTGTCCTGCAACATATCAGTTTGGGGGAAAATCAGCTCGATAAATCAAAACCATCAGTAATTTTTGAAGCTCGAGACTGTTAACGATTAATTCAAGTCATACATGTTTGCATAGGCAAAATGTTCATTCCAACAATTTAATGGAGAGTAAATGTTAAATGCTGCACTCACTGTGTCTCCCCCAGAGGCAAATGAGATGGACTGCAAGGGATGATGAGCTATCACCTGAAAGAGAAAGGAAGCCATTCGTTATTTTGTCAATGAATGTACAGTACTGTGTAAAAGTTTTGACCCACCCCTCATTTCTTCATATTTTGCTTCCAAGGAGCTAAAATTTCTTTGAATTCTTATAAAGTGGTCTTGAGCAACAGCCCTCCAGGTTTTCTGAAAATCTTTCAAAGTTTTTCTTTGGACATTGGCTGCTTTTTAACTGTTTTCATGTTTTTGTTTGTTTGTTTAGCCACCTAACTCTGGCCTATTACTCATTCAAGCATAAAAAAGGCACCTAAATCCAGCGATGAACCTGTTGTATCTACACATAATGGACAACTGGGCAAAGTCCCAATTAAAGGTTAAAGGTTTGACTCTGTACCTCACAAAAGTGGTATTTATTTATAATATTCACATAGGAGTGTAAAATTGTTCACTACAAACTTCCAACAAAGAATTTTTTTTTATCTCATCAGTGATTTCGCACATATTTTACCCAGTGATTAACAGTTAAGAGAAAATATGCTAACGTCAATGTAAAGCTAAGCTATAGGAATAAAGAAAAATGCAAAAATAATAGCTGGCACATTATAAAGGTCTTAATCACATTGTGGTCATGCAAGTACATTCGCCACCTTAATTAAGTATCAGCTAACCTGTCGTGTGGTAGGAATGAGCAGATTAATACCATCGATGGAAATATTGACTGCGATGCTCATGCCTGCAAATCGTAGGTTACTCTTCCCCATGACTGACTGCAGAGCTTTGTTTGGAACCTACAAAATAAAGGATACGATGAAAATTACAGTTATATAGCTTCAGTTGTAGATACAGATAAAAATGTCATACTGTATATTAGTTACCAGAAAAACAGCCGCATGGAGCAGCAGCAGTCCTTTCTACCCTTTGTTGTTATTTTAATACATCTTGTGTGTATATAAAATTACTATTGACTGCTTGTCAAAAGTACTGCATGTATGTTAGAATTATAAATTACTGTTAACCTTCTTCCTCCAAGCCCCCTTTCCACCTGGCACAGCTTCGCACAGTCTGTTGATGGCTTCCCTAAAGAGAAACATGAAGAAAGATTTCAGATCAGACTAAAGACGAATATACTGGTCACTGATTATCAGCCATTTGTAATAATAATAATATTATATAACGTATAAATCATATGGACTTGTGTTGTCTGTGCAAAAATACAGAAAACTGAGTCACAACACAAAACGCCGCCCCACAGCAATGGAAAACGTTAGGTTAAACATGAACAGACGTTTTCCCTTCCTCCAAACAAGCCCATAGGTCGTAGGCAAATCGTAGTTCAAAGGTCACGAAAATAGATAAGAAAGTCACAACATTCTTATCCATTAATGTTGGAAATGTTAACCCGAGAAAGAAAACAATAACAGCATTCATCTGTTGATGAATAACTTGGGAATTTAAATTCTATGGGAGAATAAACAGCATCAGATGAAGAAAATAAAAAGTAAATAGTGTATAAGACCTCTTTAGGGCATTAGCATTAATTTTCTGCAGTGCAATTCTCCCTGCACATTTGTTACAAGTTGGTGATAAAACTGATATAACTCCTGGGAATGACTGCCTAATGGGCATTTAAAGGGTCTGTCCCTGTGTGAGCATGATGGCACGGCTGAGCCATAAAGTGGATTTGAGGCGGGAGCTCACACGCTCTCTGCCAGGGGACAGTGGGAACAATCAAGAACCTAGCTGCCCCTATCAAGTGGCTCGTAAATATTTAAAAAGCAGCGTCCCGGGCCCCATCTCGAGTAAAAGTCTTCTCAGGGATTTTTGAAAAACACCACAATGTTCGAATGACTCATGCTGATGAGAGAGCAGAGGGAGGAGGAGGAGGAGACAGAGGAGGGGGGGAGAGATGAGCTGTTGTTTTCGACTACAATAAAATGCTGCACCTCGTTTCACTCATTTTGCAGTTAAACGGCAAAAAACACAGAGAGGACTGTTAAGAGAAAGCACCTTCTTTAAATCCTGGAGCTGAATTACATTTTTGAAATACTGGAAGCTACTGACTGTTTCGTTGTGGTCTTCCAGGACTAAATCAAGTTGTGTATAAGTCAGGAAGCTGAAGAATGGCCTGTTCTGAATGGATATGTAAGCCCTTACTGTGCTGCCTTTAAATGATATCCAGCAATTCACATACACACATATCACGACTTTGGCAAACAAAGTAAGGAAAGACCCAGGAACAAAAGCCTTGTGTTGTTAGCATCATGGAGGACTTGAACCTATTTTGAATTTTTAAAAAATGCCTTATGTGAGCTACTAGGTGAAAAGGGCCCCTCTGACCTTGACCGAGGGGTAAACACACTTAAATGGGACTTTAAAATCAACCACGACAGGAATGCAAACAAAAAACATTCATCATTGCTGGAAATAATCATGAGTCAGTCAGTCACATAAAAACAAGACCAGACATAGCCATCTTACTCTCTATGGCTACTCCCAGTGCAAACATTTTGTTTTGCTGCTTTGTTTTGGACATCTTCCTCCTCCTCCTCCTCCTCCCCCCTCAAGAAGTTACAGCCGCAGACATTATCCAGCAGGGTGCGTTCATGGGGACCACTGCAGCTTTCTACAGTCATTAACGAACATCATCAATAATAGATCTCCCTCTCCATCACTCCATCTCTGCTACCTCCTCCCCCCTGCACTTAAGCCTCGGATGCACGGTGGGCTCAGATTACTGCCGATCGATTGTGCAGGAGAGAGGAGAGGGTGAGAGACAGAGAGCGAGGCAGACAGGGAGGGAGTGGGGAAAAGGACTTCTCCCATGAGGTTGAGGAGTGCAAAAAACCCTGTTTTTATAACAATAACATGACGTGTAGGGCATAAAAACACCAAGACACAGACATAGTAAGGCCCTGAGGCATAGTTTAATGTGTAACCTTCTGGCCTTTGATGCCAGTGAACACAAATACAGCAGCTCTGTTTATCTCTTAACAGTCCCACACTATAACTGCTGTCTTCATGCATGTAGTTCTTGCAAGTGCATGAGTTATTGGACAGCTCCACTGCAACGTAAACTTGAAATTCAAAGTTGTGGCTCTTGATCAAAAAAGACTAATGTGACAAGTGTAAATCTATTGGCCATGCTAAAGCAAAAGTATTTATATATAGTATATATATATATATTTAAAAAAAACTCTTCACACTTCAATTAATACTACACATCTACACTGTCAGATATGACGGTTACCAGCTTACCTTGTCACTTGAGTGCGTGTGGTGAAGTCCAGGGATCGCATTGATTTCAGCACCTCAATGCATCCCATGTACTGTAAAGAAAAAACCAAAGGGAGAAAAATCATTAAAATCTAAGTTAAATACCTTATTTTTAATTTAAAAATAAACTCATGATATGTTCAAATATGTTTTTATGATCTGAAAAGATAATTGAATGAAACTATTCAAAAATACAGAACTATAAACATGCGCTGCATTTAAATTAAGTTTGTATTTTTAACTACACCACAACACTTCCAGAAAGAGATGTTACGTTCACAATAGACTATACTCTGTTGGTACATGTGATTACTTTCAACAGTAATCTAAATCAAATCCCCATATAGCCCATTAATGTAGTGTCCTCCAGTGGGAAGGTCCCAGCTGAGCAGCTTCCTAATGCCTGTCAGGTTGGGGTGCTAATGGCACTGTGACTAGATTAGCAGCACTCAGAGCTCCAAATCATGGATAAACTGCAGCTTCTCAGCCCTCTGGGGGATGTGAGTGTGTTTGCGTAAACAATCAGCATGTGAGTACGCCCTCTACATCTTATTTGCATATCTGTGTGGTTATCATGAAAAGATGAAGTGGTGAACGAATTGCTTGGCATTTGTTTGCCTGCCATAATCAGTCTCTAAAAACCAACTCGGAGATAATAACTCATTTAAAAAAGCTTCTACCATCTACCACATTCCTGCTGCATAGGTAAATAAACCCATGAATACGTAAAAACAACAGATGCAACATTGAATATTAATAATTAACATTTTTTCCTGTGTTTTTTGCTACACTGATTGAATCGCAGCCTCCTTAAAAACATGTGACACTCATCTTAAATGCAGCACATTGCATTGGGGATGTAAAGCACAGCTCTTTGTGAAACTTATTTGGAGAGACGGAGAGAGAAACAGAGTGGGACCTCTGAGCCAGAGAACATAACGAGCTCACTAACAAGATTTGGACATGAGGGACGTCTTCCATCAGAGAAATTGTCCCTCTCTTTTTTCTTTCCCTCTCTCTGCCAATGCTTCCATTGTCACAAACTCAATCTACTGATGCAACATCCCTACTTCTATCACCCTATCTGCACTCTTGTCCTTTTGGCCAAGTCTCTTGCACACTATTGCTATGACTACAGGGACGTAGACTTTCCAAGACACATTCCTTAGAAATTTAATAACATTAGCATGTCCTCTTTAGCCGTGTTTTGCTGTAGCGGCTGCCTTTGACATAAATAATTGCCAAATTATATCGTTTGTCACTGTAAAAGATTTCCAAAAGAAGTTTATTAGCCAATGTGATCAGATTTTACAACAAAACAACAGCCATGTAGTAAAGGATGATCAGATAAAAGTATGTGATTAGTTACTCTCTATTCCTGTTTAACTGCACACTACGCAGAGCATATTCAAAAATATATGACAGTAAAATTACAACAACTCAAGTCTACGGACCCTTCTAGAAACTGCATCAATTAGCAACAGGCAATCACATTGCAAATATTTATGCTTCGCTTTGATAGTGAAATAAGTGAAAAACACAAAATAGAAACAGTTTGTCTCTCTCTCTGCAAATGATTTAGCAGAAGCGGTGTTTTGATGGTCGGTGCAAAATCCTGACTAGCAGAGGCGGCAGATGCAGGCCAGACACAGATCTCGACGTGGCTATGCAGCGAGAGAGAGGGAGAGAGAGCGAGTAAGAGCATTGCTAAAAATCTGATTTGTGTCTTTCCCAGCAGAGGAGTGGATATGTATGAATATGTGAGTGAGAGAATGAGAGTCGCTCAGCATAGTGGCCGTGCTGCTTAAAAATGGCAAGGTGCAGCAGAAATCAACCATCACTCTGACACTAATACATGCAGAGACTACGCCTCCCTGCATAGATTTCCCATTGAAATGCATGCTGCACATACATGTCTCCTGAAGTACTACGTTAAGAGGCGTGAAACACGTTCAAACACTGGCTCTTTCAGGTCATCTGCAATAGTCAGAGGGCATTTTCTGATGACAACAACAAGCTGTTAAAAGCCTGGTCCCATCATTAATATGATTATGAGTCAGATATGAAAAGAGCACTTGTTATCCATTTCAGAAAGCCCTTCCTGGCTGTGAGAGCTCATATGTAATCGACATTTGGACTGCTCCCATACAGATCCAACCATCCTCTTCCACATCATATGATGCAAATGACTGTGATTAAATGTAATTGAATATGGGAATGAATGGTGCCTGTATAATGTTATTAGAAAGCGTGCTTGGGCCCCAGTCTGGGCTAATCAAGAGTCATGTCATTAGTTTGAGGAGGAGGAGAGCACAGGGGCAGAGGTGAACAGTTATGGGGGATTGCTGAGGGGACATCGAGCATTCTGCTCAGGCTGGTAGCCCTTTGTAAACACAGCGAGCTCGGATTGAGAACAAGATTTCTTTGAAACTCAGATTTATCTATATCATTCGAAATGATCACATTCATTTCTATATGTATCAGTTTATTTTGATACAAATTTACAGAATAATAAAAAAGCTTTATTGAGCATATTTTCATGATAATGAAATAAACATTTGGTATCGACTATGCTGAGATGCAGTAATTAACATTTTATGGGTAAAATCATAATAATTCATTGCACACAAGAACGTAAACAATCCCGAAACAAAACAAAGAGCAACCACTCCCACAAGCTTGCAGTGGGAGCTTACAATCAGACCTAAGTTACAAGCTCTATAAATACAGATTCTCATTGTTTAAGTACAGTATGATAAATTCTACCTTTGGTAAACAGTGCAGCTGAACCACAATCCTTTCTACAGTCTGTACACATAATTTCATGGTTTATCTCTCTCCACCCTGACGCCTGCATGCTGTCTCCCAATGAGCAACGCTCAGCCATCTATCTGGATTAAATTATGTGTTCCCCAGTCTTCCCACATGAGCTGCATAACAAACTGCCTGATAGTGAGGTGTCCTTTTGTCTTCTGTGCAGTCAGACAGAGAATATTTAAGTGGGGTCATATATTTAATATTCTGCAATTATCTTGTTCTCTTTACTCATTGATGAGCACCTGAAAAAAGTTACTGCATATTTCCTTTGGTTGTTTTTTATTTCTTTGAAGAAAATAAAAAAGTGCCAGCTAGCTTACCCTGACAATGTAGGACGCTCCTTGTCCTACTATCTTCTTGTCAGGGTGCAGCCAGCCTTGAGAGGGTTTGTGGATGAAGCTGCCCTTCTGGTTGAAGTCCTCTCCCCCAAGCCACATGCCTTCGACCCTTGTGCTGCGCGTCATTCCCGATCTGAAGTTGCTGGAGCCACCGGGGCTCGCCATGACCTCTGCGGCTCCAAATACGTGCCCCCCTGGACTGGCAGAATTTGCCGCTGCTACTGCTCGCTGCCCCCGAATGGCCTGTAGGGAACAAGGAGTGACACACACCGGGTCACAGGAGTTAAGCACTGCTGCAAGGCTCGCCACTGGGCCACTGGCTGAGGCTCCACCACCAGGCCTGTGTGATGATGAAGAAGACGTGACAGAGGCCTGGGAAGTAGCTGCCGCTGTCTTGCCCGAGTCCTTGCTAGAATTGGAGCTGGAACTGGAGTTGGATGGACTCCGGCTAAGCAGGGAGTTGGAGAATTTCCACTGAGGCATCTTAGGAATGAGCATGCAGAAGGTTGTCGTGGCATCTTGTTCCCCATCCAGGCAAGGAGAGTCGGCCAAGGCCATAGCCCCAGCAGAAGAGGAGGACCTGGCACTGGGATCCAGGGGAGGCAAAGGAGGCAGAGGAAGGCTTGGCGTGGAGGAGGGAACCACTGGTGTGGCCACAACTTTGCCGCTCATGGCTAAGCTCTGCATTAGGTCGTCGGAGGAGGTCACAGACTCATTGCGAAAGCGGTCATACTTTGGCTTAAGGAGCATGCCCGGAGTAGCCGCCTGAAGCAGGACCTGTGAGTGGGGATAACTGCCACAGGATGGAAGAAAAAGGGGAAAGGGGGGAAGGGGAGGGGGAAAGGTGCAAAGAAGGAGGAGAAGAAAACTAGCAGGAAAATCTTGTTGGTCTTATATCCTTGTCAAAGTCAACTGAATGCTGTCTGGTCCTCTCCCGTTCACACACACACACTGTCCCGCTCTCATGCTGCTCTCCTCACTGAGCTGCCCCGCTCCCTCTCCCTGCCTTAGGCAAGCTGTGCTCCCAGTCTTGCTCTCTCTCTTCTCTCTCTCTTTGGATGATGTCATTGGTCTATTAGCCCTGCCCAGCTGCTCTCAGACTGTATTAGCCAAAACACATCTGCCTGAACCACCCGGCTCCCAGACACACGTACACATTGACACTACAGAGCACCTGTGTTTCTACATAAAGTACATTCAGCAAGGCAGTAATTGGAGCCAGTAATCATTACATTTTGGAATCTACTCCTCAAATGAACTCTATGCCAGCATTTGACCTCCGACAATAAAAAAAAACAGTGATATTAAGATTATAAAAAAGGCTGCATTGCTTTTAAGACGGTAAAAATATGACTGAAATAAAACGATATATCCATCCACTTAACCACTTAACCAGCTGGGATCCCAGCTAACACTGGGCGAGAGGCTGGAAACATCCGAAGCATCTTGCCCATCCATTGTCAGTTCATTATCATTTGGAATTTTTCTTATCTATGGATTTTCTGTTTATTTTTTATCTATGCCTTCTGTATTTCAACTGTCTCTGCATTTTGATAACTAACACAAAATAATGTCCTTAATTTAAATTCACATGTTCAAAAAGTAACCAACACTACTGTAAATCGCATAAAAACAAATAACACAAATGTACAGCAACAGAAGAACAAAGCTCTAGAACTAGCTAAATTGAGATATAAAGTTAAAATATTTAGGGTATTGAGTTTGGATGTTGATGAATATCAGAAAATTTCCTGTCCATTTAGTTAAAGTGAATTTTGTATGATTTGGTGTATGCTTATAATTGATCCTGGTTATAGGCAAAGACTTCACAAAGAAAACAATGCAGCCACTCTCCTAAGGGACTACATCTCTAAAAACATCCACCCTATTCCATCTGCCTGAATTCCCTTCCCATCTCCCTCCCAACCGTCTCCCAAGAGAACAATCAGCCATCTCAGCAAGATCCTTTTAGCTGCTCTCTCTTTTTCCCTTTCCCCCGTTCAACCTCTTTCCTGCTTCTCTCTCACAACTGCATTCCTCCGTCTTACACAAAGGCAACAGAAGGTACGCATCAGGAGTCAGGATTCTCTGTGAGAAACATAAAGCGAGTTAAACGATGATTTTCAGTCGAATCACGTAAACAGGTACAGTAGTAAAAAGGATACTGACACAGAAGACAGAAGGAAAACCTATTCCCCAAAACAAGTTTCTAGAAATATATTGTGTCTAACCCAACACTCTGTCATGCCAAAAAGCTGAAGAAAGGTCTGTAATTCACGGGATTTCTACAGCGCTTCAGAGAATCTGGAGAACCTGGAGACCATGGCATTTATCCAACACCAACTCTAGAACAACTACAGTAAACAAACTACAGCCCAATTCATTCAGAACAATAGTAACAAGATAATAGATTATACAGGCATGCGACTGACACATTTGCAATCTTAAAGTTAGAAAGAAGCATGGATCTTACCTGTGTCAGGCTGTGAGAAAGCTGCTACATGACCACTGCAGTGGTTGTTTGCTAGAGTATAAAAAGTTACTGATAAACCAGATGTAATCGATGCATGTTGACAGATGCAGTAGCCTTTCTCTGTATTTTCTGTTCCCCATTTTCCCTGGCAAAACACTTGAGTGTCATGTATAAAATTAAAGTGTTCATGTTATTTCCTCAAACTCTTACTTCCACTTTCATTCTACAAATGATACCAATTCCAATTTAATTCACACATTTTTTTTCTCTGTATTTCAAGAGTCAACGGATTTACCTCATGAATTTACATATACAAGTGGAACAAATCCTGCTCTGAATAACACACCACTCATTAGCAGCCACTGACACAACCTAATACAACAAAACGTCATAAGGTACCTGCAGCACAGAAAATTTAAGATGTTATTTGGTTAAAATGTAAAATGAGTTCGCAGTAAGTTAGTAGACTGAGAATATAAGGCTATTTATACAAAACATATATATAAAATTTGGCTATGAAAGTTGGGTGTAAACGACCTGCATCTTGACTGTACTGTTTAATCACTTACTGATAATGCTGATGGATGCTTTTCTAAATATTTTTGCCATATTCACTTTCAGTGTTCTATGACAAAAGTGCTTTTTAAAAATAATAAAATGTATGTAGTCATGCTAAGTGTTCTGCGGGGCTCCGTAATATTCCCATGCTGTTGTGAATACACCACAGGTCGAACAGAAAGTATAGAAGTGAATCATACATACGATTTCACCCCCAGTGGATACATCGCCAACCCTGTGTACTTTTCTCCTGAAAGTTTACCCTCCGTTGTCGGCTCGTCTACGTCAAAAGTCCTCTCTTGCAGAAGATCAACTACGTAGCAGAGATAATTGAGAGCCGAAGATCTTTTACTGTGTCAACTTCTCAACATATCTGACAAAACGACCACAAACTTTTCAAAATACAACACAAACCTTGGGTTTAAAAAATCAAAAACGTATTTTTTTTAAATCTTATATATAGCCATTCCTAATATACCGTTAAATGTACAAATTCTATCGCGATAGCGCTTCGCCTCAAGGCTTGTGTTTTCCTTGCGGAGGGAGTCATCTTTCTTTGAATAGACGATCCTGTTAAGTCCGCGTGCTGCTGCTTTGACCAATCAGGGGAGTGCGGGTAACCGTTGGGGTTTGAATCATCCCCAGAAAACAGCGGCAGATGACAGTAGTTCGTTGAGCTTGTAGATACTGCTAGCGAACATATTTGGTTCACATTATCCAATATCAGCTCTTTGAAGCTCAGTTTTGTTGCTTTTGTCAACTGAAAATGTCGAAAAAACAGATTTTCTATTCTGACAAGTACACCGATGACGACTTCGAGTACAGGTATTGTGTTTTTAACGTTTTCAAGAGTCCGTTAATTTAGTTCGAGTAATTAGCTAAGGTCAAAGTAGCTTTTGAACGTGGTGGAGATAACTTATTGCCGCTGTAAATTGAGACGTCTTGTGTTAGCGTTAGCAGTTGATATTAAAATATATCAAAATAAACTGTCTGACCCCTAGTAGGCAATTAACAATATGTTTGTTATATTTCCATCCTCAGGCATGTTGTGCTTCCTAAGCAGCTGTCCAAACTGGTGCCCTCCTCCCACCTGATGACAGAAGAAGAGTGGAGAGGACTTGGAGTCCAACAGAGCCAGGGCTGGATTCACTACATGATCCATAAACCAGGTCAGTAATCACGGTGTGAAGGATAAGTTCACATTTTCCTCAGTCTTGTCTTGAAAATTAAGTCAGACGCCCATGTGTGCATCTAAAGAACTACAAATTGACGTCATCATTCTTTGAATCTAAGGTGGTGAAAATACCACGTTTCTGTGTATTTGTCAAACCTTTGGAAAACTATGAAGCACAGTAAAAGCAAATATGTGTTTTAGGGCTCTTTTCTTTTTTTGTTTTAAACCAGACATTTCACCATCTGTTTACTGTCACTTGAGTAGGAAAGCGTCTCCAGGGAATGATCAGGGTTGCTATTATAAAAAAAAAAAAGCTATAACAGCCTCCCCTCTGTCAGTGCGCCCCAGCAGCTGTGGCTACATTGTAGCTTGCCATCACCAATGTGTGAATGACTGAATGTAGTGTAAAGCGCTATACAAATACAGGCCACTTACCATTTACAGGCCATAACATTGCTCACTCTACGCTGAAGCCTTTAGCTTTAGCTCAGCCTTTTTACATGGTGTGTATTCTATTGGCCATTATGAACAGATCTCTTCCTGGTATATGTATCAAAGAAGAGGGATGACTATATCAGGGTGATTTTCATGGTGACCCTATATCAGGGCCAAACTCATAAGAGCCTAGTTTGATCTTGTGTGGGTAAGAAGTAGTACATCCACAGGAGAGATGGTTGAGACCCTGAGAAACTGTAAGAAAAATAAGCACAATTTCAAGAAGGTGTTTTGTTTTGTTTGTTTTAAAAACAGCCAGTACCATTATGACACATCCTCCTGAGAACCAGCCTATTCATTTATGTCCTTTGTAATGGGCATTTGTTTTTGGTCTATATCTTTTGACTTATTTGAGCTATACTACTAAGTCCTGAGGGACTAAATGGAGGACATTCTGGGCTTTCCATTGATATCCCATGTGTTTGGGTGGCCTCTTTTAGCTCCAAAGAGGATGGTAATCACAAAAAAGTTCAATGGGAAGATTCTTTTTTTCCTTGGTTCCCAGGAAGATATATTAAAATGTGTAGATCACAGTGAATATACAAAATTAGAGAAGATTTAAATGTTAATTTTTTTGGAAAGAAGCAATATTGGGGTTTTTTTGTTTGGTTTTTTGTGTTTGTTTGTTTTTTTTTTTTTATGATCCAAGCAATCTGAATTAAATGTCCATAAATTATCAGTCATGTGAAGAAACGCTGGTAACGGCAAGGTGTTTTACTGACTAAAAACATTTAATAATTACCCTATAGAACCTTGTTATTGTTGGTAAAAATAAACAAACATAAGAACGTTTTTTTGACATCCATACCATTTCAATTATTATATTTTATAATTGCCCTTGTATACAGACCCACAATGTTTCTGTTTCAATGTTTCTTACGCATGCAGCATGTGTATATAGTTTCACTCGCATATATGTATACATATATTGCTTTTTATTTTATTTTCTTATTTATTTCCCCCCTTGTTGTATATTGTTTTCTCTTCTTATTTTTGCACCTTTGTGGTCCAGCTACCCAATTTCACTGTGCAAGAAACTGCACAATGACAATAAAAAGCTCTAAGTCTAAAATTTCAGGTTATTGTCTCAAGATTTTGACTTACTAACTCAAAATTCTTATTTTTTCAATTTCAATAAGTTGATAACAAAATTTTGACTTGGCTCTGCATTTGCTGAGCTGCATTTGGCCCCCGTGTTTGAAACCCCTTCAATATACTTTCAACAGCATATGAGTATTATGCTAAAGTTGACATAAGAATTGAATCTGTCATTGTACAGCTTCTACACTGCATTATTTGGCCACGATCAAATTTGGGTGTAGACGATGTACAGCTGTAGGCTTGACTGTGTTTGATGACTTACTGATGATGCTGACAGATCCTTTCTTGCTTTACTCCCTAGAGCCACACATACTGCTTTTCAGAAGGCCTCTCCCAAAGGATTAAAGGGGAAGCTGTCTGTTAAAATACCTGCTATCTCCTCTGCTGATATGTATTGTCTTTCGATCCTATATCTGTCCTGCACATAAATCTATGTGTTGTGATATATTGTGTAGATGCCCTGTAGTTTTGTGTGTATATATTTTTGTGTTTCTTCATTCAAATTTCCTCAGTTTTTAGAGGTTATGAGAGACAAAAATGTCTTGTTTTCACTGTGAATGATAACTTAAAACAATTTGAAGGTGGAAGTTTGCCTGTCAATTGTACAATTTACCAATTTTTTTTTATCTTTAGGTGTAATGTTGTCAAGACTGATCTATTTACTAAATGGCCATATGAGCATATGATTTTATTTTGCTCAAACCAATGACATCCCTAACATTTTTGTTAAAACATTTCTTGATAATTCCTTGAATGTATGTATTTTATGTGCATATGTTATTTCTTGATATACATTTGGCTCTCCGTTATGGTTGATTTGTCAAGTTCTTTGATACTGGACAAATAAAATATGCTAATTCCTTAATACTTGCTGCTTTTCTTTTTATTTAATTGAAGGATGATGTAATTTTCTCTCAGATGACTGTTTAGTCAGAAATATTGACAATAAGTGGAGTAACAAATTCTGAGTGTCTGATACCCAGGGAGTAGGCTGGTGCCCGGGCCTTGTGGACTGTAACTTTCTCTGGATTATATGTTCCTGGACCTGGTTTCTTGGTGCCATCTCTGGGTAAACTGTGACGTCCCGACATGGAAAACGCTGGCCGTCGGAGCAGATAAACATTTGGGTCTGTACTATTGTATCTGCAAGGCGCAGGAGTCTTGGCTAAATCCTCAGATGGTCCCCCTATGCTGAGACCACCTGATATTGTGTAGCTTGCACTGGATGCCTTGTTTGGGACTTGAGCGCCCATAAGTGGCGGTAGAGAGTACTTGTTGGGAGCTGGGACCGAGTCAACACTGCGGTAGTGTGTGCGAGAGCCCATGGTGTAGGATGGAGGTCTGCGCTGCAGGTTGCATGGTGGGGCTCTCTCAGGGCTGTATGCACCGGGTCCTGGTGTGTGGAAAAGCTCCTCTAGTGAGCAGAAGACAATCACATGGGGTTCTCCAGAAGGGTCAAAAGTACATGTTTTCTTCACTAATCTATTGATCTGACTGATATACAATATGTCACAATTAATTTTAAAATAAACTCCAATAATGAAGGAAAGCATACTTACTCTGGGCTTTGACTTTACCCAGCATTGAGTATGCAGGTGTGCCATCCTTTCCAAATCGAGTGATTCTTGCATCAATGTGATACCGAGGCCCTGGACTGGAGTCAACACTATATACTGTTAAAAATTAATTGGATAATTACAAATGTATATTTTTAAAGAGTAAACTTCTTTTCATTCTTTTTGCTTAGTTTGATTTGATTTGATCCTGAAAATCTGTAGATGCAGTTTTAAAAAAATAACAAAAAGTGAAGAAAAACGTCTTGTCTCCACCTAGTGGTTGAATTTGACATCACACCAAACGGAAATTTTTGTGAGATCATTTTTACAGGAGAGGAAATCATTGTGAAAACAAAGACATAAACATTATAAATTACTGTACACAAATTCTGTGAAATGTGTGTATTGGTGACTGTAATGCTTTCAGCTAATTTGTGTCCTAAATCAGCAGTTTGACAAAAAAAAGGCGTTATTTAGTTAGTCATAGAATAAATAAAAAGAAAAAAATCTGCAAAAGAAAAAGTAAAACTTTAGTTAGCTTTAAGTTAAACTTGAAAACTAGCCCTCAAAGTACCCACTTCTGATAAACCATAAAGCAAGAGCAGTGCTCACTATTATCAGTCATCCTTCCATGGAAAGTGTAGGCAGGGCTAGTTGACTTTGTGAAGTCATGGCCAATAAATCCAATAGTGGGAGGAAGCCCATAGCGACCAGGTCCAGGCCCTTGAAACAGCAGAAGATGTCACAAAGTTGCCATAACCTCAAAATACAAGTGTCTTAAATTACATCCAGTTTACAAAAATCATACATGTGGACAATTCTAAAGTGACAGTGGCTCCTTTGATTGTGAACGCAGCTTTATGTAAGGTTCTCTGCAAATAAGGTCTGTATAATTTTGCCTAAGATAACTAGACAATACAAATTAATATTCATGTGAATTTTAGAGATTAGCCTTCCAGTTTTCAGCCTTGAATGAAACACTATTATGCACACTATGTCAAACAGCTAACAAGGTGGGAGCATTTTTTTCACAGAGTGGAGCAAGTCCTGACAGGTCTGCCCACTGCAAAACGACCCACTCTGCTTAACTGCAGTATATTAAGCTACTGATATTTATTTGTAAATATTAATTTACATTTAAAAAAAGAACCATGATCATTATTCACGATGACTTACCTTTTTCTCGTCCAGCAATTACTGGGTATTTTTTCTCCATCTTACTCTTTGCAGAATTGATAGTTACTTCAGGAGTCCAGCAATGGTAGTGGTTCTATAGAAGTATCAGATTGCTCTGGGCATTATATGCTCGTAAAACCATTTAAAAATAAATAAATAAAAATAGCTGAACTGGGGTCTTTGCACAGGTAATGTCCCTTTTCAGCTAAAAGTGAGGCAGGCTTCAGGAAATTCAGTCATCAGATTCAGAGGCGCAAGTGATTCCTTCATTCAGGCTGCTCTTGGTCTATTGTCTGTTTCTTTTTTGTTAGATATCTGTGCTTCCTCTTGATCCAGCATCACCAAAGCCCCAGGTGACTTTAGAAACCCAGAACCCTGCCTGATCTAGGATCAATCACCAATTTCCTCCAAAGCAATCAGGAAACCTGAGACCTATAATGCTTGTCAAAGTGTCAACAACAGAGGAGGATCTACCCTGGATAGGGTTTACTCTGTCTGCCCGTTTGCCCCTTTGTCCAAATGCTTCATCAGTGGATGCTTGGACAGGTCATTAGCCCTTCCTCCATGGGGGTAGGTGTATAGGTGCACTCAGCTGGCACTTAGAAACAATGTCATCACTCCGATTCACTCTCATGTAACGCTAGCTCGCTCCCCCCGCAAACCATGAAACCAAGATCCCCCTCTCCGTCCTTTCTCTTTTGACTCTTTCTGCTCATCACAGCGTGGAGACGCAATATCACTCTTCAGCCATGCGTACAGTTGCCACGGAGACTGCTGAGGGTAGCTTGCTGCAGCCTGGTCCCCTGCACCGCTGCCTCGTTGTCACAACAAGAACAAAGTTTTCCATTCAGAATGAGCAGCTACATCAGCTGTCACTGCTCAGAGTTTGATAACTTCAAATTTGGCCTCACGCTGCTGACGGTACCAGATCTCTATACAGTGCAGCCACATGGCTTTATATTATTTCTGTAAGTACGAACGCAGAGAGAAGATTTCCTTTAAAATGAATGAACAAGCACAGCAACGCTTTGATGCAGAGTACACGCTATAAAACCCCAAACCAGAGTCAAATGTAGTGCAGCACACATGAACCTGTATTTTGGCATCTCCTGTTGAACTGATGGAATACACAGTGAATTAACAACCCCCTGATTTATCAACCTTAACCTCGAGCCAAGCACACTTTCCAGACACAGTTATGTGTTGATTTGATTCGGTTTAAAGGCCTGATCTGCCAGTTTCCAGAGACAACTGTAACCGAGAGGGTCGACAAGTGACGTGCAGTAAGCAAACATTAAACTTTCACAGGCTTTAACTCTCTCCTGGGGGTGCCCTCCTTTGGCAACCTAAATAACACCAACACATTAAGGCTCAAACATGTGCAAGTATGCTGCTATCCTGTATATATCTTATTTACTATTGTTTGAATACTTGCGATTGTTTTATTGTACTTTTTATATTTTACATTTATATTTATTATTGAATCTTGCACCAAGGGAGTGGCACTCCAATTTTGCTGTACTCTGTACAATGACAATAAAGGCTATTCTATTCTATTCTATTCTATTCTATTCTATTCTATTCTATTCTATGCAGTTAGGTACAAATTCACACACACTAACATGCTTTCTGTCTCTAATGCAGCTACATACAAGGAATAAGAGAGTGAAAGCAGAAGGCCCTTTGAAACAGCTGAGTATAATACAGTTGACTGCTGACTTCACCGTCCATTTAAGGGAAATGGAGCAACACATCTCTCATAAAGAACTGCACTGCAGCTCTGCTAGTTGAAAAAAGAGACACGTACTGTGCTGCAGATGCAGATATCTCAGTGAGTCAGTTGGAGAAACACAGGTAGTGAAGTAACAAAACCAAAGGCCTAAACTGCATACAAATTTTATTCTCATTTGTTTTAAAAATCACAATATTTGATATCGATCTGGGTTACATTTGATCAAATTTGGTACTTTTACAGAAATCAAAACTTCATTCTTTATTATTCTTTAATATTTTTAACTTGACTGCTTCAAAGATCAAAATTGAACAAAAAAATAAAATAGCTTATGAGCTGTACAATCAAATCTCAATGGTGAGAGGAGATGCTGGTATCTTGGCAGAATAGTTTCAGAAACACTACAGCTGGGTCGAACTGTAAAAGTCAGAGTCGGCCAGAGGCCTTTGTTGCATGCCAGTCCCCTTCTGCCTCCTTGTGTTTCTTGTCAATCTCTACTCTGCTGTCTAATAAGACAAAAATGCCCCCCAAAAATCTTTAAAATGAAAAACATTTCAGCTTATGTTTCCGTAAAGCATATGGTTAGCATATGTCTGTTTTCCAGCAGGATACCAGAAGAGGAATTTCATCAAACATTGCAATAACTGGGTTAAAGCTTGCTATGAAAGAAAAAGAAAAATGCCTTGGATAGTATAGCATACATCTTAAAAATCCACAAGGGGCAGGTAGATTGTACTGAGGGGGCGACTTAGAAAATAAAAATGATATGATCTCTATCTAAAAATAAATACCACAGATAGAAAATATAACAAAATACGTTGCATAACATCAGGTGTAATTACAAACATAAATACTTGATTATTTCTTCTAGTGATTATTATGGCAGTACAGTGATTAACAAATATGATATTGTGCCTATTGATTACTAGGAGTCTAGAGGAGGAAAAATACAAGTCTGGAGGATACTAGCTTAATAAAAAACGTACACAGTCACATCCAAGCGCACACACAGGCTTATAAATGCATCCACTCTGACTCACACAAGGTCAAACACTCATTCTCCAGACCCCCCCATGTCTTCCTTTCAGCAAGTCTCTCTTCTCTTTCCATTCACTAGCATATTCACAAATAATGTACAATTCGGAGGTGGGTATGGCTTCACTCTGGGAGTGTTTCTGTAGATGACAAGAAAACAGAACATATGTTCTTTAAAGAATCATCTTTAACTCTTTATCCCTTGAAAGCCTCCTAGGAGTAACTCTTGAAGCCTTTAAAACAAAGTGACTGGGTTTTTATCAAAAGTAAGTGAGGACAGTCTCTCCCTGTGCAGCTACCCTTGGAAAAACTGGAAAGCTAATGGTCATCAAACCACTTTATTGATATATACCGAGGTGTCATTTGGGAACAGGGGAGATTAAATGTCCTCTTTATAGGGGAAAGTCTTGCTGAAGTCTGTGGAGACATAATATTGGGAGATGTACAACTGCTTTTTTATTCCTTTAATATTATTACCAAAGATGAATATCCACAACAGACTCTTCCAGATACCTAGAAAACATCAGAGAGGTCTACTAATCCAAAGTCTGTTAAACAAATACATCAAAGATGTAGCTCATACCATCGCTCAGGGGTGTTTTTTGTGTCCAGTGTGGGTAGCTGGGAATCTACTGGCAGGAGCACGTTATGCTCCACACCCCTGCCGCCTTCAGGAAGATCAAAATGGTCCCCTCCCTCTGCATCAGCAAGGAAAGGATCAGAGTCTGGGTCGTATTCATAGGAGTAGTAGGACACCTCTGCCATAGAGCCCTGCTCCTCTTCGCCTGGAGAGAACAGGGTTAGTGAGAAACACAGAGACAAGGTAGGCGAGATAAAAATGAAAGTTCTGGCTGTCATGGATACTCTAAAAATCTGTCCTGATGTGAATATATATATAGTTGGTGTTGTACTACTACACTAAACTACAGGGGGTGGTAATGTGCCACGAAAAACATATCAATGTTTCAACACAGGGATGAGGAAGACTTTTAAGAAGTAAATAGTGATGTAAACTGTGAGAAAGAAAAATGTTTTTAGACCTGCAGGATGCAGATCGTAATCCTGGCTAGCAACACTAAATCTAAACCTAACCCTGCTGGCTTGCGAGACAGCTCCACAGGACACCTCTAATATACTGCACATCTGGACCTCTTGAGGAGCAATACCACATCACACACAGCAGGGGTCGCACCTTGCTTAAAATGTTGTCTCCTCGTATAAGCGTGCTAGGCTTGAATCGGTCTTTTCAAGGTATAGCTTTATGAAAGTTCGCTTTATTCTGAGTAGCCTGCAATCAGAGTTTCCTTCTTTGAGGCCTGCAGCACATATGGTGAGAGTTAAACAAATTTAAGACAAATATGATGTGGGAATTTTGTAAAGTCTGTAACCAAAAAGAAATGTATGTGTGATGACCAAAAATCAGCTGAAGGAATGCCTGTATAGGTATTCTACTGTATGTTGTCCTCTGGCAGAAGGTCACCGACATGACAAGTCTGCACAAGGAAGCTAATTCCAGAGCTCCAGCGTCCTCCGCTGTTACACTGGAAACTGTCAGGTTCATGGCAAGACTCACATTCACCCATTACACTCTCGGTGCACTTATCTGGCATGTAGTGAACATTCTAATGGTTTACAATGACAGTGTTTTTACAGTACTTATTCAATCTAATCACCCCAGGGTTATCTTATTCTAGATGAGTGTGCACGTGTGTCTCTGTGTGTGGGCAAATATCTGCCTGTATGGACATGCAGGAAGTGTATGCGTTATGTGTGCACGTATAGATATGTGTGTGTGTTTGTGTAAGTGCGAAACAACATTCCAGTGGTGAGTGTGAAGCATTGGCTTTTGTACTAAGGAGACCTTTGAGTGAGAGAAGCTTAGTGAACTGCAGCTACCGAGGGTAGCGGGCTCAGCAACAAGTCAGTGCAGGCTGTGCCACACGGGGTGCGCGCACACGCACGCACACACACACACACACACACACACGCACCTGTAGGCAACTCAGACTTTCATGCAGGCCGAGTTTAAAATCATGTACATATAACAGCATGCGGTGTGCGCACACAGTATGCAAGTACACGCTCCTGCAGCTTGTGAATGACTGTTTTTTTTTTATGCTTGCACTGCCAAATGTAACACAGCTACATCCTCCTTGCACGCACAGCCAAACATCCTATCAGGAATTTTCTGGCTGCCTCCCTGAAAATGGCAGCTGATCTAAGCTCATGACAGAGCAACAATCAAGCCGGCTGTTTGAAAACGATCCACCTATTTATCACACAGACTGTAAAAACATGACGTGGTGGCAGGGGAATGTGCTGCCGTACGCCCCACCTGCATATCTACTTTCCTATACTCTCCCACTGACCCTGTTCCTTTTCTCTTTTCTGATCCCATCTCCTGGTCGTCCCCTTCACTCTTTTTTCTCCTTTTTAGCTTTACTGCCCTTACACACTGTCTCAACCTTTTCATCCTGGTCTTAAATCCTTTCTTCTTCCCTGCCCTTGCAAACTCCAATGTGCCACAAACACGGGGTTGCTCACTGCCCACTGCATTTACATTTAGTTAACATAGAAATAGAGTTTCACCTATAATGGCAGCAAAAGTGGATTAGTCAGTAGATTTGCTTTCGGCTCTTTAAAACATGTAAATAATGAAGGAAAACAAGAAAAAAAAAGCAAAGCTTTGTCTCTAAGACAAACTACGAGTTTGAGAAAAAATGCATAGAAAGTGCAGAGAGGAGATGAAAGAATGCAAAGCTGTGTAAGTGGGGAAAAGGTGTGATATGGGAGGCTACCTGTGTGTACAGGCACTGAGGGTTGCTCAGTTTCCTGACTCACTATTGGTTGCCTGTCCTCCGTGGTCTTCACTGGAAGTATAAACAGACACATGTTAGATTATTCACATTTATGTGGCTGCCACAGCACCTAAAAAACAAGTAATGAATTCAACAGAGTTTCATTGTTGCATAATCTAAATACTGGCCAGAAGCATTATCCACCCCACTGAGCAACACTTCTTGGCAAGACAATGATGCACACTCAGTCTGAACAGAGGCTCGCACTAAATTCTATCTATCCAAAAATAGCAGGGGCCAAAGCATGGCCAGGAGGCCATGTGTGGAAGCAAATCATATCTTTTTCCTTTTCAAAACTGGGAAACGGTGGCATGAATCTCCCTCGCACAACTGTACACAAACAAACAAGGTCAGAGGGCCCTAAACAAAAAAATACAATCCTTTTGATAATCTCTAGCATGAACGACTTGGCACAAACTGAGGTCTTTTCCCACCACAGTTTTGTCTATGCCTTTTCCCAATCTGCTCCACAACATGAAGGCTCCTTTGTTGTTGGGCTGTGCGTCGGAAAGGAATGTGACAAGGATTTCAAAGGCTGGACAAAAGCACTCTGTCATTTGGAGGGAGCCCTGTAATACAGCAGCGAGTGAGAGAGGATGGTGGGGGTGGGGGGTTGGGGTGCGATGGGTAGTCCCCCCCCCCCCCCCCCCCCAAAAAAAAACAACCCAAACTCATTCAGTAATCAGCTCAACACCTGAACAGCTGTTTCCCAAACTCAGATCACTGCATACACAGAGGCATGTGTACATGAACAGACGCAAATAAAAATAAAGGAAAAAATGAGGATTACACATTCATATGAGCCCATTAACCTACAATGAGAGTTGGGAAAAACACATACAGTTAAGGAAAAATACACTGGGGCACGCTGTTAATGCCCGAGAGCCACAGACCACTAACTGTATAGAGAAATGAAATGACACATGCTTTATATTAACTGAAATTTGTCTATTTCTGTGACATTTCTCTTCCAGAACAGAGAGAAATGTGGACATGTACACAATAATTTAACAGTAGTTTTGGATCATTCATTCAGCCATCCTTTGTGATGCGAGTCAGGTATAAATCTGGTCTGTGACATTTTCTGTTGATACTGAACTTGGCAGAGGATGTTTTCACAACTTTTTAACATGTGGACTTGCAAAAACTTGAAATACATTTTTGATGAACAGACATGACGGATCTATTCTTACCACTGCCTAAACTGTGATTGCTCAAATGTTTGTTCAGCCATTGGGTGGAAACAAATGTCAACAGGAACCAGACCTATTTTAATCACTACAAATCCAGGATTTGGGAGAGTCTTTGGTCTGCAGCTTGGCTATGGTATTGTGCAAACATCACTATTAGAGGCATTTAAAAAAAAAAAAAAAAAAAAAAACTAAGGTTAAACAAAGAGGTCCAGAATCTGTGAACAGATGAGATGATGCGTGATGACAGAGCTCTTACCGTCTGGACACTGGGACAACGGAACCTGCTTGATTCTTGTGCCATTTCTGCAGGCAAAGACCTCCATCTGACACTGGTTCTGGTAGAGCTGCCCATCTGACCCACAAACAGGATCCCCATCGTAACCGCAATCCCTGTAGCACGTGCAGCGCTCAAACCGCTCCTCCTCCAGACAGCCAAACACATTGTTGCACTGGTTCGCCTGCACAAAACCTGCAGAAACAGAATTTTTCATTAGATTCATGAAAGTGAGACCTTTCCACACTTTTAGGAGCGCTGCACATGTTTCTCACCTATCCACTGATTGGTTGAACTTTCCACCTCATTGCACGTAGGTCCATCACACAGCTCCCGTGCAAGTGGACTGCTCTCACTAACATTGTAGAACCGGGTAGCCTCGAAAGCTGCACAACAAGCACAGACCCACACGAGCATGTTCACACATCCACACACATGAAACAATGAAGCTCACCATTAGTAGGTCATAAAAAAAATTGTTTAACTCCTTAAAGAGGAGCACTTAAGCTCTTAATGCCCAGAGTTTTTAAGACTTCTTCATCATCAGTGTGATTTTCTCCCCTATTAAAAAAGTCTTAATATATCAGACAATATATTTAAGCAATAAACTGCAAAAACAAAATGCAGAATGTAGCAAATATGATTCATGCATATTAATATGTATTTATTTATTGTCAAAAGGTTCAATAAACACTCCAGTTTCAAATAATATGAATTTTATGGCAATTATTTCACAGTTCAGGCTTTAAAGGGTTAAAATATTCATCAGAGGCACACCTGGTTCGTAGTAGTCATAGATCTTGACCGGAACAGGCGCCGTCTTGCCCACAATGTACTCCCTGACAGCTTGGAAGGCCACGCACGTCATACACTGGCTGGGAATCTACAAAAGGTCGAAACAGAGAAAGACTTATGAAAGCACCCTAGCCCACATACACATGAATACAGACACAAACATGGGTATTATTAAACCTGCTTAAAAAAACCAAATAAATAAATCAGAGGTTCTTTTTATCTTGTGTTTACAGTGATGCAACAGGTGTGCAAAATCAGACGCAGCAATCAAGAATTTTGATTGCACTCACCTCATCAAAGTAGAACAACACTTTTCTCCCATTCAGCTCATATCTCTTCAGACCGACTCTCTTGTCCATAAGCAGCTGTTGACCAGCACAGTACATAAAGAAATCAAGCTTCATACGCAAATATTAACCTCGATCTCTTGACATTCTCATTTAAAATAGTAAAAGTTTAATAACGTTGATTTTATAATGCTGGAAGGGGTTTGTGAATATCTCTTGCCTTTGTACCTATTGAGAAGAATTAAAGGTCCTTTTTATCAGATCCTGATAAAAACGTGTTTAGATTTTCTAAAATTGCAGTCGAGTAAGATTATAAAATGTCAATTTAAAAACGCATAATGCATGGCATCCAGCTAAGTCAGCTACATGTACGGCTCCAGTATTTATATATGAACATGCAGAGAAGTCATTAACAATGGACATTAGCAGTAATCAGCACCACAGCAGTCTGGACAGCTCCACCTCATGCCAACCGAGGTTTACCGTACACAGACCAGTAAATATAATATGTTAAACATGAAAGAAAACCCACAGTTCTTATGTTAACCCCGTGACCACTACACTACAGTGCATCTAGGATATTATTATTTAACTAAAATGCTCCCTTTTCTGCTTGTACAGATTATGACTGTAGTGAATATAAAGAATTTCTATTATTGTGTGGCATGTGTGAGCAACAACAGAAATGCAAACCATACCCACTCTATCATGAAGTCATGTCCACAGTGGAAAATGAAAAAGACTCAGAAAGGCTTTTTCTAAGTAGTTAAATTATGCACAAATAATCATGTTTACATGAACATCTTACTATAATGATCATAGGGTTTGTATGTATATATTCCTGTATGTACCCTGGGGCAATATGAATGAAACTTTGCATTAACATCACCACACAAGGAGCAATTTTCATGTCTATATGTTTTTTAAAAACATTTAACATCAGTATTCTTGGGATTTTTGTATTCATCATCCCCTTGCGAATGCAACGTTACTGTTGCCACGTGTCACGTTCGCCTGTATGTAACTTAATAGTCACAAAAATTTGTCTCTGCAATAGAATTGTATTCGACTCACCACTAAATATGGAAGGAAGAATTTGAAATAGGCAGGCCTGGCTTTTGTTACGGTCTAATAATTAGGACGGTATGAATGACCGACGAGGATGCTGTTTACTAAGAATCAGAGTGTGTGCATAGAGAGCCAGCAGTTAATTCCCCCCACCAGGGGATTTTCATTCTGTCAGAGGTGGCAGCCTTTGGACAGCAGGGGTTTATGAGGTGCTCAGCCTGAGCTGGCGCCACCACGACACACACACTTACACACTGTTTACGAGAGCATTGTTTGTCTATATAATAACCAAAAATTGCTCATGAACTCCCATTGCTCAAATGTTATACCCCCAAAGTGCCCTGGGTTGTTAAAGAAAGCTCATTATATTGGGTGATAAGAGGCCATGGCTGTGGCAGCTCCCAGTCAGTCACTGGACTAATCATTCAGTACTGCAGCATCAATGAATGCAACTAGACATCACTGCAGAAGCCAAGCTTGCCACCATAAACTGAGGAATGCAAGTGGCAGTCGGGCAGGCAGCAGTAAAACTCCAGGGGTGTAAACTGAGCTTGTTAGCCACTACAACTCGGGTCAGTCATGACTGATATACTCACAGTACTATGTGTGTATGAGTATGCGTGTTTTACATCTCTCCAGGTAGCCAGAGAGGTGGCTCTTTTGGAGGTGGAAGCCTGCAGACTTTAGCCCTATAACTGTCTAGTAATGAGGGACAAGTTTCAGATTGGTGGCTGGAGGGCTGACCTTGATACAGCCCTTAAATTTACCTTACTCTCCATTACTCATTTCATCCATCCAGCATAATGCTGTCTGTCAACTCTACACTTTACAAGTTTTCTATGTACCCCACATGGCCTAGTGAAGTGTATGTCTACGGTCTCGTAAGCCCAGAGAGGCCTGACGACTTTTAACCTCCAAGTTAAAAATGATCCCCATCAGCAAGACACATACACACACATGCAGACTAGGGCTGCCACGATTTGTCGACTAGTCACGATTACGTCGACTATCAAAATCGTCGACGACTGATTTAATAGTCGACGCGTCGTTTGAAACTTTGTACGATCACAAAAGACGCAGGAATAAGTGGCAGGATTTAAGAGTGTAATAACGGACTGAAACAGAAGATGGCAGCATTGCATGTACAAGGATGTCAGCTACCGTTAAACCCCGAAGAAGAAGAAGAAGAAGAAGCAGCTGTGTCCCAGAATTCATAGCGCGGCCCAGCGCAGTTTCCAACAATGGCGGCAGCTGGTTAGTTTTAATATTACTCTTATTATTCTTTCTGGGTCACAAAATAAACGTTTAACATATTTTCAGGCGAGAATGTAGCTGTGTAAACCTCAAATATCGGCTCAGTTTATCAGGACACCACATATTTTCAAAAGCGCTCCGACGTTTTCGGAGACATCTGTTACCCACTAGCTCGTTAGCGAGCCGGGGGCTAGGCTCACTAGCGCCGTGAGAACACCGGACTCCCCGCAAATCGTTTTCAAACCCACCGCCGTCTTTCGCTACTCAGGTTAAATATATATGAGTCACTTAGATAACTTAAAATGTTATTGTTTGGCTTTTTTTTTAAGTATTTTATTTGTTCCTGAGTAAATCGGTTTGGATGAGATTAAAGTTATAGTTTTTACACAGCTGAATAAACGTCAAGCAGACAGCTGATTATCAGAAGTGTGAGATGCTCCAGAATATACTCCAGTGTCCTGTTATATTTTAGATAGCAAGGAGTTTATTAATCTTCACCGAAACAATCTGCAAATTTCATTAAAATTCAATAAACTATCATCTTGTCTTTATTTTTAGTTAGCACAGACCTTAAACACTTAAAGCTGTAAGCTAATGATAGTTATATAAAAGCAGATGCTGCTGGTGCAATAAGCTGTAGTTTTACGTCTAATGGATGATGATCTGATTAGTCGACTAATCGCAAAAATAATCGGTGACTAGTCGACTATCAAAATAATCGTTTGTGGCAGCCCTAATGCAGACACATGAATATAACATTTCAGCAGCACATATTGCATAACATGCAGTAGTTAAATGACCTGCCTCTATCTGAAGGATGTTTTCCGGCGCTGTGCTGTCAAACAACACGGGACAGAATGCTTCACTGTGCTATTTACGCTAAAACCCAACAATATCTCAAATGTGTGTGTTTGTTTATGTGAGTGAATTAAATGTTGCATCCTGTTTGGTTGTGAAGGTTGTGAAGCGTGTGAGCGTGGTGTTTGCAAAGGGGTTTGATCAATTCCATGACATACTCATTATTGTTAAATGGCCTCAAGATGAATCTGTCTCTTTCTACCTTCTTTTCAGTTTAGTCAACTACCTGATTACCTGCCTGTCCAGCAATATGTCAGTCACTATGGCTAAATGCTAAATGCCTCTTTTAAAGTGTGGTCATGTGCGATTACATACCCGCTCTAGACTTTCGACATCTGCTCGGAAACCAGAAATCATAGGTACTTCTATGACAGCCATGTTAGACGAGCCTGAATGAAGCCACCTAGACAAAGGATTGGCGATGAATACATGTTTTTCCCCAGCTCTGTGTGTAAGTGTGTGGTAATCATTTACCTTGCACAAACTTCTAATGAGATGTGATAATCCAATTTGTCCTGGTGGGCTGCTGGGTCATCATCGTCAATGGGTGCCCGTCGCTTCCAGTTAAGCTCAGAGCGGTTGTCAGCGCGGCTCCGGGATCGTGAAGTAGAATGACGGGCAGAGGAGGAGGAGGAGGAGAGGGGCTGTAGGTTTCGTTCCTGAAAAGGCTCTTTCAGATCCACCTTGAGATGAAAGGCTGGCTTGGAAACTGGGTCAGGTACATTATAAGACACGTCGATCTACAGACACACAGAGAGAAGGAGATACTTGTGAAAATCAGGCACGCTAGCAATGTGGCTTCAGGGTCTGTACCACTGAGCTACAGTTATAGTAGAAAGAAAGCACAACCTCTGTCAATCCTAAGGTTTTACTTATCAGGACATAATAAAAGCACATACAAACTCAGATGACCAACAACACAGGTGATTCTTTTTTTTTTTAATAAAAGCAAAGCCAAGACCAAGAAGTCGAGTGTGAACACCCCTTCCTCACATGTGACGCTAGAATACTTTAGTATACAAAAAAGTTCATGGTTGATTCAGTGATTGCAAAACAAGCCAAAGTCATCACCTCGCCACCACCGTGCGTAACACTTGGTATGTGTAGCACTCTCGTGTGATGTGACGAGCCAATGATCACTCTGGATGTTGGTCCGCTGTAAAACTTTAATGCGTACTCCAGCACACGACAAAACACAATGGTAGTACCGGAAGAACAAAACTCCCCCCACCATACTATTCCGGTTGGACTAGCCCCCCACAGTCAGGCAGGTCTGCATAAACAAATATTGTTTGGCGATCATTTAACCAATGATCTACAGTATGAGTTTATCCTGTACGTGGGTTTCTTCACACATGGTGCTGTACATGAGGGTCAAACATCTCCATTTTGGTATCATTTCATCCGAAGGACATTGTTCCAGACGTTGGGTGAATTTTGCAAACATACATGTAAGCTGTACTGCCATGCTTTTTTAGAGAGAAAAGACTTTCTCCTGGCAACCCTTCCAAATAGGCCACACTTGTTTATCGTATTTTTTGGACTATAAGGTGCACTTAAAATCCTTTAATTTTTCAAAAAATCGACAGTGTGCCTTATAATCCAGTGCCCCTTATGTATGACTTCTGGTTCTGCTTACTGACCTCGAACCAACTTTATGTTGTACATGGTGCTCAAAAAAACCTGTCAAAAATGTTTTAGCACGACTTTGGTAAGCTACGAAGCTGCACCGGTTGATGGATTGTCGGAGCATTAGGGCTACCGTAGTCAGGAGCCTCGCGGAGTAATCTGGGTTCAGGTCCCAAAGTCGCACGAACACTGCGGCATCACTGAGAGTTAAAAACTGTCTAAATTCTTTCATCTTTAATAAAATGATCAGCGTTGCTGCTTTACCAGGTGTAACAATTAAGTTTAACATCCAGGCATCCATGAAAACAGAATTTATTCAATTTAATGGAGTTAGAGTTAGCATAAGTTAGCTCGCTAGTTTCCACCTAAACACGATATAGCATGTTCTGACTGAGAGATTTCCGAAAAAATTAAAAGGTACAGCTCTGCTATCACTTCCAACATAAATCAAGACAGAAAACTAAACAGCACTTTTGTAGGGTTACTGAAGTTGGGCTAGCTGGTATATAATGATGTGCTACGTGATCGCTAGCGACACAGCTATGTTAGCATAACACAAACACAGTGAAGCTGGAGGATGAACGCTAACTTTTTACCACTCGATAAAAGTTAACGTGAGGGTTCCCGATGGTTAGGGACAAATGCAATCGCATGGCAGGATGCTGTAAACAGACCAAACTTCAGTCAGGAAAACAACTGAGATAATCCATCAACAGTACGAGGTTAGTCATTAATATACTGCAGTAACATGAGAATAGAGCAGCTGGCAAAGAATTCAACATTAATGAATCAATGGTACAGAAGTGGAGGAAGCAAGAAGAATGAGTTGAGTAAAGTTTGACTTATCTGACTGTTTTGTTTCGCTTAATGCGCCTTATAATCCAGTGTGCCTTATGGTCCGAAAAATACGGTAGTCCTTTTCTAACTGTACTGCCACGAACTTTAACATTTACATGCTAGCAGAGGTCTATTGAGTCTGAGATGTACCTCTCAACTTTTGGACTGTTTCCCTGAGAAATGAATAGTCAGATCTTGGAGCAAATTTGCTGGGATGTTCACTCCTGGGAAGATTGTTTAAATTTTTTTCTACTTGTGAATTATATGTCTCACTGGAGAATGATGGACTTAAGATTGTTTGGAAATGGTTTTCTAACCCTTTCCAGATTGATGGGGAGCTACAATTACTTCTCCAAGATCACTGTTGATGACTTTTCTTCCTGGCATTGTGTGAACACACCTGAATGCTCCAGACCTCCAAACTGCCAAAACCTCTGCTTCTACAAACATGGTCACACTTGCTGATGATCAAGTAATCAACTGCATCTGATTAGCAGCACCTTCTTAATTCCCGTGGAAGGAGTAAAGGTGTACTTCATTTTTCACATACTGCTTCTTCATTTTGGCTTTTGATTAAATAATGACGGATGTAATACATCATGTTTTGTTGTTCATCTGAGGTTGTGTTTACGCAATTTTAAGACCTTCCAAGGAACAGAATGTCGTTATGTCCTGTTGCGTAAGCTCTTAGAAGTGAAAGTGAGTGTACTTTATTTTTACCATGACTGCATTTTTCCATCATTTTGCAACTATTTTCCAAATTATGGTAAAAGCTCACATATTTCATGAAGCCTGCTGACTTTAGTATTTCCCCAACGTTCCCCTGTATCATTATGTTGCTTAATGGACAACCATTAAAGCTGTTATCGACATTCACGCTCCCCTCAAGTTGAATCTAACAACCACTTTTTCCATACCACAGGTTTAATGATAAATGCAAATAGTAATATTATTATTCCTCGAGGTGCCTTATGCTAACTGAAAAACATTGATGCCTAAGAACAGTTCTGTCTTATAAAGCCAGTAGTATGACTGTGACCTGTTGGTCTTGTAGACTTCAAATGCTCCTTTGTGATCCGGATATTAAATCTTGATTAGTAGTCCTTGTCGTATTTCAAGTTTATTCTAAAAAAGTGAAATCTGATTATTTCCTCTTCATTAACTTTGATCTTACAGAGGTGAAGCCTTTTGTTTTCAACCAAATTATTTCATTTTTTGGATGGAAGCTTTACTTTAAAAAAAAAAATACCAACACGGTCAGTAAAATAAAAATAAAGTAACAAAATGTTTAAAAATTTGACGCCTTCTTTTATAACCTCTAACATCAAAAAGTGAAAGCAGAAAAGGTCTTTAAAGTATAAACTGCAAATCATATTCTGTGGACAACAGAAATGCATTCAGCAGCCTGTGTTTTAGCCTGGGGACAATTCACTGCTTTGATGCTCGTTTTCATTTCACAGAAGATTATTCTCAACAGAACTGTCCACATTTCTGATAAATCATTCAGTGTTACCCGAGACCCTAGCAGAGCTGCTAAATGATATTCCTGAGGCAACTGCATATACTCATTGCATGCCTACAAACACATACACAGGCAGGACCGCTCAAGTATTTCATTAGAGCCCAGGTGCTGCTGGCCCCAGGGGCTGACAGAGAGGTGTGTTGACTCACGGAGAGGTGTGGATATGGGGAAAGCAGAGAGGGAGAGAGGTGTGAAGAAAAAAAACATGTTTGTGTGTGGGAACCGTGCAGAGGGGAGAGAGCTGGAAGCCGACCACCACATCCTCTAGTGCCTCGTTCAAATCAAGTCAGATTTCAAATACAGGATTCGGAAAATGGGACTGTAAACATCTTTGATCGCACATGCTTTTTCATTTACAACTTGTTTAGTTTTAAAGCCGACACATGTTTGAGTATGAGTGATAAGAAGAGAGGCACGGTCATCGTCTACAAAGAAAAATAACTCTTTCTGTTTATAAAAGGGGCTTTTGTTTGTCTGTGACAAGACAGGGAGAGACAACAGGGATCAACACACCCCAAAACAACTGGCCAAATTATGCCAGATCATTTCAAATTTCATGTTGGAATTTGAGGCGTTATGGAGCCTCTCCCCTACTGGCAGAGTGTTGCTGTGAGTCACTGAAATAAGCATTGCATTAAAGTTCAATTTTGGGCAATTTTCAAGAATGCAAATGTGTGTTTGTGTGAGCCTGTGTCTGTAGTAGCACAGTACCTGCATGAGACAGCAGCCTTCTCCTTTAGCGCTGACGAAAAGGCCTGTGGGGATACTGGGGATCTGAAAAAATGGGAGAGAGAGGAGAAACAAAGAGAGTCAGGGGGGCAGAGAGAGGTGAATGAGTCATTTATCAAGTGAATGAATGCTGTAGGCTGCTACACTGCCACTTGTGGTTCCCTGGCTACTAACCAGCAGGCCTTAATTGCCCCAATTAAGATGACACTACTAATCACAGTGGAGGAATATGCCTGGCAGAGAGAACCTACTGAACTCTCACCTGAACCACTCCAGCTGGCTGATGGAGCGCTTTCTCTCTCTCTCTCTCTCTCTCTCACACACACACACGCACACACACACACACGCACACACACACACACACGCACACACACACACACACACACACACACACACACACACACACACACACACACACACACACACAGAGTAGTGCTGACCTGACACCACAGTGCTCTGGCCAAGGTAGTTCATGCCCAAGCTGTCAGGTTTGTATAAATCCAGTTATTAAATCAACAGACCAACAAGGTGCTTTTGGGAAATCCGGCCCAGTTAAGCCTGGTATGGTTTGGCAGTATCAAAAGGTCCTGGCTACTGCACAGTTGAACACGGAAACGGGGATTAATGTTTAATACCGGTGTGTGGCTCTGGTACATAACTGCTCATCAATCACAGCTCCTAAACTGCATTAAAGTGCACTGGGTTCTCTTAAGGAGGATTTACCACCTCAAGTACTGGTAATGATTAAGGGATTTCATTTTTGATAAAGCGCTGTCAAATTAGGTCATCTTCACACACCGCACTGCAGTTCCAGACTTTTCAAGACATTAGATATTGCAGAGTTCGTCCTTTGTTGCTCCCACATGAGGATAGCTTGTTTATTGTCAGAAGGATTCACAGCGACCGAGTGGGTGTTGTGTGTGTGACCACGCTAGCCTAAACTAGATGTGTGTATATCCTGCTGTGTGGTACATGTGCGTAAGGACAACTTCTTCCTTTTCCTTCATGACCTGTGTGCAAAAACGCTGAACAGCCTTGACATTAAACTAGACCATGTATTCAGGTTACCTTGGCACTCTGGAGGAGCTTCTTGTTGTCCCTATTGAGTTCAAAGGTCTCCTGGAAGTCAAGGTTGGTGGAGGCCAGTGAGATAGTGAGGTTTACCCCTCCGACATAAGACAGGATGGCATACTCCGACAAAGCATGCAGAGCCACACATGTGTCCTGGCACAAGGGGTTTTCAAGAAGCATCAAGTTAACAATTTATACTTTAGTAGTAACTGTCCATAACACTGAAAGACAGTTTGCTGTCATTTATTACTTATAGTTAATTTAATCTACAACAAAATATAGAAAAGAAAAACAGAGGTACCTGTGTGGAGGAGAAGCCACCCAAGGCATTCCTTTGCTGGGAGAGCCATTTGACGACGGGTAGGGCAGATGCCACATCCCCCAGCAGCGTGTAGGTCAAAAGACCGTACGCGGTCATCTCCACTTCTGCTGATACCACTACAAATAAAAACTGATTTTGAAGGGCAGTATATTTTCTCAGTGTGTTTTTATTGACAGAGGCTAATTCAAAGCTAGTGTATAGTACTGTGCTGTCACCTCCTTTGCATTATATTACACAGGCAGGAGCTATTCTGCAGATGTACAATATACCTGACTGAGCGAGGCCATCACTGAAGCCCATGAAAGTGTCTTCATCTGTCATTGTGCTCCCAGTTAAACTCCAGTGGGTTAGTCCATCTATAAAGACAAACCAGGTGAAACAGACAGGCAGGGGTAACGACTCACCGCTCCTTCCATCAATCTCCTTTGATAAAAACTAAAAGAAAACATCCACACCAGAATGGGGACGGTGCCAGCCCAAAGACAAAGTGAAACAAGCAAAGTTCAACACATTAGCTCACTGTGGGCTCACTAACTATGCTAGATATTTCATGGATCGTTATCCTGATTATCCTTTTGCTACCCCACCCTATGCCTTTACTGTACCTGGGGAATAAAATTATTGCTATCAAGGAAGAGCCCCACTCCCCCTGACGCCTGCAACGTTGTTAAATCTGCCAAACTTGCAGAACGTTTCAGGCAAGAGGAAGACAAGGAAATGGCCAAAGGAAATCAACAATAAGATAAGAAAGACAAGGGGAAAGGGAGGGGTGGAGCGAACTGCTGCTGAATACTGCAGCAGCTGGTTTTAAAGTAGCTGCTCTCCTATAGTTTGGGCCTGACTGCTTGTTCAAATTGTGAGCAGGAAGCTGTAAATATAAACCAGTAATACTTTTGTTTTGCTACAAAGATTTGACCAAAGAATATCTAAATCTCTACATTTTAACGTGCAATATTGTCGTGGTTACAAAAAATACTTGATTCAATTTTCCTGGTTAAGTTCTGATTTAAAATACTACTACTACTAACAGTATTGCTCATAGTGGTACCTTGGGTGATAGCCATGTGGTTGAGGCGGCGCAAGGCCAGCGGGGCATAAGGACTGCGTAGCAGCGCCAAGGCATATGCAGACAGAGCGGTAGTGTAAGGATCATCAGCAGTGTATGTGTTCCCTTCCAGAAAGTCCTTGGCTTTAGCCACTGCCACTTTCTCTTCCTGGACCAGACAAGAAAGACCACAGGGCAAACACAGATGAACGTGTGATCAAAAGTTTACAAAATGTGGCATAGAGACATTTTTCTAGAATCTGTAAAAATGTTCTACTCAGTGTCATATTGGCAGAAATATGTGTATGCCTTGATACAAACACATTTCATATCTAATAGCTGATGTCCGCTGTTCATGGGTGAAGCAGAATTTTGCATTTCACATTTAATGCGCTGTTAACATTGCGACAAAATCTCTATAGTTTACATTGCAAATAACAGAGTGGGTTATAGTGATTTGGTCTGTTTGTGCAATTCTATATCCCAGGATCATCAGATATAGCTTTTACTTATTGAAACTACTGCTACACTTTTAATCCCGTGTCCCCAATGCAAACACACACACACACAAAATCATCACCAACCTAATATTTTTTAGAGGCTGCTCTGTCCAAAAACACGACAGTAGTTATTGAATAAACACTCATTTTAGCCATTAAAAAGTTGAGAGTGACTTTCATCTCATGCAGACGTGACCTTCCCTCTCATCCATGCGATGATAGGCCTCCAGAGCCACTCACTGTAATTGCAGCAGTCATCTTTTAATTAAGTGAAATTGAAGGGGGGGGAGGGGGGGGGGAGGGGGGTGTACTGCTTTGAAGTGAAGGATACCTTTTTGGTTTTTATCAGTTGTAAAAGCACAGATTCTCAGAAGAAACCTTCTGGGAGAGATAGAAGAGGAAGGGGGGAAAGACAGATGGGTGGAGAGGAGCCAGGCGGAGGAAATGCTAAATAAAGAGTCAACTATCTGGACGATTGTTGAGCAAAGACAAAAACAATCTGAGGTTTGGAGGCTTTCATGTTTAAGGAATTTCCAGCACACGCTGAGGACGATCATAGAAGACTCTTTTCCTAACTTTTCCATTTCTTTTAGTGAACACTAATGTTTATTTATCGAGGGCGGCTACTAGTAGGAGAATAAAGAAAAAGCAAGGTGGGAAAAAAATAGAGCAAAGCGGAGGGACAAAGGGAAAAAACAGATGGCAGAAAGAGAGCAATGCAACAGAGGTGTCTTTCATGGGAATCAAATGTCTCTGCACATCAGCCTGAAACTTTTGAAGTAGTCCTAAACGTGATAAGATGGTACATTAGCAGCACTGGGGCATAACAAATTTGAGTAGGCGGACTGCCAACACATCCATCTTCACAACTATGAGGAATGCAGCGATATGTCCACACACGACCCAGGCTGCGAGGAAGGACTTTAGGAGTATAGAGCAGGTATGTTTTATTAAGTAAAGCACCTCACTTTGAGACTGGATGAAACCATGAATCAAATTTTACACCACTGCGTTGATTTTACGTGACGTATTAGTCAAAATGAGAAACTTTAGCATGTTTTAGTGGGTTTGTTTAGGCCTGCCTAATTCAACACTATTTCGTTTGCCCCTGAGGAGCAACTGTGAAGCGAGAGGAATAAATAGTCTGCAGTGTCATTCAGTGCTGCTGGCCTGCTTACCTCTGTGGTCATCCCTGTCTCCAACAGAGCTGCTACCACATAAGCTGTAAGTGAAATCTTCCCATGGATTCCTCCCTGTGGTCAAAACCAGACATGTTTTCACTTAATAACATCTCGGCTCTCATTTCTCTGCAGTATATATATAGTTAAACTTTAAATGTATTCATCGGTCCAGAAATCCTTTAGCTAAAAAGTCTGACACCAGGTTCATGCTGTAAATTTATGTGATTATTGCCCTCTCAATCAATGCCATTATCCATCTTGTCTATCCAATCTACTTCTTACACCCGTTCCTGCTTTGCAAGCACAGAAAATTAAACATCTGTCACCTCACATCTATGTAGACACAGCCCTACCTGCAGGTCTTTGTTGAGGATGCGTCCCATAGCGGGGAAGGAGCCGTCATCTCCCTGATGCTTGATGAGCCAAGACTTGGCTGCATGAAGCTCATCGGGGTCGATGTAGATGAAGCCTTGAGACTCGGCAAAGGACTTCAGCACAAATGCTGTCAACCTTAGAGGAAGGACAGATGGAGGTGAGAGAAAAAAAGACGAGTAAGGGAAAGGAAAAGATATCAAAGATCTCTGACAACATATGGAATCACTATTTCAGTGGACTGAGACGTTTTTCCACACTCTTTCTATCTGTCAACAAATGGGAAGAGGGGCTGATAGAGACGTCCATAAATGTTGGGATGTTGTTTTCCAAGAGGACTGGTATGTATAGATGGAGCTGATGAAATGGAAAAAAGCAAGGAAGTAAGGAGGGGAGCAGATGGGTGCGGCAGGGTTTGATCAGTGCTACAGGATGCGGCAGCTGTGCTCTTGGGAATGTGAAATTGCACACGGGCCAATCAAGTATGTTTCTGGTTGTGATTCGAAGATTCCCCGAAAGCATTCCGAAACTTACACAAACATGAATATCAGGAACGAAGGTTGGGAATCCAGTTGGCCTGGGAGTGCAACTGAGAGTTTATGAGCTGTGGCTTTAGTGGGCCACAGTGGAGAAGAACCAGGGGAGAAATGGAGAAAGGCTAAGGTCAGCCCAGGGGGACACGGCTGAGCTAATAAACATACACGCATCCATAAACAACAGACCTCCCGGTACTGGTAGAAAGCAGCAGTCTCTGGCCAACAACTGCTCAGTGACAGCAAGACATTCCATTACAGCACCCCCTTACCAAAAGAGACTCACAGGATGAGGTAAGCTGTTTACAACAAAGAGAAAGAAACACAAGAGAGAAATAACGGAATAAACAAACAGGTCACACTCTAGTTTCTCAACGCAGCTTGTAAGTGAGATCACACTCCAAGAAAAGAGTACCAGAGGGGATGAACTGGAAAAAAAGATCTTTGCACTCATAAACCAAAAACATTAAATCTTCCGTGGTTGGAACCTGGATTATTCCTCCCCAGAGACAAAACTAGGGCTGAAGCCACAAGTCCGCTGGAATTTTTATAATGTTAAGTGATATTGTGTCACTGACTTTAAATGTTAGGCTTCAGGGAAAGGTACTGGAAAATGTAAATATGATTTAGCTTGGAGAAGGAAGGAAGCAGTAGACAAGCTCACTTCCACCACTCACCCCACGACTAAGGTCACCATCTCACGACTCTCGCCTTCACTTATTGTTTCTCCTGTTTTCTGACTCCACACATCCAAATCCTCTCTATGAGCTACACTTATTCAGCCCCGTCAGAGCTAAAGGACTTTTCTGAGACAATACATGGGTGTGCTCCATGATAAAGCTGAGGTTGATAAGCGTTAAGGAGAATTTTACGAGGTGGATTCAGAGAAAGTGCTTATCGTTACTGTAACGAGCCTGGATTCACTATATATATCATATAGTTAACACAGTAAATGGCTTTACTTTAAAACATATTTTACAACACATCTGCAAATAGAAGGCAAGCGACAACACAAACACTGACATACAGGTTTGGCACAGGAATGGAAACAGATATTAAGTTAATACAGCATTGTGTATCAGTTCTTTTAATCTCAGGTATTCAGCCTGTAACCCTGCTAATGCTGTCAGATCAACCTTTGGGTCGAGACACAAATGACATGCCGGTCTCAACACGTAGAGCCAAGAACTAAACCCTATTATTAAGGATAATTATATAAGGAAAAAGCAACAAGTTTTTAAAGCACATTTTGATTTACTACAACTTTGCTTTATTCTTTTAGCTAAAATTAAAGAATACAAGACAATTTGAAGGCTTATTGCAGTTTGCAAGACAGCCTTCACTCTGAAGTTTTATTTACTGTCTGCCTGGAATATTAAAAATATTGTGCAGGGGGAATGTAAAAATCTTGTAATTGTATCCGAATAGTGAATTCATACCTCTAGTTTGAAATGAAGTTCAAGGCTTCAATTACTTTTAGGGGTAAAGGTCACATTAGGGATTAAGTGAGGGGAAACTGATGTTGTCAGTGAACGGGCTTCACATCTTAAATTGAAGACAATCCAGAAGTACTTTAAAGTACAATATCACCAGGTGCTGGCTTAAAAAAAACAAAACAAAACAGGAATCTCTGCCTTCAATAGACCCCAAATGAAAATGAGTCAACCTCTCTCATTAAATAGTAAGTCTGTAAATTGGTTCCACAAGTCCATGTGATGTCATTCGCTAAACCCACTTCATACGATTCGGTGTGCTGGTGATCATCTTGAAATTAATTCCAATATGAAGCAAATATCAGGCCTGAAAGGAGGTATTTCTAGGGGCGTGGTTGGCTTAAAAGACATGCCTGGTCTAGAGAGACTGACAAGGCAATTTTGGCATTAAGTACAATGTGTACACATTAGCTATGCACCCCAGTCAGGATCAAGTGGCACTCGTCTGCTCTAGCTCCCTTCCCATATTTGGAACATCCTGGCTCCAACCAGAAGAGATGGTGTGGACCATAAAGCGAATCTCTAGGCCAGGGATGTCGAAGTCATTTTACATTGTGGGCCGCATACAAATCACTTTGATGTGGGTCGGATCAGTGAAACTCTCCTTTCTGTCAGTGTATAGAGGTTAAAATGCACATTTAATCTTGGAGATATCTTAATATAAGAAAAAGAAGTGCAAATTCAATTGTATGTCTCAGTTTTTCTGTATGATAAAGAAATTCTGCTTGAAGTAAATGAAAAATATCTGTCAGCACAACTCTTTGGGGTAAGAATTGGAAAAAGGAAATGTGTAAAATTACAGAAAAAGATGTGGCTTCTCATTGCCCAGGTGTCTGTTAATTCTAAGGAATGCCCTATTTATTGTTTTAACTGTGGACACTGTAAAAAAAAGAAATTTCTATAGGAGAACTTTTCGGTCCTTTAATTGTTAACTATTACTTAATTACTTCAGTGTAGTAAGAATGGCCATGGGAATGTCTTTATCATTAGAAAAAAATTCTAAAAGTTAAGATAAAAGTTGAAAATTTAGGCCCTACTTTACATTTTCCAAAGCTGGGCTGGATTGGAGTGTTTACCGAGCTGATTCTGGTCCCCGGGCTTTATTTTTGACAGCCCTGCACTCAGCTTAAACTCAGCTCCAGTGCGAATGACTGGGTGAAGTCATCACTTGCTTCTTCTATCTCTATATTTTTGTATTTGCAAAATATTGGTCTTTTAATTCTTATCACCATAAGAATGAAAGAGGTAAAGGGTCAGAAACACATCTCATAATTTCTTTCTTTGCCAGCGTTTCTCTACTTTTGCACAACATCAAGTCAGCGAACGTTCAGCCCAGTTTGTGAACTGTTAACGGCCTTGGCATCAGAGATCATTAGCGCTACACACCTAACCATTATTGCCAGCCTGTGTCATTCTGCTCTGTATTTTCATTAAACCCTGTCAATTTCCATACTGATACATTTTCACATCCTGGGATACATTAACACTGCATTACAGCTGCTTTTAAGCAGGCAGTAAAGCAGTGCTCTGCTCATGAACCCGGAGTCTGAAGCAAAAGCTGGGCTTGTTTTGGATGCAAACATGTTGTTGATGGATTCATAAAGTGTCTGATGCAGTTTTACTGAATGTTCACCATCTGTGTCCATCTGTGTTGTGCCCACAGCCCACACTTGTTACCCTGGGTGCCAAGGAAAACTCCAAACCGCTGCTGGTTACATCCTCATATCCTCTCACAGTCATCAGGGGAAGAGTTCAAGCTTTCAGCAGCGGTTTAATGTTACCAATTACACCCAGGTAGTGAGTCATAAGGAGACATGCACCATTTCTATTTTCTAGACCATGTCAAAAAAAGGTAAAACCTTTTTGGTAAAGTGGCTCCAGACAACTTATAACACTGTCTCCAATAGTGGCATTAAGAGCTTGTTTGTGGGGCCAAAGCAGCATGGGTCCACTCAGCGCTACGGATATGAACCCTGATTAATTGCAAATAAATCTTGACAACTTTGCCTACCTCAGGGATCCAATTATGCAGTTTGTTTATGATTCTCTGTCATTTATGTAACCTGCTGTTTCACGGTGTTAGCTCTACTAAATATCACAATACCCACCTCAGTTCATAAATCAACCAGAGGTATGTACATTCTGCGTGGGCCTCAAAATACAAGCAGTGGAGCTCCCCATTGAGACAACCGAATTGAGTTTTATAAATATTAACATGGTTGTCTGCCTGCCTGCCTCCAGGCACTGTAAACATGCAGTAAACACTCGAAAGGGAAAAACTCAGAGATTTAAACATACCAACAGGAATAGATTAATATGAGCACAGAGTACGAAGGTTTTGATAAAAACTTTACTGCTTTGGCCGGCAACCTATGTCCCACTGAAAGCTGAAGAATGTGGCTACAGCCAAGCATAGCTTAGATGGTATGTGTTGTGCACATTTCAGCAACTACACCTACAGCTACTTACCACATGCTGCCAGAGGAATCCCTCTCTCCGAAAGCACTGTATGATCCATCCCGCCGCTTGTAGGTCAGCTGTCTCTGGTAGCCTGGATGAGAAGAGAGTACTGTAAGAAAGGTTGGTTCCTAAGAACACGCAGAAATTATGTACATCTTTTTCAGGTTTGCTGATAAATCTCGAGGTGGATGTATTTTTTTCGTTTTTATCCACCACTGCAGAAATGTGCACAGAATAAAAGTAATGTGCAGGAGAAGCACCACCATGTTAACTAGCCCGTGTGAGCTTGGAAGATCAGGCAGACCAGAATCAACGCAGTGAAACTAAACACGGTATATTAAAAGGTAGCCAAAAAATTCAAATACATTTCAAAAATATAACATTTGTGGTATTCTTGGATCCCTAAAATTCTCTTTTGGCATTGATTTCTGATTCTTCACCCAGCTCTGTGGTGCATAGTGTGCTGCGACTAAATAAATGAAGGAAAACAGAACATTTACTCGGACATGCTCTCGATGTTCTTACATATGCAGTCAAGTGGTTTCACTTGCAACTATGCAACGAAGCAAACTGTGCAAAGATGTTCTGGTGCTTGCCTCCAAGAGGGTGAATCCAGCATAGTTTTCAGGTCTTAAAAAACACAAACGAACAAGAAAAATAGCCCACAATATAATAATTTACCAATATTCAAACATTTGTTGCTGTACCTAAGACAGTAAACACTCGGTAGCTGAATTTCCACTTTGTTTTAGGGTCAGCCCCAGTGTCAAAGGCAAACTCTTGAATTTACATATATGTGCAGGGTGACCTGTCCTTGTGTGGCACAATAATAAAGCCTATTGACATTTATTAAAGTTGAAGTTTTCCTTTTATATCTTTGTGAGGGACAAAGACTAATCTTGATAACTCTGAATAAACCTTTATGTTTCGGGTTACGATTCAAAGTTTTGAATCCCAGCCAGTCCAAGGCTCCGCTGCCAAAAAACTTTTTGTCTGATAAATGAACTCTGTTATTCAAGGTAAACTATATTCTTGTTGATTGCAGACAGCCCAATGATGCATAACTTTAAGAAAACAGCAAACTGTTAGAAATCATTCCTTTCTTTGAGCATGACGCCACTTTGCGCAGCTTCATGCCAGAAAGGATTTGACTTGTTGAAATTCATGACACACTCTTGAAGAACTTAAATAACTTCCTTGTTCCTGTGTTTAAAGCGCTGGTCTCTAACTGGGTTTACATCGGTGGGTATTTGGGAGGGCACAAATGGCAGAATCTGTGGTACTGAAAGTAATCCATATGTTTAAGAATCACCATATTGGTGTTACTGAGTTAACTCAGCATCTCGTTAATATATTATTCATCTTAAATACTCTGATGGCAGCTCAAGCACATTTGGACATGAAAAAATAATTCTAAAGAGACCATCAGAGCTTGTCTAAGCGAGGAGGTCATATTTAACCTACGAGGAAAAGAAAATACTGAATATCTGATCCAAGGAAGCGATTTGTTAGGATTCAGTTTCTTTACCTTGAAGTAAGTAGTCAGTTGCTTCATTTTCAACCTCAGGGCTGAGCTGCCTGGTCTTCTGCAGATACTTCAAAACAAAGACATTGGGGGCAAAGTGGATCATGTTCTGCTCACCACACCCAAAGGGTAGCCTCAAGAGCTTGTCCAGGTTATGCAAAGTTGGCCCCATAACATCACCTGATATTAGAGCAAGATACACAAACACACTTCACTTACTGACACTGCAAAATGTGCTGTATATTAGTTCCATTCGCTTGAGGATTGCATGATCTAAAATAGTTTTTTTTTCAGATGTAAATGACACAATGGTGGAAGTAATAATAGTATATGGACTATATAAGCATCCAACCAGAAAACAGTTTACCAATCATAAATGCAGCAGCTCTTTCTGATCCAGGCACCATGTTTTGTGGGACTCCAAGTGTGAAAGCCTCATTGTGGTTGTCATCAGAGTCTTCCTTCCTCCAAATCTTGAACTCCCCTACTGAGCCCCAGCCTGTAGAAAAGCCTATGTGCCGCACCTGGATGAAAAAAAAAGGTATTTTTACAGAAATGATCTCTAAAGATATTTCCTGGAGTTGGAACAAAGATGTCATAAAAGTGTCAAACCTGTCCTGTGAATTGGCCTGCCCATCGCAGGATGACCGATTCATTGGTTGGATGTAAACCATGGCCCACCTGGAAGGAACGCAGGAATAATTATTTGTAATTATTATTCTGCATTTGCTTGAAATGTTTCATTATTTTTGCCCCATTATAGACGATACCAACAAAAACATTGGCACAGATTAGACCCAAGATAGCTGACAGATAATCTGTTACTGAAACTATGCTCCAAGAACTCAGTTCCCTCCTCACCCCTTTATTGTTTGACTGCATCTGCAGTCTCATAACTCATAACTGGGTTCTCTTGCTACTTAAAGCAAGACACAACATCCATCCAGACGATCAGGAGATGGAAAAGGTCCCAAATCCACAGTGGGCACTGCCTGGATGGTACCCATTCAAACTGAATAAAATAAGGGATTTCCACTAGTGTGTTACAAAGCAGGTGCCCTCCTGGTCCTGGTTAACCACCAACCAACCAACCAACCAACCAAAACATCAGGGAAGTTTTTAGAAAATGGATACAGGAAGTAGAAAAGAAACCCCCCCTCTCTTTTCTCACAAGCAATAGCGCCAACACACTGCATGCAAGTTTAATAAAGCTATAAGTTAACCCAATGCTATTTCAATTTGCTCTCATTGTCCCATTGTCTTAGCAGAAAACTCTGCGTTGGGCTTAGAGTAGGATACCAACTACCAAATAATGGTACCTTCATAGACACGCTGGCTGTTTGAATCTGTGTTTTTAAGACTGTCACTGGTACATATAGAGGTACAAAGTGAAAATTCTTAGCCATGGCTTTGACTTCTCTCATAGCATATATATATATAAAAACCCATATGAACATGCTAACAGTGTTAAAGATTTTAATTTTTATGGGATAGGTTTGTGAACCTACTGGTACAGTTCCTTTCCAGCTGGTCCTTCTTCCAGCTGTTGGTGATGCCATTGTGATTCATGCACCTCCCACAGATAATCCCAAAAACAAACACTCACACAGACCCATGCAGAGCACACTTGCTCTCCCGTATAAGAGTTTAATTTCATAATCACATTACACCATAAGACCATGAAACTCATCCATTTCCCAACGCTATTGGTGTTGTAGAAAATAAATGTATTCCCAAAGTACTTTGGGAAGTAATACGCGGCTTTTTAATTACTGCCTTTGGTGAATGGTGCAAGTCTAATTAATGCTGTGGCTGGAGCCGGGAAGTGGTGTGCCAGCCATTCACTGCCATGCAAGTCCTTGGCCATGGATCATCGACTGCCCTCAGTGTCCCCTGTTAAGTGTGAGTTCACCCAGAGGCACACCAGTAAAAACGACGCCAGCTCTCCTAACACACAGACCCCATGGCCTGCCGCACTTCTTTTTGTGTCAGAGCATCCGAGCACAACCTCGAAGCAAATCTGCCGTACATTTGGAAGTGTTACATCTATGATTCCTTTCTCTTCTTACCTGTACCACACCTCCCTTCCAACTGATCCAAAAGCTGCGGAACTCATCCCAAGACAGGATCCCTGGCGTAGGGACGCTGACAAGAGGCTCGCCCATTTTGCCAGCGGAAATCCAGGAACGAGTGTTCTGCCTGCCCCCGAGTACGATCTCCAGCATCTCTACGCTGTCGTGGGGACTGGCAGAGAGGGCAAAATGGGCATCGTTGTGTGTCTTTACTGCCACCAGGAACTGGTTCATCCTGCTTGGCTTTTTCACATACTGATACTCATATTTGTTGGGGGTAGAAATATGAATCCTCTCTGAGAAATGAAATGCAAAATAAACTTGAACTTTGTAAAGTTTATTCTCATTATGCTATATCAATTAAAAATGATTTACACTGACCATTTGGACAGAAGAAAACACTGTAGGTGTATTCTCTGGGCAGGCCTTCTGGCTGTAAACAGGGTGGCAGCAAGAGAAAAGATGCAGAAAAACATTACAGAAATACACAAAACAAACAATAAAAAAGTAGTTCTTTCTTATTAAAAGATTAAAGGATTAAAAAAAACATTAAAGGAAAATCTCAGCTTTCTTACCTCAACCAGGACAGTCCTACGGACATAGTCCTGGCCTTGGATCATGTCGTTACTTATTTTGCCTATCTGGAATCCATCTGAGCAGCAGCCTGGTTCACTAAAGGCAATGGCACGAGCTGTGTACAGAACAAAAGTCAGCTTAAGATTTTGTTTTTCTTGACACCATATGCAGCTTCAGAGACAGTGGCTTGAGCAGTTGCTCTTCTTTAGCCAGGGAAATGAGGCATAGTGAGCCTGTTCCCATCTGTACTTCTGTAAGTATATTTGGGATACTTTTTTTTTTCTAATTACCTTAATTAGTTTCTTAGTGAGATGATCAGCAGTCAAATAAATATGTTTTGCAAAATTTCCAGACATCAAAATACATTAGACAAGACAAGCATATCTGTAAAAGGATTCCCAGTTCTTTTGCTGGGGAGCCCACTGGAAATGTGGCCCTGTGCCAATTGTGTCTCTTTGTGTGTGTGTAGTGAGAAGGAAACACAAGGGGCTAGTGGACTAGGAGTGGGGCCATGGGGGGCCCATTGGCCGCCAGTGACCTGCAAACTCATCAACATGCCACTGAGTGTCACAGTGCAGCTCTGGTTACTCCCCCACTGCTGGCCTGCTTTGTTTTCACATGCGCTCCGGAGGGGACTATTTGTAACCTGGGTGGGTGACCAGATCACACACACGGCTCCTTGGCCAGCAAAGCTTTCCTCAGTCATAGGCTCGCCCTTTTGTGTGGAATCACACTGAGTGGACCAAAGTCCTGGTGAAAGCTTGCTGTTGCTTGTAAGTGCCACGCCACTAAAGAATGCAAATAAGGCCATTTCCATGAGTCAGCACAAATCAATCTTGTAACATTCACATTAGCATCAAAACCTTGCATCATTCTTTTTTTCTAAAGAATGGCTGATCTAGAGAATGGGAACTTTATGGCATTGTCAGGTCTGTGCTTTTATAGTACTGGTAACACAATCACCATCCATGAGCATGCACTGCTGCACAGATGCTTCTCCACAGTTGGAAGAAGTGAAAAATTGCCCTCTGACTTTGCCCTGTGGCTCACATATACGTGTCCCAACAAAATAATTATGGCTTCCTAATTAAAACATTTCTGCCACTTTATCAACGTAGTACTAGAAATAAAATAATAAGCGAGTTTTATGAATTTGACTGAGCTCTGTGGATACCTGTGATGTTAACTGATCCCAGCTCAGTGAACGACAATACAATATTTGTAGGAGCAGCCTCTCCAGGAGCAACACACTTCTTCCTGGTGAGATAAAGCTTTCCAGGATGGCCAACAAACTTGATGCCCTCTGGAACCGACACTTTTAAATGAACCTGCGAGTGGAGAGGAGAAGAAGAGACAAATCAGAGAAAAGCGATCTCCTCTGATAGCCTTTAATGACATCATATCTGTTAGGCACGCCCCTCCCTCATATAGCGTGCTTCATCAAAGCTCTGAAAGCAAGGGCGAATTTTTTAAATCACACTGTGAATTTTCCATGCTGACTGACTCATGCTTCTCAAACTCCCTGAAGGATTAAGTTCCACTCATCGTCCAATTTTCACAGGGCTCAGTAATGCAGAAGGATCTTTTAACTGTTCTTTATCCGCATGCCACAAGTCATAAATAACTGAGCAGAAAATATAGGAATCACATGTTGCTGGGGTGGACATCAAAGGATGGGCTATTCTGGTTTGCATATTCACCTAACATGACATCAGGGCAACACACGCACAGGCCATTTAACAGGCTCATCTGCAAACATCATGATGTCATCCGTATGGCGTGCAGGATGGACCCATTTAAGGCCAGGACAGAGCTTAGAAGGCTCTTCGGAGTAAGTGCTGAAACAAACATACTAGGCTAATCTCTTCATGGTCACATTACAAACCTATACTTACTACCGAAGAAGTTATTTCAGTTGAAAATATTTGTTCTGCATGTGTATATAATATCGAACCAGTTCTGATACATGCAGAAATAATAATTTAAAGAAATAGATCAACACAGTTATTTGCATCTTATATTTTAATATTTCCTACCTGGATAATCCTCTGTGATTTATGGCATGTGCCATTTTTAGTGCAGAGCTATGAACAAAATGAAGGACTGGACAAATTCCAAGACGTATCCGGTCTGAACCACAAGCTCTGCATAAAGATCCGCTGGAACGAGGTGTTCTAAGGGGTCCTGAAGTGGTTTGAGAACTCATTTGTGTGTTGGCTGGTTTCATCCCGTTCCAAGATTCCCAAATCTCTATGACTATGGATTTTATCAGCTTATCGTTGACCTACTTCTGTCTAACAACTAAACGGAGCACCTACTTTATGCCTCATTTGACTGACAAACCTGCAGTTTCTTTTTTGATGATCCTTCTCTCTTTTCCTCTTAGAAACCTTTTTCTTAACCAAATCTGGGGTCTGATCATAGTGAGAGTTGTGAGCAGTCTGTCTGTCTGCCTACGTCTTTTATTTAACTATCAAATTCAGATTACTGAGATATTTGCCTAGTGTGGTCTTTTAATTTTTCGGGCGCTACATTATGGGTTGCTCTTCTTCACTTTAATACAATTTTAATGTCATTTTTACTTATACGCAACACATTCTCACTCCCAAAGCGTAACATTTGACGCTAGGTGACAAATCGTCGGTATATTACGCTTCCGGGCACCCAACACGTCTCTATATTACGAGATCGGAAAAATTAGGAAACAGGAGAACCGTTTGGAATGAATCTACACATGTACGTTTATTTTACTTAAATCGCTTTGGAAAACACTATCTAACGTCATTAAAGTGGTGGTTAAGGTTAGGGATGAGGTTATGGTTAGGGCTGGAATACATGGCTGGAACGTCTATTACCACGGGACCGTCGTTCTACTGGATTTCATCCACAACCCAGCACGCAGCATAAGAATGCTGAAGGTCACCTTTCGCGCCGGGCGCGTTCCTATTTAACACCTTGGGACGTGACAAATCGTCGGTATATTACGCCTCAGGAGTGAGAATGGTCTGTTATACAGCACCAAATCACAGTTGTCTTAAGGTGCTTTATATTGTAAGTTAAAGACCCTACGATAATAGCGAGAAAAGCCAACGAGTCCATGTAAAGAAGCACTTGGCGACAGTGGGAAGGAAAAACTGCCTTTAAATAGGAAGAGACGTCTCAGTGACGTCATTGTGGTTCCTAACTTGATGTTCTAATAGACTCTTAGCAAGTTTAGATGGAGTCATTTTAGGATTAGTGTTAAAACTAACTGTCAAGAGTTTGCATAACATGTCATACAAACCTATAATTAGTGAAAATGTATTAAAAAATATGTTCTGCGATGGTTTACAAGTCATAAATGATTAAAAAGCACAGATGTGACATGTCCTGTCTTAAAGAATATGATGTCAAGATTGTACTTGAAGGCAGTTGCTAGGAACTAATGTCAGAGACCTGTCCATCTGCCACATTAAGAAAACATCTTACCGCAGAGCAGGTAGGCAGGTAGTTGTAGACGGTGAGGGGAACTTTGGTCTGCTCCCCTCTGATTAAGCTGTAGGGCAGCGTAAAGTCCACAAAGAAGCGCTTGAAGGTGCGAAGCTCTGCTCTCGTTCCTAACGCCAACCCCTTCTGCTCGGACAGGGAAACAACTTCTGCCACCCATGTGGTGATTGAATCCGGCGCATCCAGGTGCAGTTCAGCTTCCCCAGTTTCAGAGCTGTTACGTGGAGATACAACAGTGGAATAAAATAATTCGAGCATATTTTCTTTTTAAGACAAGCTATTAAAATTCATCAACTACAAGGAAGAGCTTGATCAAAGGCTGGAGATTACTTTAATGTTAGCACCTGTGTCAACACCAACATCTGCACCAATATAACTACAGCAAACACTCTAAAATGGACGGTTTCAAGGGACGGTCAGGTGTTGACCCAATCTGTTTCTTTGAAAGAAATGAGCTGGAGTCATTATTGGCAGCGCTCACTGGATGTTGGTCTTGGCAAACTGCAAGAGGGCACAATAAACTTCAAAAACTGCATGTACAGCCTTCCTTTTGATCAAAGCCGTCCAAAATCCATTTTAATATACTTTTAAGGAAAAATCAGAGCTCTGCACTTCACAGGAAATTAGTGAGAGCTGAAGTCCCATCCAAGGGAATCAAGCATATGGAAATCTATGGGCAATTCATTTATATTGGCTAAACATGAATGGAAGGAGCTCTTGAGAAAGTAAGAGTCTGTTCCAAGATTGAATGAGGCATTTCACACCCAGTGGGAGAAGTGGCGGATGCTGCTGCATGATGGAAGATCGGCCGTCTGGCATACAGCACCGCCTCGCACCTTTCCTCTCACAAATTTCTTCCAAGAGTCTGTCATGTTCACGTTTTCCTTTCCAGTACTCTCCAATCTTTTTTCTTCCAGCTCTACTCTCGCCTTTCTTCTTCTACCTATATTCTGCTTTTCACATATTTCTCACCTCCTTTTTGCTCTCTGTAAATATTTTTCCTGTATCTTTTTCACGCTATCATTTTTTTCCCACATTTGCTCCTCTCTTTTCCATTTCTCTATTCTCTCAAGCACTAAATCACATAAAAGGATAGACAATCTGTTGCACCTGATATATCTAGCCAGAGGCAAGTAACGCAGACACACAGACACGCTCACACAAGACAAATATTATTTAAAGATTTAAATACCTGACGTTGAGGCAGTGCCACACCCAAGTCTCTGGGAAAAATGTACGCCTCCGCCTCTCTACTCTACAGCCAAAACACAAGAAGACATCAGTGAAAAAGCTTTAGCTAATAAAATAACAACATAATGGAAAAATATACTATTTAAAATTCCACAATGATAAGTCACATCATGTGTTTGAAGTTCGGCACTAAAATGAAAAGTATTTGTAGCACAGGGGAATGCAGGCCTAACATGTGAAATCAAACAAAGAGGGCGATCTTGATGTAATTATTATTCTGTTATGGGTTTGCGTTCAGATTCCTTGTTTTCGGTAAAGTACATGCCCATATTACAGTGTGTGGTCCAGTGAAGGATTACAGTTAATCTTCTTCAACAATAATAACCACTTTTTTCCCTCTGACATTAAAGAGGGTGGAGTAATACATACAAGTACACAAATTTAATGGTTTAAAAGAACCTCCAAAACAGACAAGGATCATCTGTTTTTATCAGTTAATGAGCCAACATACACAAAAACAACTGAATAACCTTGACTATGACATGACACCACACCCAGGTGGCTCACAGTTTGGCTTTTAATACCAATAGAGTATGGTATTTGATAAGCTAGTTTCCTATAATTCATGTTTTTAAAATTTATAATGTCCTGTGTAAAAGTCTTGATCCACCCCTCATTCCTTTATATCTTGCCAGAAAACTGCCAAATTTCAATTTATGTGCAAAACACATTATTTAATGTGTTTTGCACAAATGCAATTATTTGTATAGTTCTAACAAATAAATCTCTTGAATGAGCTTTCTTCTGATTTCTCTAAGTATTTTTCAGGAAGAGTTCTCCAGGCTTCTTAAAGGAAATTCAAAGCTTTTCTTTGGATGTTATTTGAATAACGCTGCAGCCAATCAGATACTTTCCAGCTGCACTGCATGGCAGATCAAAATCTGATGGTAGTTTTTGACAGAGCCTCTACCGTACTTTACAGAGGGCTGTAGACACTCACTGCTGCACCTCTCTCCTGACCTCCTCCATACATACTGACAACAATTTGAACAAAAAATGCCAATTTTGGATTCATCACTCCATGAGACCCGTTGCCAATGGTTTTTAGTCCAGTTCTTTGGCAAACCTCAGCCTTTTCCCCTGTTTCCCTTCCTTTACAATGGCTTCTTTGACAGCCACCCTTTAACAGAGATAAATTCTGATGAACAGCGGGCAGTAGTGAACAGCAGATGGATCAGTTGAGGGGCCAGATTAATCTCTTAGGTCCTGTGTCAGGTCTTTGTTGGATTTGTCCAATTTCCTCATTTTTTAAGGACACGCTAGTTTTTGGCTACAGCTCTTTAGGAATCACCTCAATGGTGCAAAAACGCTGACAAATAGAGATTTTTGTAGATTCAACTAAAAAAATGAAGAAATGATTTAATTTTGCAGCGGGCTGCTAGTAACAAAGTGTCTAACGATACAATTTAAAATGCTTTTTTTGCTAAGTTGCCCATTATGTGTAGACACAAGACTGGTTCATCCCTTGAGTTAGGGGCCCTTTTTATGTTTGAATGATTCAACAGAGTTAAGCGTCACATAGACAATCATTTCCATGAAAAATGGTCATGGTCATCAAAATGAATGCAAAAGCAGCCAGTGCCTAAAGAGAAACTTTAAAAGTCCTTCAAAAAGCCTGGAGAACTATTTCTCAAAACCACTTTAAAAAAATGAAAAGTAAAATATAAAGAAACGTCGGCTGGTACAAGAAGAACTTTCACGCCATTTATGAAAACGTTGAATAATACAATTTGCACATTTTTAGGTATGAGATCATTAGAGTTTGCTGATGCCCAGTGGACAGCCTTGGACACCTATAAAGAACATCCTGTACCTGTTTGTGGGGCGGGAGGGCATAGCAGCCACCAAGGTAGAGGTGTGCGGTTGAAAGGCAGGAACAGCTTCATCTGTGTACATGCCCCCACTCTGCCGATGGTTTAAACTCACCATATCTGTCATCACAACCAGTCCCGTTTCCTGTATTAAATATAGAGAGAAGTAAACATCTGCACGCACTAGTACGATTACCTTTTAACCCAGTGACAGCACTAGCTGAGCTCTTTCACTAAGTGTATGTTCTCACTGTAAAAGCAAAGCGCGCGTCCTTAGTGATGTCCCAGTGCCATGGGAACACAGAGGACCGCCTCCGTCTTTTTGCCGTCAGCCCAGGCCACCAGAAGTGTCCGTCATCTTTAGGAATGTTGAAAGCGTCTGAAACATCAAACTCTGCCAGCTCTTTAAACACCTGCAGAGTGAAAAACATATTTATATAAAGTTACAGTAAAAGTAAAGTTATTTACAAAAATACAGCAGGTAACATCTTAAAAACTACGATCTAAGAAAGTAATTTAAACCAGCTCTCTAAATCTATACTATAAAGCGATTTTAAGTTACAGAACGCTTTAATCGATTGTTTATTAAAGTGTAATATCGCCATAATCTATAAATATGACCAACCTTTTCAGGACTCAGCTGAAAGTCGGGCTTCAGCAGGTAAAGACTCTTATCTACAGTGGCCACGCAAACACAGGATCCCCTCTGAGCCCGAACGCGCAGGGTCACCGAGTCCCCCGGCATGGACTCATTGGTCGACATAGAAATAGATACCTGCAATCCAAAACATGACACATAAGTGCATTCTGCATAAACAAGGTGCATTTAACACATTTCCGCTCCACAGAATTGTGAATTTGTAAGACTGTACGGTTATAAGTTTACTGAAAAGGTTCACAGAGATGTCTTCAAATTGGTCACTTGAACATAAAACTTGAACCAGAAGACTGAATGTTTCCCTCATGAAAGAGAAAAATCTGAAATATCTATCAAAATGTCAATATCAAATATCAAACTGTCAGGTCAAAAACTAAATAATTTCAGCACTAGCTGGCAGATCCTCAGTGGCATTCGGAATAATATCAGTCTGAGAATTCTAAGCAGCAAACTTTGGAAAGCTCTGACTGAGAGTGGAAAACTACAGCCTTTGAAAGAGGGAGGGATGGCCAGAGTCAGCTTTCACAAATCAGAACTATTTCTCACCAGCACAAAATCACAAATTAACACCGTTAATCGGTTCCGCTGCCCTCCTTTCACCATTCTGTAACCTGTCATCCTCTCCTGTCATGACCCCACCTATCTGCCTGCGGCCTGTGCGGCTGCTGTCTCATCCTGCCCTCACAACCCCCTCCTCCGGCACACATACGCACAACACACACACACACTTAGTGTTGTAAGGGCATACCAGAGAGCTGTAAATACTTCAGGGAGTTAACTCCACCTAATGCAGGCAGGAACTGGGGATCTCTCCCAAGCCAACACAGCTGTTTGTTTACAGACATTACACTGTGGTGTAATGGTTGGTGCATGGATACTTAGGCTCAGCTCCAAGGTGTATACAGAGAGTGCACCCTTTTCTCCGGGTTTTAATAAATCGCTATTTTAGCAGCAAAAAAACCCCCAAACAAAACATGAAAAGACAAACTTAATTTTGTATATCCAAAAACACTGGTGTTTTCGTAACAAGCATATGCAACAGTACCAACTGCAGTACTTTTCTCTGGATAAATTAAGTTATAATAGTTCTGTTTCCAAACCTGGTTCTCAAACTCGGGCTTGACAGGGATTTGCAGACTGTCTGTGACACCCTCACCGTTTTCCCTCACATAGTAGACCAGCAGACGGCTGAGTGGTGCCATGCTGTGACTAACAGGAAAACGTAGGTAGGACACACATCTGTCCATCTCAGTCTGGGAGGAAGAGCCTGCAACATCTGGCAGAGTGACAGGGTGACAGTGCTTTCTCCAAAACTATCTGGCATTCTGATGTCAAAGACCACTACGATTGAGAAGCTTGGACACTGATTTCCCAAGCACTACAACAATGAAAGAAAAAAAAAGCTGATTCATCAAAGGATTATTCTGTGAAACTTTAGCTCTTAAAATTACCTGGATGACAGTGAAGTTAGAGTTGTAATAAGAAGAAATGAGTACCAGAAGCAGAAGGAGGCAGGTGGGTGCTGTGAATGTTCTTGTCAAAGGTGACTGTGGCCCTTTTTCCTCTGTGGGAGGCTGTCAGGTTGGCTGCCTGTTGGCCTGATAGGACAATGTTTCCCCTGGATGCTACCTCGTAATGCAGGGTGAAGTTACAGGGACAAGTGGATTTGAGAGCCACTTCTGCCTCTTGTCCAACCTATACATGCAGACAGATATAAATATACTTCACAATCTGATGTTTTGAAACATGTTTAAATCATCCAAAGTTAAGCAAGAAACTCATACCACCGAAAAAGGTCACACCTACCTTGAGCGGGGTGCTGGGACTTTGGATCTGGATGTGACACCTGCTAGGAGAGTACCAACTACTGATAGAAAGGTAGCTGGGCAAGTACTGGTTTCCAACTGTCCTGTCCTCAATGGATATCACCTTGGTCTTTGTCAAGAAAATGCAATTAAGATTAGCTTCAAATTACTTCTTGCATCACTCTGTTTATATTACGTGACAATAGGAAGTTCTGACCTCAAGCCAGACATACTGAGCAGCTGCCGGGATGGAAGGGATCTCAAAGGTGGCCTGACCGTCCTTGGAGATTAGCTCGCTGGTATAGACGTTGTCCTTCGGGGTCAGCTCTGCTTTAACGCGCACCTTTACCCCTTCAGCAGGGCTCCCATCAGGATAGGTGACCTCGATCTACAAAGCAGAGGGAAAACGACTGAGTGTGCAAATGCAGACTCATTTGTGAATCAGTAATGTACATGGCTGCATACAGGCTTAATTTAGCTTTAGCATCTAACTGACTAGCAGTTAAAGTCATACTTTATTTAAAAAGCACAACAAATAAATATACTCTGAGCTCTTCTCAAAGCAAATCCCAGTGAGATGAAGATCCAAGCTGATTCGTATTTCTCTTCTCTTTTTTTCCCCACGGTGCCAATAACTTTTTTGTGGGCTCTCACCTTCCCTTTGTAAGGCAGACCAGGCTTGAACTGTTTGCGTGTATCCTTAGAGTACTTGATGTCAATGAGCTGTTTATGGACTGGTGTGGAATCATCAAATGTGGCTTGCTTGCTTCCATCTACACTGGTCACAGAAGCCCAAATGCTAACAGTCCCTCTGAAGTGATCAGCCACATCCAAGGGCATCATGTCTTTGACGCACAGACTGAAATTTGCAGAGCCTTTGATCTGACAGCAGAAAAGATGTAATCAGGTACAGCAGGACATGTATAATTTTGGTGTCAGGGTTTGGAGCTTAACCTCTTAGATAATAACAATGATTTACAGTGTATGCATAAAACAGTAGCACTTTGAAGGAACTCTGAAGACAAAACAACAATCAATCAACAACCCTGTTTCCATATCAGCTTGGAAGTCTCTAATACATTCACAAAGCATGTAGAATAGGGATTAAATAAACTAACCTCCATAGTTTTTATGACAGGATGGCCCATCTCATGGCGGTAGTAGCCGACCCCATTCACCGTCATATTTACTGTCAACTTCCCAGTTACGGGTTTCCCAAAGGTATATCTGCATAAGAGTGACATGCCAGAGTGTAAAATTGATGTTCTTTTTTGTTGTATTGTAAATAAACATTACAATAATAAAAAACATTTATAACCTATTATCAGAGATGGACATGTAATCTGATTACTTTTTTCAAGTAACGAGTAAAGTAAGGGATTACTATTGCAAAAACGGTAATTAGATTACGTTACTTTCCCGTAGGAACGCTGCGTTACTGCGTTACTAAAACCATGATTTTTTTGCGAGAATGTCTCATGACAGTGACGTAAGCGAGTGCGACGTTTGTGATAACAGCTGTGTGCAGATCAACAATGGATCATATATCGAGTGCAGAGAGAGTATGAGCGTGCAGCGTTTGAAGCGTGGAAGTACTGACCTTACTTTGAGTTTGATTCCATAAAAAGTGACAAAAACATTAGTGTCCGCTGTGCGTGGGAAGAAAACTTATTTTTACACCGAAAAAAACCCCTAAACAAGCACCGAGTGCGCAACGACGTAATGGGAAACTCACAGAGAAACTCGCGGATTCTTCACCTGACCGCTGCGGCACACCTGCACCAGGGTAAACCTCCGCCTACCCTGCTCCTGCTTTACAGGTGAAAATAGAGCAACAGGACCACTGAGTCTTTGACTTTATTTATTTTCTGCTGTGTTTTACTTGCATCTATTTGAAAGACTGAGTGTAAACACAAAAAATATTTTTATTTTATGTGCTGGAATGTGCAGAAAATAGGTTTAAATGTTAAACTAATTTCTTCAAGTCAGAGAATGTTGCATATAATTTAATTTTTGCTTGATGCATAAAGTTAAAAGATTAAAACTGATAAAACAAGTTTAAAAAAAAAGAGACTTTTCCATTTGATTACATTTTGTATGATGGATTATGCAGAAAAAGTAGAATTGGGCTGAGAGATCTATTGCTTTATCACCTCTTCAGGTTGTAAATCGTTTTTTAAAAAAGTAACTAAGTAATTAATTACTTTTGAAAATAAGTAATCAGTAAAGTAACGGGATTACTTTTTGGGGGAAGTAATCAGTAATTAGTTACTGATTACTTTTTTCAAGTAACTTGACCAACACTGCTTACCACTGAGTAAGTCCCCTTCATTCTTTCAAAACTGCTCTGACTTGTGGGGGCATGGAAACAATACCTGCTGGGATTTCATGTGATGTATAGCACCGGGACAATGGCAGTGGGCTCTGTGGACCAGGGTTGTTCTAGTGCACCCCATGGCTGCTCTGTCATGCTGGTAGTTAAGTTTAGAGATCAGGTGAACGCTTTGTGCGCTTTAATGTGTCCTTTAAGCTGATCCTGTGCAGTTTTTGATATGTGGCATATGAGAGCACACCCCCTAAAGGAGGAGGCTACTACCATGGGAAGATGTCCCATTTTGCAAGAATGTTTAGCAGGCGCTGTGTGTCAAAGTCCGCACGTAAGTACCCACCGTTTCTCAGAAGAGTGCTGCACTGGAATGAGATTATGACTTCACCATAGTCAATGGTTTTTATGCTGTGGCTGATTAGTGTAAACAAAGAAACAAAGAAAACACTCCACAAGTCCAGGTTAAAGTCTTGTTCCACTTTCGTACAGCGCTGAATATTTAGTGACTTACCTGGCCCTGACTGTGGCCTGCTCACATAAGTTCAGATCAAGGATGTAGCGCGGTGGATCAATCACCAACTCAAATTTGGGTGCCACTGAAAGAGAGGCAGCACAATATTTTTTTTTTGAACTTTTTCTTGTGTTATATCTTATACATCAATAGCCTTGCTGTTTATTTGTAATATATTATTTGACAACTACACACATTTTAGTAGAGTAAAACAGTAAATATGCTTTTAACACAACTTGAAATAAAAAGACAGGCATTTAAAACAGCCTACAATGTTAAAAAAAACATACACACACACACTCATTACAGTGCTCTCAATAAACAATGGCAGGTGTGCGACAGTGTGTAGGTCCTCACCATATTTCTGCACTTCAAACGACTTGTTATAGGTGTGGCCCTGCACCTCCACGAAGACAAACCAATCTCCCAACACAGGCTGGTCAGACAGAGGAAAGCTCATGTTCACCACCCCTACAGGACGCAAAAATCTAATTAACACATTTAATTCCTGTGTCCTTGATAGTGATTAACCAAACTGTAGCAATCATATATCACCGTTCTTCAATTATGAGTCCAGAAAAGTAGTGTTTTAATTCAATCCCCCAGAGCAACCTAGCAATGAAATGTAAACGTGCAGCTTACACAAAGATGATGTAAAAATACTGCAAATGATGCGGCTCACCACAGCAGACAGAATTAAGCCCTCTCCACTGCACCATCCTGGATCCTCGTGGATCCTGGAAGATCAAAGCAGGATGTCACAAACCAATGTTAAGATTCCTTTACTTCACATACCGAAACAAAAATGCGGTACAAGTTTAGTTGCTCAGTGAATGTTGTTATCACACAATAGAAAAAGTCATAAATAGTTTTATTATTGCTGAACAGTCCCCTCACTGAACTTGACCCAGATATCTGGGTTCTGATATATTTTCCAAAATACTTTTAAAACTCTTTCCAAAAATAACATATACTGTAGTCTATAACTGAGGAAGAAAAATGCATCTGTGTGCTTGTTGCTACTGTTAACTCATGTATAAGCTTTTCTTCGCTTCCCATGAAGTCTTTGCTTGGTGTTTTCCAAATATTTCCTAAGATCTGGAAAGATGAATGAAGATCCAATGTGAGCTAGGTTTGCTAATACAGGGATTATAGTGTGTTGTAGATGTACAGATACAAAAAGACAAAGGAGAAGAGAAGAGAAGAGAAGAAAAGAGGTTCCTTTCATGTTGTTTATCCTTGTACTGGTCCAAAGAGCACCCTGTTATCTAGGTGAGCTGCCCTGACTTCTGCTCTGTAATCTCCAAGCAGGCTGGGAACTAAAATTGCCACTGTCCCATCCCGGACGTGGCTCTGCCAACCCTGGGTGGTCCTGTCAGCCTGCACTCACCAAAATATATGCCTCAATCTGCAAAAAAAAAAAAGAACAAAAGAGAGAAACACAAGAAAAAGTTGCAATAAAGTTGCTTAAAAAAAAGTACAAATCCTGTGTTTTATCTCTATGCTTCATCCCATTCATTTCGATTTCAACAATTTTCTGTCTGTACAATTAAGTATTGCCCTTTTACCTGCAATGTACCTTTATAGCTGCAAACCTCAATAAGCTGTCTGTGTGCACAGTTGCACAGTATTTTTGGAGTCATTGCTAACATTCCAAGAGAAATGAGTCTAGCTTGGCTACAGTAAATAGGCAACTGTACATTTTCTTGCACACAGTGCAAAGTTTCTCCTCTTAACTCCACCAATTAAAAGGTGGAAAAGTATGCCTGTAGTAAACACTCGGTCATAAATCAAAGTCTGTCTGTCAACTCTGTCGTAAAAACACAGGTTTTGCTAATAACCCAACCCATTTTTATTAAAGATTATCATTCAATGGGTTTACTGTTTATTGTGAATCTGCTGAAGAAGCACGACAAATTGCTTTAATATTTGTCTGAATATGAGATCAATTCGGAATTACCTTCTCGTTTACTGGCCTCAAGTCAGGGTCAACTGTGTAAACGTTGATGAGAACTAAAGACAAAAAAAGAAATGCAATAATCTTAAAATAAGTCTTTCGTGTTTCTAATCAGAAAAATCTGCACGCACATGAAAATCTTGATACTTCTAAAGAAAACAACCCCAGCTGTCTGAAGTCATTTGATGGGTTGAAATCCTTAATTATGCAATCAGCAGCTATGTCTACAACATTTGTACAGCTCAAATGCAGCATCAACATGCCTGCATCCCCTGACTTATTTCCACTAACTGGCATTACTCTGTGATTAACTGATTAACTACCAGGTGCACTATGAGGGAACCTTTATGTTTGGGTTTGTAGATGGGTTTGTCAGTCTGGATGAACACAGCTGTGCCCTTGCTCTCCACGGTGACGGTGGTGTAGTTGTGGAAAATGTAACCTCCTTCCGCGAGGTGACGGTTCCCCCAGACCTTCAGGTGGGCCTGGCCTCTCAGCCCCGAGGGAACCTGGTGGCGTATACACACATCCATAAACGCATACAAAAGCAAAGTCAGCGGGAACTGAAAACGTAAATTAGGACTGAAGTGTTTACTCGAGGCTGAATTATTGGCCGTGATTTATTCAATTTCATTTTCTAGAGAACAAAAGCTCCAGAATAACAAAAACAGATTTAAAAAAAAAAAAAAAAAAGCAGAGAAGACGTCAGCCTCCAACAGAGTACGCTTCACGCGACAGTATTTTACGAGAATGAGGGTAGAGGTTATGAGAAGGGAAGGGAGAGAGAGAGACAGAGGCAAAGAATCTCTAAAAGTCGTGCATACTAGATTGATCTATTCCAGCCTTCGGGGGCGGCGGACCATACATGCACGTCAACAGCTGTTGCATATTATATCGAGGCTGTTACCTTATTCCCAATGAATGAGCAGAGACAGATGTTGCATTACAAATAATGTTAGTGTTGATTTGCATGTTGCTTGAGGAATGTGCACACAGCGGACAGGGGGCTCTCACTACTGTGCAGCTGTCACCGCTGCTGAGAAAATAAAAGCGCACTTAGTGGCACACAAAGTTCCACTCACCTTTAGTTTGATGGCGCCTTTGTCTAAAAGGAGAAAAAGTGAGATTTAAAGTAAGATTTTTTCCCCCCACAGGCTCTGCCATACACACTCGATTAGACCACTGACTGCACCTCAGATTTAAGTGCAAATAGATAGAGGAATAAATTGACTTTGAATGGGTTTTGTTGGGTTACAACCACTCTTTTAGAGGTTTCTATTAACGATGTGCTTGATGATCAAGTCCCTGAGACTCAACACATTAATAAGCTATTCGCTAAAATGGGGAAAAACTGGATTTCTGTAGTTAAAGGATGTGCAAAGTTTTTGAAACCAAACCCAATGAAACAATTTGTCCAGACTTTGATATTGTCTCATCTTGATTATTGCCCAACATTACGTGGCACAAAGAAGTAGATTAAGAAGTAGCAAGTGGTAGAAAACAGAGCAGCACATGCTGTCCTTTGTTGTGTGTACAGAACAAACATTGTAACAATGCACAAACGCCTCATGCTTTTGTTACAAACACTCCAATGATTTTGTTTGAAAATGAATGACAAATTATTCTACCAAACACGCCACAGAGAGATTTTATAACTCACAGCAAGAACCAGTTCAATCAGTAGAGCAGTTTTCTATTGGTCTGTTATGGAATAGAATTCATTGCCAATGTAGCAGAACTAGTGTGCACGTACGAATAGTATGTCATCAGTGCCTAGCTTGATGCGGAACACCATTTGTGTTGTGAGGAGCTGTTTGATTGTTTGCATGTGTGGTTCGTTTTGTTTTTGTTAAGATGCTGTACGGCTTTGAGTAATCAGTTACAGTCAAAGTGTAGAGATCTGTGACCCCAGGAAGAATAGCTGCTGTGCTGCTACAGCTAATAGGGATCTTAATAAACCAAGCTAAACTAAACCTCAGTTTCTCACAGATCTGTAAAGTGATCAATAAAATGCATGCTTCTAACATGCTTTAACTGTAAGCGCTGTGGTTAAGTCAGTTCAGTTGCTGTTCCAGCTGCAACCTGTCTCCTCTAAGCAGAGTCAGCACCATCTATCTATGCTGTCAAACAAATCACACAGTGTGTACATTAAGTGGCCGATGAGTTGGACTGAACTGATGCCTTCAGTCACAGATAATCTATATAAAAGCCAAAGCTTGTCTTGTAGCAGAGGCTCACACCGTCTGTGTGTGTGTGTTCTTTAATCTATGTGTATATTTTGCCTGCCTGCATCCTTTGAAAACAGTGACATAAAGGGGGTATCTTTTAGCTTGCCTAACTTGTCAGTGCATGCTTTGTTTCCAAACGTAACCCACTGTGCCAGTGTAACTTTAGCTTAAAGAATTTGTTCTCACCGAGCACTGAGCCATGGCTGTGGGCAACCGTCTGTCCCTTCACCGACAGCTGCACCTGGACGCGGGTTTCTGCTTTCGCGTTAAAGATGGTTACGCTCACGCTCTCCTCGACGCCTGCTCGAAAGACAGAGGGTGCAGCGACCAAGTAACCCCTGAGAGAAGAGCAGGAGGGCAGAGAGAGGGAAAGAGTTTAAAGGAAGGAGGGAGCAAGGGGGTAAAGTGAGGTGAGATGACAGTAGGGGGAGAATACAGGTGATGGCAAGGGAGGCAAAAGGAGATTGGAGACCAGGTGTAAATACACATTTTTTTCTGTCTCGCTTCATCTTTTTCACTTCCGTGCACGCACAAGGTTAATTGCAGTTTTCACCAGGGATGCAGTGCCTGACGACCACTGAGCTTGTTGCTTTAATGTTTTCTTTGGGTGGTCCGGCACCCTCTGACAGAACCTCGACATCTGTTTGGAAAAATAGTGGCTGAGATTCCTCACAGTCACTCTGACATTTAATTGAGGGAAGGGGACCTGTCACTGAGGTCACAGAGCAAAGGTCATTCTTTGATGCTTATTAAGAGTCTAGGGTGTGTGTGTGTGTGTGTGTGTGTGTGTGTGTGTGTGTGTGGGGGGGGGGGGGGGTTCAATTTAAGTTTTATTTTGAAAGAACATGCCTTCTGGCACAAAGGGGCTACTTCTCTCAGGTAACAAAGGTAGAATAATAGGTGCTCTTGTTAGCATGCTCCAGTATGACTCAATCACCAGAGTGTGTGGAGCAAGTTCACTGAAGTGTCCACCAAATGTTGAGCTGTGTTTGAGACTCAGTCAGTTTAATTATTTTTGACCATGTGATGACCGAGGCTGATACAGCAACGCAAGTGTAAATATCTTCCTGTTAGTCTAACTCATTGCTTGCTCACCCCAGCCTTGCAGCTTTTTTCGACTGGGCCAACTCACCCCTTAACAACTTAACTGAAGATCACACAAATTAGAGGTGAGCAAATCCTTGAGCACAAGCCCAGTTGCATGCATGAGAGAAGGATCAGGTGGTTGGCATTACAGCACAACGGCATTACAGCTAGAGGCAACTGCAGTTCCTGAGAGAGAGAAAAAGTCATGAGAAAATCCCCTGGAAAATAAGGCTTTCGGGAGAATGAGGATAATAAGAGGAAATTGACTCTGTGCGTTTGATCTACAGTGAGTTTAACCAGCTCTTGGATGAGCTGGGATCAGGTGGTGGAGACCGTGCTTATTTCAGTCACATGGCTCCATTTACTCAAGTTCTAATTGTTTTTGCTCAACTTTTGTCCTGTGGGAGTTAAGAGCCTGCTCTCATGTGTAGGTGAAGCTTTTAAGAGTCACATGGTTTCATGTTTTGCTCATTGCTTAAACTTCTAAGCTAACTTGTTTAAAGCTTCACAAAAAGATCTGCTTTAGCTTGAGTTTGATAGTAACCCCTCCTCTCTTCCTGGAAGAATTGCTACAACCATCGGCGTAACTTTGTGCTGATCTCTGTCTAAATAAATAAATCTGGGTAAATTCCCAGATGATTAGACATGCAACTATTTTGCTGGTAATACCTGAAATGAGTAAAGAAAATCAACATCCTATTTATGCAAGATAATTCATAATTTTATTGGGGGGAGGAGAGGGGGGGGGGGGGTATATTGGTTGGGTCTGATTATTGGGGGGAGGGGGGGGGGGGTCATAACCCCCCTAACCCCCCTGGAAATTACGCCCCTGGCTACAACTAGTTGGTCTGTTATCTCCCAAGGTCACAATTAACCCCTCAAGCACCTGACTGATAGAATCCGTCCTGGGTCTGGGTTAAACAAAACAACAATGAAAGACACACAGGAGTGCATCTATTCATATTTGGCAAGTTATGGGCTATCATTGACCTAATGCATCACTCTGTGTGACAACCTCACAGGTTAGTAACACAATTAATGAAAGTATGACAACAATACATTAGTGGCAGTGTGGTTGGGACAGTAATAACATTAAATTGTGGCTTATTCACAAAAAGGTTTTAATCTGACTGATCCGTACAATGAAATGCACTCAGTTTAAATAAAACTATTTTTAAAGATAATTTTTAAAAGTTTTTCAATGAACAATCACAGTCTATCCATACTTAAAGCACCGGGAAATGCTTGTAGTAGAGCACACAGCAGCTCAAAGACACCACATGTAACACAGGCTACTTACTGTCTTTCTTGTGCAGAACTTGTGCTCACGGTGCAGATGTACAAAATCCACGAAAGCCTCAAAGCTGTCAGAGACAACCGTAACATTTTGGCTCCAGAGCCCAGGATACTTCAGGATACAGTCTTTACCGTCTGAATGAGACTGGCTCTGAAAGCCCTGATTAAATGTTAAATGAAATTTAATCCCAGCCCTCACGGTCTATCTATTTATCCATTGAGATCGGTAGGAGAGAAAGGTGTGCAGAGCTCCGTTGAGAACCAAAGATCAACTTAATGAATTCATCTGTCTTCGCCAAATCCAGGTCCAAGCAAATCGTGCCTTTTTTTTTTTCGTCTTTTAGAGCCCGGAGTATACGAGCAGTCCTCACCCATGTGCCTTCACCCGCCCCGGCTTCGCTCTCTCATATTTCAGCATTACAATTTGTAAGTGTCCTCCCACTTCAGCGCGGAGAAATGTCACCGTTACGATTTGTTTGACATCTAAAATCCGCGCAGCTCTCGCTGTCCCGGTTGTTCCTGGTGATCTCAAGTCGGATGGTCTTTTTTTCCGCTCCTACAGCATCGCGTTGAGAGGCTTCAGACGGCGCTTCTTTCGCTTTGATACCTTCTCTTCTCTGCAGAGAGCATGAATGAGACCAGCTTAAGAAACAGTAGCAACGTGTCCTTTTAGCCACTAAAAACTATCTGCACGTTTTTAGCTCAGCCAAAAAGTCAGAATATCTCAAATCTGCAGCTACTCTGTTTTGTTATGAAACACAACAGAAATGCCAAGCGGTGTGAATGACACAATTCAATTACTGAAGGCATGATTATAACAGTTTTACTCACTTAAATTTGCACTTTTGGAGTTCATTGATGCCCTGATAAGATATCTGCTGCCCTCTAGTGGCACTTAGGTTTAGATGCAGTCGTGAAGTCTACATACACTCATGAATGTCATGGTTATTTTGGTCTTTTATTTACTTTTTCGAACTGCTGTTTGTCCAGGGTGGAATGATTGTACAGTATACATGTTTTTAGTAAAGTTCATTTAAATTGGTTTCCTGGTAAGGCGTTTAAGCGTATCCTAGCTTCCAGAAGCTTAACGTTAGCCTTCTTTATTCGTTTTCAAATAAATTTTGATCTGTTCGGGATCATTGTCCTGTTGGATCACCCAGCTGTGTTCATGTTTCAACCGTTTAACTGTTGATTTTTGTGGTAAGGTTGAAGAATTTGGAGATAGTCACGCTTCATTATTCCGTCCACTGCGCAATGCACCACTACCACTGGCACCAAAACAGGCTCGTCCATGTGGGCAGCTGCAAATTTCAGTTGGACTGGAAGGTGTCAATTTTGGAGCAGGGCCTTTTGGTCACACACTCTCAGTCCATGTTGATGTAAAGCCCACTTCACTGTATACAGTGATGCTGGATAACCAGCAGTTTTCAGTTCATGGCAGGCTTGAGCTTTTGTGGTTCCTGAACGTCGTAATCAAGTTCCTCTCATCTGAGGGTGAACGTCTGGGTGACAGTGAATAACTGAATAACTAGTACTTGCGTACAATTGCTTGAACTGGTGATCTTAGAATGCAGTTGTTTAGAAATGACCCCAAGATACTATCCCAAATCTACAATTCTCCTTCTTAGATCTACACCAAGTTCCTTGGACTTTTAACATTGTGCCGACTACTGGTCAGTCCAACGAGTGCTGACAAATCCTTTTGTTTTTTAAACTGGCAAAGAAACTACCAGTTTCAGTTGATGATGATCACCATAAGTTAATAAGTCTTGTCAAGGTAGAAGACACTGTAGAACCTTCAGAACCACTTACTAACAAATGAAGTGAGTGCACGAGCCTGTGTGGATTACAGAAAATCCTAAATAAATTCATTTTGTTTTTAAAGAAAAAGCCTTTAAAGACGTACACTTTACAGTCATTCCAGCCATTAAAGAAAGAAATCATTAAAAAGCTCAAAATTACCACGACAATCAAATCCATGATGTATGTAAACTTCTGACCACCATTGTATTTCGACTGTAACCAAATTTATTAAAATGATTCCAAAATTTGAATTTATAAGAATGAGTAAACAGTTACACCTTTGAATTTCTGTACAGTTCTTGTAAAAAAATACTCAAGGGAAACATCAACACAAAATATTGGTAGTAATATAAAAGTAATTCACATCTTAATGTAACTCGTGGCCATCAGCTCAGTGACAGTCCAGATTTCTTAAAAAACAAACAAACAGTCAATTTCCTAATTTATAAGAATACCGAGCGGTATTTGTATGGCTTGTTTACTTCTTATTTGTCTCAACACAGCTCTGAACAATATTCTTAACAGTGAGATCTCTCTGTTTCTCAGATGCTATGCTGTGATACAGTTTACAGTGCAGTGTTCCTTGTCCCGGCTCCGTGAAAGCAGCTTTGGAGAATACTACTTGATTGTCCTTGTTAACCTCAACTCCACATGACCGGCACAGTTGAGCTGTAAGTGATGCGTCTAAGAACAAGAGCTTAGCCAGTCTGTCAAGAGGAAAGCGACAGTTGCGGCTGCTGTATCCGTGGCTGTATACGAGCAGCAGATCTTGACGACATGTCATCAGGTGACGGTGCAGCGCACAGGTCTGTAGGAAGTTTAGCTTTTGAGCCAACCGAAGCAAACGGACAGGGTTTCTCTCAAGGAAAGCTTGGTTGATGAAAAGAGCAAGTTTGATGTTTGGAGTGCTGCGTAGTCGCAATGGGAGTTGCATGGTGTGCTGCATAGTGCGAGCTGAACCTGTAAGAGAAAATAAAGCATACAAAATTAATTGCTTTCTGGAGGACGTGGAGGAGTCCTTAATTTTTAAAAACATTCCCTGCATCAAAAATCTGTTTGCACAACACTGAACTAATGCATGCATGACTTCCAGCTTGAACATGCATACAAATACACCAAAATAGCAGATGATAAACAAAGTCACCAACCCAAGTTGTACAGCAAACTGAGCGACTGGAACTCTTCTTGGTTGGGATGAGGTCCTGTTTTGGTCATGTAGCAATCCAGCAACCAGCTGAGGTATTCCTGCAGGTGTATATCATTGATACGTGGGTCGTAGAGACGCAGCGGCTCCCCACAAAGACGATAAGAGGCATAGATGAGGAAACGAACGGTTCGCTCTAAAATGCCCACGCAGTCCAATCCTGACATCCTCTGGATGATCATGTCCTGCTTCACAGCACGAAGACGGTCAAAGACAAAGGTATAAACCTGCGCGACAACAAATAAGTAAACAACAAATTAGTCATCTTTAATCTACGATGATAGATTCTGTTTTGCTATTTTTCCATCAGATATTTTCACATATTTTAAAATGAACAGACAGTGAAATATTTGTCGTTCCCTGCAAGGCTTGATTTAGACTTCTGCTGGAGAGAGGCTATAACATAACCTACGTAGGTGGCTAATGTCGTTGCTGGCATTTATGCTTGTGCTGGTGTATTATGTTTTAATTACCTTGTTGTAATGTCCCTGGGTTGTACAGCGAGCTGTGACCCGCCTCTTTGTTGTGGTTAGTTATTTTCGGGGGCAAGTATATTTGTATCTTTAAATTTTTCCACTTCTTTGTACATTTGCTCACATTCATTCTGATAGTTTCACCAATCTCCCTTCAAGAATTTGCTGACATTTGTGAGTGTTTATATCGATGTCATGATTATTTGTTCAAGAGAAAGCGATTGTTATTCTTTCACTGATAAATTCAAAAACTGCAGCAAAAAAGTAGCTGTAGCAATAGTAATGCACAGGGGGAAGTGACCACATTGAAAGAGTCACTCACAGCAAGTAGCCTATGTCGACCCAACGATTAGTTACAACGTAGCAACGCTGTAGATTTCCCGCTGAAGCATAAATCCCTTGTAAGAATCACTTGCAATACAGTTTAAATTTATATAGCAGAATAACCTACAGCAAGTTTAAGACAGGAAGGTTCAAGAATTGGGATTATGACAACAACAAAAATTAAAGCTTTACAACTGCACTTTTTGTCAAAGCACCGTTAGGTTCTTGGTAAAATAAAGAACTGGCTTCTGCACGTGCATGTTGTTTTGAAGATGGTAACACACACTTCTGCACAATAAATAAATGGGCCCTAAATTTAAATTCTTTAGCTGTCTTTAAATAATAACAAAAGTTGAATTTCTAAGTCACCAATTCAGTTATTAAACATGAATCATTTCCTGATATTATGTACCATAAACAATGAAATGATTTTTGCTGAGAAATGTTACTTCAGAAAGACTCTTGTGAATGCAGTATTTTACACATTTTACAGCCTTTCTTTCCTTTTCCAACATTTTTAAAATCTGTTGCCATCATCCAGTTTTAAAATATTGAAAAAAGGTTGGACTTATTTACTGTTACACAAAGTCCCAAGCTTTTGTGGAAATCAACAATTTGAACGATCGGTGTAAATATTACGTACCTCAGTCCATGGATACAGGCTCGGGGCGGCTGCAATGTCATTAATAAGGTAGTTAACAGTTTTCAGCAGCACAGGAGGTGGTCTGAGGTCACTCGGTTTGGTTGAGTCCTTCCCAGCTGCTGGTCTGGAATACTCCTTAACGGCACGCGATGGGTCTCCTTTTGGCCGCCGATCTTTCTCTGTGCCTGGTAACATTTCAAAATGGTGAAGTCGGTTCTGAGCCTCACGATCCCGTAACTCCTGAGCGGGGCACATCGTTTGGCAGGTCCCTTTTGGCACCATGTCCTCTTCATGCTGTCTGGGTTTCTGCTCCTCCTCGTCCGCCTGTCTAACTTGTGCTTTCCCTTCACCTTGCCACTGCTCTTTATCCCTTTGTCTCCATTGTCCTTCTGATGGTGCACCCCTCCTCTGTGAGTGAGATCTGTTTGATTGACAGTTTAATTAGTAATTAATATTGATATTGCAAAGCAAGTATTAGAAGCACCTTTTACCTCATATTTACCTTTTTCAACAACAAGTAATCTCTACTCGTTGTCAAGCAAACTTAAATGAGCCCTGCTTTGTGCCTGAATCCGTCTGCCACGGTAAACAACAGAGGCTGCTACTTCATTTCTGTGCTGCCTCTAAAATCATGATCTTTCCCAGCATCATCTTAACATTACCGCTTATACTCAGTCTTTGAAAGCAAAGATGATATATGGATAAATGTCATCCTTGGGGATTGTGTTCCTGGAGCTTCAACTGAACTGGAGCTGACGATGGTAGTTCTACACCAGGGAACTGCTGTGAGGTAGAAGCCACTGTAGCTAGCCCCTGCAGAAGGTGGAGAACTGGCTCATCAGCTGGTCCACAAAACTCAACAATAACTGCTGAATAGAACAAGGACTATCTCTGGAGCTGAATACATTTTCTTTGCTCTTACCGCTTTCTCTGGTCTCATCTTTGCTTCCAACTTTGCCCCCAAACTGCTCAACCTGAACCGTCCCTATCTTTGCAATCCTGTGGTCATTCTCAATGGAAATCCTAGCATCTTCAGCTTAGCCTCCTGTCTTTTTGTCAGTGCCACTGTCTCCAAACCACAGATCAGGTCTCACCATCTCATAGGTCTTCCCCTTTTCTCTTGCTGCTATCTGTCACAAATGTGTCCCAAGATTTGTATCCTCCTGCTCCACCCTACTTGCACCCTCTTCTTCTGTTCTCTTGTCTTTTGGTTTTGATGGCTGCCCCCAGGTATCTAAACGTACCTACCTTCAATACCGCTACTTCTTACAACTTCGCTGTTGCGCGTTAATCCCTCTTATTCACACATGTACTCTGTCTAGCTTCTACTGACTTTTATTCCTCTCATCGCCAGAGCATACCTGCACCATACTCTCGCTAAAGAACACAATATCATCTGCAGAGATCATGGTCCATTGAGACTCCTGCCTGACCTCATCTGTCAGCCTGTCCATCACCACTGCAAACAAGGAAAATCTCAGTACTGATGCCCGCTACTGCACACGCCACCACCGTCTCACTATCCTCATACATGCGCCAATTCAACATTTTTAAACTGCAGCATAAACGTTTTGCTAACATTTGTATTATAATGTGCATATTCGAGTTTTATCCAAGTAAATGTGCAACAAGCAACTTTTTTTAATATAACGTTTTCATCCCACCGCTAAAACAGGAAGCCCCAAATCTTAAAATACCTCTCTTGCTCCTTTGCAGATTCAGGGTTAGAATAACACAACGCAACAAAGGATACGGTGTCGTGCATGCAATGTGTAAAGGATAAATCACCGCATATACACATACATATATATATCTGCCACAGGTGTTACTGCAGCGCTGACCATCATGCTAATGTCTAACTTGGACGGCTAGCTAGCGGTCTGGACGGTTGGCTACCAAACAAAAACACATCGTTATTTCCACGCAAACATCTGTTTTTCGAAGCAAAAAACATACAACTGACATTTGGTTTATAATACAATTTTAAGAAATGCTCACTTTATGTGAAATAAATGTTTTACTCACATGCGACGGCTTCTCCTGCGATTCATTGGCTCTCAGTAAAGGGAAGGTCGTCACTTTCCACAAACTACCAATAGAAATGACCCATTGTTGTCTTGATTAACGTCACATCCGGGTGAGGATGGACTCATTTAAGGTCGAATGTTTTATGACTTTAAAACGTAGTTTTTGATGTTTAGTTAAAATTGCAAAATAAAACAAGCACACATAAGGGGTCGAACAAAAATTCAAACGCGTTGTTAGACTCATAAATCAAATTAATAATTTTGCCAATTTCTGAGATATCACAAGTTTGTGATTTAGTGACAAAGTATGTTAGAGTTATTTGATCAAAGTTTCAAACTCCTCTGTATTCAGCAACCTTGGTTAGGATATTATGGATTCTTAGTGCAATGCGATTTTTCATAGTCTGCAAAATCTAAATTCTTTCTTGTATTTATTGGTCACATCTATAAAGAAGCAATTAGTCCACATTTACAACATTACAACACAACCACAAAGAAAATCACAAATGTACACCTACACAGTACACACAAAAACAGACAAAACCTGTGAATATATAGAAATCATAAAACATGTGGAGTTGGAGCATATCCAAAGTGCTTGTTCTGTGTATGCCATGCTGAATGCGATCCTTCAGTGTTTGGGGCAGTAGAGCTCTCTGGATCTTGAACTGCCCAGCTGCTCCTCCTCTGTGCTCTGCTGCACATAGATTCTTTGACGACAGACCAGTGATGACAGTTCCAGCTGCTCCTTAAAGGCCCTGGGAGGGGAAAAAAAATAAAACTAAAAATAAAAGTGATTGTTTTTAAAAGGTTTTGATAAAGCTGCCATACCCACACTGTTACACAACCTGTGAAGGAACAAAACAATCATAACCTAACACAGCAAAACACAACATTCTTTATACATGCGCCTACCCGGACAGCTGCTGACTGATGTCCTTTGATGTTACTTTTATGTCTCGAAGGCACTCCAGAGATGTGCTGTTGTCCTTATAATCACCCTCTGTGCACTCCAACAGCAATTTCTCACTCTCCTTTAAGGATGCCACAGCTTTATCTGAAAGGGTTCAATTTAAATTTATTAAAAAAAAAAAAAAAAAAAAAGAGAGATCAGAAAACAATAATTTTCTCCAAGCTACATACCACATATGACTTTTGTTGTAACAAAAGCCCATGGTAGTTTTAAATGGATCATGTAATCACTCGTGTAATCACTCATGTAAATGCCTGAAAAATATATTTCTAAATATATAATTAGACTTAAAACAAGGCTCTTACCATAGCCTTACAGTATACCACTATCCTGTAAAATCCAAGCAACAGAGCCCAAGCAAAACTTGATTCATGGAAGAATTTTATTTTATTTATTTTTAAATGCAGTTCTTTAAGTCTTTTTTATTTTTCCAGTCAGAGCACCCCCCTGCTGGGCACTTTGTTATTAAACCACAGCTAAATCAAGTATATTTTTAAATTAGTGTGTGTGTGTGTGTGTGTGTGTGTGTGTGTGTGTATCCTCCTCCTGTCAACAGTTTGACATAGAAAGGATTTCTCCATGTAGCTTTTAAATTTCACCAACATAAGTAGTAGATCAAAACATTTATATGGAGGCTTAATGGAGTCTGCATCAGTGCAATTTTGTGGTTTTTTTTGTTTGTTTGTTTTTTTAAATCGTACTTATGAGTTTAACGTAAAAATTACCTAGAAATTCACGTCTATCTCCATCAATGTAGAAATTCTTAACAGGCAGCTCATGTCGGGTGGTGTCAACAGCTGTAGCAAAAGACTTGTAGTCCTTTGTAAACTGACCAACAGCCTCTGCCACAGGAGTCAGTGTAGCAACCTGAGGGGCAATAATTATAGAACATGAATCAATTATACGCTTTGTGTGTCCACCATTTTTCATTTCGAAAACATGTTTTGACCAGACATTAATAGAATCCAGCTTGATTCAAAAGAGTGTACAAAAGAACCAAAGTTTGCTACCTAAGTGTATTTTCGCATTAGTTAACCCAAAATTCAAATGGACATTAAATATACTAGTGCGTCACCAAAAACTAGAATCATAAAAAAAAAACCCAAAAAAACAATTGTAACTTAATTAAAAAAAGTAAAGGTTTAATATAGTTTATATTCAGTATGTTTAAAGTGAAATATTTCAAGCCTTTTTTGTTTTAATTTTGATGATTTTGGTTAACAGCTGCCACATGAGGAAAACCGATGACAGTTGTCCAGTGCTATTCAGGGGCTGCATCCTTCGGAAGCCGCATTTGAAGGCCGATTACCTCACAGCCAGGTGATGAAGGCTGTCCCAACTCGAAGGCTCCAAATGCAGCCGAAAAATGAGTCCTTCATTTCCCCGAATTTGAAGGATGGGCCGGGTGTATCCGTCGTGGCCCAACCTATCCCAGAATTCAATGACGGCAGCTACTTGGTTGTAAGATTTTTCTTCTTACTCTTTTCAAATACAAACAAATCTGAAGGCTAGACCATCCCATTTCACAGCCTCACACTTCTTGGTCTTTGAAGGAGCTGGCCCACGTAGACCGCAAAGGCCCGATCCTCCAAAGGATGCAGCCCCTGAATTGGGACACAGCTCAGGTGACAATGATCGACACCCTCTAGAGGACAGCAAAGGCTGAATGCTCACAGAGTGCTGTACTAAAGCATATTAATAGGAAGTCAACAAATAGGACCTCTCCAAAAGTTGATTCTGTTCATCTGGACGTAGCGTTTTGTGGGAGAAACGTTTCGTCACTCATCCAAGTGACTTCTTCAGTCTCAGCTGACTGCAGGTTTCCCCAATCTTTCCTATTTGTTATCTTATCAACAAATAGGAAAAAAAATGTGGTAGGAAAAGCTGCACAGAACTCAGAGGATTGTCAAGAAAAGTTGATTCAAGGACATGTGAGAGATTCACAAGGAGTGAATGAAGGCCAGTGTCACAGAATCCAGGTCCAGATCACTGCATTTTTCATGTCCAAAATCAACACAGACATCTACCAGCAGATTTTAGAGAACCATGCTTCATCTGCTTACAAGTGTTGTAAGCAGTGCCACAACAGAACACACAACAGTATTAATTAAAACGCATGTTAAAAAAGGAAAACACCATTTATTATTCCAGACCTGCAAATCCAGCAGTTCATTCACCAGCCGTTTCTTTTCTGCAAGGAGGTACTGACGTTTCTTCTCCTTGACCTCATCATGCAATGACTGCTCTTCCTCCATTGCTTGCAGAATCTTTGTTTCTGCCTCAGCCTTGAGTTTTGCTGTATTGCTCTCCATCTTAAGTAAAAAATTGTAAGCATAATATCTCTCGATGTAGAAGTCACCAAAATAATAAAATAGATGACTATGTTTTTACTTAGCATCTTACTGTACACTAACTGAACTATTATCAGATCTATTACATCAACTAACCTTAGCTGTGAGGTAGGCCAGAAGAAATGTTTCCATCTCAACCATCATCTTTTCATTCTCTGGATTTCTTTCAGGTTCTACTGCATTTTCAATGACTGTTCGATCTTGGGAGATAGAACAAAAAACAAAGTTACAGGACAGTCCAAATCATAAAAAATTTTCAGCATTTTTATTCAGTTTACCTTTGATAACCGAAATATCTAAATCTGGTCGAAAGCGGGGATTATCTGAGAATGTGGACTGCAGAACACTTTTCCCAAGAAGTGATGCTTCATTTTCACGTGACATCATTGCTAAAAAGGAAGAAAAATGTGAATGTGTTATTTACAGCTATCATTTAGACCAGCGGTCCCTAACCCCCGGGCCTCGGACCGGTACCGGTACGTGAGTCGTTTGGTACCAGGCCGCGAGAGTTGAGGCTCAGGTGTGAAATGTATAGTTTTCAGGGTTTTTATTGGTTTTCAGTGTTATTTTGTTATCATTTTTATCGCTAACTCAGTTTTCCTGGGTCTTTTCACATGTGTTATGAATAAATCTTTTTTTCAGTACTGGTACTAGTTTTATTTTGTTGCATTTATCCGCGACACCTTAAAGGCCGGTCCGTGAAAATATTGTCAGGCATAAACCGGTCCGTAGTGCAAAAAAGGTTGGGGACCGCTGATTTAGACCATAGACGCTTACTCAGATGCTGTGTTTTTTGCATTACTAAAGATATTAACTGAAAACAATTCAACTAGAATCAATCTAAATAGCTGACTGTATCCATTTGTCAGTTGATAATATTTTTTCAGAACACATAATTTCCATTGTCCCTTTTTTAAAAAAAAAAATATACAAGCAGAGCACATCCATATCCAGGAACAGTGGATTTGGAAAGCCGCTGAACTGAAAAGAGGCATAAAACTACATTCCATCAAGTCTCAAACTGATGGAATGTAGTTGGAAAGTTTTATCTTAGAAGAGCCAAAGTGAGGGATTTTCTCACTTCTCTCTTTTTAAATTTTTATTTTATTTTTATGTGTATCCAATTTCTCTCCAGAAGGCTAGATCGCATGCAGTATTGTAAACTTCATGATACAAGATCTTTTGCAGTCCAAAACTAAAAACTGCCAGTAGCTGTAATATTTCAAGTGGTTGTGACTTGGTTGTTTGGCAGCCTACTTGTAAATCTATTATCATAATGCATGATTTTATTGGCATGTTGGCTAAGGTAGACCTAATTACTGAGCTCTAAAGTGAACTGGATACCTCTGATCTGCATCAAAGTCTTGACAGATGAAAATAAAAGCTTTTTATAAAGCTGATAATATGATTACAGCACACAACACTTACTATACATGTCTGAATCAGCACCCACAGTCACAACTATGGCCACAGGGATTACTTACATGTTGCATATGGGGCCATTGAGCGTCTAGTCGGAGTACCCGCCTTTGGTTTGACACCTGTGGGTTTTGGTGAAGATGGTCGTGGCACAGTGTTCGACTCATTGGTCAGTGAGTTACTCTGTTAATGTTTACAGAGATGCAATCAGTATGAAAAACGTGACAGCAAAATTCAAGATGAAATTAAGACGTGTGCTAAATATAAATGTGAGGCTGAAGACAATATCTCAACATCTTAGCTTTGAAAGCTATGTAAAACGATGAAGAACGATGTATCTAATGAACAAGTGAAGCACATATTGTACAGAAAAACAGAAATAAAAATAGCATTACCTTTGAAAGAGATGTCTTCTCAGCAGACTGAAGATATCGAGACTTAACAACAGTCCCACTTACTAAAGATTAATGAGGACATTTATGGATATTATTTAAGAAAGAAAAAAAACATTTAGGCTGAATGTTGCTGTAACACAGGGGCGGGAAACTCCAGGCCCCAACTGCCTTGGTGTCCTGCAGGTTTTAGACGAGTCCTTGATCCAACACAGCTGATTTAAATGGCTATATTACGTCCTCAACATGTCATGAAGTTCTCCAGAGGCTTGGCAATGAACTAATCATTTGATTCAGGTCTGTTGACCAAGGGTGCTATCTAAAACCTGCAGGACACCGGCCCTTGAGGCCTGGAGTTCCCCACCCCTGTTGTAACACATCTGTGCAAGCCTCACATCACTAAAGTCCTCTATAAACGAAAAATAGTTCAGCAAGTTCTAGAAAAATTGTGTCATGATTATTTTATTTATACCTAACAGCTATCATGCAAATTGAGTTGCATTATTAGATCTTTTGTGGAAAATCACATAGACAGTGATCAGCTCAAATACCTTGTGGAAGACCCTTTGAGGAGTTTTTAGGACTATAAATTAATGTGATGTCTGACACTGACAGCTGTAGGTAAAATCTATTAAGCCCATAGTAGTATCGCATACTTACATTTAACAGTTTTCTTCACAGATCCGACGTTGTTGGCTTTATTAGCAGGGTTACTGCTTTTTGAACTGAGAAGAAATAAAGGATACAGAAATGAGGACGAAAATGGAACAAACAGAAAGTATGCTAAGCCAGACGCTATAATGTTAGCCGAGCTATCCTGAGCTTTCTTTACACAAAAAAATTCTTGTAAATGTATTTCTACTTATAAACTATTTCTAAATACGTCTAGGCCTGTCGCTAAAGAAAAGAATATATAGTGCGTCAAAGAAAAACCGCTGAGCTTCAGTGTGTTTTCTGCACATTAAAATAAGCTACAATTTAAAACAAATCACACACCGGAGAATGTTACAACAGCAGTGTAAAAGAAAAAGGGAATATAGAAACTACCTTTTAGAGTCGGTGGGGATACTTTTAAAACTACTTGGAACTGTTGTCGCTCTTCTCGACGCCATAATGTTTTGAAGAAAACCGCCTGTACGCCGACTCTGTAAACCGGAAGAAACATGAACTCACGCTTTTGTTCCGCGTTCGACGTTTAAAAGCAACTGGAATGTCTGTTGCACCTACAGTACTGAAGTAAGTACAGTTATCACGGCTTATCTAAATTAGTTTTTTTACTAAACGATTTGTAGCTACGTAATCTTTTCCTTCAGAATATCCCATAAGCTCTAGTTAAGTTCCTTCTCCTTATTCTGAAGCTTGCTTCATTTTTAACAGCAACAATTGTCTTTGCACATAGAGTTACAGCCTTAGGATTTTGCAAACTGGGACAATTTTCTGCAAATGTGCCTCTGTACACCACCACAGTGGATTTTGAATCATGCAGTCAAGCTCTGACTGAAGTGCAGACTTTCAGGTTTACCTTATGGGGTTTAACTGCATTAACTGTCTTTTTATACACAATTCCCTATTTTGAGAAGCTCAAAATTAAGGACAATTTCAACAATTTTAAGTATAAAAACAGTTTTTATTCGTTGGTTGAAAATCCTTTGCAGCCTAAAATTCATGGATATCACCAAATACTGTTTTTCTCTCTTTACTGCAGCACTTTTCAGCTGTTGCTTGTTTGTGGATGTCTTCTAGATGTTTTCTCAAAGTTTAATCTGCCCTTCCCATTCTTAAGTGTAACTAGTGGATGGCACCCTGCTGTAAACCCTGGATAATGATACTCATACCTCATTGAGAGTGTTCTTTACTTGGGTAGATGTTCTGATTTTTTTCTTCTTTACCACAGAGAGAATTCTGTGATCATCTTCTTTGGTTGTCTTCCATGATCTTCCTGACCTTTTGGTGTTCCAGAGTATTCATTCTTTTTAAGATGGAACCAGATTGCTGATTTTGCAACTTTCTCTAATAGATTTATGTGGGGGTTAATTATGGCCCCCTTCACTTGCACTGACTGAATTCTAATGAAACGCTACAAATTGCAAGTTCAACACTTGGGATCAACTCCAGATCTTTTAGTTTCTTAATTTGTCATTAAATAATGAAAGAATAGACCTCGCCTGGCCCTAATTTTTCAATTACAATTGTCCAGTCACAATTTAATATGGCCACTATATATAAAAATGACTGTAATTAAAAAACTTATACTTAACTCTTATAGGATTAACTGCATATTGTGACCAAGCCGAGGATCTCCAGTCAAATTATGGTTGGAAAAAAGAATTCCTACTGACCTCAGGTAATTTCAGAGACTGCAGTTGATCTGGTAACCACTAGATGGGTGTAAGAGCCTGCATCCACTGTCAGTGTAAGCTCAACTTCTTTGACATTCATGTAAACTTCATTCACTAAAAAGCTAAAAGCTGTTATTGTATATTTTTCACATATTTGTACGGAATATTGTATTTATTTTAATTGCTATGTAGTTATGTGGTGCATGTGTTTTTGACTTTTGTTGCCATGACACCAGGTCTCTCTTGGAGACGAGATCTTTAATCTTAGTGAGATTTTTACCTTGATAAATAAAGGACTAATTAAAAAAAATAATTTTTAAACTACATTTAAGTCTGTATTTGTTCTGCATTTCAGTTGATGTAAAGACGTTTTGATTTCTTTTTTGTTTTTGTTTCTGTTGAGGGTCAAGAGGTGTCTGGAGCTAATCTCTTTGGGGTGTCAGAAGAACAGAGATGACCTGGCTGGAACCTGTTCACAGACAGATGCAGAGGAGAACATGCAGACCTGATGCATGTACCTACATGTGTATCTTCAGCCCATATGTGAATATCTGCTTAGTTAGTTATCTTACTTGTGGTGGTTTGTGTACACTGGTCTTAGAAGACATACTGAATGCTTATCCCACCTGTATAGGCTAGTCTTAAACAACAGGAAGGACAATAGGAGGAGACAGGGTGTGGTACTGGATGGCAAACATTGGTCAGCTACTTCTGTCTTAAGTCCCTTCCACAGAAATGAGCACACAAACCATTAGAAGTAGACAGCAAGAGGGAACATAAGAATAACTGGGTATCTAAAACTGAATGTACTTTTGGCTTTATATTCTTATTTCTTCTTATCCTTGTCTATTTGAGGTGACTGTAGCTCAGGAGGTCAACCAGATCATTTACTAATCAGAAGGTTGGTGATTCAATCCCTGGCTGCTCCACTACGAAAGTATCCTTGGGCAGAGTTGCTCTCCAGTGCGTTCATCTGTGTGTGAATGATAGAAAGCGCTTGAGTGTAGAAAAATCTGCTTGTGTGAACAAAGCATGTTATATAAAGTCGTTTGAGTGCTCAAATAGAGTAGAAAAGCGTTTCCATTCCCAGTAAGATTTTTTTTCTTCATATTTTATATTTATACGTGTTGGAAAACATCCAGCCTTTGAAACTACTTTTATTCTGACCTTTCTGTTTTAATGAGTTTTTCACGATGAAGGCTGACCATTTGGACTTGGCACTAAAACTGATCTCACACACAAGTGCATGCCTGTATTTGTGTGTGCATACAGTTTGTGTGTGTGTGTGAGAGAGAGACACCTTAACCCTACATTATCAGTCTGTGTAAAGGCCGGGTCTTATCGCGACTCTCTTCTCTCTCAGAGTAATAATGCCTTGAAGATGGCTGCTGTGTGCTTGCATGCTTGCTGGCCATCTCTCACCACCAGGCAATGCCAGCACCAATGACTGCTTTGAGATATACAAGAAGTGTTGTTAATGATGGTGACATAAACACTGACACTTTTGGTGTCAGTTTGTAATACTTGTGATTAAATAAAATTAATGTTCTACTGGAAATGTGGCTTCCTTTTGCTTCCTTTCTGGAGTAAAATAAGACATTCAAAGCTTGAAGCTTGAAGCTTGAAGGCTTGCACTGAAAGAGTGAGAAGTGCATGTTGAAAGATAGTTTTACAAGGAGACATGGAGGAGCTGAATGAAAGTCCTTGTCTCCGCTCTGAGCCCACCTCTCTTGCCTTTTCACTCTGCTCCGAAACTCTGACGTCTAATGAAGGATTTACCTATGTCACTGTGACCTCACTGATACTCTGCTCTGCAGTTTGGGATGATTATAATGCAAGGTGAAACAGCTTTGAAGAGTAAAACACTTGTATTTACTCCTAACATCTGTGTGCATTTGATAATATGTAAACAGACACAAGCCAGCCATGCCTTTCTTCCCTCTGTGGTGAGCTTTTACTCATCACCCAGTCTGCCAGTCTGGTCCACATAGCCTCTCAGGAATGCTTCAAAAACACAGTACCTCATACAGTAAAGCCAACAAACAGTATTTCCAACGTTCAGTATCTGAATTAGATCACCATGCTCTATATTTCCTTCTGTTTAAAGGTTTGCTTGTGGGTATATTTAATGCTTTAAACAAGGTTTCATTATTATGTTTTTATTTATCTATGTGAAACTATTTTCAGCAGACAAAGAATTTCCTTCCTTTGTTTTCTGGCCACCTCAGCTCTCCAGGACAGAGGGGTGTATGGTTTCCTCTGTTTGCTCTTCTGTCAGCGGCTCTTGTTATAGAAAAGCACCTACAGACCAGTCAGCCAAGACCTTTACACTCAGCAAGCTTCCCCCTGTTGACTGATCATACTAAGAAGCGGAGTATTAGGGCAGTGTTTGCCTCTTCACTTTATTATAACGAGGCTGTTTGTTGTTTTCTCTGACTACTTTAGCCCCTAAATATAAGAACTTCTGTGTTTTATGTCATTAAACTAGGGTGGCTATGGCTCAGGTAGTAGAGCGGATCGTTTACCAATTGGAAGGTTGTTGGATCAATCGTGTCCTTGTGTCAAAGTTACCTTGGGCAAGATACTGAACATGAAGTTGTCCCTGATCTGAGTGTATGTGTGAATGTTAGATAAAATGAATGCGATTGGGTGAATGAGATTTATAGTGGAAAGTAAATGTGGGCAGATGGATCCAAATATGGGTAGTATCATTAGTGATAGTACACCAGCGCCAGTATTGGTATTGGATCAATACTAGCAAAATGAAAGTGATACTTTGTTTCCATCTTATAAGTTCAGTATGTAAAAGTTTGAATTGTGGTTAAAAAAATTTTTTTCTTAAACATCCAGTATGAAAAATGTTTGAATGTTTTTGTGTTGACTGTCATCTATATTTTATTTATAGCCTGTAGCACATTTAAACAACACAAGTTGACCCAAAGTGCTTTAGAGACAGGAACATTTACATTCCAGGTCTCCAGAAAAACCCAGCTTTACAAACACCCGCTGAAACTGTAAGGTGTGTTTTGACAGATTATTCAATTATAGAAGAAAGTACAAATAATTTAGTGATCATTAAAATATGTTCAGAATTTGCAAATTGATGAATATTCATCTCATAACTCATAACGCCCTGCTCTCCCATACATAAGCTGCCTTTATAGGTTAAAAGTATCGATATTGGTGTTGGGAGTATGGGCTCTGTATTTACTTGGTATCGGATAAATGCCAATTTTTGTAGTATCACACAGCACCAGTGGAAAGTGCTGTATAAGAACTAGTCCATTATAATAGCAAATGGGTAGAAAGTCTGGAAATACCTATATTAGGCTATGCAATGTTAAATTAGAGAGCACTTAAGATGTTAGGTGAATTCTTTAATCCTTCAGATAGGATATACCAAGGCTTGCTGTTTGCTTGCTTTCACTGTGTATGCTAAGCTAGCCATCTCCTACTATAACTTTATATTTAATGGAAAGAGTGGACTTAATCCTCTCATCTTTCTAATGGATGCATTTCTAAAGTGGCCAAATTATTCCTTTAATGATGTTAACAGTCAGTTATTTTGATATTTTTTGGCTTAGACATCAACACTAAAAGTTTCGCCGTTATATTTTGCTTTCCCTTCTCCTTAACCTTCAGTTTTCTGTTTATGCACCGCTTGCTTCTTGCTAAAAGAATCCCCTGAAGCATTTCATCAGACTCTGTCAGATGGTCATGTTTTCCACTTTATGCACATGTTGCTCACTTCCTCATTGTTTGTGTTTACCTTAACAGGATTTGACCTCTGCTTGGTGTTCAGTCTAACGTATGTATTTTGCAGCATCCCTCACTGCATTGCCCAAGGCTGAGGGATTGTCTGGGTGTCTTGGGGGCAGACAAGTATTTATCCAGGAAGCAACTTAAGTAGCACATCTTTAATCATATAGCAATGGGTCAAAGGTTTATGTTGCCTGGTGAAGGAACGATTGCAGAATAAACTGTATATTCTGTATTAAGTAAAGTCTGTTTCTTCATTTGAATGGTCAGAGGTCAGTAGTAGAAAACTGGGGTTTGCTCTAGACAGTTTATTATTGCATTAACGTCCCAAAATGTAAAAATTATAATAATAATAATTAGAGATGATTACTTTTAAATTACTACTTGTGAAGTAATTATAAAGCTATTTATGATGCATATATTCACTCTTTTTTTTATCTGTGTGTGTTCATGTGAAATTTTGAAAATGAGATATGATTATATTATATTTTGATATTGCTAGGGATGATGCAATGATCGGGGACCATTCTTAATTTCGTTGTTCTCATGACAATGACAATAAAGTTTCTGATTCTGATTCTGATTACCTTATATGTAAGCATCAAGCATGACTGATTTGTGTGTGTGTGTGTGTGTGTGTGTGTGTGTGTGTGTGTGTGTGTGTGTGTGTGTGTGTGTGTGTGTGTGTGTGTGAGAACCATGCGCTGTGCTTTAGCGGGGCAGTGTAGCGTGCAGTGCAGGAGTGAGCAGAGGCGGCCCTGGCCAGTACAGCCCCTGTTCCCTGGTAATCCCTGCGTTTTCAGGAGCCCTGGCCCGTACTTGATGAGCTTGAGCAAGAAAAAGGTTGCGCTCTCCCGTGTGTTTCTCTCTCTGTGTCTCCCTCTCTTTCCCTCTGTCCCTCGCTCATTCATTCCCCCACTTTTTCTCATGAACCCCTCCTCCCCATCCCCTGGAGCCACTGTGCGAATGAATAGATTCCAAGTGTTTACTCAGCAACTTTGTCCATCCATCTCACCCTCAGTACTTCTCAGGATTTCATGGAAAAGGAAAAGAGAACCTGTGAACTTGCTACCATCAGTGAATCTCTTAGCAAACTGGGAAATATGACTGGAAATGTAACTGAGATTTGCTAAAACTTGTGAAGAACATTAAAACAAAACTGGAAAAGTACATGCTGTAGGAGTCGTGCTACATGATTTCCTACCAGTGGCATAAGTGGTTCAGAAAATCTTGCAAACTTATGATCAGTTCCTGAGAGAAAATTCCCCCAATGTCAAACTCTGGCTGAAGTGGTTCAGGATGGATGTAATATCCAGTGTGGCGGCACAATGTGGAATCAACATTTAGAACAAAATAAAACTGGACATGTGAAATTGTCTGTCTGAGATGAAGTAGCTATCTTTCCTTCATTCGATTACCCTTAAATAAGCATCCAGTTTACACTCACAGGACACTTTGTTAGATGCACATTGCTAGTATTGTTGGACTGCTTTTTGCTTTCATAAGCGTCTTCATTATTTGCAGCATAGATTGAACAAGGTGCTGGAAACATTCAGTATTGACATGATAGCATCATCCCACTGATGCAGATTTGTGAGCTGCACATCCATCCCACCACATCCCAAAAGTCTATTTGATCGAAATCTGGTGACTGTAGATGACTACACAGTGAAGTCATTGTCATCTTCAAGAAACCAGTTTGAGGTGATTTGAGCTTTGTGGTAGTGTGTCATCCTCTTGCAAGGAGACTTCAGAAGCAGGGTACACTGTGGTCATAAAAGGGCGGACATGTCCATCAAGCATATTTAAGCAGTCTGTGGTGTTTAAATGATGCTCAGTCAGTACTAAGCAACCCGAAGTGTATGAAAAAATCTCCCCCACATGATTACACCACCAGCAGAAGCCTGAGCTGTTAATTAAAGGCAGGAAGGATCCACGTTTTCATGTTGTTTATACCAAATTCTGACTGTACCATTTGAATGTGGCAGAAGAAATCATGACTCGTCAGACAAGACAATGCTTTTCAATCTTCTATTGTCCAATTCTGGCGAATCTGTGAGGACTGTATCAGAGATGCTATTCTGCACACCTTGGTTGTAACAAGTGGTTAGTTGAGTTACTGTTGCTTTCCTATCAGCTCTGAGTTGATATTTTTCTCCTTTTCAGACCATTCTCTGTAACCCCTAAATATGATTTTGTGGGAAAATCCCAGCAGACTAGCAGTTTGAAATATTCTGACCAGTACATGTGGTACTAATAACCATATCACATTCAAAGTCACTTAAATCAACTTTCTTCTCTATTCTGATGCTCAGTTTGAACTTCAGCATGTTGACTTGACCATGTCTAAATGCATTATGTTGTGATGTGAGTGGCTGATTATATATTTAGGTTAATGCGCAGTGAAACGGGTGGAACTAAAAAAGTGTCCAGTGAATGGCGGTCTAATTAGTTCATGTTTACCCTTTAAAGCACAGTGGCTGCGACGTTTAACTGTGTGTCTGATGTTGGTAAAAAAGTTACCTGTTCATATTTTGTCTTCATGCTCTTATAAAGTGAATTATAGTGAATTTGGGGGATTCTACGTTAAAATAATTTGTCACTTACCAAGTAGTTTCCAGTTAAAATCCTGTCGATATGATACATGATTCATCTCGCTTTAGAATACAGCATAGGTTCAGAGGGGTTTAAGGAAGTCGGGTTTTTTCTAACGAAAAAACAAACAAATATTTCCCACCAGTGAAGTTACTCCAACTGACTGACTACAGTCTAATATACAGTTAAATATAAAAAATAGCAAATGTATGAAAGTTTAATTTGATGAAAAATGTTCTAATGGAGCTATTAAACATATTAAACAACTGGATTGCAGCTAAGAGTTGGAGTTAGTTTTAGTCACTATTCTTGCAGTTATTAAGAATTAAGCAGGGTTTTTGTACTCTAAGATGAAACTTCCACTTTTTGGGTGCTGGTAACTTCTCTTGTTCTACATTTTAGATTAATTCTCCCACATCCATAGACTTAATTTAAAATGTTTTACTGTAGCGGGCTTTTTCTTGACTAGCCACAACATAATAAAATAAGTAAAAGTACGGTGTGACAGAGAAACAAGCATGCAGACTGGCCGTACAACATGACTAATGTACTGATAGTGTTGAGGTACAGAGAGGTGTGAAGGCTCTGACAGGGTAATGAGGTGGTCAGGGTGGGGATTAGCAAGAGGCCGCAGGCCCCGAGGCAGAAGGCCTCGTTTCCTGGCCTGAGCCCCTGTTTGTCCTGCCTGACCTGACAGCTCTGGGGGCAGATCCTGCTTGGATACATCCCCGCTCCCACGCCTGTCTGAAGCTGTTAGCCACTGGCTGTGAGTAGCTAGCTGGGCTTAGTGTTGTCTGAGCTGTGGCTGGGTGGGGAGGGGTCCAGTCATCTGTGGGAAGAGGTGGCAGCTCCTGTGTGCTGGCAGAGAGAGGGTGATCGGGGGGAAAAGGCATCTGGGAGAAGAGTGGGCAGCGATGATTAATAGCTTTGGTCTGGCTGTTGTCAAAACTTTTTTATTTGTGTTACTCATGTTGGAAGGAAAACGAGCCATCTCGTCTTTCTTCTTTTGAACATCATCGCTCTGTCTCCATGGATCTGTTCTACCTAGTTGTCAATGATTTACCACATATTTGTACAGTAATATTTGGGAGATCAACTAAAAGGAAAAACAACAAAAAATATTCCAATATGGTGTCTGGCAAATGCATGCTCCCAGTTTAGTTTGTCATAGATTTGACCCTTCTACCAAAAAATGTAACCTTGTGTGATGTGTTGTTGTTGAATTTGATTTTTGGTGATTGCGTGACTTATAACACTGCTCACGTAATATTTACTTATGAACTCTTCGAGGGATTCCACCACTTCTATCCTGGGTTTTCCTTTAATTTGTTGCTTGGATGTCATTGACATTATTAAGCTTCCCTTCAGCTCGCTTCAACACCTTAACCCACATTTTAAACACTGGTAGTTCATCTCTGTGCGTTTTACCTGTGCAATTAACTTCAGCCTTCTTTTTTGCCTGAATGATCAATTAAAAGCACTTTCAAGTTCTGGTCTTCAAAGAGTGTTGTCTGCATACCAACTGTGTGCACAACCCTGTTTTTACTTCAAAATCCATAAGATAACACCTCTCCTCTACACCACGGGGAGTGTTTGATTATCACTCTCCAAAAATGAAAATGAAATGAAGGGATATTTACTTTTCTTGCCCAAAAGCTTTGATAGCTCAATTGCTTGTTTTCAGTGGCTTGTTATTATTTTTCAATTGGTGGATTGGCTGTTGGGTTTGGAGTAGCATGGAGCAGCTCTCCGAGTGTTGTTTCTGCCCTGGATATACACACAGGCATTAGTGAAAGCACAGAGAGAGCAGCTGAGATAAAGACACACAAGGAGAAAGAGAGAGAGAGAGACAGAGAATGCATCGCCACTAAAATTTTTGTTAGTGTCTCAAACATTACATCCATGTGAGAATGACAAATAAATGCAATATTATTGTTTGGTTCTGCCATATACGGGCCTCTTCTGATTAAAGATGTTAAATCCTACAATGTAAAAATACAACACTTTTTACAATCTAAAAATTTAGCATTACATGCAAGTCTTTGTATTATATAAACAGCAGTCTGTTAGAAAATTGTCAATTTCTGGGTGAGTACTCGGTGGGTCCTCCTGCCTCAGTCGTCACTGGCTACTCAGTGGCGTCATTCCTGCCCTGTCATATAAAACTGTCAACGCCTTTCTCTCACCTGAACTGACACACACACTACCCCAAACACCAGGGCAGGATAGGGGCCAGAGCAAGGGGCTGTACATGCACCTGGTTGATTCTTTCCCCTGCTGATCATTTCGACAAAAAGGCGATCGTTGCATTGGTTCTTTTATGAATCTAGCAAATTATTCCTACTTCTCTGGCATGTGCAACATGACCGCAGAGCAATCACCTGCCGAGGCAAGTCCTGTTGTCATGTCTCCAAATGTGAGCCTGGACTCGCCACTGCCTCCGCCGCCTTTGATGCTGCAGGCCCGGTCAAAGGAAAGCATTTTGATCAAGTCCGAGCCCCGAGGAAACAGTCCCAACACGGAGGACGGAGGCGCTCTGGGTCAGACTGAAGAGCACCTGCCCTCGGGGAGCCGCAGGAGGAAGAGGCCCGTCCAGAGGGGGAAGCCTCCCTACAGCTACATCGCTCTCATCGCAATGGCCATTGCCAACTCCCCGGAGAGGAAACTCACCTTAGGGGGCATTTATAAGTTCATAATGGAGCGCTTTCCTTTCTACAGGGAGAACTCGAAGAAGTGGCAGAACTCAATCCGCCACAACCTCACGCTCAATGACTGCTTTGTGAAGATCCCCCGGGAGCCCGGCAGACCAGGTAAAGGCAATTACTGGACGTTAGACCCCGCAGCTGAGGACATGTTTGACAACGGAAGTTTTTTGAGGAGAAGGAAAAGATTCAAGCGCACAGACGTTAGCACATACCCCGGTTACATGCAGAGCTCCAGCGCTTTTACGCCGACGCCAATGGGAAGGCCTTCGTATCCAAACGCCCTGTATGCCGGCATAGGGTCAGGTTACGGCTCTCAGCTGACGGCCACATCCCCACACCCAGCCATGCTGCATCATTACCAGACCTCTGCTGGAGTCAGCCAAGGACAGCCGCGCATGTTCAGCATCGACAACATCATCAGTCAGCAGACGGTTGTGCAGAGCGGCCCAGTTGGGGACCTCAACTCCCAAGCGCTGGGACTGGGTGGAGGCGATCTGAGCACTATGACCTCCAGCTGCTCGGTAACCGGCGCCGACCCGTCTGCTTGCTTCCAGACTCAGACTGTCAACCCGTCAGCGAACATGCTGAGCAGAAACAGCGGGAACCTTTCATCCAACCTGACCACCGGGTACCCATATTCCTCTCCGGCTTCTCCTCCAAATCTACCCACCATGACCCAGTCCGGATTCTCCCCGGGCAGCTCCCAAGTGTACTGTACGAGCAACCGGCTCTCCCTACCGGCATTGCGCCCGAGCTCCTGCGCCGAGCACTCGGAGCAGCTACTGGGCCTCTCCAGCCCCATGAACTACAACAACACTTACATGAGACAAGCCAACTTTGCGTCAGGATTAGAGCGGTATATGTAAGATGAAAACTAAAAACTTAATTGAGTGCAGACAGGAAGGATTCTAGACCTAAATTGCCCATTAAAGGAAAAAGCCCCAAATTAATCAGAAGAACAGCTTAAAAATAAAAGGTCCATATTATTCAGTCAGCATAACAATAAATAATAGATTTAGTTCACGCTGGAATTTCGGAATTTAATTTTTGCCAAGCTCAAAAGGACATGACACAATAAGACCGAGCCTCACTATGAAACATTCCTATTTGAAAAGGTGTAAAGCCATTTAGTTTGACACATTCCATGAGTGTATCTCAATATGTACTAATCTGTGAAACACTGCTTTCGTATTTCCTGTATTTTGCCGTTTGTTTTTAAGTTTACATGTTTCTTATAGACTTATAGACTGTTCACGTCTGCTGTTTCACGTCTGCTGTTTTTTTATGTAAATATTGTGCTGATGTAAAGACTTTATTAAAGGAAGGGTGTTAGCATTACACGCGACAAAGGATATAAAAAGGAAATAAAAAGGATTTTTACAGTAAAGTAAATGTAGCCTTTTTCCTTGACCATTTAAAACTTTAAAACTATGAAAATGGGTAATATTTATTTTTAAAAGATTCCATGTCAATACAAGCTAAAATCTATGAACACAGTTTTCTTACATTGATTTAACCTAAATTGGTGTGAGAAAATATTAAACCAGTTCACAAATAAACCACTTTAGTCAGTTCTTTGGAATGAATCATTGCATCACCACGAATCACCAATGAACCATTCAAAATCCACACTTTTAAAATGACGTCTTGAGTTGGGTACAGGTAGACTCGAACTTTCTGTGTTCAAATGCACGAATGAATAATTATATTTTAAATGTATTTCACTGACATAATCAATAATAAATGACATAAAACAAATAGAGTTTTTATTGAGAAGTGTTCAATTAAAAAACTAGACTCAAAACTAAAAATAAAATCATCTTTACCATCATTCTTGAATTTGATACCAATCACATGGAATTCAGGTTAGCAAAGATGCATGGCGATTTAACAAAGATACTCAAACTGTAAAAATAAATAAATAAATGCCCCAAAACCTGCATTAAGCCTTTTTTTTAAATTTGTTAATTAATTATTAATTACTGTTATGCTATGTTAAGCATCCCTGCTATAATAATCTTTAATATCTTGTAGGCTTTTCCTCTTTATGGATTTTTACATGTAATTTTCTAGACTTGTGAATTGTAACAACAGCAATACAACACAAGAAAAGAAAACAACAAAAAAAGAGCCACATATGAGCCGTATTTTGTGGAAATTAATTTCCTGGTAATCTAATGAAATAAGGACATAAAGAAAGTGTGCACAGCAGTTATTGCCGGAGACAAAATATGTTTCAGACAACAGCTGGGACAATTTTTTTTTTATCTCTGGGATAAATTATCGTGTAAACAGTTATATGACTTATATTTGACTTATAATACAGATTGAAGAAAGGTGTAAGAAAAACATTCCGTTTTAGGCACCTGGGACAAATTTGTGGAAACGCAAACATACCCATGAGTAAAGCACTTACTTGCAAGTATAAACTGTAATGGTTGTTCCGTTTGAAGGATAAAACCCAACAATTTCTAACAATTCTAACAGAAAAGTCAAATTCAAAGTCCAGGTCTGCTCATCACCGCCCAAACCTCACGCCAACCAATCACAACAACCGTGTATTCAGCAAAAACGCCCCAAAACTTTTATTAGATAACTCTGAAGCGCTGAAGTCGCCGAAGGACTCGGACAGCTGCCTCACCACTAGGTGGAAGCAAAGGCACGACGTGTCCAGCTTGTATAATTTTCTCCACCCTCCATTAAGTTTTTTAATCATTAACTTTTTGAATTATGATTTACCCGAACATATTTTGAAGAGCAGTCACCAGTGAAAACACTTTCTGATTTTTTGAAATGAGCTTATTTAAATTTTTATTTTGTTGGTAAGTCTTGTTCGGTGTTCGTGTTTCATCACTGAGATGCAATCTCAATCTAATTTTCATATTCAAGTGCTGAAAAGTGCTTACGTCAACAAAACGCACTGAAGGTTTGAGACACACAATGTGACTGTTTAAGCAAAATGTTCTTTTTTAAGTATCCCAAAGGACATCCAGGAAAGCCACAATCCAGTCATTATGATCACATTTTTATTCTTTATTTGCCATCAATTTAAAAATAATATCCAGCAGGCGCTCATGTGTAGCTATACCAGGCTTCATTTACATTACATATGAGTTTTCAGCAGGTGTTAGTCTCACAGTACAATCTGCTCCCTTAACCTCAAGTCAAGCACTAACCGTCTATTCAGCCAGACAGTTTATTTCAGGAAGGGTTGTGTTGCACATCAACAGTAGTTGATATTTTATAGCCTAATATAGAAGTTATGTACTTCTCTGGCATTATAAAAAAAATAAAACTATATTAATTTTTCTAACAAAGGCTTTTGCATTGTATAAAGTGGTTTCCTCATTACGTGAGAATGTTTCAATAACCTCTGCCAGTCAGTGCAAGTTTTACCGATTTGCTGCTTGAATGAGTCACAGCTAGTCTCACCTGCGAGTGCAAGACTTTAATCATCACTGCTCTGCAAACAGCAGAGGGCGCCTTAACACCATAAACTGAAATAAGCCTCTTCTTTTTGAGAGTCGCAGAGAATATGAACTAACGCCTACTGAAGCTTTAAAAGATGATAACTTCTCAAAAGCTCCGGTAACTCTTACTCTTCTTACTTCCACGTGATTACACACGTAGCATTAAGTAGACTGACAATATTTTTACGTAAATATGTATATAATTAATTCATTGGTTATACTGTAAGTAAAAAAACCAGCATTAGTTATCAAATGAAGGCAATGCGAATTGCTACCCCTTCTGTTCGTAAGGCAGGTCATTGTGACATATGGTCGGTGTTTTAAAAGATAATAGAGGGAATAAATAAACAAATAAGAGCAATATTTTCGCTGACCTGTGAATAAAACTAAGGCTGGGCCTTGGGTTCCGTAAGAATGATCTAATATAAGTTAATGTGTTATGTCTCTTGGGTAGCTGTCAGGCAGGTGTCAGAGCGTCTATTTCAGATTTTTAAAGACTTGTGACAGGCAGGTCAGAGAGCAGGACACATAGATCAGCAAGCGCTTCCATGTTTAAGGTTACGCATGCTCGATTTGAACTTGCTCTATCAGTAAAAACAACACACACACACACACACACACACACACACACACACACACACACACACACACACACACACACACACACACACACACACTGTTCAAGAAAAGGCAACAAACAACATAAAGAAAACAAGTGTCGTCGAAAACGCATGAAAGTCTTGTTCTTTGACTTTCCCAAACCCAAAAACAAACAAACAAAAAACCCACCCTAAAAGCAAAAAATATGACATATATGAATCTGATCTGTTTGCTGTTTGACCTGTAGCTAGGATTAATGGGGTGCTGATGTAAACGCATTACAGTAATTCGATGTTTCTGCCCCATAATGAACTGGAATGCCCGCCTGCTTTAAATAAGCCCGCACACATTGCACTTTGTCATCTGCTCCTGGCCTTTCACGAAGATGAATTGAAGCAGGTTGCGGCACACTATACCCCCGTGTAACACTGTAAAATATGCAAAAAATGCCCACGAATAATGCTGCGAATTGTTGATGAGGAAAACACTAAACCCGTGAGAATTTTTTCTTCGTTTGAATCACGGAATTATGCGCCTGTCTGAAACCTTTCAGACAGTTGTGCATGCTCCGCTTGTACAACTTATTTATGCAGCACTTTGGATACTTGAATAAACAAAACGGATTTAAGGTTACGTTACATTAGATAAAATCGAAAGAAAAATGTAAATTACTGAACAAAAAAAAAAAACCAAAACGTGTCGAGGACTATTTTAGTAAAATATGTATATTTAAAAAAAAAATCTATTTCACACTCGGATTTTAAAGTGCTGTGCACTCTACTTCATAAATTAACCTCAATTAAAAAGCTTTATAACAATACTAGTAATAATAATAACTTGAGCTGCAGATTGTTATTATCTTTTCTTTTCCATCTTTTTTACTTTATGAACAGATTCAAAATTTTGATTTCTCTCAATATGCGTGCATTATTATTATTATTATTATTATTATTATTATTATTATTATTTTATTATTTTTATTATTATTATTATTATCATTTTATTATTTTTATTATTATTATCAATAATGATAATAATAATTTTATAATCTTTTTTCTGATCAGTCACCATCAGTGGTGCACCTTCCCCTGAAGTCACGGTGTCTTCTTTAAGTGAATCAAACACTTCATGTCCAGGTATGAAACTTTTTTCTTTCTTTTTTTAAAGTGAATAAGAAGCTACCAGTAAGACAGTTTTTCACTTTTAACACATACATTCACATACCTATTTCTTATATTCTTTTCCCTCTGATAAAGCATAAAATATGCACAGAATATTTGAGATCTTCGCACTTGGAGGTCTTAAAATATGTACATATACAAGGGAACAACTGATGTCGTTTCAACCTGTGTAGACTTGAGTGCTTCTGTTATTAGTATAACATTTTAACATATGATATAATATTCAAGAGCAAATGCAAATATTGTTTTTTGCTGGATAATTTCGTCCAGTTCCTGGTAACAGTGACTCAAAGACCACGTGATCAGCGTGGCCCTATAAATACCTTTTGAGCACTAAGGAGGATAGTGTGACAGTCTGGCTGGATACCTACCCAATCTTGTGCGTAAAAGCTTTTTTGAAAAGACATTTGGATGCCCCGAAGTAGGTTTTTGAACAATAAGAATAAGCTTGAAGTGATCACAGACGGAAACCATCGTGTCTGAGGAAAACACGACTTCTTATCGGTGCAAGATCGTTGATCTTTGACTCTATTTTTTTTACGCGTGACTCCCAGAAGTTTTCTCGATGAGAGCGTCGCACGGCCCCGCTTGACCAGACTCGGACTCCGAGGACACGCCAAATCCACAGGTCAAAGAGTTATTTGTCTTTTTCAATTTTAGCCATGTGTGATTTCGGTAGTTGGAGATAAAGCTGCAATAAAACCCTTGTGTGGTTGTAAGGCAGAGAGGAAGGGTGTGTGCGCGCTCTCGCTCTGTAGCCTCACCGGACGAGAGCAGGAGGAAATCTGGGAGAGAGGAGGAAGACAAGCGGCAACTCCAAGGATGACTTTAGGGACGGATATGTCCGACAGCTCTGCATTGTCCGAGGATGTGGACATCGATGTGGTTGGTGGTGACATATCGGTTGGAAAAGACGGAAAGTACATCCACCATGACTTCAACTTCGACAATGACTCGGACGATAATTACTCCCAGAACACGGCCGAGAGGGTTGCCTCTCCAGGGCTCAGCAGCTCTGACTGCCCGTCAGATCAGGTCGGGTCCAATGCAGAGACCGGGACTGCGATTGGGGACAAACCCAGAAAAAGTGCACTTGTGAAACCACCGTACTCTTACATCGCTCTGATCACCATGGCCATCCTGCAGAGCCCCAAGAAACGTCTCACTCTGAGTGAGATCTGCGAGTTTATTAGCAATAGATTTCCCTATTACCGGGAAAAATTCCCTGCGTGGCAAAACTCCATTCGTCACAACCTTTCCCTTAACGACTGCTTTGTGAAAATCCCACGGGAGCCCGGCAACCCCGGGAAGGGCAACTACTGGACTCTCGACCCGGATTCCGCAGACATGTTCGACAACGGGAGCTTCTTGCGCAGGCGGAAGCGCTTCAAGAGGCACCAAAATAATGATATCCTCAGGGACTCCGGTGGCTTTCTACCAGGATTTGGATATGCGCCGTATGGATACAACTATGGACTTCAGCTGCAGAACTTCCACGCAGCCCACAACCCTTACCACCCACACCACACAGGTGGTTCCTTCCCGTTCCCTAACGCCCCCTGCACCTTGCCCTCATCAGCCTCCATATTCCCCGCGCCGCATCATCTGCCCTCCCTTTTAGGGACCGATTTAAGAAAGCCTTTTTATCCTCAGCTAAGCCCCTCTCTGCCACCCCTCAAGACGGACTCCAGCGCCCCGAGTCGACCTTCGTTCTCCATTGATAATATCATTGGTGCAGCCAACTCCACCGCTTCTTCCTACAGCGCACAGCCGGGAAGCCAGGCTCAGATTCTGGCCATGCTGACCCCAGCACTGGCCTCTGCCTCAAGTCATTTGAACTTAGCACAGGAGAGCATATTACAACCTGGGCCGCAGAGTCAAACTTTTTCCAGTAAAACACCGAATATGAACACTTGCCCTTTTTAAGAAATAGGAGAAAAAGAAAAGACTGCCAGAATGCCCTCTGAATATTTTTCATGAAAAAAAATCAATTGTGGCGTCGTCCTCTGTGAAGGTAGGGTAAACATTCTTCGGGAAGTAAGAATGTTTCTTGTTCTCCCAGTTTCTTAACAGTGTACGAGGAGAGACAGGTTTATTTATAGGGTGTAAATATGTGTATAATATTGAGAGACAAAAGCAAGAGAAACTCGGAGAGGGAGCTTTTTAAATAATGCTGGCCTGCAGTGTGGCGTGTGGCCTTCAATTGTCAGTGGAGGGGAAAAAAGGAGTCTGTTATTTTAACATAAGTTAAATTTGTCCTAAGTGGTTACGGGGGATTATTTTTGATTTTTTTTTCCAAAATACAATTGAGAATTTTATTCTGATTTATATTGTTTTTTATTTTTATTTTGTGTCTATAGAAAAAGTGGCACTGTTGTTGAGATATGCTGACAAGAGACTGTAAACTCAGGTTTTTACTTAGAAAGCACACGGAGACAAAGGGGTGTTTCTGAAATTTAAAAAAATAACACTACAATTTTTCCACTATCACTCCCCCTGAATCTTCTCTACATGGTAAATTTGTGACAATATCATTTCATGTTGTCAGTGGACCCTTAGGCTATGTGACTTTTGGTATTAAAGAGCGTATTACCTCTCTCAATCTTTTAATTGTTCGTTCCTACCTATTCGCAATTTAATCTGTGAAGCATACAGTATGTCATGTGTTGCCAATAGAAAAACACCTAAATGTTCATAGGTCATTTTTGTTGTAATGACAAGAATAATAAATGTTTGTGACTTAAAGAAATGTTTTTTTTTATTGCATGGGAAGATGACCTTCAAGCAGACTCGACGCCATAGACTGAACAATAACGAATTGCATTCATGTTATATTTGCAACAATTTTTTAAACTGAAAACTAAATGTCGTAGATTTCATTGCATTTAAGCTACTTTTATTTATTTATTTATAATGACACTTACAGTCCATATCCTGCCCACCTGAATAACCCACAGTTTTAACGATGTATCAGTCGTTCAATTCCTAAATGTGACTAATTCAGGTGTTGATTTGACCAATTAAACCAATTTGGCGTCCTGGGCATGCAGTCCGCTAAATTAAGACTAATTTAAGCTGTGAGAAACGAAACCCACAAAATTCGGTTTTAAATGTTTCAAACACGGCTCGACGTTTATAACACTCAGGAATATCACGCAACAGTGGGCATGCATTCCCCTTGTGTGGCTCTTGCTCGCTTGTAAAGGACCATTTTCTAGCGACTTACAAAGGCTTTAAATGAATGGGAACATTAGCGGGCCTCGGCGGTCTGTAATTGAAAGTGAACAAGGATATACCCACGGTCTTTTGGGCTTTCGTTGCTAATTTGTAGCAGCATTTTTCACCAGGCTCCTAATCCACCATAATGCGGCTTTTTGGCCGTTTGTTGATGTTGTCAGTGTGGACCCCTGGCCCAGGGGAGTGAATGTGCGCACAGCGAGCGGTCCCCTGTGAGACCAGCCACATGCATTTGGACCCTGAAAAGCAATCTTCTCAAAAGGCCCTCGGTTTGCTCGGCTTTCATGTCATCTGTGTTGTCTCGGGATACGTTCAAAAGAAACAGTGGGACAAGTCCGGCTACAGAAAACAGGCCTATTGGTCTTTTTCAGAGTTGTTGGAGCACATGTTTCCAGACAGAAGCTGGTGTAAAGCCTCTTTTATTTACCAGATCTGTGCGCAAATGGTTAAATTAGTTTGTGGGTGTTTTGACAGATGATTATTAAGGATGAAGGGTGGGAGGGCTGACTCCTGTGTTTTCCCCTCAGCACAGCTCACTGAAAGTCTTTGAAACGAAAACCAACACATGACTACTTTCTTTACTCAGAAGCAGCCTTTATTTCATTTCTATTTCTTCTCCTCTCCTTGTTAGCTAAAATTGGACAACTAATAAAAGTCGCATACAGCTTTTGGGAAATCATTATGATTAGCGCCTCTCCCGGTATATCCACAGTGTTAATTGATATCCTCTATGTATAATTTGCAGAGTAAATGAGGTGGAAAAAACATTAGCGCACTATTGAGAGTTTTCTCCGCACGCCCACGCTGATAGGGAGTCATTATGCGCCGCATCAGACCATTAAAATCCACATCAAGCGTGTGCAGAGGTGGTTAAACGGTTAAATAACGACAGGAACGAAAACGAAGCCAATAAAAATCGCGAGACTTTTAATGCAAGCTACAGATCCGCCACGGGGAGGTTCATGCAGAGGGAAAGAGCTTTGAAAACGGACCATTTGAGACTGAACTAATTTGTATGGATTTTCAGCTCGAATGCGCACTGACCATCCAAGCTCCATCTCTGCTGTAAGATTAAAGGCTTGTGACCAGAATAGAAGTGGAACTTGCTCTTCCTCAAACCACTGCGAGCAACGAGCACAAACACAAAGATATCAGGGGCGCATCTTTAAAAACACTCTTTAATTTGTCATGCAAGTCCCACGCAGCATGTAATCACTGCATGCACACTGATAGCTTAATGCTTCATAAAGTTCTTTGGTGCTGTTGTCACTCCGAGACCACCCGTGCTTTCAGCACCAGACTGCGACTTGATCCCGACACCACAACGACATTCGTCATTTTCGTGACGTTTTCCCTCAAACGAAATAACTGAGTGCTATGTGAAGTGACAGCCAAATGACTCAACAGTCACCATAAACACATTTTAGTTTTCGGGGCAATTCCAGTCTCTTTCTAACCGCTTCCATATGCCCCTGCTTGGGCGTATAAGCAGCCTTAAACCCGCTAAAATTTATTTATAGGCTTTAGATGTCAACATACATTTAGAACTATTTTCATTTCATTCTAAATATTTGTTCCCTTTAGGCTCTTCAAGTCCTCGGGAAAAATAAAGAGCTAGGTCATATAGTAATAATAATAATAATAATAATAATAATAATAATAATAATAATAATAATAATAATAATAATAATAATAATAAATTATATGGTAACCAGGATTATGATGATGATGATAATGATGATTATTATTAATGTTTTTCAGTACACACTATATGACCCCAGAGGATTGAATAAAATCGTTTTACTTAAATATCTCACAGCCCTGCCAATAACGTCATGCCCCCGATCGATGCATCGTTCACCGCTGCATCTTGAAGGACGTAAGGACAGAGTGCGCTGACAGTACAAGGACACCATGAGTGTGTGTGTGATTTTTCTGCGGGATGTGTGACTGCGTACGATAATCAAGGTCAAGTTCCTGATTTCGGGGTGTTAAGAGAATAGTCACGTTTACTCATATATAATATAATATAATATAATATAATATAATATAATATAATATAATATAATATAATATAATATAATATAATATAATATAATATAATATAAAGATGCCAATATGTAGGATGAGAATACCCGCCTCCTGTAGCCTTAAAGGCACAAAAGCTGGCTTCCTATTTTAAAAGATTCATCTATAAGCTTTAAAATCCGTCAACTTTGTTCTATGATACAAACAGATTCCTCTGATGAGAGAAATCAGATTCCTCCTTAACCTCCGCTGGTTATGCTCCTACAGGCCTGCCTGGATACATAATTATAAAACCTGCTGCTGCACAGTTGGGATAACTCTGGAGTGTGCTAATAATAAAAACAAACCATTCTCGTTATACTGGTGGGGACATTCTGGACACACACACATAGACAGAGACACTCCACGTTGTTTCCCCTCGACTTGTGAAAGCACTGGTGAGGCTTCCTTCCTTCATTTTTATGCACTTTCCCCCCAGATACTTTCACTTGTATACATGACCATTTCTTGTCCCATAGAGATCACCCTCTCCACGTCCCTTGTGTTTTTATGTGCGTGCAGGCGAGCCTCCCTTTCTCGCCCCCGCACAGGAATGTTGGCTCGGTCCGCGGCTCCCCGGCCTGGAGGAGAGGCGATCCGCGGCCCTATATCTGCACCGCCGCAATAAATCACAGCCTCCCCTCGCTGCACCCAGCCTCCCTCCAGCCTCCGTGTTTTTGCAACAGACAGAGGAATCCTTCGCTTAATTAATTTAGAATGTGTAAACAAAGCGAGGACAGTGAACTCCCCATCATCTCTGGAAACACAATATTAACTTTGGAAGATCTTCGCCCTGCCGACTCGACAGACTAAAAGAACACCTGCTGCAGAAAATAAAGACGATGGCCTGCCTGGTCTATGCACACACACGCTTTATCGGGGCAGGGGTATTAATGACTGAAGATAGTATTACTGCGCAAGGATCACCAGAATATGATATCAGGTAAGGCTACTGCACCCGTCATTCTAGCCTGTTTAAGAAGAGTGGGGATCGTATAAAGTCTGGTTCGTGTTTACTGGATTTAAAAAAAAGTTTTTTTTATTGGTCATTTTTAATTTGTCATATTTTACGATCCACGTGGATAAAATAAAGCTTTGGGAAGTGCCCGTGACTAATAAATGTGTCGCCTGTGCGCAAATTGGTATACATTCTTTTAATGGCCACATACGTGGACTTAGGGGTACATCTGCTTTGCACGCCACTGAAGGCCTGCGCGTACGCGATCCCGTGACTGTTCACACATCTGTCTCTGGAAGCAGTTTAAAGAAATGGCACAATGCGCAACACATAGTTGCGCATATCAGCAAAATTTAGAAAAACAAAAACACTACAGTGACAGATCATGTAGCACACGGAGAGCACTTATAGGAGAAAATACAGTTTGTTTTCTACATAAACAATGTCTAAGTTATTTTAAAGTTTCTGTTTTTTTTATTTTAGCTGTTTGTATTCGTGTATTGGTTCCGTTTTTAATTGAATTTACGCTCTTATTCTATCACACAAGTAGGGATTTCTGAAAAATGATTGGTGAGCGACAGTTTTTGGGACCTGAGCACTTGATCCTCATCCTCAGGTTGAAGTGTCATGTGAGTGTGTCGTATCCTCCCTTAGAATCCCCCCAGAACTATTGATCTGAAAGCATTGCACACTCACTTTCGATGCATTTAGGGCTACATCGAAAAGGGACCTAACGAGTGCCTTGTAAGGCCCTCAGGTAGTCCTCGGACCTTATGTTTGGCACTCGGTTTCTCCTCCCGCAGTCCGTCTCCCCGGTTTGGCTTAGCCGCACTAACGGAAAGGCGACAGTGCAACACTTTTCTCTATCGCTTTGACAGAGAGGCGCAGCTGCTGCCCGTCGCTCTTGCACACTGAGCGGTGTCACTGCGGGCGCTTTTACTGGCTTCTTCCAGTTGACCTTTGATGCCAGCGCGTTAGACTCACAGCAAGGATCTACTGCGATTAATGGCTGCGACCCACTTATCAAAGCCTATAATTATTGATTTAGGATATATTCTCCGAGCAGATAAAGCGTTTAATTTAACCCCCATAGAACAAACAGCGGGAAAAAGCATTATGTTGCTATTGTTTTAATTAAATCGGGTTGTTGACAAAAGTGTGGATGTTAAACCTTCAGATTTGCCCTTTCGTGTATTTAATATGAATTAAACCGTTATTATCAGCGAGCCACTTATAACAAACATTCATATTTAAATACACAAATCTTTCTTCTAATGAAGGAACTGATCCCAGTTCTTTTAAGCGAGGACAAATTATGCACACGTGTACTCCCGCCAGTCTACTGTAGGCCAGCTTCAGCGTGTTTGGTTGTTAATTGATCACAGGGCTGGTGGGTTTCAAGAGCATAATGATTATACTTCAAACTTGGTTGCAAGTGTATTTCTCACCAAAATGTGAACACGAACTTTTTGTTTAATCTGACGTCTATTTTTATTTTCCAGCGTGAATGTGTGTTTTCAAAAGTCGTCGAAAACCTCGTGATAAAATTCAAGTTTACTATCCAGAGTGAAATGCGATCACGCTGAGGTCGTGGGGCCAAACTTTTTAAGACTAATGTTTATTTAGAGAAGTGAGCGCTGTCTATGGGACTCCCCGTCCTCCCAGAATGCTGCACTAATGTCTTTACCAGGCCCGACTGGACCACCAGCAAGAGCGCATGCAGCTCTGTGCAGTCTGTAGCCTCTTGTGGCCTTTTCAAACACGACCACATTCAGCACAAGATACCGTGCAAGCACGTCCCCCTGGCCCAACATTAGGCTTCATTTTAGCAGGTTTGCTGTCTTTTAAACTCGTAACGTGTACTACTGCAAGCAGCAAAGATAATCCTTTCCACTGAGTCTTAAGCTCCTATTTATTTTTTTAATCTAACAATAATATTGAATCGGATTTTTTAAGCTGTTTTAGACTACCAATCTTTTAAAATCTCCCTTCTAATAAAAATATCGAGGAGGGATTCAGAAGCCTTCCTTGTTCGGTTTGCTCAACAAGCGAAACGAAACGTTGCCGTTTCCGACTCACTGGAAGAAGAAAGAAGTTTGATCACGAAGTGTAAAAACGGACATACTTGCAGCACATTTTCCCCAGCGCTTGGAGAGCAGCAGCAGCAGCAGCAGCAACAGCAGCGTGTTTTCTTACAGTTTGTAAAATTGAATTAGATATGGTGGGGAATCTGACCTCTCTCCAGACCGGCATACTTTTCACCCCTCAGGTTTTAGTGCTCCGTGGGTATTTTTGTTTTCTCAGCTGGACCTGCTATCAGACATTGTGTCCACGCTGTCCATTTATTTCTATCTTTACAATCTCTCTGTGCTGACCCACCAGAACACCCCACCACCCCCACTACCTCCCCAACACCCTAAGGTCCCCCAACACCTAACTTTCTCCTCCTCGGAACAGCTCACAGTCAGCCACCAGCGTTGATCTGAGAAGCAGACTTGACAAGGATAAGGCACACAGGGAGCCCTGCAGCCCATGAGCATGCGCATTGTGCACACATTTCACCCAGCGGAAAGCGCTTGTATACACAGAGGAAATCACATGTGGACAGGAACGACTGTCAAATGACACTGTTAATCACATGGGCCACTTTTTTTTTCCTGGATAGACTTGCTCTAATGGACAGGGGCTGTTTTCTTTTTTATAAAATTCAATTTCTGTGCAAAATATGCTCTGTGACTTAATTTGAGTCCATGCTTAATAAAAGGGACTGTTTTTAAAAACTTTATGGTTAGGATTTGTGTGGTTCATTTTAAATTTAAAGTGGTTGGCCAAGTCTAAAGGCCAGGTGAGGGTGCTTTCGAAAACAAAAGTTTTTATTTATTTATCAATCTCATAAGTCATCAATATGTCTATGCCTGCAGCTGCTCAAGGGAAAACGTTTATAAACAGATAGGTAGATATATCGATCTGTTTGCTATATGTTTATGTATGATTGAAAAATAATATATATATATAGGTGGTTATTGTTAGTGTTTGTGCCTGAAGAGTTTTGCTGTGGATACAGTTTCTATGTGAGTTATTGGCTGAAAGTGCTGTACAATTGCACACAATATAGGCCCATATGATTCTTCAGCACATAAGAGCCCTGAGGAGCCACAACATCAGTTATAGAGTCAGCAGCAACATAGCCTGCGAGCAGCCACTTCAGTGGAGAGGCAGAGTGTACAGTAAGAATTACAAGACTGAAAGACGTGGATAAAGAGAGATTAAAAAAAAAAAAAAAACCATGGTTACAACATTGTGCTTAAACAGTTAAATTATTTTGTCCCATCTGGTAGAGCTGAGGTTTTTTATTTGCAAAAAGAAACAACGCAGGAGGATCCCATTTTCTGATTTGCAGGGAGTTTAGGGCTTTATTGAAGACACAATAAGTTAAAACAAGAAAATACTGCATAAATATGCATACATGGACTCATGTTTCTTCTTATTAAATGATAAGTAAAGTAAAGCCAGCGTATCTGTGGTTTTATATTGGTTTGAAATGTCATTTTTAGCGGTATAGTTCATCTATGCATGCAGGTAGACAAAAAAACAACACAGTATGAGCCTAACAAAGGTATGACTGTACAAAATCCATCTTTAAACACCGCAAACATGTTGACTCAACACACACATCACACACCTCATTTATGAAAATCGTCCCTGAAAAGCATCAAAGAGTGCAACGCCTTTGTTTAGATTTTTTCCCCTCTTTTTCATGTTATTAATCTGAGTCGGTTCATAAAAAAAAAGAAATAATGTGATAAAGACACTGTGGTTCATTTCAAGACCGTGTACGTGTTCTTTGTACTGAGGCTGGAATGCTGAAATCCAATTAGGCCTGATGTATCATAAATGGAGTGTATTTTAACATCTGTGAGTTCATCTGTGTGTGTGTGTGTCTGTGTGTGATTGCAATGGAGTTCACAGAAAACCCAGGTTCAAAGGCGAGCCAAATGAAAAGGCCAAAGATGATAGGGCTACTCTGAGGCCCCATCCAGAGGAGAAATGTCACACATAAAGAAGGGAAAGCAGAGCAGAGAAACAACAGAGAGAGAGGCTGATGCAGGGGTGAAGTAGCTTGAGATTGCACTCTAAGTAGAGGTAAAGGGGCATCTGATCACATGTGTGCTCGTACGTGCGTGTATCGATGTGTGCGTGTGTTTGTGTGCATTTGGATGGGGGAGGTTAATGTTGTTCATGACTAGTAGAGTCATTTCACAGGGCTAGAGGCGCGGCTGGATGATGGATTGGAAGCTGAAGGGGCGAGCAGATGGGTAAGTAGAGAAAGTGAGGTTAAGTGGCAGTTAGATGTTGCAGATCTAAGTAGATCAAGAGTGGGGGAGTGGGAGTTTGTATGTGTGTGAGAGAGAAAGGGAGCAAAAGCGTTAGAGCAAAAGAGTTAGAAAGACCCCTACTCACAAGCTATATTTCAAAAAGTGCCACCAAGACATAATCGTACTCGGAATGCTGCATTTTTGACAGATTTTGCTATTTATCTATTCGGCATAGGAACACGACGGTGGAGTCACTCTGTCTTTCCTCCTGTTTCTCCATGATGTGTTCCCGCAGTGAGAAACAGCTTGAAGTTCATTAATTTCTAAGTGGAACTGAGTGACAAAAGTGTGGGTAATTAGCAGAAATTTTCCTGTTCAATGGTCATCTGCAGTCGTAAAAATGAAAAGTCTGGTTAGTGTGTTAGAGTCTGTTTGATGACTAATGTGGCTTCAAAAAATGAAATTCAAAGGTTTCCAGTTGCCTTTCGTTTTCAGATTATTTGGGTTTATAGGATCACTGGAAGTTTTGAAGACATTTATTTGGTAAATGTGGTCTCATCTGCAAAACAAACAAACAAACAAATAAACAAAAAAATCAAATGTAAGCCTTATGAAGTTTGACAAAATGAAAATTAACATATTAACTGGACACAATGTGTGGATCATAATTCATAAAAACAAACAAACTTTAAAATTCCCGTTGTTTTCTAATGCAAATGTTAACTTCAAGCATAAATTGAGATGAAAGGTTGAAATAATGAATCTTTTTCTATTAAAGTAAAAACCTCCACTGAAATTTGTCCTCAAGAAAGGCTATTAACTATGAAACTGGGGTGGGGATCTTCCCCCAGTAGCCCACTCTCTTTTTAAGGCAGCTGGTTCTCAAACTGTGAAGTGAGCCACTGTAAGTGGGACCCGGCTGAATGCAGATGATTTTCTTTTATTGTTTTTTTTTCTTAAACAGGAGAATTAACTAAAACAAACAAACAAAAAAGCCCCACAGGTTTTGTTTGTTTGCTGTTATCAAAATGAGAATCAGCCTACCCCCCCCCCCCCTCTTTTTTTTAAGCTTAATGACTGATAAATAAATAAATAAATAAATAAATAAATAAATAAATAAATAAATAAATAAATATTGTGCAGTGTGGGATGGCACGTTTTTGGCTCCTGAAGTTGGGCAAGCCAGATAATCACAACTTTGAACCATTTTTTTCTGATTAGCTGCCCCTTGGAAACAGAAGGTGGGTACGGCTGCTGTGCCTGAGATAACCATATGATGCAGAGAAGAAGAAAAAAAAGTTTGAACTGTGGTCTTCAGAGCAGCTTGAATCCTGAGGTTTGGACTTATTTTCTTGCACACATGTTGACTCTTTTATTTGAAATTTGGGCCATGTTTAATATGAGCATCTACAATTGTAACAGCATATATATGAGAGAAAAAAACGCATAATAGGTCCCCTATGAGAAATTTTACTCAAATACCACAAATGTCAAGTTCTTGGTAGGAAAAAAATGGGATCATCAGCATTACTTGGTTTTACTATATGGGAACCTTGAATGTCTGCAAAAATTCATGGCAGCTGTGGGTGGATTATTCAGTCTGGACTGAAGTGCTGGACTGACTGAGAGACCTACATTGCAACCCTAGAGCAATCATGCAGTTTTACAGCATGATATGGAGGCAGGTAGCAGGCAGTGACTGCGCTGAGAGAAGTTTAGACTGCATTAGCAGAGAGAGGCAGGACACGCAGTCAGGCACCAATAAGATCTGGAGAGGAGGGAAATGAGTTGTTGGTGTTCCCGCCTGTTTGTCTTTCACCATATTGTGGCTGGTTGGGGCAGGCTGTCTGGGTGGCAGGTCAGTCACAGGCCTGTTAGTGTGCTGTCACAGACAATTGTGGCAGCGTGGGATTGATGAGGACTTGCAACAGGAAGGCTGCTGGAAACTACAACAGGAAGAAGAACAGATGAGAAGTAGAAGGCGAGGAGGAAGAGAGATGGAGATGTGATGACAAATTAAATAGACAGATTGATAACATGACCCATCCAGATAACTGAAGTGCTTATCAAAAGGTTAGGGATTCATGTCTGCAGGTGGGAATGTCAGCAAATCTCTTAAAATTAAACTCCTACTGGTCTCTTGGGCTAAGGATCTCTCCTGCTCCCTCACCTTCTATTCTTACATTTACCCCTTCAGGATCTGGTCTGGATTGAATATCAATGAGAAAAGTTTTAAATGTCAAAAAAGTAAATAATTTATTGGAGTTGTGACTGATTAACCACATAAAATCATTGGTAAACTAATATTAATTTTCTGACAAACTTTACCCAGGGAAAATCTTGGCACCCTTTCAGGGTTTGAATTGTTCTTCCACAGTAAATACATATAATGCTTTGGGTGTCCCTCTGTCCATTAAACCAGTCCCACCTGTTGCTCGCAAAAGGTTAAAAAGAAACAATATTTGCAAAGTCTGGTCTTAACCTCTTTTTCATCCGGATCTGCTCTCCCTTTCTTAACTCCTTTCCAATTATCGTAATCCTTCCATCCACTCTGCAGTATTTCTTTTTTTTTTCCTTCACCGACAGCTGCTAAAGGACGTAACGGCTGATGTACGAAGGGTAATGGTCCTCTTCTTCCTCTTTGCACCCCTGCTTTCCTCTCCTCTTGGTTTGCTTGGTGGCACTCCCTCCCCTAATTCAATTCTACATGCTTTTCTTGGCCTGACCAGCTCCCATCCTCATTCAACAATTTTCCCCTCTGCCTGTTGCATTTCTTCTTTGACTTCTTCCTTTAAACTCATACCCCCCCCCCCCCCCCCCCACACACACACACTCTTCTTTAACTTCCAGCAATCCCTTTCTCTTTTCCTCTCCAGCTTTCTGTCTCCTTGTTCCCAGTTGCTGTGCTTTTAGTGCTGGCTCTGATATGCAACTTCTGGCTTTTCCCTATCTCTCTCTCCTTCTCTGGGCCGTCTGCTTCACTCAGACAGAGCAGCACTGGGGCTGAGAGGGGTCACGCCTGGGTGAGGGATATCACTTCACACCTATCTCTTTCTATCCCTTCCCTATTCCCCTTTCCTCCTTTCCCAACCCTTCTCTATATTTTCTTTCTCTCCCTTTGCAGTGTCCCTTTCTTTCCTCTTGACATCCTTCCTTATCCTCTTTCTCCTCTTTTCTTCCTCAGTTTCCCCCTCATCCTCCTGACATAATGGATTTAGTGAATATTTCCAGAAGCACATCAAGTTAAAATACTCTTTTTGTTTCACTTTAACTGGCTTGCATTCTGAAATAAACGCCTTATTTTTTTCCTGATTTCACTTCTCCCAGGTGCTGCATACTGTACGTATTCAGGAAATTTTAAAGGTACACACATGTGCATATCTTCTTTGTTCCAGCAGAGGAATGCTTTGGGGAAAAGACTGTGAATGAAAGTGTGTATAAGAGTGATGATGAATGGCTGTATATGTGTGAAGCAGATGCTGCTGAAGGGCTGTGTACACAGATGCCAACACAGAACGCAGAGAGATGCAGAATGAGAGAACCACAAACAGAGCGATGAGGAGGAAAGTGACAAAAGGCAGAAGATCACGACTGGAAGAGAAAAAAAGATAAACTGGTTAGTGTGCGTTCTTTTGGGGGGCAACTTAGGGGATCATCTTCCCCCCCTTGGCCCCTCCCTGGCCCCAGCCAGAAGCCTCCAGGGGTCCCTTGGTTCCTGAGGAAAAACATCTCGGCCCCCATCACCCCTGAACCCGGTGCTGGGCTGTTTACCTTGGCCTGGCTGCCTGACAGCTTTACTGATGTTACATACAGGCACACAGGGACCCCGAGTCAGAGAGGGAGCAGGAACACAAGGAGAGAGGAGGAGGAAGAGAGCGGGATAGATGAGGAATGGAGAAGTGAGGCAGACGAGTGATGAGGACAGAGGGTGCAGGGGAGTAAACATAGGCATGGAATAAGGTGAACAGAGTAGAGGACTAGAGAAGGTGAGGGAGCAAGAGGCGCGAGAGGAGAGCAAGAGTGTTAGCTTACTCTGATCTTAATCACCACAATCAGATCCATTTGTGGTGATCTCCAGAGGAGAGCGCTGTTCAGAGGGCAACTAAGTGCACACTGAGTACACACAGTGAAGAAATATTGCCGGAAAAAAAAGTCTGCACTAAAAACACAGGCATTAATTTTCATCAGCTTTCTAAGTTGATCCCTGTGTATATAAAGCAATATTTTGTTTTTAGGGTGATTGCTCACAGTAGTATGTGAGATTTAAAAAGCAAATGTGAAATGGAGACTCAATATTTTGACAGGAGCTAACGTTACGCATTACACTGCGTCGTAGAAATGTATAGGCACTTTCCAGACCTTTCGCAGGGAGAGAATGCCGCATGGAGGGGCCCTCCTTACATAAATGTTGACCTAAGTATAGCATATCTACTTTAAAGAAATAAACAACATCATTTGGAAACAAAGCTGTGCATCATGGAAACGCCTTTAATAACAGAACAAAAGCACACTGCAGTTAAGAACGATGGAGCCCGTTCAGAGGAAATTCAGTAGAAATGACTCAGATGGACAATTTTTTTCCACAAGTCACGGAAAGCACAAAACAAAGGATGGACGCTGCTTTTAGCAGTGATCTGAATTTGCATTCCTTCTTTGCTGCTTTCCAGCAAACTTCTCCTCATGCCTGGCAGTTTATCTACGCAGGCGTTTGTTTGTCCATTTCTGAACCACAATGCTGGGCTGGGCTGGACCACAGGGGTTTCTGCAATGGGGTGGGAGGTCTGTGTTTTGTAGCTCAGAGCTCTAAGCCTTGTTTGTCTGTACCGAGCAGCTGCACAAGCTGTAATAATACAAACAGGCCTTTGAACAGGGTGCTGTGTTGTGCCGCTCTGGCTTGGGTTACATCGCACACACTTGCTCTCTGCGAAACACACGCATACGCACTCATGACGGCCAGACTGGCAACAGCACATACTTTTAAATTCATGCCAAAAACACATGTTCACACGCTTATTAATACCAGTCCGTGTGCAGGCATGCATGAGCACGCAAACAACTGTGCACTCTTAATCGTTTATCACAACCAACTGAACTCACTCATCCCTGCCTGTCGAACTTTGATTGATCATCTTAAACTCTGCCATCACTCTGCCTGACGGCCTGTTTGTCCGTCTCCTCTGCTTGTTTGTTTGTTTGTGTGGACAGGCGGGTGGCTTGCTTGCTGTTTGTTTATGGCCGATCATTTGTCACAATAAATCATTAGGGAGGGACGCACACACATGCGCTTTTGAGCCCCCTGGATCGCTTCCCCAGACTCTCTCTCAAACTGATTTAGGCTTACACAAACACTTCAGACTCATTGCGCTGTCAGCCTCACACACTGGAAGCGGCGGCTTCCTCACAGAGGGAGAGAAAAAGGGGGACATAGCTGCGGTCCATCACACTTCACTGCACTGACGGATGACTTCCCCTGTCATTATGTAATGAAGTTCAGAGGTTCACCTACAAACTGGCCTCTGTGGCCCAACAGGATATGAGAGGACAGGGAATTGTTCTGTAGGTTGCTCGGTCTCTCCTCTGGTGCCCTACATAGCTACCAGTTGGTGATAAATGGGAAGGAAAACATGTCCGTATCCATGTGTACAATACGTCAGTGCAAATTTAATTTCAAGTCCAAAACCACTGACGCTAAAAGATAACACAGGCCCATATATAACAGCTTTCTGGTTTGGACTACTGGTATATCTCAGTGGAAGCACACATGTAATAACATTTTTCATATGTTTGACCTGAGTGAGCATTTGACCTAAGGCCTAAGTGGTGCATTTGATACAGTGGATTATGGTATCCTAATCTCTAGACTGGAGAGCTGTGTGGGCCTTAAAGCGGCTGCTCTCCAATGTTTTAGATCTTCCTTAACAGGCAGAAGGTTTTCGATCAGTTTAGGTGGCTTTTCGCTAACACCTGCTCCCCTCTCAGTCTGGGGTCCCCCAAGGACCAGTTCTTGTTCCTGTTCTTCTCATTCTACATGCTCCCATTAGGTTCAATTTTCCAGAAAAATTGGAATTTCATTTCAGTGTTATGCCAGTGATTCACAAAATTTTCTTCCACAACCCCTTTGAAAATCATGCCTGACGGTCTTGCAAACATAAAATCAATGATGGCGCTAAACTTTTTGAAGCTGGCTTCTTCACACTGGCTCCCAGTGCACTTTGGAGTTGATTTCAAGATTTATTGTTTGTTTTTAAGAGTCACTAAATGGGTTAGCATCTCTTTACCTTTCTGATCTTTTAACTATGCCCAGTCCCAAAAGATCATTAAGGTCAACTGACCAGATGCTTCTCATTGTACCAGAAAGCAGATGAAAGAGGAGCGCAGAAGAGATTTAGCCTTTGCTGTAGCTGCACCTACACTTTGGAACAATTTTACCTTAAAATTAGAAGCTCATGGTGTTTTATTGATAATTATGGATTGCATTTATATAGCGCTTTTCTAGGCACCCAAAGCGCTTTACAATACCACTATTCATTCACTCTCACATTCACACAAACCACAGTTGTAGCCACAGCTGCCCTGGGGCAGACTGACAGAAGCGAGGCTGCCATATCACGCCATCGGCCCCTCTGGCCAACACCAGGAGGCGTTAGGGTGAAGTGTCTTGCCCAAGGACACAACGACCAGGACAGAGAGAGCTGGGGGATCAAACCGGCGACCTTCCGGTTACAGATGAGCTTCCCAACCCCCTGAACCACGGCCGATTATGGTTTAATCCTTTACTTCAGGATTTTGGTGAATGTTTGTTGTTTTTAAATGTGCTCATAAATAAATTGACTTGATGATTGTTGTTAACAAACAATATAATGTCATAATAAATTAAGTCATATTATTAGAATGCTCTTTACATTTATATAATATGACTTGACTAATAAGGTTTACTTTATTTACATTTCAGTCTTAATTTACAGCATGTTAAGTGAATCGAAGGGATTATCAGTTAGTATTAGGCGTGATTATTTTAAAGATTGTATTGCTAATCTGTTTACACGTGTGATTCTTTATCACTTTCCTACTGATTCTTGATCAGTTTTCTTGCTGATTGTTTATCTCTAAGATAGTCTGAATGCAGCCTTAAAAACAGGTAAACCAAGTGTACAAAACCTCCGCTGCTATGAGTTTGCAGTGTGCAACTGTCAGAATAACATGCCAGCAATGAGAAAAGCAACTGATACACAATTCCCATTCCTGAATGCCTAGTCAAAATAAAGTACAATTGGATAAAAGCAAAATAACTTTGCAGGACTTTCCTGTGACGGTCCCAGCAAAAGCTGAGGTAGGACGTTTCTGCTTCTTAATTCAGATCAAACTGAGGTTATTGTACTCGGCCCTGAAAATCTTAGAAATATGGTATCTAAGCAGATTCTTACTCTGGATGGCATTACCTTGGCCTCCAGTAATACTGTGAGGAACCTTGGAGTCATTTTTGACCAGGACATGTCCTTCAACGCACATATTAAACAAATATGTAAGACTGCTTTCTTCCATTTGTGCAACATCTCTAAAGTTAGAAATATCCTGTCTCAGAGTGACGCTGAAAAACTAGTTCATGCATTTATTACTTCCAGGCTGGACGACTGTAATTCATTATTATCAGGATGTCCTAAAAACTCCCTGAAAGGTCTTCAGTTAATCCAAAATGCTGCAGCAAGAGTCCTGACAGGGACTAGAAAGAGAGAGCAGATTTCTCCTGTTTTGGCTTCCTGTTAAATCCAGAATTGAATTCAAAATCCTGCTCCTCACATACAAGGTCTTAAATAATCAGGCCCCATCTTATCTTAATGACCTTGTAGTACCATATCACCCTATTAGAGCACTTCGTTCTCACACTGCAGGCCTACTTGTTGTTCCTAGAGTATTTAAAAGTAGAATGGGAGGCAGAGCCTTCAGTTTTCAGGCCCCTCTTCTGTGGAACCAGCTTCCAGTTTGGATTCAGGAGACAGACACTATTTCTACTTTCAAGATTAGGCTTCAAACTTTCCTTTTTGCTAAAGCATATAGTTAGGGCTGGACCAGGTGACCCTGAATCCTCCCTTAGTTATGCTGCAATAGACGTAGGCTGCCGGGGATTCCCATGATGCATTGAGTTTTTCCTTTCCAGTCACCTTTCTCACTCACTATGTGTTAACAGACCTCTCTGCACTGAATCATATCTGTTATTAACCTCTGTCTCTCTTCCACAGCATGTCTTTATCCTGTCTTCCTTCTCTCACCCCAACCGGTCGCAGCAGATGGCCCCGCCCCTCCCTGAGCCTGGTTCTCTTGGAGGTTTCTTCCTGTTAAAAGGGAGTTTTTCCTTCCCACTGTCGCCAAAGTGCTTGCTCATAGGGGGTCATATGATTGTTGGGTTTTTCTCTGTATCTATGAAGCGCCTTGAGGCGACTTTTGTTGTGATTTGGCTCTATATGAATAAAACTGAATTGAATTGAATTGGACCCAAGTTGATATGTCTGGATTTGTGCATCTATGAACAGCTCGCCACACAGACAGCAGAAATACAGTTACTCATTTCTGACAAGAAGATCGGGAGATAGAGATGACTAGAAATTATTATTGTGCTGAAAAGGATGTCAAACAATCTAAGAGTCACTGCTACTAGTACTATCAGTTCCACTGAGAATCAACATTCAAGCATCTTTTAAGTTAGTCAGGTTTTAAAAACATTTCAGAACAAAACACCAATGAATATTTCAACGGAGTCGGCTATTGAGCGAGAAGACTTCAGCAAGATGTCCATGTAGTGTTCTAAATGGGTATTGCTGGCCACAATGAGCTTAGGCAGCTGTTAGATTAAATGTGATTTAAAAAATATAATTTACCTAAACAATCATTTTCAGCTTTACTATTAATATTAACTATAGTCTTTGCTTTTATCCTAAGGTTGAAGGACACCATGTTTTTCATTTTACTATTCAGGGCAAACAGGCAGCACAATGACAAATAAAGGAGACAAAAGGCAAACCAGTGCCAAGACCAATAAATATTATGTATGTTACCATGCTGCTCATTTGTCTGCCCTTTAATGTGTTTGGCTATTTTTAAGGTAAGCCTATGTTGTGTGGAGATCTGCACTTCTAGGCCTATTTGTATATGAGTGAACTGTTTTGTTCCCTGCCTCATTCTCTCTCACCACTTTTTGTTTTTACATGACATGTTGAGATTTGCTGTTTTGTTTGGTTTGCAACTCCTTAGCCACAGTCTTCATTATATAATGAGGGGGGACGGTATTTGTGGTGGGCAGATGGAGGTCAAATCTGTGTTTGGAACACACATGCATGACTGGTCAGTCAACCACGGTGGGTTATGCAGACTGAAGATTCAGCAAAACAACTGCCATATGTGTTTTGGTGCAGATCATAGCTAGGGAAGCAACTGTAGTAACAAAGACAGATTTAGCCACAGGAACTGGTGCTGGATTAAAAATGAGATACTGACTTGCTATTTAGTATGCTAATGTAGTATTTGAGAAAAGTATGCCAAGTATTTCTGGTGTAATGACAAAGTATGCAAGAACCGGACAGCAGGCCAACATAAATATCTCATAATGCAAGGCCATTGCTTGACGGTGAGAAAGGCAGCTGAGATCTGACATCAGTAACTCTTCAACTTAAGTATTTAAATAAAAAAAAGTTTCTTTTTGTCCCATGTAATATATATTTTTAATGTTTGTCCGTACTTGGCCAATCTCAAACAAGGTCAGGTTACCATGACAACATGTCTCTAACTGTGAAGCTCATGACTTGCAATCTACAGTGGTGCAGCCAACAAAACACATACTACTGACATTAAAGTATTTTGAACAGTGGTGCATATACTGGATATAGTGCATCTAGTATGTGATCTCAGACACAAAACGGTAGCATTGTGTAGCCTATGAAGAGATCCTAGAAGGTAAAAAAATAAAATTGTTCATATGAAAAAGAAACCTGACATTCAGAAAGACGACAGTCTAAAGAAATAAAAGGCAGGACAGACATGAAACACTACCGATCGGGAACATGTCTTTGTAATCACTTCAACTACCAGAAGTGGGAGACAAAAGTGATGCAGGTTTGAAAAATTTAGCAACATTAATGATTATTTAGCTAAATTTTCACAAATAAAAACTGCTGAATAAAGAAAGTAATACACAAAAACATGAACTCGACTGGTGGCAAATACAAACTGACCTCAGTTAGAGGGGTGAGCAGTAGAACAACACGTGGTGTACATAGAGGAAAGTAATGGTTTACCCGAGGGGGAAAACAAAAAACAAACAAATAAATAAAAAAACAAAACAAAAATATTAAACCTGTAAGTGTGATGTTTGGGCCGTGTTTAGTAAGCTATGACCACGTGACCAGATGGGGAGGCGGGGTTAGCCAAAAAAGAAGACAGCTCTTATCATTTCAATTAATTATCGTGAACCCGTTTGGGGTTAGTTTGGTCTCAATGCAATTAAGCCAGCGCTAGTTTGTGTGTGAAGCGAATTACCGAGGATTTTGATTTTAAAGTTACAAGAACCCAGGATGACTGGAAGAGAACTGAATCCCCCAACAAGGGAGTTTAGACGATGGGAGCTCGTGAGGGACAAAGGTAATCCGGAAAGGTTAATGGGACGGTTTCATCTTGCGCTATTTCCAGCTGCTTTTGTGCCACACACATCTCTACACCTGAAACAAAACAGTAAGTAAAATATTTCATTGATTTTTATGAATATGTGGAGCGCGTTCTTTGAGCGCCAGATACTTTTGGATTTTTTAATAGATTCATTGGTAGGAATTTAGACATTTTCATAGTTAATGTTTGTTGACATATCAGTATTTTTAATTTAAAGCAAACTAATTTTGAATTCTTTGCATATTTACTTTTTTTTAAAATTTTGTAGTGGGTTGGATCCCCTTTTTACCACATCAGTTCTTCCTGCCATAGATTCAATAAGCTGGTGGAAAGATTCATCAGAGGTTTAGGTCCATGTTGACATGATAGCATCACACACTTGGTGCAGATTTATTAGCTGCATATCTGCCTGCATGATTAAATACATTACAGTAAGCCTGAACCGATTGGCTTGTTGTTTCTAGTTGCAGGTTGTAATAAATTCATTTTAAAGAGGAAAACTTTTGCATATAAACCCAAAAGCATGTCCAAAATGCTTCTGATCTACACTCAGTTCAGCCATAGCTTCAATTGTTGAGGTTCCTTTTCCATCTCTTTTTGATTCGTTTCTGGTTTACAGGAGGTAGCAGCAAATGTGACCATGGCATGAGTAATATGAAAGATGCTAAAACTAAAATCCTTAAATGCATTGATTTTTCTATTAGGCAAATGTAAAAATACTATGAGTTGAACTGTGATCAGATACTGGATATGGACCTATAGTACACGAGCTGCAATATGAGTGGATGTGTTAGTTAGTATGTCATATATTGAACGGGCTTTATTTTACCCTTTGGACCCGTGACTCACCGGTGGGGTTGCATCAGTGGATGCTTGTGTAGAAACACATTATATGTCACAGACCCAAATGCATGCACATATTTCCATGGCCTCTACCCCTCCACCCCTGCTGTTTGAGTAGTGTTAGGTTTATGGCAGCCATGTTAGAACATAGGCAATCTATCTTGGACAACAGGAAAGATGTAGTGAGATTCATAATAAGAAATGGACAAAGAGAAAAATCGAATGGGAGTCACTTAGAATGGGAGGTCGGTCTGCAGGAATCCTTAGCTCAGGCCTTGAATTGATAGAGTGTGATATGTGATAGAGTTGGAAGAAGAGAGGTGAAAAATAAACTGGTAGAATCATACAAAGAAGCAAAAGGCTGGACTGGAGATGGTGGCAAAAAGCAAGAGGTCACATGGAGGCTACGTAAACCACAAATGAAAAAAATAGTGATTGGTTTGATTGCTAGTGTGGGTCAGATCAAGTGTGCAGTGAGGTAGAGAGAACTAGGGATCAAGGCTAGAGGGGCTATCAGGAACAACACATCTGCAAAAGCCATTAAGAATTGTGTATGTATGCGGCGTGATGCTGTGTTTCCCTGGCAGGCCTGGCTTTGGCCTGAGCGGTAAAACTGAGATCAGGTTTCGTCAGCGTGCAGTGGGGGGCCGTCTCCAGTTGACGCGTGATGATTTAGTCAGGTGTGAGCGTGCACTTTCCAATTTGGAGGGAAATAAATTAGAAGTGATTTTTTATGAGACCTCTGTCTCAGGCTGTCTCAAGGCTCTCTTTCCCTCCCGCTGTGCACTGTCAGCCCAGCTGATGTGTTTATAAAGAGGGCTGCAGTGGCCCATAAACACACACACGCACAAGCACACAGAAGTGAGTAATGAAAACAACAGCATGCATGAAAAATTCACATGTGCGGACATCTATGAGAAACCCACATATTTGACTGTGTGTGCAGAAAAACAACTTTGCAAGCTGATTAAAATGTCCCTCATATGCCATTCATGCGTGTATGATGTGCATAAAGCATGTGAAAATATTACAGTAAAAATACAATAGTTAAAATGACAAAAGAAGCTATTAACTCAACCAGTAAATGTGCGCATAACCAACCTCATTAAGAGCAATTCTTTTCCCTATTGTTCTTGCTTGTGTAAGAGCAGCTCCACTTAATATTGAAATAAAATAGAGCAACAGGTCACTACAAGCAGGAACCCCAAATCCCACCTCACCTCTGCGCTCTGTTTGGTTCCTCTACTACTGGGCCCACATATGGTCCTGGCTGGAGTTACTAAAAGACTACCTGACTTGTCTTGTCTGCCTGACGTTTTTCCTGCATGGATTTAGTTTAGCTGTCTCTTCAGTTGTCTGTATTAAAGACAGGACTATTCCCTGATCTTACAGTGTCAACCTGTGCCATGCTTAATTTATAGCAGAGCGATTGTATCTGTTTGTGGAGGTATTTCCTTACAGATAAGGGTTTTCAGCCAAGGCAACTTTTCTGCAGTCCTCTAAAATTCCAACTGCATGGTGCTCGATGGGGACGATGTATCGGTTAAATGTCGATTTGGTGAAAAATCCGGCCAGGACAGGGAAGGGAGCGACAGCAGAGTCTACATGTCAAAGCACAAAAAACACCATTAAAGATCAAAACGGCAGCATGAAAAGACAGTAAATTAGTAGTAATTCCAAAATAAGGTGATAAGTATTACTTTCAAAAAATGAATCCAGATGATTTTGAACTGGAGCTGGAAAATCATGAAGTAGCACTGCTCACAGCCCTCACATAGACAACTTCAGTCCATTGTAAAACAATGGTAAGTCATACACTAATGCCACAGCTAGTATGAAAGATGGATGTAGTTACTGTGATGTCGTCGCCTGGTTTTTGAAGTTCTGTTTTGAAGCCTTGAGATTAGTGTTTTCATCTTAGTTTCAAAACACCTAATGTGATGAAAGGTGGGTCTGACTGTCAAACCTCTTGGTCTTTGGCTAAAGACTTGTCAGTCACAAGTCCTTAGCCAATGAGCATAAATAATCCTTCATTTTAAAACACATTTATTTTATTTGTTTATTTATTTTTTTAAATGTAGTTTTCAGTATAACCTGGAATGAGTGACAGGCCCCATGAACTCATTAGGAAAGTGTTTATAAAGGTTAAGTAAGAAAGCGTTTTCTCATAGACTTCTACAGACTAAATGTCTGTTTGCTACCACAGCTATCGCCACCTGGTGGCTTTGCAGAATGCAGCTTTATGGCACATTAGCATTAGCTTAATTTTTCCAACCTGGCAGCTAAATCCATGTTTTATGCCGTCTATGGTAAATGCAGAAAAGAGGTAAAAAAATAAATAATCTCATTGTTTTTGTAGATTTTTATAATAAAAATTCTAGCAGCCATAGAAGTCAAACTGCTGTCAAAGTGTCAAAAACACAAGTCATCATGTAAAGGGGTTTGGTACAAGTGCCAAAAAAAGAAGCTATGAGACAAACAATCAGTAAAGTATATTTCACAGTTATGGCACATCTGCAGGAGACTGTCAGTGGAAATAAAGTCAAAGAATGAGGAAAACTGACTTTTGGAATCTAGCAACACCAGCAATACGCAGCATTGACATAGTCTTTTTGTTAAATAATTACAACTCGGTATTGGTTTCTAACACTTGTTGTCAGAACAGTTTGGAGTCTTGAAAAGACAGAGAAGTCAGGATTTGCTCCCTCTAGAGGGATGTCCACTACAGCCTTTAAAGGGAGAATTTCATGGGAGGCATTTTGCAGGACTGGAACTTCTTTCGCTGTATGCTGAAAGCTCAGCTTGTCAGCACTGCACAAAGATGTAAACTGAAAACACTCACCGACTTATTCAGTCTATTAAGTGAAAAACATTCATTTTGAGTGTCGTATCAGGAGTACTTTGACTTGAGAGGCAGTAGGCTACAACATGAAACAGTCTGCATCGTGTTAAAAGCTGATGGCGTGGTATTTCCACCTTGTCACTAATCTCATGATTCGACAGTTTATTTTAGCAATACGAGACTAAATTTAATGCAGTTGTTTAGAGAAGCTGCACAATCCATTTTTAACACCGATCTATTTGACCCATCGCTGGGAGATAACTGTACCGATGCAAATATTGTGCCAAAGCATATGTGCTAAGAGAAATTTGTTTTCATACATTAATTTTATAGCAATGGCCGCCATACAAAAGCAGCTTGGCTGTGTTTTTTCATCTTACCCCTTTTTAAGTTTACAGTACTGTTTAAAAGGGATTGGTCATGACATTTGGTATAAGTCCTATTTGTACGGAGTTTTAATGCAAGTCAGTATTTTGTTTCAATAAAATCCTTTTAGTAGCTCTGACATTTACAACGGGACTTTGAACAGGATGTGAGATTGCAGTCGTCATCTCCAGAGAAGTCAGTCTGAATTTGCCTAGCCCACTCCTACACACAGCAGATGAACAGAGGCGATTGGGAGCTTTTTACAGAGGGGGTCAAAGTCTCCTTCCTTTACGAGTTGTTACAACATGAATGGGAGCACTGAGAGAGGGAGGGAGGGGGGAACTAGGTAGGGAGGGAGGTAAAGGAAGTGAATGGTGTAGTTTTTCTCAGCTATAGTGCCTCTGAGCGAGGTGAGAGGTGGGGCCCAGAGGGCACTGGCTGGGTGGTCAGCGCGATCGCTGCCCTGTGTGTGTTTATTTGTGTGTTAATGGTTGTGTGTCCATATAAGCAGGCAAGAAAGAGAAGAGCGAGAAAAGGGACTAGTCCATGCTGAATTCGTGCGTGGGGATGATGAAAAAGTCTTCCATATTTGCTTAAGGCTGTTTGATCCTTTCTTCTAATGTTTTTCAGAGAATTTTCTTTCCCTCAGAGTACTGCTTCTATTCTTGTGTCATTGTTATTCCACACAAAGCTTACACATGCACATTTTCTGAGGTTTTGCTCTTTACGGCCTGCAGAATGAGGTGTAGACCAAAATGACTGGTCTAATCGAGTAGCTGCACGAGTCCTAAAACAACAGACCACATTTAGCCAATATAATTCATTCCTCTTGACCATAAAATATCCAGGCTTAATAAAAAAAAGGCATCGAGCAATGAAAGCCTGAGTGTTTCATTTCATACAGACCCGTGCTAAGAAAAACACAAGCAAACAGAGTGATTTTCAAATTAGGGAAGAGGGATGATGCTGTTAATGGAGTAGTCTGAAATTAGGAGAAGTAGGCTTTTTCAGTTTTTGTGGAGGGTTTGATGGAATGATCATAGCAGTCATATCTGTGTTGCGACTACCTTCAGCAGACTGGGAGCAGTGGGAAACTGGCAGAGGTCTGTTCGGCAGCGTTTTCCAGAAGAAATGTAAGAAACAAATACGAACAAAAAATTGTCATCTTCCCTCTGCTTTAGCGCTTTACTAATTATAAAAGTCCTTTTAGTGCTTTATTAAAATGATATGCTTCAATAACATTTTTTGAAAGCTCTGCTGTCATGACCTCAACACGGTAACTGTCCGAGTGACCACAAAATAACATTAAAATGCATTCATGCCTCATTTAGTCCCTTCAGCCCCCCTCCTCCAAAAACGCAGAACTAAATATATCTCCACGGAGAATAAAAATATGTAAGAAAAATCAAGATGTTTTAATCAAAACAATCGGACAAACTAACTGCTTGGCTGTCGCACATCTTGATAATGATGATTAGTAAAAGATGCTGATCTGTTCAGCTGATAAATCGTAGGAAAATGTGACTGTTCTCTTGTCTCTGCTTCCTCTTTGTATTTAGAGTATTTAACAGACATCAACACTTGTTGTGTTGACAACAGGACACACATACAATAATAAAACAACAGGTTCGCCTCCAGAGGCAATGGCTAACTTTAGGCATAATTAAGCAGTAAATGAGAAAATGGATGCAATTAGGCAAACTGCTGTTCTCCCATGTAAGGAGAGAGATTGCTTTCACTTTGGTATCATTTTAATTGATGCCGTCTTCCCACAATGCGTAAGCGATCGGCCATTGTCCCAGGGCCATACTTTTAAGTTGCTTTTTTTAGAGTGGCTAGAAATGTACAAACAAATAAATGAACCGTTTTATTGAAAAGTCATTTATCCAAGGCACCAGTAAACCTTTGATCTACTGGTCTGGCTGCCAGTGGTTACAAAATATTACACTGAACTTTGAAGCATGGATGCATCATTGTTTGCCCAAGAAAAGGGAGATACCTCTTACAAAAATAAATCAGACCTAAACCTTGTTTTTGGTTCCAGAACAAACACACTTCCTATGACTCTGCTAGGTACTCACTAGCCAAAAATCAGTTGTGACAAAGCTTGCTGTTTACTCCGAATTTACATTTTAACTTATGTATTTATTTATTTACCAGCAACCCCGCTGCAAACACATAGTTGATCCTCCGTTGATGGAGGCTGACGGCTTTCCTCAACCTATGTGTTATATGCAGCGAGCTGACATATTAGGAACAAGTCATCTGACAGATCTTACGCATGATGAAACAGACTGCTGCGCTCCATGAGACTGGTATCAATTTTCTGAATTAACTCTTGGCGAGAAGCTAAGTAAGCATCCCAAAATGTCACAACACACCACTAAATTGAAAATATATTTTTGTTTGCAACACACTGACTCATGTTTTTAAATGCATTATCTGTTTATACACCCCGACATCCTTGTTATCTGTCCACCAATCCACTTAGCTGTCATGCTGAGTGGATTGTTTTGTCATATTTTATTTTTCTATCATTTCTACTTCTGTAGCCCCAGTGTGGGCAGCGTGTAGCCACATTCAAGAATAGCTAGCTGTCATCAGACACTGCTAAACCTAAACACTAGCAGCCACAGACCCTATTCTCTCTTAGCCAGTCACTACACTCCTGTTGGCTTCCCACACGATGTTAAACAGGCACACATGTTTTTGCTCCTTCAGTATTACTCTCAGACTTCTTTTTTCATATTTTTCCCTCCCCACTCTGTCTCCTATCTGATCCACACCCATCTTTGATCTTCCAGTTCTTTTGTTTCCCATTCTTAGGCGACTGTATTTTTGTCAGATGCACACGTGACACGTAGCTGTCAGAAGTGAAGCATTTTCAATTTATTAGGCTGATCCGGCGGGTTCGTGTGTGACGTGTTTGGTAGGAGGGAAATCCAAACCAGGCAGGAGTAAAGGTACGGATCAACAAGATCAAGTGAGAACATTCATCTCAGATGGCCCAGGCCGTGACAGAATTGGTCCTGCGTGCTGTTTTCCACCGAGCACCGGTGTTATGTTCGCAGAGTCCATGTGTTGTAAAGTTGGAGTGGTTTTGGCACGGATGGTGACGCCAGCTCCTGTTCTGAGGGTGAACCCCTTCCTGGCCAACACATGGTGGGCTGCAGAATGACACAGGATCAGGCGCAGGAGTGAGAGTGTTGACAATGCTAAAGTTGGAAACCGAGCCTATCCCTGACACTGAATACTCAGTCTGCCACTTCATGTTCCCCTTCACAAACATCACACTCCTCAGGGATGTTTATTTTTCCCTCTGTCTGTCACTTTTTCTTACTTTTTATCTTCCACACTGTTTCTTTTTATTTGTTTGGGTTGTTTGGTTCAGCTTTCCATGGTGGGTAGAGACTGACATCCATTTTCTTTATAACTAATGCAAGCCTCTGTCTGTCTGCTTTTCTCTCTTGCTCTCTCACCATTGCAGTTTCTCTTTCTTTTTCTGAGTACCTCAGTTCGATTCAAGGAAGTCATTTGAAAAATGCTGTAAAAGGTTAAAAAAATCCTGCTTTAACAAAAATGAAAATATCAACCCTACCTGCACATTTCAAAGTGCAAGTTAAACAAATGAAATAAAAAAAGCAAACAAACGTAAGAAGCCAGCAAATGGTTTTATGTGTATATCTTTGTGCGTGTGTGCGTGTGTGTGTGTGTGTGCAAGATTGTCTGGGTGTCACAGGTCGACACTTTTTGTATACATTTTTTTTTCCATGCCTTGTTTTTTTTTTCACGGCCTCTTTCTTGATTGCTGTCCGTTGTTACCCTGCTTACTTGACAGTTTGCTCCATCATAAAACTCCACAAAGGCTTTACAAGTTGAGTCTCATAAAAAACTCAAGTGACATAATATTTGTACTTTAAAACAAACTGCTTCTTTGGATCACTCACATTGGAAATGTGCAGTGGGATACCAGTTTTCTTCCAATTACTAAGCAATACAAGACAAAAATGATAGAAGAAGACAGAATAATACACACAGCCAGTGTAGTCTTGTGTGGTTTCACTGTAATAGATTTATGTAGTGAGCATACATTGATCAAAGGTTATAGTTTACCACCAGTGCAGATGAACAGTCAGAAGTTAATCCTTTAAATGCACGACACTTGTAACCAGCTGCAGTGGGCGCTGTTTTGTCGTGGTCACTGAGTTCAAATCTCCCTGTTTGACACCTGCTCAATGTAGATAAAAGTTCTGATGGTGCATGGTGGTGATGGTGATGATTGTTGTGAAGGTAGAAAAAGTGGCAAAGAACTGTGCTTAATAGCACCGTAAACGGCTGATAAGCAGCAGCCAAGCTTGGCATCTTATTCTGCAGTAGCTGCAGATTGCTGTTGTATCGCTGTCAAAATCTGATAAGGCGTGAAATATAATGAGTCATATCATAGAGGAAAATCGACAGGTGTTTTTACGTGAAACATGACTTTATTTTGTGAGCAAACATGAACGGGACAACAGCATCGTTTCATGGGAGAAATAAGCGAGGAGTTTTAAGACAAGCTAAAAAAGTTGGAGAAAAAGTGAGATGGAGAGTGGACAGAGGAAATTACAGAGCGAGAGAGAAGCGTTCAAAGGGAATGCAGCTTTTAAAAGCTGTATGGTGGAAGCAAAGAGCTGGGACACGAGTTAATGTTCGTTTGAAAATATTCAAAGACTGTTTCTTCAATAATGCCTGTAGAGCAAATCTATGAATCACAACCATAACATCCATTTACCACTCACAGCAGTAGCTCTGCTCTGTTTGGTGCAAGTAATGATGCAGTCAGGGTTATAGCTGCTCCTTCTTACTGTACAGCTACACTTTACCAGTTAGAAAAAAACCCTTTATGCTCATGTAATATCTAAAAACCTGATACAAACACTTGAAGCTCCCCATTATGTGACTACTTTTATGCTTTAGCACACAAGTGGATAAAACATTGGTCATTAATGTACACCAGCTCTCTCAAATCCATACCCCTAACAAAGCCGACCTCTGACATACTCCATCAAACTGTCCTTGCTTTTTCGTTCTCGCAGACCTGCATAATGACAAGCTGTTTCCATACTTTTCTTCATCATTTTAAATTATTAACATAAATTGAAATGCACATAAATATCTGTTATTTGCAGCTATTTTGAGCTGCTTTCCTTTTGAGACTACTCTATTTCAAACAAGATCAACAGCTTTCTGGGTGTAAGTGCTGGAAATAGATCCAAGCAACTGATTTAGATATTAGTGGTTTGATAAATCGCTTGTAATACAAAATTCTGACCTTGAGCAAATCTGTACACAAGAGACTTTTATAAATGACAATCCTGACCACTCATGGACTTCGAGTTTGTCTTCTAGCATTTAAAGACCTAAGCAACAGCTTTAAGAGATGGCTCTTCTCTCGTCTTATCGTCTCCTCTCTTGCTCAATGAGACATATTTTCTGATGTGTCAACGACTCTCACTTGATTAGCTAATAAGGTGGAATTACACATGCACTTGTGGTTAATGCTTCAGCGTTGTGTATTTAAATGCTCAGCGGGCCCTGTTACGTTGTAGAAAATTGAGTGATTCGTCTGGTATTGATTGTTAAGAAACACTTTAAAAATAGGTTTGAGCTTTCACATATCCTAGAATAAGATCATCTAGATTTTCTAATATATTTGGCAGTTTTAATATTGAGTAATTTTTCATATGCTTCCTGAAGTCTGGTTGTTGTTGTGTTGTAAAGTACTGAAAATACCCGATCCAAGAAGTATAGTTAGTCTTCAGCTGTATAATGAAGGGCACCACTTTAGGGGACATTTACTACTTTCAATGTGTTACTTGTGTTAAAGCAAAAGTTTTTTAATACGTGTGAGGATATCTTTTAACAGCATTTTCTTATTTGATGATGCCTGACAGCTGTGAGGCTTTAATAACTGCGTTGTAGCATGAAATAAATTCAGCATGTGAAAGCACCTGCTTGTGTCATTACTGAACTTCCACAGTGAGAATTTAATGTGGGCAGTGAGAACTAAAAAAGTAGACAATTTATCTTTAAAGTAAGTAAAACTATTTATTCAGTTAGGGCTACTTCTGTCAACACTGAGGATGTAACACTTTAAGGCTACAAATAAGACTTTCGCACTCCATCCTTCTATCTGTTTATCCAATCATCCAGGCTGGAGCCTATCCCATCTAACATTGGACAAGAGGGAGTATAGGTCGCCAGTCTACCGCAGGGCTAATGCAGAGAGTTACTCGTGCTCACATTCATACCCAAGGCAAATATGTAGATCCCATGCAGGCACATGTAGAGACCAACCAGAAAGGGCACAGCTGTCCAGTGGGTTTGAACCACTCAGAGCCATTTTGCTGTGAGGACAATCCTAACCGCTGCACCAATGAAAAACATGATCTAAGCACAGAATTATTTAATATATGAAAAGAAATCCACAGTTACTATGGCCAATATGGGATTCTTCTTCAGAAAAACTGAAAACTTCTAACATATTTTTTCTGTTATCCAGCTCAGGTGTTGCATGGAAATGTTTATGCAGCAAGTCTTACAGCGTGAGGGAAAACTCAGATGCTAGCATTCTATAGCTGACAGACAACAACGTATGCACTTCAAAAACATTCCATTTGAAGCTCACACCCTAGGATTTCCTTTCCAAAAGCACAAGTATGTCTATATAAATGAACTTTTAAATTGTTTAGCTTATATGGTGGATAGAGCCAGGACCGCTGAGTACTAAAACATGTCTCATACTAAAAGGATTGAGTCAAATAGACCTATCAATAAACCCCAGCACACTTCAAGTGCATCTCTATGTGGTTAAGCTAGCAGTTCATCTCTTGGTCTGTCCTTATCTTGCTTGTTTGCCAGACACTTAAGTGGCTGTGTTCTGTGACTTTGTTTCTGAGGGTGAAAAACGACTAGTAATTATGCCTGATAGCCAGCGGGTAACTGCAACTCAAATAAGATAAGCGCTTTGCATGCAACATGTTCATATAAGCATGCATGACAAAAAACTTCTTCCTCCATGGTGACCGTTTCCGATAATATATACAGACTTGTCTGGATATATAAATTACAAGTGGAAATGCTAAAAAAATACACAAATGGGCCTCATAAGAATTTAAACCACATAACTGACAATAACTCAGCACAACATTCCTATAGCTTTGTCTTATTCACGTTAAAACGAAATTATCTTCAAAAATTAGGAAAATGCTTAATGTGTCAGATTTCTGGCTGACGTTATTCATTTGCTGAAGTCCTGGATTCTCTGTGTTTTTGTTGTGTTTGCTTACAGAGCTTTGTAGTTCATTTAACATCTACAAAACATTTATGCCAAAGATCATGAATTAAATAGATTTAAATCGTTTTTTAATGTGCATGTTGCTCTCAAACACGTTTAGTCTGTAAATTCTGTAGCCAAAAAGAAAATGACGTTCCCCATCAAACATTTTCTGTCCCAGTGATTGAATATTAAAATATAGGTTAAACACAAGTGACATTTCATTCCTTACGCGGAAGAAAATAAGCAGAACTTTATTGGGAAAATTTAATTTAAGTACAAAAGTGTGATCACTCGTGATATCATCTCTCCAGCTTAAAAATAAATAAAAAAAAAACCCAAAAAACAAAAGCTCTTAAACTCTTAAGCAGCCTAGTGCATACATACACACACATGCCCTTGTACAGTTACAAAACAAGAACAACAGCTTGTCATGGAAGTACAGTAGGTTGGCAGGGGGAAGAATACAGTTTTACTGCTCTGACTAAAATAAAACACGAGGACTCTGTGGTCCACTGTGCAGCTGGAAAGACAAATATTATTTTTTTTATGAGCAAGAGAAGCCTGGGGACAGACTGTATAAAACGCCGTAATGATTGAATGGCTGAAGTATTAAACCTTGTAACTATGCCTGTTGGGCCCTGACCCGGACAGGGGTGGAGAAGAGACTAGTCCTTTTATAGCAGCTTGATAGGGGAAAATCTACCAGTGCACACACCTTTCAGATGCTTGTATCAGCTAATACAGTGACATACACACCCCGGGACTTACCTTGGCAAAGGATTTGCCACAGTAAATCTTTTTGTTGGAATGGATACTGAAGTGAATGATTAAATCTGAACAAAAAGCCTTCAGTTCCCTTTAAACACAACAAACTGTAATCAGACTTTGACCCTCAATATTTTCCTTCTTCGTGATGCTGGCTAAAATTACAATAAAACACGTTTCAGTAGCCTTTTCGTTTGTTTAATCTTACAGACATTAACAGTAAATATTCTTTATGTAAGTGTTTCACATTTATATCTGCAAGTCATCGCTTATTTTTTTTCTGCATACATATTTTAAATATTTTTTCGCATTGATATTATCTCATATAACAATAGCAAATACTGGCTTTGTGGCATTGGATATACAAGTGGAGCTTTGAAGCTCAGCCACTGTGGGGCACCATCAGGTTCTCTGAAAGCATCACACATACAGTAAAAGCTGGGACTTCCTCCACTGCTGAGGCACTTTGAACTGTATGCTAATGTTGACATACCGGACTTGCAGCACTTAACTTGCAGTGATAAGTTTTATTTACAATGGAGAGTGATTGCCATCATTGCTCCAGCAAAACTGACACATCCATTCATGGTGCTGCATGGAATTTGCCAAATTCTAGGCCGACCTTTTTCACGAGTCCAAGCAGCCCCAGTGAAAGGACAGATAGATGGATAGTTGGGTGGTATGAAAGCAAAGGGCAGAGGATCATCCAAGAATGTAAGATATGTCAAATGCAACCACGTAAATAAATAAAGGTAGCCAGATGTATGCATGACTCTCTCCTTCGCACACACACCTCTGATGTCTGTACCTATCAAAATCACAGGTGTCAGAGACCGACAGGTGGTTATGGCAGAAATACACACATGAACACACACACACACACAATTTGCAAACCATGAACATAAATACAGATGTCACATTAATGTCCCCTCAGGATTTAGACTCAAGTAAAACACGTGAAACTGCAGAAAACCGTCATGTGCGTCTGACATTTAAATAAAAGACTCAACTGTCCTTGTTACACTTTGCTTGCTCATACACCCCACTTCAGTGTGTGCATCTTGTGTCATTCTAGTGCATATGTGTGTGTTCGTGAACGTCCCTCTCCGTTTCCAGCTGCACCTCTCATGCTGGGGCCTCCTCCTGGTAGCCATTATGGGTGTATGTGTGTGTGTGTGTGTGTGTGTCTGTGTGTGTGTATATGTGGGTCTGGGTGGTCTAGTCCCGTCTTCTTCCTTCTAATAGTTTTATACTGTTCTGCCCTGGCGGTGCCCGAGGGCAATGGAGGTCTGGGAGGAGGGAGGTGAGGTAAGGCGGCGGGTGTTGCAGAGGGGGTGTTAGCGGCCCTGGTGAGAAGAGCAGACGACAGGCCTAATAAAGCTTCACAGGGTCTAGGCCCATCGCTCTCAGCACTTCCTCCCCGCTGCCCTCTTTGCTCCCTTCTGCCCCCTCGGTTCGCCACCCCATCCCACTCCCCCCCAACGAACACATGTGGTCCAGCCCTAATGGGACCCAGCTGGACTTCCACCTTCTCTCTCTTACAGATCCCAGCTCTCTTCCACTCAGTGTTCAGCCCCAGATGGCACACCTTTAGCCAGGATGTTCATTGCTTACGGATGTGTTTTTCCTTTTCTTTTTGCTGTCTTCTTTTCAGTGTCCTTCAGCTTTTGTCCAACGGTTTTAAATTCAATTTTATTATGGCTGTCTTCCTCACTTCTTATTCCCCCCCCCCCCCCCTAGAAATTCTGTTCTTATTTCCTAGAAATAAGAAGCAGTTGGTCAATAAAGCCAGACAAACAAAATGAACAACAAACTGCTCTTTCTGTGTCACACATGGTGATGCACAAACAACTCCAAGCAAACAAACAAAAAACAAAATGTATTAATTTGCAAATGAGAGGAAAAAGCACAGAACCCCCCCCCCCCCCAGCATGGTCTACACCAGACAAATATTTAGACTGATGCTCAGTGAGGTCAGATCACTTTTTTTCTTGTGGAAGATTTGACATCATTTGTTTTATCTGGTGTTTAACATTTGGGCTATGAGGTTTTTCTTTTGAGAATGATGCTATTCTGAACTGTGCCAACTAAGGAGAAACAGCTTTTGGGTCTAATTGTTTTTTTTTTAATGAAAATAAAAAATTCTTGGTGACAGTCCGATGTCTTCCTGTAGCATTTAAAATTTTCTGCACTTCTACACATAGTAAAACTATGGTAGTACTAGTACTTAACACTTTTCTACTGTGAGTACTCAAAGCACTTTTTACTACAAGCCACATTCATGTCTTAGGCTAAAATATATATTTCCTGACCAATTGAGAAGTGGCTGCTGGATGCTGCTGACTTTGGTAAGTTATATCGGCTGCAACCAGGGTTGCTGCAACCAGGGTTGCTGCAACCAGGGTTGCTGCAACCAGGGTTGCATGAAAGAAGGAGCAGTGAAAATTGGCAGGACCAATAAATTTGCCTTAGTGTTATAGCCGATATATTTCAAAAGGCACAACTTTTACTCACAGTGTCACTTCTGCAAGTCATTGTTGAGTGTTTGCAGACAAGTAAGCATCTTGCATGCAAACCACAGGCAGTCTGCTACTGAGATTTTCCACCTCTTTGTAACTGATTTCAGCAACCTCCAGCAACCACTCACCAACAGGTTGGGGAATACAGTTTTTCTTTGCGGTCAGTGGTTTCGATGACTGGTCTCTAGGGATGTGGACTGGGGCCGTAACTGCCCAAACTCAGACTCTGATGGGTGGGGTCCAAGTTCAGTGCAGACTGCAGGAACCAGGGATTGTACTACTTACTCTCTGATTGGTGGATGAATAGCTCTGCCTCTTAAAACATGTCCAATGTTCTCATTAATTGTAGTATGATTAAGTATAGTGTGTTAATCTGGCATGCATTCACTTTATCATTAATATTTATTTCCAGTCCTAAGCTGTGAGTTAAGTGTCCAAGCTTTGGGAATAGGATGTAAATTATTCCAAATTTGTTATTTGATGCCCTTTTTAAATAGTCCTCATCATATCAACAGTGGCCTTTGTGTAAGTGAATTTTGTTGCTGTGCTTTTACAAAACTTCTTGGATATAGAGAAAAACCACCAAGAGTTTCTTTTTAGTTTGGTCTTTGTCGCTTATTTTGTTGTCTTCTCCACTTTTTCTTGGTAATGTGGTTTTACTCAAGTTTCAGATTTCCCAAGACAAGCAGTGGGACCAAACAAGGAGGAGAGAACTCACTAATGTCTTCTATTCATCTTTTACCCGTCCCCAGTCCCCAAACCGATGTTTGTTTACTGGTCAAACTCCCTACGGCTTCCTTTCTGCGGGAAATTAACATGGGGAGGCATTTGTTCCCCCGAGCTACTCTGCTTCATCTCTCTGGAGTTGCAGTCTCAGTTTGTACAGTAAACAGGGCAGTGCCAATTGCATGGCCTTGAGTTTTTATGGTACCAAGACAGAGAAAACAAACAAACTAGAGAATTTTACGCCACAGTCTGTGAAACATTCTCACAGTGCCACAGGGGACAAGTGTTGCCAAGTTCCCTCAGCTGTAATTCAAGCACATACACAGGGAAGCCTGCTGATGTGAAAGTAAATACATGTACTTGAATTTACACACACACATGCAATATATAACGGGTGTCATACACAGAGATTACTGATAGAAGTGTTTTTGTTATGGATGACTTCATGGCACGGCATTCTGTTTTTAAAAAAAATTATTGTAAATATTTAGAACTTTACAGGAGTAAAACAGTGACAGTTGAGACACAATGTTTTATGCAGTTGCGTTAAACCCTACCATAATGGCAAATAATTTTTAATTACTTCCTCTTTGCAGCAGTGTCTGCAGTAAGAGTGGAACTATTATCGTAATCACACTGGGGACAGACAGCCCATGTTGCACAGTTACCATAACGTCTTATCATTCCCAAACCCTAACTAGATGTTCACACTGATGAATAACTGAGCTCCTGCTGTGTGGTCCCTCTGTGGCCCTTGCAGCTGGTGTCATAGCGGTTCGCCTCCATGTTAGAGATGAGAAGGAGTTGGGTGCGGCAACACTGCGTTTGTGTTCTTGAATTCATTATCTCTGACCAAATCCGTCCCCTGTGATCAGAGCAGTCAGAATGGCAGAGTAACAGGACAGGGAAGTCGTTCTTCCTGTTCATCTTTCAAACTGCATCTGTGCTGCACGCATCCACGCGCGCACGTGCACATACCTTGTTTAAGTGGGCTCTGTGTTGTAAACATCTGTAGTGATTGATCCAGTGATTGTAGTTTATTTAATTGATGCTTTTAACAAAGTAACATACGGTCTCTGCGAGCCACACAATTGCATGTTGATTGCTTCATACACAGCTCAAAATTAAACAACCTAAAAGCAGAGAGCAAAGCAGAACAACTATGTGTACTTATGCTAGTGACCTTTTTGTTACATATAATTAAATCCAAAGCTAACTTGCGCCCTATGGAGTGGACTTCTGTTTGTAGCTTGTGAGTTGTTGCTATGTACACAGTGATAAGTGCGCAGGTTACACAGTGCCTGCAAAATGTCAACACAAGGTGGGCAGAAGAAGACCTGTTAGTAAGATTTTATGCATTGTAAAGCCAAGAAGTGTCCTTGGGTATCCGTGGCCGCTCTGCCGCAATTGGTCCATGAGGAAATATGTAAATGAGATACACCTTTCAAAACTCTTTGTAGTACTTTGCTAAAGTTTAAAAGGAGCTACATGAATACAATGAAGGCCATGTACCAACAAATTGCTGATCAGCCTGTAAATCTATTGTTCCTTTAGTGAACTTTATATAAATGGTCTGCAAGAAGTTTGCAAAACAGGATACAACTGTGCACTTGTTGGCTTCTGCGGATTTACATCAGAAGGATGGTGTCCATGTGTGTCACGATGAACATGTCACCTATTGCAACTTGTCTCATTTTATCATTGTTAGCCAACTTCAATTCAATTTCATTTTATTTATATAGCACCAAATCATAACAACAATCACCTCGAGGTGCTTTATATGTAAATTAAAGACCCTAAAATACTTCAAAGAAAACACCAACATTCAAATGATCCCCTGCAAGAGAGCACTTTGCAACAGTGGGAAGGAAGAACTCCCTTCTAACAGGAAGAAACCTCCGGCAGAACCAGGTTCAGGGAAGGACAGCCATCTGCTGGGGTGAGGACAAGAGCGGAGGTCTACGGCACAGCAGAATTAATTACACATTGCAAGGCTTTAGGTACAAAAAAAATCGCAATTATTTAACACAACGACTGCACTTTTGAAACAACAGCATTTGTTGAACATTTGTTAGCAAAAATTGCACTTGTGTTTGTTCATCCTCAGTGAACTGTGTGTGCTTTCCTTGATGACTAAAGCCTCTTTCTGTCATTTTTGCTCTAATAGAATGAAACCTACCACAAGAGTTAGGTTAAATTCTTAGGTGTAAAAGCCCTGCGCTATGAAGAAAAAGCATGTGCTGGGTTTAGAAAAGAAAGTGGCACAATAATTGCTTTATTTCCATTTTCTTGTTTACATAATTGTCGACAACTATAATTGTACTTGAATATAAATTCCAATTAATTGCACAATCTTATTAGAAAGTCAAATCATTTCTTGTTTGGGCTCTTTCAAAGGAATTGCTGACAAAAAAAGAAAAGTGTGGAATATTGCCTGAGTAATTCTGTGTGGCTCTACAGCAGGAGTCTGCAACCCTGGGCACGCATGCCACAGTTGGCATGGGAAGGGTTAACTGATGGCACGACCATAGCTAGACTAGTCATCTGTGATTTTTCGTTTTTATGGGCTGATGTTTTTTTGTTTGTTGTTTTGTTTTTTTGTAACGGTATAAACAATGAAAGGTGGTGGATTGGCCAGATGCTGGCCGATGTGTAAAATGTAAAAATAACTCAGTTGTTTGGTGGTTGCTATGGCGGAGCTTCCACAGAGGCCAGCAGGGGAATGAGGGAAAGGGGAGGCTGGAGGAGGAGAGACCCGAGGCGGTGAACTGAACTTCAAGTAAGAAGTTATGACCTGCAGTCTATCTGGGCCAGATATAAACCAAGATTAGGTGGAGTTAGCTGACTTTTTACAGTCAGTTACAATAACTCGTACTGCGTACTAGCTAGCATACCATACCATACCATACCATACCATACCATACCACCTTTATTTATAAAGCACTTTAACATAAAACCAGAGTTCACAAAGTGCTGTACATGCTAAAAGCATAAGTAAAGAAAATTAAAATGAGATAAGATAAAATAAATAACTAAAAAGAAAACTAAAATAAATTGAAACATGTCAAAACAAATGACGGAGTTTATATTCAGCTGGGTAGGACTATGATGTTACTGATAGTGAACTTTATTTTATTCATAAGGTTAGTTAGTAGAGTTGCCAACAAGACAAGTAACACCAGGATCCTTTTATATGTAGCTGACAGCTGGTAACTGTGCAGGGGCGGGTCTAGCAAAGTTTTGCCAGGGGGGCAGGTAGGGCATTAACAGGGAAAGGGGGGCACAAAGAAATACTTTTCTTTTTTATTGTTATTTAAAATGTCTCGCTTTTAATAAATAATTATCTGAATCTTACAACCAAAGTTTTTGTCTGATGTAAAATGTATAGAAATCATACATATACCAACAAGACAGTGTGCATCATTGTCACAACAGCGTTTATTTTCATTGTTGTGAGGAGACCATGAATAACATTCGCATGTTGTACAGTTCATTTACTGTTATGGATAAAAAGTGTATTTTTTTTGTTTCAAAATAGCTGATAACTATTCGCTGATAGCTGCCAACATCTGTAAACAAATGTAATTCTGTAAAGTTGTTCTATATAGTGTGTAACTGTTCATATAGAGCATTATTACATTTATTGCTAATGCAATCATATGGCACATTGACTTGTGAGGAAATTTTAGATGGCACTCATCATAAAAAAGGTTGCCGACCCCTGCTCTGCAGCGAAGGGGTTTGCACATGTGCCTAACAAGCAAAAAGATCTCTGGTTTGATCCTTGGAGGAGACATAAATCTTTGTGGGGTCGCGTCAGGAAGGACATTTGACATAAATATTTGCCAAATCAAACACGCCGAGTCACACTCTGTCCCTTCTCAACTCAGTTTCTCCACTGGCCCTCTTGGAGGTGGCTTTCCTGTGGGATTGAAACCATGACTCTTACCCCTGACTTTCATACATCCACATATTGTGGCGCAGAGGAGGCCCCTAAAATGTTTATGTGTGGCAGACGCCCAGGCTAAACAGGAAGGGACAGGAGACCGTCATTTGGGATTCAGAAATCAGACCTATACCCAAAGGGCGCCCCCTCAGCATGCCTCAGGCTTGCCATTGGTCATACATGATCACTGTTCATAACACCTGTAAGTGACTTCATATAAGTCAAAGCCCCGCTGTAAAGGGATTTGTGTTTGCACCTGCAATATCGAGTCTGTACTCCTGTTTGCAAGTCGACACCTGGTGTGTTGCAACAGTCGTGCCAGTCCAGGCAGCAGGCAGACGGTACACTGTCCATGCAGAGCCTCATGTGTGCTATTCAGACAGAAAAATAAATAGTGTCAGAGGACGAGAGGAAAGCAAGTATGTTTGAAGTCGGGGAGCTGCAGAGTGAACTGAGAGACAGATGAATCATCCTGTTTCAGAAACCTGAACGCACCCTTGTTAAGCAGAGGTAGTATGTTTGCGTGTGGCAGCAATAACACAGTTCTGAGACTTGGCTCTGTGTGTACACATACGCCAGTGTAACTCTACACACGACTCAGATGACGTCAGATTAGCATTAAGCGTGAGTTTGAGCCTGTGTTTATATGTGTGTGTGTGTGTGTGTGTGTGTGTGTGTGTGTGTGTGTGTGTGTGTGTGTGTGTGTGTGTGTGTGTGTGTGTGTGTGTGTGTGTGTGTGTGTGTGTGTGTGTTGAACAAGATGTCTGGTATTGTTTTTTGGGTAGTAAGAGAAATGTAAACAGCGGAAGGTAGTGGCTAAGGGAGAGTGGAAGACCAGAGACGTTCCATGCGTGGGTTTGTGTGTATGCATGGGTGTGCGGTAGAGGGATAATGACATCAGCGGCTGGGCAGGGAAGGGGTGAAGGGGCTCTGGTCAGTGTGAAAGTCAAGTCTGTCACACAGACGTTGTGCGACTGCAAGCCACACTCACAACAGAGCACTCAGCCACTGGCAGTGGTTTGAGGGCTGGCTGACGGTGGTCTGCCAAAAGCTGTCAGCTCCGTGGCAGCTTAAACGTTTCAGTGCAGCAATCTGGACTGAGAAAAGTAACAGTCACAGGAAAGGCTGGCATTGGATTTCTACATTAAAAGGTTTCCATCTCAACCTCGTGGCCGTATGAAGTTAATGGTGTGTACTTTTCTATGGTAAATTTAACATTTTAAAGCCAATCAGATGTAGCTGATTGCGATTTTCTCTTTTAAGTGGATTTTCCGTTGCTTTAATTAATTTTCAACAAACTCGGTCACAAAAAAAGCCGAGCAGAGAATCCCTGTAATCTGCGATGCAGTTCTGTCTCTTGATCGGCAGTGTGGCTGTGTGCCAGCCCAGTGTGGATGTTGCCAGTTCCAGCAGTGAGACAGTGTGCAGAAATGCCCACCTGTTTCCCTTCCTTCAGTTTTTATATTTATTTATTCGAAATGCTACCGTGATAAGTGCTTATTTTGCACGGCTATCAATTTTTGGGAATTTAGCCTTTATTTAAATCAAAACCCAGACAGACAGTTATTTCGCTTAACTGTCGCTTTTCTTGAAGAAAGTTGAGCTTTAACAGAAGCCAACTGCTTATATAGCATTTACGGGTTTTTTTTTTGCAGGGTGGCTTACCAATCTGAACCTAAAGTGACCTACAGAAGCCCAGTAAGTGTTGCTCTGCAGCTGAAGCAATATCCTGACCTTCCTGACTCTTGGAAAGTGTAGAGAATATTCCCCACAGGCATCAGTGAACTATTACTTTCATAGTTTTGTTTCATAAAGTATTTTGGTAAGGACCACCACTGAGCATCGAGGTCCAAATGCAAACTTAGGAATGATGAAATTTCTCGTAGTGCGGGACTCATTGGTTCTTTTTCTCCTTCTATCAGAGGAGGTGGTCCTTGCTTTTTCTGTAGTCCGTCTTTGATCCCTCTCTCTTCTTTTCCTGCAATTCACTCTCCTGGAACAGACAAAGACTGTCCTTCCAACAAACGCAGCCGCTGCCTTTCAGGGCCAAGCGTCAGGCTGTTGAAGGAAAAGTAGACAACCGGAGAGGAGCAGGGGAGCAGTGAGGACAGAGAGGAGAAGAGCGGCAGGGAGAGGAGAGAAGAAGAAAGAAGAGAAGTGAGGGGACGAGAGGAAAGGAGAAGAGCATGCAGTTTCACCCACCCCGGAGGTCTCCGGCAGCCCCCTGCTCTCAGTACCCTACCTCCAGAAGGCCTTATTCAGAGACTCACCTAATGAACACTCCTGCCCTCATTCAGCCCCACAATGGAGCCCTCCACAGCCATTGAGCCTGCTCACAATGGAGAACATCGCCCCAATTAAACCCCAGAGACAATGAGCTGGGGTAGGTGAAGGGGTGGAGGTGTGTGTGTAATATGTGTGCATATATGGGGTCGAGCTGGGAGGTCAGCAGGGTAATGAACAGGCCCAACGTAGTGGATCTCATTGGAGGTCCACTGAAGTGCTGTTGCCTCTGATGTACTATTTGGATCAGTAAGAAGCAATTAGGTGCCCATTGCCAGCACATCCCAAACCTTTGTCCTTCCCCAAGCACATCTAGCATGTGTGCTTACATATGTGTGTTTGAAGTACGAATAGGAAGGAAAGAAGGCAGTGAACGAGGGGAAATCATAAATAAACTGCCTCAAACTTGATTTCTTCAAAACTAAATAAAATGTCAAATAAGTGTTTCTGTGTTGCAGTTAAAAAATGTCAAACAGTCATCCAGCTGTCAAAAGGTTTTGCCAGATGCCAAAAAATAGATTCTCACAGGAGTCGTGCAGTACCTTTAGACATATTTTAAGAAGATCTGGCATTCAGACTGCATGTGATCAAAAACAGGGAAGATGAGATGAAAAACAGCAAGGTACGGCAAGGTCGGTTTAAATTCATATTTAGGCATATGGTGAACAAAGGGAGAAAGAAAGCACAAAACCACACACATAAAAATGTATTAATGTGTCTTGTGCAGGAGGGTCTACGGGCTTCCATAATGTTGTATGTGTAATTATTGACATTGATGCTCAAAATACAGAGTCCGCAGAGACGTGACATTTGACAGAGGCAGAGGCGGGCAGAAAAGCCAACAAAGGGCAGAACAAAGGCAGAAGCTGGGCCATGATAATGCAGCTCAGTGCAGATCCCTCTCATGAATATGGCAGCTGTGGTGGTGACTGCAGTAAAGGCATTAATGTGCGTGTGTGTAAAATACATGCACGTACTGTATTCTACTGCATGCATGCACTAGCATTATGTGCAAATGTAATTTGACCCACAAATAATGTATGTCCTTGCACTTGTGTTCTATCTCAGTGACAAGTAAATGTATTACTATATCAAACACAGTGATGTTAAGGCATTTATGTGTCTCTATCTGCCTGTGTTGCTGCCCAGTGGGGCTGAAAAGTCAATCAACTAGTCTGTCAGGAGAGCAGGATGCATATTCTGCACAGGGATCAATACCCTTCACCCCTGAGGCTCTTGCTTAGTCAGTGGGGGTATTGCAAAGCTCCTTAAATCCCTCGTACTTCTCTGACAGCTGCCTGCCGGGAATACTTCTCTAAGTGTGTGTGGGTATATGCCTGAATGTGGGTGCAAGTGTTCATTTGGACTCTTAATGAAAGAAACACATTTGGCGCAGTGTTATTATTATAATTAATGCTTTTCAGCTTGGTTTTGTCTGCATTGATCTGAAAAAATGTAGTTTTAAAGTGGATGTGACTGTGTATTTCAGACCAAGTGTATGTGTGTATTTGTACGTGTGCTTCTCTACCTTCTAATGTTTAATACGTGTCAAATTCCTTTACATTTTTATTTATTTTTGTTCGATTCTTCAGTAAAAATTAATTTTTATATATAAAAATCCACATATCTTTCAGACAGTAAACTAATAGCTGTCTTTGTCCTCGTGCCTAGCTTCCCTTTATGCTGTTCAGGACTAGCCCCCATACTCTACCCAGGGAATTTTTCTAGCTAGCTCCACTTTGTTCGGGATCTCATCTGCCCCCAATTTACTTTCCTAGTGACCTCCCAACCCCGACCTATCAGTGCAGCGTTCCTTTCTTTATTGCTGAAAGCCATATTGTTTTCAAATGAAAAAGGGACATAAATACTTGCTAATATTCTAGAGTCTCACTCAAGTGGAACTGAGAGAGTAGTAAATCAAAGGCCAAGAAGAGGAGTCCAACCACTGTGCCCATGTGTGCTGTGGTGAGCTCCCTTTTTTGTGCATGAGAGTGTGTTTTTCTTTGGCTGTCGGGGAGTGTGTGTTTCTACAGAGTGTGGGAGGGTGTTCTCTCTTTCTCTTTTTGTTAATCTCTTAATCTCTGTTGTCTTCCTCACTGGTGTTGCCACAAACCTCCTTTTCTCTTCCTCTCCAGTTCCTAGGAGGCCACAGGAAGAGAGACGTAGGACTGCCAAGGGACGCTGACGATGGTGGTGGGGGTAGAAATTTGGAGGAGCAGGGTGTATCATGTTCTCTCTTTCTCTCCTACTACAGATTTATGGGGGCTCAGTCCTTCTCTAAATATTTGCCTTTCCCCCTGTACTGTGGGAGATTGATGGTCTTTGATGTGGGAGGGGTGGCGCAATAGAGGATTGAGGTGCAGAGGCTCAGGGTGTTGGGATGGAGGATGGAAGGAGTGTACGGATAGGTAAAAACCAGGCTTAAGGCCACAGAGGAGTCTGCTGTTATATACAACTGTGTCACCACAGTGCATGTCTGATATATATTGACGTTACTGACTTCTGTGTACTTTTATCGATATAGGCCACCATGTTTTCCCTGTATCCACCATATCTTATAGTCTGAAACATAATATAATTGACGATCTGATGGTTTTAACATAAATGTTTTGGAATAATAGAACAAGGTCTGCCAATTACATCTTCCACTGAGGATTATGTTGGAAAGACCTGAGCAGAACTGCTAATAATAATCCTATCCAGAGTCAGTCATAAGTTACAAAAACATCTGTTATGAAGCTAACTCTCAGTCTTTCCCAATCTCCTTTTGTAAATAATTGGTTTCAGATTCCCAGTTCTGTTTCCAAATCCAGCAAATGTTGCATCATCTGGAGTTAAATTTGTCAGCGACTGTTTGCTTTTTGAATACTGTCCTTGCTTTCGCTCCCCCAACACTAATTGCACACTCACCACAGCAAAGGCCAACTTATCCCAGACAATGATGTTTATATGTATGTAATTTTCGTAACTGCGCAGCATAACAACCCCATTCTCTGTCTTGTTTTCTAATCAGTTCAAATAAATCTTATATAGAAACGCAGCCAAAGTAGTAACTGCGCTGTGAAAGCAAATAATTGCTTTGGTTATTAGAGCTGAAAGAAACATAAACAAGTAATGTCAGCTATCATGGTGGTGGTGACATAAACTTTTTTTTGGTTGCCTTCTGTGTGCTGCACAACTCTATTTTTGCACTCAACACACACACATGCATGCACATACAAACCCTCCACCCAGTGCACCCTACACATCTCTTCTACTTTTCCCGGTTAACAGCTCAGTGTCAGGGGGTAAGTACTGGGGCCCTGCCTCTCCACCCTGCAGAGGGGGGGTTAACACACTCACACACACACAGACCCCCCCACACACACATAGACATACATACTCTGATTTTCATACCCATACACAGAAAACACAATATGTACTGTAAGTAGAGATGCTTTTCACACACATACGTAGGCTAAACTAAGCTCACCTCTGGTTCCTATTTACATCCCTCCTCCCCAGGCAGCTATTGCTTCAGAGCAGTGCTATGTTAGTGACAGGGAAGGAAAAGGAGAGGAACAGAGAGGTCATTCCGATGACTAATGGCAGAATTCACAGGAAACTCCAGGAACATTCTTCCTCAAATTATGCTATTAGCTGCTTTGGGGAGCAGTAACAGAGAATGAGGGGAGGGAGGGGGGGGGCAGCCATGGATAATATATGTGTGTGTGTGTGGGAGGAGGGGGAAGGTCTTAAAACAACAGAAACAGAAAGAGAAAGGAACTTGTAGCCGTTTGGCCTCCCCTTCTTTCGCGGAATGCAGTGCAGTGGCATTTACACGTTCACAGTGATTTATTGGCGCTGACGTTCTCCCTCTGTCGTTGTCAATACAGGCCTCTCAGAGCCAGGAAAAGGCCCTAAGCCCAAGGAGACAGTGGGCCTAAGCGATTCTTCCTCTCCGCCTGCACCTGTTCCCTCGGCGGGGGAAATGAGAGCCAGTAATTATGTGTGAAAAGGGCTCTGCCGGATAGCCGGTGTGATAGTGTCAATCCGCTAATGTTTTGTATTGGAGTCTAAATGATCCTATGAACATGAGGGGAGAGCTCTTTGAGGATTTGTGTCAGTGTGTCACATGCAAGCATTTACATGTGGTTGATTTTGCAGTGTTGTGTGTGTGTGTCCATGCATTATTTTTATATTTACTGTGTGTATCTTGGATTTTTTTTTTCTTATACGTTTCACAGAGATTCGAACTAACTGCTTGCATTGGAAGCACCTATCAACTACAACTGTGGAGCTGTGATGTGCTGAAGAGGTGGATCAGGCTCCCAGCAAACAGAAATGATTCAGTGGAGAGGATTCTTCCAAGGTACAGGCTGTGTTCAGCTTTTGTCCTGACTTGGTTGCCTATACTGCTCTACCACTTAGTATTAAAACTGTAGCCTATTGTGTGTAGTCAAGTGTTCCTAGGACCACAAAAACTAGTTAATGGTTCCTGTTTCAATGGAAGCATCACTTTTAAGATTCACTTATTTATAATGTGCCTGCTGTACCTGGTGTTATCTCAACCTTAAATAAACCGTCATTATTTAAATTCCTAGTCAGTACAGGAGAGACTTTATCTGTAAGTAATGTTAAATTCATTTTTCTACTGACAGTGTAGTTTGAAGATGCTTTGTTTGGTTCATGTTCATGTTACTGTCAATTACAATTTGGCATCTGTTTTAAATGCCTGTAACAACCCGCTTGGCTTAAATTACATTTACTCCCATTTAGATATTTTATAAATAAGTAAATTTTTATTTGTTAATTTCTTTTTAATCTGCTATGTTGTATTTTACCAAACTGCCAAAGCTCACTCTTTAAGTTGGCTCTCTTTTTAATCTTTTGGTGTGCATGTGTGCAATGTGGTCACGCTTAGCAAATGTGAACATGGTAAAAACTGCACACTTGGACTAAAATTAGGGATGGTGTCCTCATTGGACTCACGGGTAACATTACTAACACCACGGCTTAGTGAAAATGTTGTTTTACTGAAAAATCAGTATTTTAACATACCAAAAATTGGCTTATGTAAGTGGCTGACATCATTGCTGGCATTTGTGCTTGTACTGGTGTATTATACATTAGCTAGCTACCTTGTGTTCTATATGCAGTGCCAGCCATGACAGAAACAAATAAAATGCTAAAACTTTGTTTTCCCCTCCCACTCTTTGGGGGTTTTTTCATATTCAGAGACTGCTGTGTAAAATATTTGGAAATGCACAGGAGGAATTGACAAAAATGAAAAGGCCAGTTACAATAGATGCAATAGATGATTAAATCATAAGCATAAATCCCTGGTGGCCTACATCAAATATACTGTTGATCAATCTAGTGGTCTCTAAAGGAGTCCTTGTTAGATGATATGTGTGTGTGTGTGTGTGTGTGTGTGTGCGTTTTTTGTTTGCTTTTTTACATCGTTTTAAATGATGTAGATTATTTATATATAATTTTGATTAGAATTCAACTTTATTGTCATTGCACATGCCACAAGTACAAGGTAATGAAACGCAGTTTGCATCCATCCAGAAAGTGCTTTAGCAATAATATAGATATTAATTAATATATATATATATATAAACTCTGCGATACAGGGGAAAAAACAAATAGTTTGGAGGCCTTTAAAGCCCCTGATAATCCTGATGGTACACAGAGAGGGCGGATACTGCAAGTCCACAAAAAGGATATTTTTGTTCCATTGGCAGTCAGAACCTGCTTGTTAAGCTGTTGTTTAACTTGTTGGTGCTCAGATGCAGCCACGTAAGATTGGGCTTAATGCTGAGAGGTATTTGTTCAACATTTAGTACTTGTGTCAGGTATTTCCATCACTTGTTCTCATGGTCACTGTTTTAACTGAGCTCCTGAAAAACTGTGTAAAGGCCTTGAGTTACTATATCAACTATCATGAGCTGTCATTTATTGAACTTTGGCTTAACCTATTTTTAAACAGTTTGAACACTGCAGTTTAAATAAAGTCAAGCGTAGCCTGCAATAAACTCCAAATAACAAATCTTTCAGGACCTTAGGCTTGTTCTCAAGGCACCGCTATTATAGATTCCCAACTTGGTGTCATCCATTTTTTGTACTGACACAGAAACAGATAGGAAAAACTTTTGAAGAAATCACAAAAAATATATCCCTGGTATCACAAATGGAAAGAAAAATGATTATTTTCTTCACTGAAATGCTGACTTTTGCTGTCCTCATGGCTGATCTAATAACAGATGAATCTGCAAAAGGATTTCAGCTGTAAATCTGGGTCAGATTTTTCCTGCTTGAGTGTGACTTAAGTTGAAAATGGCTGCCGTGGGAATACGGTCAGCTATTAAATACCAATTTCTGTCCTCCAGGTATACTCAGTAGGCAGAGGAAAGTTGTTCTTTCTAACTGTGGAAGTTTTGATGTCTTGGCAGTGGAAGCTATAGAGTGGGAAAAGATTGTGTTCTCTCACTCATCCATGAGAGAGACAGGGAGACAGGAAAGGTTATTTCAGTTTTGCCAGGAAATCTGTCTGTATTGTGTGTGTGTGTGCATGCATGCGCACACATGTGTGTGTATGTGTGTGTGTCAACAGCAGTCAGCACATACAGGAAACCACAGAACGCTAACATTTGTCTCCATAAAATGAGGGAAAGGTTTTGCTCCACCTGCCTGATACAGAGAAAATCACAAAGCTCAGTGGTCAGACAAAATAACCAATGATTTCTGCAGCCACCACTAACTTTATAAGCCATCTGACTGTGTGTGTGTGTGTGTGTGTGTGTGTCTGTATGAGAGCAACACTGTGTGAGTCATAGCAAGACTGCAGGTGATTGGTCAGGAAGTGGTCATGTTATTATCTCTAATTGAGGGGTAATTGTGGAGCTGAGTTTACCGTACTGTATGTGTTAGTGCGTGTGTGTGTGTGAATGTGTATGTGTATCTTTCTATGTGTCTGTGTTTGTGTTTAGGTGTATGCAGAGTGGAAAATTACATCTAGAGTTTAGGCTTGCTGTGATTAAAAACAAAACAGAGTAAACACTGGGATTTAGTGGGCAGCAGTGGGGATGGTTGAACCTTCTGTATCCTGTGTATGTGATAGTGTGCTGCTCTGTGCGATAGCATGCAGCCTTCATACAGGCAGCCAACTGTAATGGGTGTTTTTATTGTTATATTTGATAGATTTATCAGTCCTATAAGTACTACAAGTCCATACAAAGATGGAGGGGGGGAAAAAGACGGAGCTTGTCACCAATGCGATGAACTTATTTTCCTTTAAAACATTTTCATAATGTTTAAACTGCTAGTTTATGTCTATTTATACAGAAAGGGAAATATATTCACTGGCAAAAAATATTCCGTCTTTAATCTCAGAATGGTAAAAAAGTCATATATATTATAATGAATATAAGTAAATATATATATATATATATATATATATATATATATATATATATATATATATATATATATATATATATATATATATATATATATATATATATATATTTATTTAGTGAAGAAATTACATTTTGCTTGCGTTGATTAAAGCATTTAAAACTGCAATTTAACTAATGAAACCTGCAAACTCACCACATTGAAAATAGACAGAACTCTTGTTTTTTTTTTTCTTTGCAATTTGACAAACTCGTTAAAGTTCAGGGACGCATTACAAACATAATTTAAAATCAGCGTAGCAGGACGGGGGGATATGATCTCTTTTTGCTATACCTATTTTTTTTCAGTGTCAAAACACAACACCATTATTCCCCACAATGCCAGCTAACTGCCAGGAGTTTAATTGGTTTTTCAGATGTGTTATTTTAGTGTCAGTTAATGCAACTTATAGGTAGGTTGTAGGAATTGCTCAGAGATGAGGTGCGAACTACAAATTACTGGAGATTTTGTTGCACTGTAAGACCAGCGTGCAGGATTTATTCACGTCTAGCGTTGAGGTTACAGAGTACAACCAACTGAATACTACACTTAGGAGAACTTGTAGTAGCAATCACTTCAGATGGGTTAAAATGTAAAAGGCATTCTCTGTATCCAGAATAAAACATTCATTGTAAACTAATGAAAACACAGTGATTTATTGGTACAGGTGATCATACACTAAAGGAAACATACATGTAATTTCTGATAATGCATCCTTTTCCATAACTAATATATCTAATGTAGGGTTAAAGGGGGGCTGGGGCTCATCCCAGGGGTTGGAGGTGCACATTGGACATGTTTCTAGTCCATAACAGGGATAACAGATGCCAGTTTAGAATCAACTGTTATCCCAACAATCATGTATTTAAGCTGTAGGAGAAAACCAGAGTACTCAGAGGAGACAGGCATGCACAGGGAGAAGATTCGTCTTCTTGCTGTAAAGCAACAACTATTGCCCTACCTATCAGTATTATGTCACGTGGCTTGTAGCTTAATTTGCGTCGAATTGTGGGTAAGAAAAATATTATTTTGCATGCAGTTCAGTTGTTATTGGAAAATAAATGTATATTTCACAAAAGTAATTTATAGGACACAGAGTGGTTTGTTTTGGCACCATCGTGGCAGCTGGTGGTTGTTCTCAACATTGTATGTGTTGTTAAGGCTTTTAAGCTCAAAGCACGTTTCAGTCTTTTTTTTTCTGTCCCTGTGGTCAAACTGTCCTGTATTTCTCTGCAGTGAAATGTCCAAAAAGAGTATTTTCAAAAACAGATTGATTGTGTTTTTTTTCTTTCTTTCTTTCTTTCTTTACTCATTCTGTGTCTATGAACTGAAAACCACAAACACATTTCATTTTTGGTCCTCAGCATGAGCAGGAAGAGCTCCCTTTACTGATTGATGCCCCATCTCACTCTTCTTGCCTTCTACTGGTTTGAACCCCTAACCCTCCCCTCTCCAGATAGCTGTCTGTTCTCACCTACTCTGATCAGGGATCTAATTGAGGGCAATCATTCAGATAAAAAGCCCCATATACTGCTATGTGTGTGTGTAGGGGTGTGCGTGTGAGTGGGGGGCGATCCTCTGCTTCTAACCCATCCAACCCGACCACCTCCCCTCCTCTCTCACTCTCTCCACCACCATTAAAATGCCATGCAGCTCTCTCGACCCGTCTACCTTACTATCCCCCCAACAAGCTTTTTGTGTGGCACTGAGAAGAGGCACTGAGGCTAAGAGAGAGTGAGAAAGAGAGAGAGACATGAAAAAGAGGCAGGCCAGCTTCTGTTGTTGACTGGTACCATTGTGTCGGACCTCTGGGAGCACCTCCTTAACATCAGGAGATCCAGAGTGCTTCCAAAAGCGCTCTACTTTTAACTCCTCTTAGTCCACCCATCCTGTCCACCCGCCCACCTGCATCCGCCCACAAATAATGACCCCACTCAGGCTCCAACCTGTATCAATGACGCTTGATTATTCATTTTCATTTATTTATTGATTCATTGTGCATTTTGTCCTCAATCTGCTGCATCCAGGCTATGTACACAGAGACTCACAAGTAGAAAACAGCTGCTGTGCAATTCTTAAAGCTCATATTGAACTGTGACTGTTCATGTTTAATTAAAATAGTCTTAAAGGGCATTCATTCATTCATTCAGTCATTCATTCATTTTATGTCTGTTATTGATCGTATGAAGTATTTGTTATGGTAAAATACACCGTAGTACTTATAAGACACTTTTAAGTATTATTGTTCTTGAAAATAAATAGTAAGGTTGGTTATCCTACCACCGCCAACCCTTATAGGGGTTGGACCTCAGGAAGGCAGACCCATGTGGCTGAACTTAGTCAGGCAACTCACACAGGAGGAGTTTTAACTTGAAGAACCTTGGGCAGGATACAGACCTAATTTATCCCCAATGCATCCCTCAGAGTGTGAGTGTATGTGAATGTCATTAAAAAGCACACCTAGAAATAAAAGATTGTATGAATGTATGCGTGAATGGGTGAATAGTAAGAAAGCACTCAAGAAAGTGCTCAAAGCAGAAAAGTGCCAGTCAATTTATAATGGGGATCTAAATCCTTCCACCATGTAACGGTGGCGATTCATAAAGTCAGATGACAAGGCCTTGGGAGTCCAGTTCTCAGTGAGTCAAACTGGCTTTTGGGGCAGTGAATACCACCTCTCTGGTGCGGGGAAGAAACCCAAATACTGGTCACATCCAGTTAGGTTTAATGCACAGCAAGGGTTCTGGAACCAATCTATGTCATCTACATCAAGGAGAAGTGACGTGTATGTCCCATGTTGGTGACTATACTTTGGGGGTTTTTTTGGGCTCTGGCTGTGCTTATTATGAATTTATGTTCTGCACATTGGGAACACTCAGTAGCTCCATAGAGAAGCCTGCTCAAGACTACTTAAATCTTAGAAACACAAAAGCTCACCAAAGCAACAACCTTTTTGTAATTTCCTTAAACTGCAAGATACTGAAATATTTGCAGTGCAAATTTTCTTTAAGCTTGAGCCACAGACTTCAACTACAATGATACTGTGCATCTTTAGATATTTGCAGCTATTGCAAAATCCCTCAACATTAAGAGCAACCTACTGTCCCCTTTCAAGCTCTTTTCTGTCTCTATATGCATTCACCCAATAAGAGCCAGTGAGGGTGTCATTGTTCTACAGCTGGTAGTGCACCTCCCTGAGCAGAGGAACACGGGTAGGGGGGCAAAAAGGGGTATGGGGAGACTCAAAGGGTAATAGGGTGAGACAGGCTGTTGTCGAGTGATCTAACCCCATTTGGCACCACTTTGCTCCACAGTCCTGTCTATATGAAAGAGTGCAGGAGTTTTCTAGTTCTCCAACTCTCCTTTTCAGGTGCTTTCAGTTGTTTTTCAAGTTTTATTAGCATGAGATCATTAGATTTTTGCATTAGTTATGCTTTGCCTGAGTTCCTTCATCAATACAATATCATGACTAGGGATGGATATCGTTTAGGTTTTATCCGATACCGGTGCCAAATCGGTACTTTTGAAACGGTGCCGGTGCTCAAACGGTGCTCAAACCGGTGCTTAAAGAATGGAGAACACAAAATTGGTCCAAAAACTTCTCATGTTCAGCTGGTTTTTTGTAAAAAGATAACAATGTTAGCCTTTTCTGCAGCTATGGGGCATATATGGTATCACTCTTGGCTGGAAGCAGTGCTTAAACAATGGAAAAAACACAAACTTTGTCCAAAACCCTCTCATGTTTAACTGTTTTCCACTTTTTTCTTTGGTCATTTTAGCCTTTTTGGCCAGGGTGAAGGGAGCATCTGCCATCAAACAAGAAGACAGCCGCATGTAGCTATGATGATGTTTGCTAGTTCACCTTACATGCATTAATGTAATAACGTGGTTAGCCTACTCAACGTAAATTACACACGAACAACATTAAGCTACTCACGCAGAGAAGAACGGCTGCTGCTGCATCATCATCCTCATCATTTCTGATACACTGGCAGGGCTAGGGGCCAGGACTCTCCTCTTCGGGGTTTTTGGGGGATATTGCTAACTCCGGGTCAGATAACAGGCAACCCACGCACAGTAGATGCGCTCGGTGTGAGGTCTCGCAGCAAGCTATCATACGGCGCATTTCTGGGCTTTAAAAAAAACAAAAACGCTATGCGTCGCCAGGTGTTTCATCAGATTCGAGGTGTTGCCTCCTTTGACAGTATCACAGTATCAGCTTAAAGCACTTGTTGCTGCTGAGTTTGCATATTTTGCTGTGAAGTACAGCCAGACTTTTGACCGCTTCGCCTTGGGCATTTTAATCTGTAGCTCTGCTCTAACAGAACGTACGTACCTGGACCCGCCTACTATCCTCGGAAACGTAAAATGATTAGCTAGAAGTGTATCACAGCTCAGGAAAAAAAAGCACCGAAATAAAGCACCGAAATGTGCGCTGCTTTTCGGTCTGGAATACTACCGTTTATGTCAGAACCGGTGCCATCATGGCACCGGACACTGGTACCCATCCCTAATCATGACACACATGGTTATATCATAAATGTTCTAATTTAACCCCCTAAGACCCGAACTCTTTCGTGGCATGCATGATTGGGACCTGATGAATGTAAAAACAAAGAATTACCAGATTTTTTTTTTTTACCTGATTTTTGTTTCTGAGAAAAATGAGATCCACATAAGAGGATATTCGTTTTAAATTTCGATAGAACAGTGGCAGTCTAATATCCTCGTAAGTGGAAATTAGGCCCTTGTAGAGCAAATCTTTTTATTTTAGTCCCAAAACGTGATGTCCACATATGTGGATGCCAGGTCCTAGGAGGTTAAAGAAAAAAAAAAAGGCTTTCAAAAGTAAGGAAAGGTCTTTCAGAGGAATCGTGTCAGTCTTTGTTCTCAAAACTGGCACAACTGGTTTGATGTAGCTAGAACGCTAAATTTCATTTGACCTTGAACTCAGGAACCATAAGACCTCCTATTTAGACACTGTGAAGTTAGTCCCTGGCTTTTAAAAAAAAAAAGTTTTGCTTATTTTGTGTTGGGTGTGTGTTAAGTCATGTGCAAGTCAGAGAAATAGATAAAGAAAAATAGGGAAAATAAAACCGGAGGAATGTCTGAGGTAAAAAATCCATGTTGGGAAACGGTATTCTGCATTCACTCACGCTATAGTTGGCAGATGCAAGAGGACTAAGTAGAGCTGAATGAAAGTTCTACTTTAGCTGTAATGTGATTTGGATACTTGGCTTGTTCTGTGGGTGGCTACTGTACTTGGTGTAATGTGGTTTTATGTGTGTCTGTGTGTGGTGGTGGTGTTTGGCACAGTGGGCTGGTGAGCAATCCATCCAGAAGACCCCTCTCCAGCATCAATTAATTCACCAGCTCTCTCCACTTGCGGCTGTCACCCAGGTTTATCCGGCTCTCTGCTGCAGCCAACACACAAGCAGGGCAAACATTAACATAAGTAAGCTCTCTGTCAACTCTCCCCTCTCTATTTCGCTCTCTCTTCTTATATTGGCCTCTCTTCTGCATTCTCTTTTTCCTTTTTCTCTCTCTGTTGTTCGCTGTGTCTCTCTGTCTATCCAGCAGGGAAAACATCATTGTCATGGAGAGAGGGATGACAACAATGAAGCGGCTGCAAATCACACTGATTGTTAGTGCTGGACCCGGTGGATGGGGAGAGGGCTAATGTAATTGTCCAGGCCCTTGTCACTGTTGATACTGGCTCTTCAGAAGGCGGGGTGATTTAGCTAAAAGCTATCTGTAGGCCAAGTAATTAGACACACCATTCAGGGTGGCATTAGCACAGGCTTCTGCCACTGTGTCCCTCACACTGTGTGTGAATACAAACACGCAGCATTCACACACACACAAACACATCTCACTAAGGCATTATCAGGCCACTCTGGGTGTTATTCAAACCATTAGCAGGGTGCATGATGTTCTAGGCTCGGAACAAGTGTGTATGGATTTCTGTGTGTTTATATGTGAGAAAGGAAATTCACGTGTGTGGCTCTTTCTGCTCGTGTGTACTCGCCTGTTGTGTTTACTGTCATGTATCATCACCATCGGCTGTTTCTGCCAGCTGACACAGGCAGTCTAAGATCGAGTTGAGGTAGTGCAACACACTTGACTTCCCTAAAGCATCCCATGTTCCCCATCTCCCACTATGACTCCATGCTCTCCCATTAAATCAATTAAACCAATCCAACACTCAGCTCAAAACAGACGGGGCAGAGTAGAGCAGGCACTGTGCCCCCCTGTTCAACGTGTACTTCAGTGGCATTCTAACCTAAAACCCGTGGAAATTGGACTGAAGTGTGTTGGATTGTTTAGCTATACTCACTCCAGGATAATGCCTTCTGTAGAGGCCCGTTTACATTTGAGGCCTTGAGATGAATAACAATATGTCCATTCTGATTTCTTCTCTCTCTCTTTTTTTAAACTGTATGGTCAATTTACATTGTTTGAAGCATGAATGACGTACATCACCCAAATCCTATAGTGTCTGTTATTGAATTTTTCCTCTTTCATATTTGGTATTAAACAAAGACATGAACAGGAGTCTTCAGCTTCTCCGTCATGCTGACTGATGCTGTTAGATTTTATGACTGAAATAGATTTTTAACAAAAGAGAAAAAGGCTAAATATAAATCAGAAAGAAAGACGTTGAAGTCTTTCTTGAGCTTCTGTTCCTGACGTCCATGGTCAGATTATGTTAGATGGTGCCGTGAATTCATGGATCAGTTTGCTGTTCTGCGTAGGCTCATAAATAAAGTGTGATTCTGGCTGAAATACATTCTGAATATTGAAAACATCATAGTGTAACCCAACAATTACTGCTTTCTGCTTGTTTGTTGTCCGAGTGCTATTAACAAATTGTGTTTGAGGAGGCGTCGGTTGCAAACACTGTGATCTGATAACAGTTTTGTTTTCATCAGCTTTTTATTAATTGTTTTTATTAACTGCATTAATAAGGCTTCTCTAATTGGGAGTCACTTTTTTATATTTTCACTTTGCGTGGCGTACAGTTTAACAAAAGCATATTTTAAAAGTGAAATCAGCTTCATTTGTGTGATAATAAAAGTTTCAATGTGCAATTTTAATTAAATGTTTACCCTGCACTGATTCTACCTACAGCAGCGCTTCGTACGCTTCATCTAAACGTGAATTTTTCACTAATGTGGGCCTGTTAAGGTGTTAGCTGTGAGGACTTTTGCATATTTGGATGTCTCAGGTGTCAAGAGACTGTAAAACAGTGACAGTAACTTGGTAATTCAAGCAGCCATAAAAGACGATTGGTAACGTTGCTCTTGCCTTAGCTTTACCCTGCAAGGATCCGGATAGCCTGAGGGAGCTTTGCGTTTAAGTAACACAAGTGGAAAGCACTAAAACTCCCTCCTAAAAATCACTCCCTTTCTCTTTATTTTCCACCATTTACCCCTCCCCACCTCTCCTCCTGCTCTACTCCCTCTTTATGGGGACACCGGACTCTCTGACAGTTTGTTTTAAATTTGACCGTGCAGATGTTTTTCTGGGTGACTGACTTTTATAGTTTAGAAAAGATTATATCAGCTTTCCCTAAGATTGTGTTACTGTATTTAAAAATGACTGGAGAGTCAAAAAAAAGAGGGGTGTGGGAGAGGAGGGTTGGTTGGGGGATTGGGGATTTGTGCAGTGGGTAGGGGAGGGGGGGCACAAAGGGGTTTGTAGGTCTCTAAATCCTTGGTCTACTTTTCGGCCTCAGCAGCACAGATTGGACAGCGAGTTCTTGGGGGAACAGAGAGGATGGAAGAAGAACAAGGGGGAGATGGAGATCAGTTGAAGGAGGTTAGAGTTCACAGCAGCTAGGTTTGGCTTACTGCATTAGACACAGCTTCTTTCTTAATTTTAAACAACAACACTTGCATCAAATTTGAGGATATTGGTTTTTGATAGGCAGCTGAGGCAAAGCATATACTAAGAGGGTGGGCAGGGTGAATCTTTTTTTCATTATAGGCCACATAACCATCTAAAAAATAATAATAAAAAATGTGTTTCTGCAGAGATCTTTTCTTATTATCGCTGTATATCCATGCAAAACTTTCTCACTTTCCTACTAACAAAGTCAACTGTCAACTAAAGGTAAAAATATAAAGTTTGAAAAGTTTAGAAGACGATTTGTAGCTTGAATGTAGAGTTGGACTAGATCGGTCTATTATGGGTAGAAGAGAGACGGGATGAAGTATGAGGCAGATAGATGTCAATTAAGGGAATGTATATCATTTATCTGGAATCTTTACATCAAGCATGTGTTTCCTTCCATAGCCATGTCAAGAATTATCAGTTAGGTTATCCATCCACATTCTGTAAAAGGGCAAAACCCATCAGCAGCAAGCTTCTAATGTTTCTTTATGAAAATACGCAGAATAACGCAGTAACTATAATTGAAAGATTAAAGAAATAGAAGGCAGCCGTTTTGTCTGGCTCTCACTGTAGGTCTAAGAAACTTTAATGAGAGATGAATAAAAGGCGATGTGGAGGTTTTCCTTACAGGTTCAGCCTGTTTGTTTAACAAGGAGCTCAGGTTACATTCATTAAACCATGGGCTTCTGCTCCACTGTAAGGGTGAAATGAACACGTTATCAGACTGCGTGGCAGGAACTGTTTTGCACTCTCTGTCCTGTCTGACTGCTGGCCTCCTGACTCCGCCACATATATATACATATATATACATATATATATATATATATATATATATATATATATATATATATATATATATATATATATATATATGTATGTATGTATGTATGTATGTATGTATATGTATGTATGTATGTATATGTATGTATATATATATATGTATATATATATGTATATGTATATATATATGTATATGTATATATATATGTATATGTATATGTATATATATATGTATATGTATATATATATGTATATGTATATATATATATATATGTGTATATATGTATATATATATGTATATATGTATATATATGTATATATGTATATATATATATATATATATGTATATATGTATATGTGTATATATATATATATATATGTATGTGTATATATATATGTGTGTGTGTGTGTGTGTGTGTATATGTGTGTACAGGGTTATTTAATGAGTAACACGGGATGAGTAACACAGGAAAGGCTGCTTCTCCAATGAGGATTAAGCAGTAGCACTGACTGGGGTTAATTACAGTTAAAGTTAATTGTCCATCAGTTCCAGTTGTGGTTCTGCTGCATGTAGCAACATCAAAACCGTTCTTAACATTGGACTTGCATTTACTTGGTGCATGAGAGGAAATTGGGCTTAGCGGTTGTAATTTTCTTGCTGTGGTTGCCCACCAGTGTTGAGGAAATGCTAAAGGACAAGACAAAGACTGCACGGGCTGTGGTGGACTTACTGGCTTCCCAACTGACCCGTTGCCTGACTTATCCGAGCTGCTGAATCACCACTACTTCCTTTCTGTGTGCTTGTGAGGTAGGGGGTGAAAAGTGTGGATTACTCCACTGTACTTGACATAAGATATAAGATATATACACAAGGACTATGGCAGAGTCATAAATGCAGCTGGGGGGAATTCATATGATACGCATGTCTAAAATACAAAGACTGTATGAAATTTGCTGCTGTGGGCCTGGGGCTTGGAACATCATCTCCAATCTCCATGTACATGTACATACATTTCTACAAATGATCAAGTCAAAATACATAAATTACTTTGAGTGTGGGGCTGACATATTGGCCAAGCTCTTAATTACTTTATTATTACAAATCCGTTTTGCATGTAAAGTAACTGCTCAGCCAGAGATATTTGAATTTAAGTGACTTAATGTATGTGTGTTTTTAATTTCCTCCCAAGCTTTCTTTTTTTTTTCCGTTTATGTGTGCTGACTTCTGGGTATGATTTATGCAACAAAAGCTCTTTGGTTTCAGTTAATAAAGTAAACATGTCCCGTCTCATACTCACCCTTAAACTCATTTGAATGCCTAATCACAACCATGAAAAATGTCAACCATGCTTTAGTTGCTGCAAATGGAACTGCTATTCTGTGGGCTTGATGTCTCTGTCAGAATGCATTTGCTGTTGCGATATAAAGGAGACGGGGTTGAAACAGAAGAACAATAGTGTGTTGTCTTACATATATTTGAACTTCTATTCCACAGCCAGACCCATCAAAGTTGCAAGAGAAAAGTATTATGCAGGAGTTAGTTGTGCCACCACCTCTTCACTTCTTGCTGCTTTTGGCTACTTCTGTTGGCAGCAAAGATTGGTAGTTTGCAGTAATGCACATGTAGAACCCAACATGATTGTCTTGAAATAGATGAAAGGGCATGTCTGCCTTGAACTTTGAGTGGCTTCCATCTTTTTATCATCTCCCGTTCTGTGCGTCCTCCAGGCTACTCAGAGATGAGGAAGATGGCAGGGGAGACAAAGAGCCTGTACCTCCACCATCTCGCCTTTCCTTTGTAGCGCTCTCTCCATCGCTGTTAGTCACACATGATTATGCCCTGTCGACGGCCGACCAAGTGTTGCTATTTGCCTGTAATAGTATGACAATCAGTGACAATCTGTGCTGGGCTCCCAGTGTTGTTCGCACTCTGTGTCCTTTGACTGTGTGCTTTACATATGGTTAGCATACACAGATTTTCCCTCGCCTCCACTCTTTGCATGCTGCTTTTACATCTATCAGTGTCGAGAAGTCGTGCTGTACAGTGCGTACGTATACACTGCTTATAGTGATGTCCTCATAAATACCCACTTGGAACTATATTGTAGCCAACATCTAAAGCATAAAGAGTTGACTGTGTGCACTTTTCAAATCATTGGTGAGTATGCTGTTTTAAACTGTTTTCATAATCAACACCTAAGAACGAATGTTAAGAAATAACACGCTGATTGGAGAGGAAACGAATACAAAGTTAAAGGAGAGCAGAAAAGGCAGCGAGGAAACAGTATTCATCCACCTCAAGCACATCTGCTTCACCTTTAATCTATGGAAATGTATGGAGCAGATGAAGTATAATTGCAAGTTGGACTTTGACCATTAAAATCTCTCAAGTGCTTGTTCCAGGAGCAGCTAGAGACAGACCAGGCAGTAATCACTGCAGGTTCACTCTGTTGATGATGGGGAGGGAATTAATTTACCCTGGAGGAAAACAAATTAAGGCTCTGCTCATCCCAGCGCTCTGTCTCACAATAGCATATATAAATATTTTATCTTGGGCAACGCAGGTTAGCAAAGGTTTAGTACATCTCCATTTACACAAGGGCCTGCTCTCCACGCTGTGGCCTCCGCTCCTCTCAGCTCTCCTCCTGATGAGTGCCTACTGCCCTCTCCTTCACCTCCCAGTCTTCCTCCTTTCGTTTTCCTTGCCTCCTCTTCATCCTCCAGTAGTATCCTTCTTACTCTGTACGGTAGAGCTCTCCTCCTCCACACAAACTCTCTCTCTTGCCTACTCTTTTCAACGGTCTTGTCCATTTGTTAAAATGCAGAAATTCTAATATTCTATCATAAACTGAACTTGAAAGGCTCTGATGTCTTAATCCCCTCTAACACAGATGTATCACTTGTAGACAGACGGGCTAGAGAATACTGTGAAAAACAGGATTCAGCTGACACCGTTGAAAATGCCACAGTGATTTATAGACCCATGTATAAATCAAGTTTGAGGCTCCGCTGTGTTATAGAAACAACTTGTGCACTTTCCTTTTCAAAAATGGAGCTCTGATCCTGTTGGATGTTTTGGATTGCAATAAATTCGCCCTGGCAAAAGTGGGGTTTGTTATTTTAGCTTCCTGTTTCACTCACTTTCCAGTCGAACAATAAAATCTAAGAGTGTGTCATACTATATTATGGGAAATAGAATAATATTATAAATTGGCCTTCCACTGAATTGGACTTCACTTTGCTATTGCTCCTCGTAAAAAAAACAAAAAAAACCATTCGTTTTAAGTCTTTAGAATGTATTTTGTAGCCCAAAGCTGGGCGTTTTATCAAATCAGTGATAATAACCATAAATGTTAGCCCACTGCTAGACTGAGCTTTCGAGAATGTTTGTTTGCCTCTTTTCAAGTGTATGCTGAAGTAATGAATGCTCGCCAGCTTCTTTGTGGAGCTAAAATTAAACATGGAAACCTGCTTTATTCACTACGATCCAAGGATGAAAGCAAGCAAGTACACTTACATATGGTGCTTGTCCAGATTTGCTCGAGTATTTCCATTTGATTCCTTTATATAGCTCTGTGGATTACAGGAAAAATAGGACTTCACTTTTATATGGAAAACTTAAGATATACTAACGCAACATGATAATGTAATTATAGTAACTAAAACAGTGAAATGCTGGCCAGCTGTCGGCTACTGATCATTTACTAGTATTGCTCATGTTTAGTCTTTAATATGTTTAAATGATGACGCTTGCATTTTACTCTGGCTTTTTCACTGCAGGCCTTTGTATATGCATTAACTTTGACTTAACTTTACAGTGCACGTTTGAGTTAAAATAAGCGTTGCGTGCGTTGTTGTGCTGATGTCGTGTTGTTGTGAACAAAGTGAGGCAATTAGAGCCCCAGCAAGCCAGTAATGACTGTGGTGTGAAGGGAGCACACGAGGGCAGGCTGACACCCGGTGTGAGAAACTGCACGCGCCTGCCGCTACGCATCCCGGCTCGCAGTGATGAGGCCCGCGCTCTAATGAGAGGGATTTAATGGATTTATAGGAGTGGAGGATTCCTGCGTGTCCGCAGGCTCTTGGCTTCACTGACTAGAAACGTCTGTAATAATTGGTGAGCCGCCTCCACATTAGCACGGACCAAAGAGGGTGAAAAAATGCCTCTCAAACTGCTTTCCCACGGCAGTGATGAGAACAGGTAGCTTAGGCCAACACAGATGCAGTGCAGTGAGAAGAGGACTGTGGGAGTAGTGTGAAAGTGTTTGTGTGAAAATCAGTTTCGTAATGAAGGAAATTCTCTCACATTCTTTTTCACAGAAGTTTTGCAGCTTATAGAAGTTGAGTTTGTTAAAGGTGGAATGAGTAATCTATACAATGCCGCATGTATTTTACATGGGTAAGTGTTTAGTAAGCTAATACACTAAAAATCCTTCACTTAATGATCTCAAAGGCATAAGATTAAGTGTACATGTCCTGTTAAGTGGACATTTGAACTGACATTATATACTAACGTAGCAGGAGGGACAAAGACAAGAAAAACAGGACCATCTGTAAAATGAATTTCTCGCTGGTGAATGTTCTGACATGCCATCAATGACGTCATCGTGTCTTAATTTCTGCCAATGAAGCTTTGGATTTAGTGGACCAATTTATGCCTGTAATTCTTTTTGATCCAGCCTTTTCAGACTCAACCTCTTACCAGCTGTCACCAAGTCACAATGTCCTCTCCTTTGGAAATCAATAGGTCTAGTCTGCTAATTTATTGTTAATAAGTCCATTGATTATGTGTCCTCGGGGACCAGATTGGGAACTCACAGTTAAGCCTAGTTTAACTAATTCCTTGGGTAAGATCACACGTCACAGAAATATCATTAAGCAAAAGTCATACATTCTAAATAGATGTTTTTGGAACTAAAAAGTTCTTACCGGTGATGCTATAATTTACAATAATGTAACTAATGATGATATTTTTGTGTTTCTGTAATGCTGTCATGAAGCAGCAAATATTTGACTTTTTGTATTTGCATGAGCATTCATAACTGATAACAAATATAACCATGTTTTATTGTTTCTAATCCAAATATTGTATCCCTGCAGTCTCACGCCAAAATAAAAGCCACGAGCACTTATTGCGTTAACAAGCTAAATTCTCCTTCCCCTCCCCGGCTCGCCACACGCAGGATGACGAGAACTTCAGAACAAAAGAAACATTTAGTGTCTGCTTGTTTATTCCTGTGCTCCCTCTGTATTTATTCACTCCTGTCACTCTTCTTTTTTTCCACTCTCCACCTCGCTCTCCCCTGTGGCTTTCTCTCACACACAGCCAGTGTGATGGTGCTGCAGCCGAGAGAGAAAGATCTGGGTGACCATCTGAAACCAATTATGGCGGCGCTGCAGCCACCCAGAAACTCAGTGACGGATGGGGATCTTGTATTTATAGCTGGGGTAATTGGCAACACTCAGACACGCACACACATTATACACGCACACGCAACACAAGACAGTACAAAGAAATAGACACTTTTGAATGCTCGCTCAGTTAGTGTAGGCACACATTGTGTTTACGCTCGGGAGTGGATTTCACACGCACAGAGAAACACACACCCAGGCCTCACAGGCAGCCGACGAAAAGGTGCACGCTCCCCGGGCGCTCGCATGTCTCGGTCGCAGTCGAAATGACGCACCCCGTGTATGATTCAAAGACCTTTGTCATGGGAAGACAAATAAGGCTCAAGGATGGCCAAAGAGTCATGTTTGTGTTTTGCCCGGTTTAATCAGAGCCAATGTTTACAGCCATTCCTGCAGTCAGGACAGAGGTTGTACATCTCGGCTATCTGTCTCAGCCTGTCAGAGCGTCAAACCTGCATGTGAAAACATATACAAAACACATCTGCCTCTTGTTAGCCGCAATAAATGGCTGCCATGTGGTGTGCTGATAAATAAGCTAGTCTATTTATTGGAGCACAACAAATTGGCTACAAACACTGACAAGGAATCGAAGAACTATAAATATTGCTACGTGATGAAATCTTTAAACGTGCCGCAGGTAGTTTACGAGGGTCCCTCTCCTTTGGCTTTTTTATGTAGTAGGAGGTATTTCTTTTGACTGCTTTCCTCTTTCACACACCGCCTTGTTAAATAGGTGGGGGCACAATGGCACTCTCACACTGAGCAGGTCCAGGGCTAAGTGTGAGTGGAAGGCCTGGCTGCACTAAAGCTGAGCAGATCCGCCACTTGAGAACGATAAAGAGCCATGTTACACCCGAACTCTCAGAGAGACGTAACCAGAAATTCCTGAATGAATCGGCAACAGACAAGCCCTAAACCCCGTGTAATTACATATTTGGAGTTTATCGGGCTTTATGCGAAAATGCACAAGTTTCCCTTCCCTGGTGGTCCTTAAACACATCCATATGTCCAGCATGTTCCCATTTCTGCTCCTCCCTCTGGCTCTCTCACCCTTTCTCTTTCTCTCTCTCTCCTCCTCCTCTTATTTTCCCTCCGTGAAAAATGGCTGCGGCGCACAGACGGATGATATGACCCATTGGAGTGGTGTTTTCCTATTGTTAAGTTGTTGTTGACTCTCTAGACTCACAGTGTGACAGATCCAGTTTGGTGTTTTGGAGTGCGCTGAGGCCATCAGCACCGGGCCAGAGCTCTCGGTGGTACTGTGTGCAAACATAGGAAGCCGCAGCCTGTCCACATCGCAGAGAGTGGAACACACACACAATTCTGGGGAGGCCTTCTATCGTGTGTGGGCCGCTTTTTTCATTTCTTTTGCTCTCTGTCTGAGTCTCTCTCTGTCGCTCTCGTCTTCTCTCTCTCTTTTTCTGCTTCCCCAATGCTTGAGAAAACTGATCTGTTTTAAAACACGTGCTAAATATTACCATATTTACATTTTCCTGTTTCAAGAAGGCAACAAAGTCAGAGTGTGCGGTGTGGATTTTTCTTTTCTTTTCTTTCTTTTGGGGGGGGGAGTTGAAAGGTCTCAGTCTGGGGTTGGGCTCTGTTTGAAACTTTAAACCTTTTTCATGCTTATTTGTTTTATGATTCTACAGGGCACCGTGTTTACACTAAGAGTGCAACATCTGGATTAGATAATTTGTTGAGAATTAACAAAGCCCAAATGCTCATCAGCTTCATCTGATTACCTTTTTTATGTTTTTCTTCAGCATTAATGGTTTTTCAGCCGCTAACTGATATTTGTTTTTTGCTTTTGTTAAATGTTTTTCAGGAAAATAGAGATTAATATTGGGCAGCACTTCTAATTACAGGCGTCGGGAACTCTCCAGCTACAGTAATGCTGGCCTTTTCATGGTGGCTGATAACTAATTAAATCTCACCAGTGATATCTGACCTTCCAATCATGCATGCAGAGGTTGGTAAAATGGACATCTCTGCAATAAATGGTGTCTTGCTTGTGCCTATTCCACACACACTATTTATATAAAATATATAGAGAGCGGATAAAATAAAAACTAATAGAATCATGTAAAAGCTGAGTAATTGGTGGCTGTGAAAAAATGTCCTGGCTAAAGAAGATAACTAAAGAAAGCAACTTTTTAATCTGCAACATCTCTTTAGTGCACTGGGTTAGATGGTACAAATACTTACGAGGGGATTTATCAATGAAAGTTTTTATTATGAGTTTCCAAAAAATCAAACACTTTATTTTTTGTGTTGTGTTTTTCAGGATGTCTCACTTACTTAAAAAAAGTGCTGTGTGACTGAGTTTATTGAACAATATCTTAATATTTTCCCACCAGGCAAGTTAAATTATATTTAAATAATGTATAGTGTGGCTAATACTTTGTTTCTCATATCGTTTTTTTTTTCCAGTTAAAATCTTTCAGTTACTCAGAAATGATTAAAATAACCTCTATTCTCCAGCCCTCATTGAAGTGTTCACAATCAGTACATATGCAATTTTAAAGTAGCAGTTGCTACATCACTTTTTGTCTGTTCTCACTGTGCAGAGGAGGTTTCAGCTGCTTACAGCTGACACACTTCTACTGCAGGTACACACCTTAAACTCCATATGAAATCAGACTTTCAGGGCCAAACCACATATAACACTGACTGTCAAAAAGCTTAAGTGACAGCGACTAAAAACAAAAAGTTCCTCAGCAGTAACCCACGATGGCCCATTTATTTCTACTTCCTATGTATGCTACTGACTTTATCGGACTAAAACATGTCCCCCCCCCCAAGCCTCGATCGGACTTCATCTCCATCCTGCAATCCATTACAAAGCTGCCTGCTGTCCCCTGAGTGATCTGCCCCGTTCCCTCTAATCTGACCAAGCTGCTGTGATTCCATCACTCCCGTTGAGCCACACAGAAAGATTAGTCAGACTCTACATACAACAGATGTGTCCAGCACTTGATTTGTGTGTGTTTTATTGACTCTGGCCATCTGTTAATACAGTTGCTGGTTTCGCCGCTTGTGTTTGTTGATGCACACAGACAGGGAAGCTGAGTGCCAGAGGAAACATTGAGTGAAGAAGATATTAGAGATAGAGAAAGAAAGACACAGAGAGAACAGAGTTGTAGTTTGGAGAGCGATATTTCATGAACGGCTGCTGGTTTAAGTGTTAACCTGCGACCTGCTGTGTCCCAGCATATAGAACAGAAGCATTTGTCCTTGTTTTCAGTTTAGGTGGAGCACTGATACACGATAGCGATAGCATATGAGCTGCGTTAGTCGATGAATATGTCTCAGATGTTGAGTGCTTTCACAAAACGGTTAGATCTCAAATTCCTGCACTAGGAGGAAAGTGAAAGATTGTTTTAGAGATCTGAAATTCCTCCTTATACCATTCCTCAGATTCTCTCTCAACACTGAAGGCGCATGAGGACCAGTTGCTGTCAGCATTCCGTGGATTGTCCGTTCGTGCATGTATGTGCTTGTGCATGCTTATTTGCATTGCAGGAATTTTTTTTGCTGCTGCAAAAGGATGATAATATCCAACAGTTGCAGTCTCTTGTGTTGTCTTCTGTTTTCTTGGGCATTCCACCCGACTCCTTGTCTTCCTCCTTTCTGTATCACTCCTCTTCACAGTCTTCACTCCCATGGTGTCTTTTTCCCTCTCCTCTTGTCTCACATAACACTTGTATGAATGCCTTGGAAGCCGCAGGGCTTATGAAAACTTTTGCCTCACATTAATTATCCTCTGTCACACTAAAATGCCTAAAATGTGAGATGGATTACATCTTAAAACTTAACCTGCCCAGTCAGCAAGAACAGCATCATTTAGTTACCACAATCTCTGATAATATTTTTATTCTGAGCCATTTCATTTGCCCTTTTCGTATTAGCTGACTAATGCCCTGCATTCCTCCTAGCGATCAGTGAAACTGCCTGTTAGGTACCCACAATAAGAGCAGACTTTATTTAACTGTCTTGCTCTGTGCAGCAGCACAGTGATTCTTGCTAACCTCTCTTCCATGTCATGATGATGGGATTTCTTGACACAGACTTCACTTGGCCAGTTGAAACCCCAGAACTCCACGTGAACCTGCTGAAAGGGAGGTGGCGCCCCGCCTGGGTAAACACAGAGTGAGGGGGAGCCAGGGACACAGCCTGTTGGTCCTAAATGTGGAGGAAAAACGTCCAATAACTAAGCCTGTGGGGAGCAAGCAGCGCCAAGGCACTAACCCTTACACATGCTCGCTGGGAGTGGGTAAAGGAATTGCATGACAGCTGCTCGGAGGGATGTATAGGTAGCACACAAGATTTGAGCCTGGGCCTTTTAAACAGAAAATCATTGTCTAGGGAGCAGTATCCCATTTGCAAAGTAGAAAAGATTAATTCACTTTTAAGTCAATATATTAGGTAGATTTTCTTGAAAATAAAGGTTGAAAACAACCATAAAATTACTGTTCTAACCTACAAGGAAGTGAGTGAGGATTAGATTCATGTTATCATTTACTTAATTCCAGTTTTAAATTACATGCTAAACTGGGCAAACCAAGAGCAAATTGACCACAACTCTACAGGGGAGCTTTACATGGACATGCACCGCTACTTATGTATCCGCTCTGCATCCTGTACATTCACCCCTCGGAAGAAGTATGGATATCGTCTTTAATGCTTTTTACCTCACTGACTTTCTATTCCCCCTTCAACTTTGACTGTTTAAGGTTTAAGCTCAGACCATACTACCAGCATGGGGTCAGAAAATCACACAGAGAACATTGTAATCAACAGAGAGCCTGAGGTCTTACAGTAGTTGTGTCTTTGTGAGGCATAACTCAGACAGACTCATATTAAATAGTGTCCTGAAATTTTGTGTATTTTAACCTGCGTGAAGTTCCAGATGGGTGGACTTTAACCAGTAAGAGTAACCCAGACACTAGCAGGAAGATAAATATAATTAATTTACGTGTTTGCCTTTAACTTCTTGGGACTGTCACATGACTGGATGCAGGGGGACAGAAAACCATTCAGAATTTTGCTGCTGCTGATTAAACATCCATCAACAAAACCGCTGATGGCAACTGCAAAATGTTCAATTCATTTACTTCTAGAATAAGTTGGTAAATTTCATATCATCATTGGCTTCTGAGCTAATAATCAAACAACAACAAAAAAAACGCACTTGGAAAAAAGTCTGTTTCATTTAATTATGCACGGACAGCAGGATAAATACACTGATGTCAACTATTCTTGCTCGGGTAGCCAAGCTTCTTCTTCTTTGTCATTGTGTTTTTGGAAATGAAACCCTTTCATACTTGTTCAGCCCCGTGGCCACCTGCTCAATGTCCCACCCCCGTGCTACCTCACAACCTCTGGGAAACAGTTAATGCTTTAATTGGCACTTAATTAGTTAATTGACCCCAGCACTGTTGGGCTAACAGTGTGACAGGGGCTTTCGGGGCGCAGGTGAGGGTGGAGAGGATTGGCCCAAGGTGCTTCCTGTGTCACATCAGCAGCGGAGGTTCCCATCAACCTCTTTGAACTGGGACACAAACACTGGAAACACTTTCATCGGGCCGATGTGTCATCACAGCCGGGTCCCATGTATATGTATGGGACCGTCTGAAAATATACAAAGTCCAATTTGCCCGGGACAGGCCAACCTCAGGATAATGAATCACATGTGATGTGTATCTGATATGCCGACTGAGTCATCACCAGATGTTTCAACAGGATTACTTCCAGTTCTGGAGAAGAACTGTGGGTTTTCAAAAAGAAACCAACAGCTCACCATGGAGAAAGACAAAAGAAGTCAACTAACATTTGCCACCACGATGAGTGGAACATAAGAGATTATAAAAATTATGTACCAGAATGCTCTCAGTGCCACTGGAAGGCAGACCAAAGCCTTTCTTGTGTCTGTAATTGGGTGTAGACATGCCAGATGAGAGGAACTTTGAGGTCAAGCACAGAAGAGGAAGTAACTTGGGTACCAGACCTTCAGATAAAAGCTTACAGGTGGACCCAAGTACAGTTTTACATATGCAAGCAAGCTGTGGTGCTTGTTTGTTCTGGTGTCTGTTTGTATGTACAAAATGCAGCTCCCAGCACATAATGTGTTTGCCCTTTCAAAGCATAGCATGTACTCTGGGTAACATTCCCTGTCTCTTTCACTCTGCAAAAACAAATGAACCTGTGTGAATTTGAGAAGCCTTTTGGAAACTTTGAGCATACTCACACATGCAAACACACATGGCTCATTTTTACATATACTCCTGTGTGTTTTTGCACAAATAAGTTAACGTTTCTTTCTTTTCTTTTTTATCTTTACCTTTGTGTCCGAGGTTTCATCTGCTTTGCTTTGTCCTTAGAGATTAATAATATTTTTTTGGGAGTGTGGGGGTCAGGCCTGATCTGTGTGTGAATCTGTGTGTGGGTTCCTGCATTAGCCCCTGTATGTTTGTGGCTGTGTGTGCATCAGAGAAGGGCGCCCAGCAGGCAGTGTTGTTGTAGGTGAGGGTGAGGAGCCCCCTGATGGGCAGCTGTGGCAGAGAGGCCAGCTTTGATCAAAGGCCCAAGAAGAGGAGGAGGAGGAGGAGGAGGAAGAGGAGGAGGAGGAGGGAGGGGGAGAGCAGCGGGCCATCCAGGAGAGAGAGGAGGTGAAGGAGTGCTGCAGAATGGGGGAACCCAGGATGACTGTGTCCTTAAGGCTATAGTGGGACCCTTGAAGAACCAAGAGAAACCACCTGCTTCTCTGCTACCTCGCTTGAGTCCGACTGACTGGAATAAACTCCTTGGGCATGGCTGCAGACTCACATTTGAAAACTTGTCATGTTCATTGGAGATTGTGGTCTAATAACTAATTAAAGTACATTTTCTTCAGAGTTCATTTCCTAAACATTTGAAGAACTACTGAGAGGATGCCGAATTGGCTCAGCATTAGATTTCGCAGTCTAATGAGATGAAAAAGGAGTGGGCTGTGAAGAGTTTTCCAAATAATTGAATAATGTATTTATTCAATAGGCTCTGGGCAGCGTATTGATTGTCGACAGATTGAGTTACCGAAAAATCTGTGGGAAATCTACGAAAGGAGACGACCTAACCAAGGGCATGTGTGCAAGCAGCCGTGTGGCCAGACTAATGTATTCAGACGAAAACCATGTCGCTTAGGTCATCCTGGCTTCACGTTTGCCTTGAGGGAGACACGTTTAATCTAGCCCCTTAATTCCAAATGAGATGCTGTCCTTCTGATCCCTTTCTTTTTCGTTCTTACGCTATTTATTTTGTTTCTAATTATTTAAACACATCATAAGCAATTTTTTAAATTATTATTTTCCTTAAAACGACTTTAAATGTCCCTTAAACTTAACGACGCACTCTTTGAACCCACTATTGTAATAAATACTCTTCCATACAGACCGATGCATTTAGAGCACATTCGGCAAAGCTCGAGAGCTGAGAGATTATATTTAAAAATGAAATAAACTCATGAAAGTCTTCTTTGAAACACGAGTTCGTGCGATCTGAAAACTTCGCCAGCTTTCTTTGCCAAGCACAACTACAAACATGCCGACAAAGCTGGGCTTCACTGGCATTGGCGCACTCCGAAAGAAAATTAAATTTGACAAAATAAATTAATACCAGCGCCACTTGAGCGGACCTGCAGCTGCACCTTCATGTAAGTCATTCCGTTAGATGTAAAACACTTGTAAAATGCAATGGCGCCCCTCTCCTTTTTTATTTTTTATTTTTTTTATTTTTAAAGGACAATAATGACAATAATTATATTAATAGTAATAATGATGTTAAATAGTTATATTTTTCATAATTGATCAAATAAATTATACGATTAAAATAAATAAATAAATAAATAAATGAATAAATAAATAAATAAATAAATAACAGGCTCGTGTTTTGACCTGAAATCGAGTCCTAAGTATTCAAATAAAATATTTCGGGCGGATTATGTTAATGAACGATTTATAACGACATTTACGAATTATACTTAATGGATGCTGTTATGTTGTGGTCACAGTGGAGTAAGTGACTGTATGTGGAAATGGAGAACATGTGTTTCAGTCTTGACTCCGTGATGAAGCGCGTGGTACAATGAAGGAGAATTATTTTCTTAACCTCTTCATTCACCTGCGTAATGTCGCGCCTCTGTGTTGTAGTAAATGACGTTTAAATAAGGATAAAGACGGATTAGGACAGAATTAACAAAAAAAAAAGAGTCCGGTGGCTGTTGGATCTTCAAAATGGGTGTTAAATGTAGTCAGATCCGCTTTTGTTGGCTGGAGAAAAAATACTGAATGCGGGAGTGAAGTTATGACGAACGAGGAGGGGCTGCTGATCTGTGCAGCCTCGCAGCAGGCAGACAATTAAAGGCAGCCTGAATCGGCTATGATTTAGCTCACCGATCCTCTCGTGTCATTAGTGTTTCAGAATAATGAACGGATCATTAGACTCGCTCATTTAAACAAGTAATTTTACTCCATGTTAAGCCCCAAAGTGTCACGAATTCCCGCACTTAATCCAAAATTGGAGCTGACGTCTCTCCAAGAAAAAGGCATCGTTATCAGAACAAATGTAAAATTTTGGCTGATTACATGCTTGAAATTTAGAAAAACGACTCTAATTCGTACAGAAATCAACCACATCATTCTTTTTTTATATTGTTTTTTTTAACCGACATTACAATTTTAAGAATGAATGCGTGACTAGGCGGCTCGTTCAGATGCAGGATGCATTTTTCAGGGCTCTTCCTCATTGATGCCAAAACGAACATTACTTCCGTTATAATTATGGCTGTGTTGATCTCCATAGAGAAAGAATGACGCTTGTCGGGCCACAAGCCCGAGCCTGGCGCTCTGCATGCAATGGGAAACGCTGGCCCTGCGCAGAGCTGTTTAGTGTGGTTTCAGAGGAGTACCGATGCCATATGCGCTGCCTGTCCTGCATGATGCATGTGCGCCTTGTGGGGCACGCTAAAAAAGAAAAACAACAATTAGACATGAGTGTGTGTGTCCAAACAAACGAATCA